>NC_000084.6:9656250-10262500 GCF_000001635.26 Mus musculus | reverse complement strand
CCCATCATCACTCCAGCAGACATCAAGCACTGGCCCCAGGTGCATCTGCTGAGCCTTTGGAATGGTTTGCCCGCTGTCTTTCACTTCCCAGCAGTGAACATCATTAGCCCATGATCCTGCAATAAGGAAGTTGCCTGGTAAGGTTGGTGGGCTGAAAGACAGACAACCGATGCTGTCATCGGGAGAAGATGCTACTTCAATATCCTTCATTGGGTCGTTGTTATCTGTGGTTATTCTCCCAGACATGCTGGTCCTACCAGTCCTAAATCCAGAGGTTGATCCAAACAGATTCATGCTGGCTGCTCTGGCATGGGGTGGAGAGGGCACAGCCAGGAGACCCTAGACCCCTCAAGACAGTGGAAAATGCCCTGTTGATGTATGTTCTTTTGTGATTGGGTTACCTCATTCAGGATGATATCCTCCAGATCCATCCATTTGTCTAAGAATTTCATGAATTCATTGTTTTTAATAGCTGCATAGTACTCCATTGTGTAAATGTACCATATTTTCTGTATACATTCCTCTGTTGAGGAACATCTGGGTTCTTTCCAGTTTCTGGTTATTATAAATAAGGCTGCTATGAACATAGTAAAGCATGTGTCCTTATTACATGTTGGAGCATCTTTTGGGTATATGCCCAGGAGTAGTATTGCTGGACCCTATTTGCAAAACACATGAAATTCAAGAATATGGAAGACAAAAGTGTGGATACTTCAATCCTTCTTAGAAGGGGGAACAAAATACCCATGGAATGAGTTACAGAGACAAAGTGTGGAGCAATTACTGAAAGAATGACCATCTAGAGACTGCCCCATCTCAGGATCCATCCTATAAACAACCACCAAACCCAGACACTATTGCATATGCCAACAAGAACTTGCTGACAGGAACCTGATATAGGTGTCTCCTAAGAGGCTCTGCCAGTGCCTGACAAATACAGTTGTGGATGCTCACAGCCATCCATTGGACAGAGCACAGGGTCCCCAATGAAGGAGCTAGAGAAAGTATACAAGGAGCTGAAGGAGTTTGCAGCCCCAAAGGAGGAACAACAATATGAAGTAACCAGTACCCCAGAGCTCCCTGGGACAAAACCACCAACTGAAGAAAACACATGGTGGGACTCATGGCTCTAGCTGCATATGTAGCAGAGGATGGTCATCAATGGGAGGAGAGGCCCTTGGTCCTGTGAAGATTCTATGCTCCAGTATAGGGAAGTGCCAAGGCCAGGAAGCAGGAGTGGGAGGGTTATTGAGCAGGTGGAGGGGGAGAGGATAGGGGATTTTCGGAGGGAAAACTAAGAAAGGGGATAACATTTGACATGTAAATAAAGAAAATATCTATATTAGTTAGGGTTTTGCTGCTGTGAACAGACACCATGACCAAGGCAAGTCTTATAAAAAAAAAACAACAACATTTAATTGGGGCTGGCTTACAGATTCAGAGGTTCAGTCCATTACCATCAAGGTGGGAGCATAGAATCATTCAGGCAGGCATGGTGCAGGAGGAGCTGAGAGTTCTATGTCTTCATCCAAAGGCTGCTGGTGGAAGACTGACTTCCAAGGCAACTAGGGTGAGGATTTTATGCCCATACCCACAGTGACACACCTACTCCAACCAGGCCACACCTATTCCAACAAAGCCACACCTCCAAATGGTGCCACTCCCTGGTCCAAGAATATACAAACCATCACAATATCTACTAAAAAAATCTTTTAAAAAATTAAGTTTTAATTGTTGGGAATTGGAGAGATAGTTTAGTGGTTAAGAAAGCTTGCTACTTTTCCAGAGGTCTCTAGTTCTGTTCCCAGCACCCACATCAGGCAGGTCACAAGCCGCTGTAACTCCAGCTCCAGGGACTGGATGCTTCTGTCCTCTAGATACCTGTACTCATGTTTTGAGGACTATGCCTAGTTATCAACTTAACTACATCTGGAATGAACTACAATTTAGAAATGGAGGGCATACCTGTGATCTAGATCTTGAGGTTTAGGACCAGGCAAAGTAGTATGCACCCAGGAGACAGAGGCAAGCGGATCTCTGAGTTCAGGGCTAGCCTAGGACAGAACAAGTTCCAATAGGCATGGTGGTACAAACCTTTAATCTATGCCACACCTTCTGCTGGAGGCCTACATAAGGATAATGGAAAAAGGAAGGGTTTGTTCTTCTTCACCTGCTTGCACTTACATGCCAGCACATCTGTTGGAAATACTTCTTCAGGATTCCAGCTTATGCAGAAGACCAGCTGAAACACCAAACCTTGTGGAACTGGGGCTAAACTCTTGGACTTCCCACTCACAACTGTCCATTGTTGGGTTAGTTGAACTGCAAACTATAAGTCATTCCAGTAAATTCCCTAATATATAGAGAGACATTCCATAAGTTCTGTGACTCTAGAGAACCCTAATACATATGTACATACACACAAAAATTTAAAAATAAACTAAATAGTTGGGCAGTGGTGGCACATGCCTTTAATCCCAGCACTTGGGAGGCAAAGGCAGGCTGATTCCTGAGTTCGAGGCCAGCCTGGTATACAGAGTGAGTTCCAGGACAGCCAGGGCTACACTGAGAAACCCTGTCTTGAAAAACCAAAAATGAATAAATAAATAAATAGAATATTTTTTAAAGTTTTAACTTGTATAAGGTAGCACAATAGGAAGATTATTGTATTATTGACCTATGATATTCCATATTGCGATCTTCAACAAGAAAATTGAGCCTCAATCTCAATGTATTAATTTATGAATAGGATTAATAATATTTATCACAATAGGTTGCAGTCAACCTTAAATCAACAACTCCTCCCAGCAGCTCTTAGTGGCCTCTGTGAGCTAAGAAAGAGCAATGCATAATGAACAAAGACCCTGAACAGGTGAATTTTGGTACGAAAGAAGAGAATGGGAAAGCTGCAAAGCACACAAAACCATGGAAGGAAAGGACAGGCCTTCTTTAGGGGCTTCAGCAAACAGACTGCACTGTGGAGATTCTAAGAGGTATTGGGGACACCACAGGAGAGAGAAGAAGGTGATATGGTGGGTTGTGAAGCAGTTGCCTAAGCATGTACAAGCCCTGGGTTTAATTTCCAGCACTGGCAAACCATCCAATAAAATTAATTTTTAAAAACATTTTAATTTTTGCACTTCAAAAATATTTAAGGAATTAAAAAGTAAAGACTGGGCGTGGTGGCGCATGCCTTTAATCCCAGCACTCGGGAGGCAGAGACAGGTGGATTTCTGAGTTCAAGGCCAGCCTGGTCTACAAAGTGAGTTCTAGGACAGCCAGGGCTATACAGAGAAACCCTGTCTCGAAAAACAAACAAACAAACAAACAAACAAACAAAACAAAACAAAAAAGTGAAGACCATGAAAAGGCTCAATGGTAAGGTCATTTGCTACAAAGCCTAGTCCCCAAAATTCATAGTGGAAGAAGAGAACCAACTCCCACAAATTGTCCTCTGACCTAAACACACAGACACATACACACACACAAAGATAAATGTAAAAAGAATTTAAAAGAGAGTAGAAACTTCATTGATGGAAATTATATTTTAATAATAAAGTTAAATAAAGCAATTTAAAAATAGAATTGAGATTTGTTTGTATATGTACATGTTCATGTGTGTATGCACATGTATGTGAATTTGTATGTGCTACATGTCGAAGTCAGAGGTTGATGTTGAGTGTCTTTCTCATTAGCTTTCCATGATTGTTTGCTGGTTGTTTGTTTTTGTTTTTCTTTTGAGATAGTCTCTCACTGACAATGAAATTTATTAACTGGGCTAGGCGGGCTGGCAAGCAAGCCCCACGGATCCTCCTCTCTTTGTCTTCCCAGTACTGGGATTCAGTCACATCATTATGCCCGATGGTTTGTGGGTACTAGGGACCAAACCTGTAAGCACCCTACTGACTGAACCATCTTCTCTGCCCAGATGCAAGATTTTGATGCTAGAAAACAGATAAATAAAAATGTCTTAGCAGCACAGCACACCATTATTCCTGCAAATTATTATTAATTTATTAATTATTATTAATTTAATAAATTAAATTTAATTAATTTAATAAATAATTATTATTAATTTATTAAATTATTATTAATTTTATTATTAATTTATTAAATTATTATTAATTTTATTATTAATAATAAATCATTATTAAGTCAACAGCAGCAAGGCTTAGACCCATCCCAGTTTCAATACAGAATTCTCAACAGGCTCTGATAGTGGTCATATGGTTTCTGTGGATGTATAGCTGAGTTGGAAGAAAAAAAGAAACAGAACAATTGACCATTGACTTAAGTAACAAAAAGATTTCTTCCCATTATGCAGCAAGGCCTTCATGCTTCCCCAAACCTGATAAGTCCATGGACATTTACCCTTTAGAGACAGATAGACAATGGATACCTTGATCTATGAATGAGAGTGAGTTATACAGCATCAAAACAGAGGTGAGGTATACAGCATTAGAACAAAGGTGAGATATACAGCATCAGAAACAGGTGAGTTATACAGCATCAGGAACCGAGTCCAAGGAAACATACATCTGTGTTCTGAGACACCCAGAGAGTCTATGGGTGACTCTCTGGGCCCTGTCCTTAAGAAAGTTCAGAAACTTATAGAGATTTGACCAGCCCAGTAAAATACATCAAAACACACAACATTGATTCCCCAGTAAAGCAATGTGGCCAGATTACTCCAATGTGAAGATCACATCTAACAAGTTATTCTTCTCTTTGTAAAGCCCAGTCAACTCTGTTTTTGAGAGTGCACAAAGTCCACTTGAGCAAACAGTCTATGACAATCCCCCCTTAGCAACAATGAGTCTACAACAGCAGGGCCAAGGTACATATAGATAACCTAAGACATCCTGCAGGAAATTGATATAACCTAGCCACCCTGTTTGTCGGGGGTGGGGGTTTGCCCCCACACTTGGTTCCTGAAAATTAAGCCAGAAATGCAGTTTTTAAAATATTAACTTGGCTGACCCATAGGGAAATTCACTAACCTTGCTGTAATATAATAAATACCCCATACCCTAAAACATGGGGCTCTCACTTCTGACCCACTGCAACTGTGATGATGAGAGTCCTTGCTCTCAAGCTTGTAATAAAGACTATTATATGTTTGTGGCTGAATTGGCTCCTTGGTGGTCTTTGAGGTCCCTGCCACTTGGGCATAACACCTTCCTCCTCAAATCTATATAAGCAACTTTCTAGTTCCCTGCTCCTGAAGTGAGGATAACCAGGAATGACATCAGACAGAAAAGCAGACCTAACATTCGAGATTCAACAAAGAAGCCTAAAAATCCTGAAAACAAGAGTTTCATTGAGAGCAAGAGCTAGGGGTGCAGTTCAGGGATATTGATTCTTGACACTGAAGGGTAAAAAAGAACGAACAAACAAACAAACAAAGCATTCAAGAACTGTCAAAGAAAGCAATTCAATAAAATGTCCTGAAACTAAAACTCATGAATCTATTGATTAAATGGTTCCATTGAGAGCACAAAATGATGGATTAAAAAAAAAAGATGGATCCATACACCAAGGTATATGTGATGGTAACACTGTCATGGATTAGGACTGCGGAAGTCATGGATACTCATCCATTCTAAGCAGAAGCACAACTCCTTTCTCTAACAGGGCAACTTGATCCAGTGATTGTACTTGTAACGTTTATCATGAGGCTGCATTGTTAGAACTACAAAATAACTCTTGTCCCCTAATGGCCTAATCCAAACTCCTATACTAAGCCCAACCTTAGGATGGCTTTGAGTGCCCACCAGCTGTATCACTAGAACAATTCAGGTTCTCTTTGAGTCAGAGTCTGAAACAGCTCAAGTTCAGCCAACACCTGACACCTTCCTTTCATAGAACATTTAGTTTTAAAAGCTCTATGAAACTAAATTTCAGTTAAGAACTGAATTTATTCTTAACTGTTATGAAACAGTTAAGACCTTTGTCCCTTTGAGATATATATAGCCTACAATCTCTGAGTATCATTCTCAAGGATGTGAAAGTCATTCCTTTGAAATGTAACTATTCATCACTGTGGGAGGTCAGAAATCTAGCTTCAAGACTCTCCACACAGCTGCCCCATACATTTACATTGGCCAATCTTCCCGTGTGTTTTTCTTCATTTTCATTTCCCAGACTTAACCCTGCTCATTCCTCTTCTCCCTTGTTGTCTTTGAAATGCCCAGTTGCCTCTGGAACAAGTGGAATAGATCTTAAGTCTTTCCACTGTGGACAGTAGTTACTGGATAAGATCTATCTCTATCATTTTAATGTCCAGTAACCAAGGTCACATGTTGCAAGTCATAGGTGTTAGAATGAGGATATGGCTCTGAGGTGACAATTACCTAGAAGCATGCACAGACCCTAATTGCCACACCCCCCAACAAAGGATATATTTGTTACATGATGTAAATTAATTATTCATTAAAGTCAAATTGGTTAAAATCTCTAATTAGTGTGATTCCATCAACAGGAACTGCTTGAAAAATAAATAATACATCTATACAAAGACTACTACTCAGCATGAGAAATAAGGCCCTTTATGAAATGAATAAAAAAATTCCAAAATATACTAGGATAAGAGTACAGAGTAGTATGTATAATCACTTTTATTTATGTAATGAAAGCCAAAGTGTACAGACCTGGATAAATGCCCCCACTAAGGCATGAGAGCAACAATTGTTCACCTGTTATGAAGAGATGGCATTTCCTTCTGGGCACAAAAGTGGACAAACAGCTTCAATCAGAACAGATTTTATGGGCAGCTATTCAAGGAGGTGATGGACAGCATATGGGAACAGTGTGTGAGCAGCACAGAGAATAGACATGATGCAACTAGGTGAGCTTTGAAACTGGGAACAATCCAAGGGCCATGACTGGGCCATGAAGCATGTGATGGTTTGTATATGCTCGGCCCAGGGAGTGGCACTATGAGAAGGTGTGGCCCTGTTGGAGTAGGTGTGTCACTGCAGGTGAAGTGTGGGCTATAAAATCCTCATCCTACCATGCCCAAGGAGAGCTGAACCCAGTGCCCAAGCACACATAGACTAGACTCCATAAGCTGTTAGCTAGCATTCGCCTGCAAAGTCTGTACTTATTTGAAACACACTAGAGTTACCAGACTTGAGTTAAACTTTCTAAACATGCAGCCTGAAGAGAGCAATGAAGATTATCGCTACAGTTTGAGAAATTTGCCAATTGTCAGGGTCCTAGACCAATCCGTTCACACAAGCACTAACACAGCAATGACTCTGGTCCTGTTGAGACACCCAGGGCTGTGTGTCCATCCATTGTTCCTTGCCTCAGACAGTGTAGAACAACACTGAGAACTTCCCCATACCCTAAGGAAAAAGATCTCTTACCACCCCTTACTCCTCCAAGAGGACAGGACAGCCTCATGTCACATCACCTACCTTGCCATGAGACTCTAGCTCAAGCTTACAAGAGGCCTCTGCCTTCCTGCACACCCTCCAACCTCTGGTGGAAAGATCTTTGTGGGCATGCAGCTAGCAACCTTTCCATATCTCATTGCCTTCCACATCAGCTAGTTACAGCATTCCTGACAGAGGCCAGGCAAAACCTGACAATAGTACAGTGTCTTTGACAAACCCACTACTTACATGTAGCAACCAGCAGCTCAAAGGGAGAGTCAAAAGACAGGGCCTGTGATCAGGTGATATTCAGGATTCAAAAGACAGCAAGAATACAGAGTGCAGATTTCCCACCCACACCCTAAGAGCAGTCAGGGGACCAGGTTTAGTCCCTGTAATGCAGTATGTCATCCAAGCCAGAAACTTTAAGTTTCTTTAGAACTTCATCTCAACCCCACGGAATGGGCAGGTTTCTGTGGAAAGAAACAGAAACTAGAATAGGATCAACATCCTATTGTCAAGGGCTGTGGAAGATTGATCCAGTCACTTGTAACAAACACCTGAACTCTGAAATTTCAACCTGGTAGTCATACTAGTCACTAGTGCTTGTTTTATTTGGCTGAAAGACCCCCAGTGTTTTCAACTGAGAGGACTACTGTTGACCACAGAGGCTCTCTCTTCCAACGCCTCCTAGGGAAAAAAAAAATGGACGCAGGGGGAATCAATTGCTCTCACCATTCTGAAGATGCGACTCTGCTGAATCCGTGGTTCTATTGGCTTTTTGTGGTACTCAGCCAAATGCAATAGCTAAATCAGCCAAGGAAGGCTTTCTTCTGTCCCAGGGTTCTTGTTCCCACTCTCCTCAAGTATAGAGTGAGCCGAACAAAAGGACAAATGGGAGGTTCTTTGTTGTTAATTCAGAATTAACAATCTTGAACAGGATAAAATAGCCATAGACAGATTGTCATACGGGATTGAGAACAGGTTCTAACTCTTGGAAGCAGCAGGCTGCTGGCTGAGAGCCATCATAACTCTGGGAAGTATTACAGCTTAAGCAATCTTGGTGGGCTTCGGTGTGCAAACCAAACACATCTGTAAGTCACCAATACAGATATCAGGTCTTAGAGATTGTGAGAAGCTATGAGAATGAATTGTGGTGTGTTGAGGCCAAAGCTGGAAAGAGCCCTTACTGCTTGCAGCTGTTGATTATGTCCTAGAGGCTAGCTTGAGCAAGCTCATTTCCAGGGGCAAAAGTCTCAGGCTTGGGAAGCCTCCAAGAAGTCCATTCCCAGAGAGTCTTAAAGGCTTCCTTCTGGCTGGGAGCCACACCCTGAAGTCTTCAGACTTCTTCCCCTAAAGAGATAGGAATGTTTGGGGCCAGTCTCCCAGCCAGTCAGAGGCCAGGCTTGGAAGTCCTCCTTCCCTTTCCTCCTCCCTTGGTTCTGTAGCAATCCTACCTCCTTATAAAGGATTAATTTATAGGGCACTAGGTGGGCTCAAGTGAACCCAGTTTGCCAAAATTAGCTGAATATATCCATGTAAAGTTGGTAAAAACAAAACAAAACAACAACCAACGACAGAATAAAAAACAAAACAAGACCAGTCAGAGGTGAGCAGTCAAAACTGGCAGGGGAAGGGGGCAAAGTTAATAAAAGTTCACAATCAGGCATTCAGGTCTCCTTCCTGCAGAGGTCAGGAAAGATGGTTTCTGTTGCCAAGGTGACCTTTGCAGGCCTGCTACTTTCCTACTTCCTTCAGCTGGGAAAGTTCAGCTGAGGATTTTTTGTTTCCTTCTCTCTTTTAGACATGCTGCCATTGTATTCACAGCTTCCAGCAGCCCACTCTGCAGCTCCTTTTCCTTAGAGGCTTGAGCCTGCCAGCTGTCAGAAAGCTCTGGTTAGGGTGGGGTGGGTCACGCCCACCCTGATACTGCAAGGTCTCTCTATAAAGGGATGAAAATGCACTATTTGATGCAGAGCCTATATGGTACTAACACCACGTTCCTCCAGGCTAATCCGTGAGTGTAGTCAAAGACTCATTGCTACAGGGTGCTCCTTCAGTGAATGATTTTTGACCTGAGAGCTACCTTTTGGCCTAGTCAAAACTTTATTAGAACTGAGTGTCTACCCACTTTCTAATTCCCTTCCTGTCCCTCCACTCCACAAGTGTCTCTTTCAGGGTACTTCCTGTCCACAGTTGTTTCTAACCCTGGTTCCTTATAAACACTTCTCCCAAGCAATCTTTTCTGCCCCTAATACTGCCTGCCTGGTGTCCGCTGCTCATTAAAGGCCCAAACTAACTTACTTTACACTCCTGCATCCTTGACCTTTTTAGACATTTTATTTTATTTACGTATGTATTTGAGGCAGAGTCTCACTATGGAACTCAGGTTGAGGGGTTGCTTTTCTTATCCCTGTTGCCCAAGTGTTTTCAGGAGTGGCAAGGGATTCGGGAGAATGCCGTCATGCTGGCTTTGACTTTATTTTCAGTAATTGTGTTTGTAAGTAGAAGTTTCATTAAGTTTTTTTTTTTTAATTTTGTTGTTTTTGTTTTTTCAAGACAGGGTCTCTCTAGGTAGTCCGGGCTGTCCTGGAACTCACTCTGTAAACAAGGCTGGCCTCGAACTCAGAAATTCACCTGCCTCTGCCTCCCAAGTGCTGTGCGTGGGCCACCACACCCAGCACTAAGATTTTTTTTTTAAAGACCATATTTAAGGCCTACTAAATGAATGGATCTATGATGTTTGGCTCATCTAAGGAATTATTATTGAGGGGGAAACTCTGCAATGTGAACTCACCTCACAGGTAATGTCAATGATCCATCTCCTAGCTTAGGTCTCCTGGAAAAGAAGCCCTCACACAACCATCGGTCAACTTGTTAACACGTTCATCTTTACCTCAGGTGCTCTAGACTCAAGAATGGTGTCACACTTGGCTTGGATTGACATCCCCACTCACATGATGTCTTCCATCCCCCAGAGATCTTTTACCTTCTTGACCTTCATGTTCTTCCCACCCCACCCTAGTCCCACATTAGCCAAGCCTGTCATTCATGTCTAATTATTTTTCCACTGAACTCTTGAGCCTCATTCAACTGTGAAAATGTGCTTCAGCCCACAATTCACAGTCCCCAAGCAGTCCAGTTAAAGCAAACATCAGGTCCTTAAAGGAGGTGTTACCTAACCTTCCAGGCTAGCCTGGCTCAGTCTCAACACTCTTCATCTGAGACAGTTTATTTAAATAATAGAGTTTATTATTATGTGGTATGCTCACTTTAGACTCCTACTTGTCTGAATTTTGCAGCTAACATTTTACAAAATTGTGTTTTGAATTTTTACCAAGGAAGACTTGATAAATTTGAGAAGAATAATGTTCTTTAAAGGTGGGGAAAGATAGTAGGACTATCAAATTAAAACAGAAGTTCAAAAACAACAAAATCACTAAGCTTTCTCGTTAAAACATTTGGTCATCATACTTTTAAAAGCCATGGGTTCAAACCAGACCTGGTGACACTAGCCTTTGATCTCAGCACTCTAAAGCAGAGGAAAGTGTAAGCTGGAGGCCAACCTGGTCTACATAGTGAGCTCCAGGATGGCCAGGATTACATAGCGATACTCTCTCTCTCAAAAAAAAAAAAAAAAAAAAAAAAAAAAAGCCACCTCACACCAAAAATCACAGGCCCACTGATGGTCACAAATATACAGAGAAACCTTTGGTACTTATGAGCTACTGACATCTGTTTATAAAACCTGCTAGTGCTCTTTGTAAGTGTGTTAAACAATCAGGATAAAAGGTCATTATAAACATCTGGCACCTGAGAAACAAGGCTTGCTTTTGCATGGAAGCCTATTTTTTTCCAAGTACTTTCCTTACATGTAGGCTAGACTACCAACAGGTGGCAGCATAGTTGCATCTGGTAGTCATTAAACTAAGAACATGTAAAATTCTTGGAGATTACCAATTAAGATGAAATTTATAAGTGACATATATTCTCTTCAGCCAGTCTGGCTCTCAATAAATAATGATCTAGTGGTGTTCAAAACAATATAACCAGAACCACTTTTTAAAAAAATGGTGGTCAGACAAAAGAAAGTGGCTGAAGCACATTGTTTTTGCACTATGAAGTCAGAGGTTCTCAACCTGGGGGTTGAGACCCCTTCGGGGTCACATATATCAGATATCCTGTCAATATGTGAATATTAAATATTTTCATTAGAATTTACATCAGTAGCAAATTTACAGTTATCAAGTAACAGTGAAATAATTTTATGTTTGGAGGTCATCATAAGATGAGGACTGCATTAAAGGGTCACAGCATAGTTGAGAACCACTCCTCTAAGTGGAGGAATTCAAACAGAGGTGCTGGGATGTGTGTGATCGATCACAAGGGCTCAAACATTAAGTGGGATTCAAACTCAGGGAAGTGGTGAAGGGCTAGCAGATAGCTTGGTGAGGGAATATTGAGAGCCACTTCTTGGCATGCAATCAAAAACTAAATAATTGAAGGTCAGAATTTTAAAACTAGGGTAAGCAGATATCATCAATCAGGAACAGGGTGGTAGCCATAAATTTGGGCTGTTGGCTTCCTCATAGATCCAGGCAATTTATAGAATTTTCATACAACCTCTAACAGCCTCTGCAAATTAATGCCCACCTTACCCATTCTTAACTACTTAGTTTTCCTTAAGAAGGATGTGTGTGGTTCCATTGCTGCTTGGATACATTTCTCTGTGCAGTTATTTCCAGCCCAATTTTTCTTTTCTCTGGTAAGAGGCCTTTGTAAACTATTAGGAGAATTGGGTTAATCTCCCAGTTTAACTTGTTTCAAACTGCCTTCCTTACGTATACCAAAAGGGTACAATTCAGGCTGCAGAAAGAGTTCAGTTGATAAATACTTGGTGTACAAATATAAGGTTCTGAGTTAATCCCTAAAACTCATGTAAAAAGCAGGATGTAGTAATTGGCTTGGTGAGATCCAGGTCCAAGTGAGAGACTCCTGAGGAAGGATACTCAAAGGGCACCTCTGCCTTCCACATGCAAGAGCGCACAAATGCACCCACACACCATATACATGCATGCATACATACATGCAAACACATATATACACATGCACACACATACACACACACACAGGGACACATACACAGACATTTTTTAGGAAGAATTTGGCATCTAAGCACCAAGAACTGTGGTTCTGTTTTTCTCTGTAGGCAAAGAACAGCATAAACTACAAGCCAACTCTGTCCTCTAATGTATAGTGTAAAGCTGTTCAAATCTTTTAGATACTGACCCTCCTCATTAGTATGTTTTACTTTGCCACTGTGCTAGCCTCTGGCCCATTTGCTCTTGAATCCAGTCTGTATTTTTTTTCTTCTATATTATACAAGGATGTCCATCCCACAAGCTACATCTTTCAGGTTGCCAACTGCCAACTGGCTAAAACTAACCTATATAAATCACTGCCACAAACAGGAGAGAAGGAAGAGTGTGGAAACACTTTAGAGATCTAGACTGGAGCTCTCTCTAGGATTGCTCTAGATAAAATGCCCCCCACCTCTGAATTTAGCCTAGTTGGATAACCCAGCTCTAGAACCCAACAGCCCTGCCAGGTTTCTTCACCCCAGCAGCCAACAGGAATTAGCAGTTCCTGCCATTGCTGATAGCTATGTGCTTTACCATCTTCAGCTCAACTTCTCAATGTTTTCATCTGTGTAAGCAATTTCCTGTTTTAAATTGTCACTGTTAAAATACACTAGCATGATTTCTGTTTTCCTGATACATAAACATAGAACACACAAACATACTATACGAAACTGAAGAAAATGTTTCACAAACAATATTCATTTTACTCTGGGCAATGATTCTGACAGTTCCTGTGCTATTCTGTGTGTGTGTGTGTGTGTGTGTGTGTGTGTGTGTGTGTGTGACTTGTAAGTATTTCATGTAACCCTGGCTGGCTTTGAATTTACCATGGAGGCAAGGATAACCTTAAACTTCTACTCTACCTGCCTGTCTCCTGAGTGCTGCTGGTATTACAGACCTGTATCACTGTATCTAGTCATATGTGATGCTGGGGATTGAACCCAAGATTTTATGCATACAACTGATCTATGACCTCAGTCTTCTGGAGTTTAAGAATAACAGTCATACTGGTGGCTCCTGCATTTAATCCTGCACTCAGGAGGCAAAGGAAGGTGGATCTCTATGAGTTTAAGGCCAGTCTGGTCTACTGAGCAAGTTTCAGGACAGCCAGAGCTACACAGAGTAACCCTGTTTCAAAACAAAAACAACAAAGAAAAAAATAATAGTCACAACCCACTAAATTGAGTTTATAACTCGCTGATGTATTAGATCTCCATAGCAGAGATTTGGAAATTTCGTAGTTTATGTAAAGTATAGATGGAGGTAACTTTTATACATATGCATGCCTGATAGTCTGGACTATATTTCCTGAAAAAAAATCTATCCTTTGTCTCCTGCTTTTCTTTGCTTTTTTTTTGTCAAAAATTGGTTGAACACGGATAGTAGTAGGGTGTGTGTATGTGTGTGTATGTATTGTTATACAATTGAGTGAATATAGATAATTATTCAATTTATTTTTCAATCATACATAAAAATGGAAATTATACATATTAACAGGGAGCACGGGATGTTTTGATATATGTGCTTACTGTGTAAATCAGATCTCAGTAAGCAACTCTAATGTGCTATTATTGCATAGTAGAATGACTAAAGATAATAAAAATGTAAAGTTTTACAGTTTAAAATATAGAAGGGAATTTAAATGTTTTCACATAAAGAAATAGCAAATGTTTGAGAAGATAGAATTTTTAATCTAATTTTAACATTCTAAAACATATATGTCTTGTTTTGGTTTTTGTGTTTTAGCAGGGGGAATCTTAAAATGTTTTCATATAAAGAAATAATAAATGATTGAGAAGAGATTTTTAAAAAACTTAATTTAAATATTGTAGAATGAATGTCTTGTTTTGTTTTTTGTGTTTTGGTAGGGGGTTTGAGATAGCATCTCACTGTGTAGGTGAAGAAAGGGCAGAAAACCAACATCTGTGGGAAAATATAAATGATCATACGCTGGGCCCAAGAGTTAAAGGCGAAGCCAAGCTGTCGCCCTGGATAAGCTGAGACCAGATAGAGAAGCACTGTGTTTATGTCTCTGTACTAGGCACTTTTCTCACCTCTGTAACAAAATCTCAGACAAAGGCAACTGAAGGAAGGGGCTTCCATGGTGATGACAACATGGTGGCACAGCTGTCAGGTGGATGGTCAAAGGGCATCTGCATCTTGGAAGCAGAGGTAGATGAAGGCAGGTGCTTTGCTTGCTGTCTCTTTACTCAGCCACTGATATTTCTGTCTCTGTCTGTATATTTGCCACTCTTCATACTTTCACAGAAACGGAATATGTGCTATGTGAACTTCTATGATTACAAATTAACCATTTAGCACCCTGTTTTCAAGGCTTATCCATGTTTTAGCATATATTGGTACTCATTGCTTTTAGTGCTGAGTAATATTCTATTTATCTTAGTTTGGTGTTTCTTTAACAAACCAACACAATGTAAGTTGATTGCCTTAAATTTTTATAGGTAGAACATACAGTGTTGGCCACAATGGGCTAAAATTAAGGTGCTGTCAGAGACACATTCCTTCTGGAAAATATGAAGGGAATCTGTATCCTCACCTTCATTAGCATCCTCATTAGATCCCTGAATTGTTTGGACAATAGTCTCTTTCCATCTGTGACACCAATAACAGATTGCTGAGTCTCACAATAATTCTCCCTTGTCTTGTAATAGAACATGTGAAGTTCTGAAGATAACGGTGTAGACACAGATGATTTATCAATTATCATTATAAGGAACGATCCCACTGTCCCTGTGTCAGTTGAGAAATACATGGGCTATGTCTATACACTAGGAACAGTTGTGTAAGAGGTTTTGAAAGGACATGTTTTCATTTCTCTTGGTTTTTAGCTAGGAGTTGAGTCATTGGCTTTTTGTTTGTTTGGTTTTTAGAAAGCTTCTGGCCCATAATGGAACATGGTTAAGGATGGTATATACTTAGTGTTGTGTGGAAATGGCCCTATCAGTGAAGGCCTCAAAAAAAAAAAAAAACAAAAAAAACATTGAGCTGGATTTTTGTATTCATTTAATATTTTGGCTTTCATTTTTAATTTTTTGAGTAACAGTTTAATTAGAGACAATTAAAAATATAGAAAATCTCTAAAGGAAAATAAGAACAAAAAACTACTGTTAACATTTTCTCGGGGGCTGGAGAGATGGCTCAGTGGTTAAGAGCACTGACTGATCTTCCAGAGGAAGAGCAAGAGGAGAAGAGGTCCTTGGTCCTGTGAAGGTTATATGCCCCAGTATAGGGGACTGCCAGGCCAGGAAGCAGGAGTGGGTGTGTTGGGAAGAAGGGGGAGGTGGGGAGGGGTTAGGGGATTTTTGGAGGGGAAACTAGGAAAGGGGATAACATTTGAAATGTAAATAAAGAAAATATCTAATAAAAGAAATAAGAACAAAATGTTCTGCTTTCCTGAGAATGTGAAAGCAGAAAATATTTTGAGAGAAGAAGAAACTTCTATAACTTTCATTATAGTATATTATTTAAAATGTCTACTTTAGTATTACTGTTAATTTCCTAGTATTCATAACATCTAAATTAAGCTTTATTGTATGTATATATAAGAAAAAACATATTATATATAGGGTCCTATCGTAACCTTGATTTCAGATATCTACTGGAAGCCATGAACTATATTTCCCATAGATAAAGGACAAAGATATATAGTATAGGTGAGTGTTGTATACCAATTTTCTCTGAGATTAAAACTTCCATTTTGGCTGGAAACTTTAGATTTATTTTTTTAATTTTTTATTAGGTATTTTCCTCATTTACATTTCCAATGCTATCCCAACAGTCCTCCATACCCTCCCCCCCCCACTCCCCTACCTACCCACTACCACTTCTTGGCCCTGGTGTTCCCCTGTACTGAGGCATATAAAATTTGCACGACCAATGGGCCTCTCTTTCCACTGATGGCTGGCTAGGCCATCTTCTGATACATATGCAGCTAAAGACAAGAGCTCCCGGGTACTGGTTAGTTCATATTGTTGTTCCACTTATAGGGTTGCAGATCCCTTTAGCTCCTTGTGTACTTTCTCTAGCTCCTCCATTGGGGGCCCTGTGATCCATCCAATAGCTGACTGTGAGCATCCACTTATGTGTTTGCTAGGCCCCAGCATAGTCTCACAAGAGAGAGCTATATCAGGGTCCTTTCAGCAAAATCTTGCTAGTGTATGCAATGGTGTCTGCGTTTGGCAGCTGATTATGGGATGGATCCCTGGATATGGCAGTCTCTAGATGGTCCATCCTTTTGTCTCAGCTCCAAACTTTGTCTTTGTAACTCCTTCCACGGGAGTTTTGTTCCCAATTCTAAGAAGGGGCAAAGTGTCCACACTTTTGTCTTCATTCTTCAAGGCCACCAACAGACTGAGAAAGGATCTTTACCTATCCTAAATCAGATAGTGGACTAATATCTAATATATATAAAGAACTGAAGAAGGTGGACTCCACAAAATCAGATAACCCCATTAAAAAATGGGGCTCAGAGCTAAACAAAGAATTCTCACCTGAGGAATACTGAATGGCTGAGAAGCACCTGAAAAAATGTTCAGTATCCTTAATCATCAGGGAAATGCAAATCAAAACAGCCCTGAGATTCCATCTCACACCAGTCAGAATGGCTAAGATCAAAAATTCAGGTGACAGCAGATGCTGGTGAGGATGTGGAGAAAGAGGAACACTCCTCCATTGCTGGTGGGATTGCAAGCTTGTACAACCACTTTGGAAATCAGTCTGGCGGTTCCTCAGAAAATTGGACATAGTACTCCCGGAGGGTCCCACAATACCTCTCCTGGGCATATCCAGAAGATGTTCCAACTGGTAAGAAGGACACATGCTCCACTATGTTCATAGCAGCCTTATTTATAATAGCCAGAAGCTGGAAAGAACCCAGATGTCCCTCAACAGAGGAATGGATACAGAAAATGTGATACATTTACACAATGGAGTACTACTCAGCTATTAAAAAGAATGAATTTATGAAATTCCTAGGCAAATGGATTGACCTGGAGGGCATCATCCTGAGTGAGGTAACCCAATCACAAAAGATCTCACATGATATGTACTCACTGATAAGTGGATATTAGCCCAGAAACTTAGAATATCCAAGATACAAGATACAAAGCACATGAAACTCAAGAAGATCGAAGACCAAAGTTTTTTTTTTTTTTTTTTTTTTTTTTTTTTTTAAGGAGATGAAACAACAGGATATCCTAAGGAGAGTGAAATACTTCAGAGGAAAGCATAAACAACTCAAAACAACTCAAGTGAAGTAAACAACTCAAAACAGCTTCAGGAAGTCCCTGAAACTGACCAGATTTACTTCCACCTCAAATGTAAACAGTAAAGACTGCTAAAAATCACTCTGAGATAAGCCTAGTCACTTGGAAAGAGCAGTGACCAGCTAAACTGCCTAGAAGAAACAAAAACCAGCCAAACTGCATTGGAAGAGGATCAAAACAACTGAGCCACCTGGAAAGGAAGCTCTTCAATTTGTGGGCTGCCTGCAGGCTGTATAGTCTCCTTCAGGTCTCAGCTTTTGTGTGCTGTCACCAGTGCTGGGTGAGCTTCAGTGAAACAGATTTCTTTGAGTCCTTTCTGTTCCTGTTAATAACCCCCTCGTCCACATTCCTATAAGTAACCCTGATTGGTTCACCAAGTCTGACTTGCTGATATCCTTTACTTTGGTCTGTTGTGGGATCCATATTTGGGGTGAGTAGAGATGTGAGTATGTGTATGGTGTGTTGCCTCCCAAGGATAGATCTGTCACACAATAATGACATATAGTGAGGATCTAAATTATAATGACATATGCTTGGGCAATCATGTTCAGGAAAGCAGCTAACCTGAAACAAATAAGAATCCTGAGTCAAAGTGTGTGTGCTGCCTTGACATGTGATGGGCAGGCTCTGTTTTCAAGACATTCAGATGCTCTCTGAAAAGTGAAATAATTTCTTTCTGAAGCCAGTTTTGTAGCTACTGTGAGCCATCAGTTTTACATGTGTTCCATTCTGTTTGGTCACTTATTCTTTCCATCTAGGTGAGCTTCTCACGTCTAATCGTCTGATAATAGTTTTAGTGCTTCGTTAAGTAGTGAGGCTTCTTTCCAAAGAGTAAGGTTTATGTGCTCGACGTCCTACCACGAATCTGGACCTCGCTTTCCTTAGACCCTGAGCTTAGTATGTAAGTTTCTAGGAAGAAAATGTCTGAACCACAGATGTCTGAAGTCTGCTGGGGTGGCAGTTAACCAATTCCAGTACTCAGAAGGCAGAGCCAGAGGGATTGCTGTGAAATTGAGGCCAGCCTAAGTACATAGTGACACTCTGTTTCACCAAAGAAGGGAAAAGAGAAAATGAAGTAATAGGTTATGTGTGTGATGTCAATGGTTCTGCTTAGACAGTCAATATTAGGGAAGAATGGCGGTGCCCATTAATTAAATTCTGTAGCCTAGTTCACACAGTTATACTTGTGTCTTAGAGTAGTGGGGTAGTGTTTTTCTCAGCGATAGGAGACTCTCTCTTGGCACAGACCATGGCAGTCTGTTTTAAAATATTTACTTTTATTTTCTTAATGTACATTGGTGTTTTGCCTGCATGTGTGTCTGTGTGAGGGTGTCGGGTCCCCTGGAACAAGAGTTAGAGACAGCTGTGAGCTGCCATGTGAGTGCTATAAATTGAACCCAGGACGTCCGGAAGAGCAGCCAGTGAGTGCTCTTAACCGCTGAGCCATCTCTCCAGCCCCTGAGACCATGACATTCATAAAGCCAGGTGTTTGTTACTTATGAGTAGATTTTTTAAAAAAGTAATACTTGCTCTAAACCTGAGGGCTTCCCCACCCCTTTCTTTGTCTACACACACAAGTCCTGGTCTCCAGTTATAGGTAGTAGTGGGGTACTTTGTTCACAATTAGATACCAGTAGGATTAAACAAATCAAAAGAAAACAAAAAACCACATGACTTTCCTAAAAAGATATCATAGGAAATATCTGAAAAACTCATAAAAATATGCTCACTCCTTGAGCACCATGAAGAACGAATGTAGTCTCAGAAATATACCATGTTGATTCAATTTCTCTATGTGCTAGGTGAGCTAAAAACATAACAAGTGAATCAGTTGATCATGGAAAACATTTTCTTATATATCGAAGACTGATATGTCACCAGTGTTGTGTGTGTAATTTTCTTTCAGTAAAGGTACAGAAAAGCCATAGATACGCAGTTTTTGCTATTTCCTACTGAGTGTTTGCTTTATTATAAAGAAAAACAGCATATTTCTTAAGGAACAGGTGTATGTGCTATTAGCCAAGAGAGTGGCAAACAACAGTAGTGGCCTGCTGCTATGGAAACAGCCTGGTGTCCTAGCAACAAGCATATGCATTTGCTTGGGCTGCCCTGTGGAGTTCTGTCAACACAGGTAAAGGGCTTATTCACAGAACTTGAGTGGCAGCCTTTCAGCTCCAGAATAAAAGGTACACCCATATATGTAAATCTAGACAGAAGAGAAAGTAAACAATTCTACCAAGCAGCAGCGGTTTGGGAGCCAAAGGACAGCAATGTTAAAGTTAAATTTATTCCTATCTACTCTTAATCTAGATTTGCTAGAAATATGTCTCTCTCTATGTATTTGTTGGCTCTCTAAAGGAAGGATAAAAATTCAGTGGCAGTGGCTAAGACCATGACCTGTGGCTATGTCTCTGTCTGCCTTCCCTGGCGTGTAGTACTTTTCCAAAACTTCACATGATCTCTGCCTTGTATTTCAAGCCACAGAGACTGTGGGGAAGAGGGCAAGATATATTCTAGTAGTAATCTGAGGGCTGCTTTCCTTTTCTGGTTATTTTTCATTGTAATCCTTGCATTCTATAAGAATGATGGAGAAGAAGAGGTGGGGAGCTGCAGGTACTGGAGATTACACAAAGGCAAGGGGCCTCTTACCCTCAACTGTATCCTCAGCTGGAGACTTTTGATCTGAAGTCTTTAAAAGTCAATTGTATTTGGAAATGTCATGATGAAACACCTCATTTTGCACAGTTCATATATCCTAATAAGTTTGTAAATCTTACAAGGCTCCCAGGGAACTCCAAGTCTTGCACCCAGTTGGAGAGGCAAGCATATGCTCATCATGGCGTAGCACCTGCTTATGGCATCACCTTGCTCATCATGGCGTAGCACCTGCTTACGGCATCACCTTGCCCATCATGCCATAGCACCTGCTTACGGCATCACCTTGGCAAGGCTGAGTCCACTGTGGGTCTTTTTTTTTTTTTTAAGATTTATTTATTTTTATATATTTGAATACATTGTCCCTGTCTTCAGACACACCAGAAGAGGGCATGGGATCCCATTACAGATGGTTGTGAGTCTTGACCACTGAGCCATCTCTCAGCCTCCCACTGTGGTTCTTAAAAACCCCTTCCTCTGCCTTAAGCCTGCCTTTCTCCATCTTCCTACATTTGCTTAATAGACACTAGTAATTATGCCAAACGTAGCCAATCACCATTCTCCCCTACAATTCTGGAGATGCGTAAAATAACTTACGAGCAAATGCTGAATCTCAGTTCAAAGGTGATGAGGTCACAGTGAAATGAGCTGTGGCCTCAGAGAGCTGGGGATACTGGGGGATTTCAGCATCACCACTTAGCTGAATTGAAAATCAAAGTAATTTTTCAATAAAATTTATTCCAAAAAAGTTTTGAGAAAACAATCTATATGTAACATATGTAGTAAATACAGTATATTGATAGTAAATGTTTTTCCTCTTGTTCTAATTTTTATATGCACCCATACATATACAAATATATAAATTTAAGCCTTAAGGGTTAAATAATAAGAAATAAAAAACTTGGTTGGGTGTAGTGGCACATTTTTTAATCCTCGAACGTGGGATGCAGAGGCAGGCAGATTTGCCAGCCTGGTCTACAGAGTGAGTCCAGGACAGCCAGGGCTCTATTACACAGAGAAACCTTGTCTTGAAAAATCAAAATCAAAACAAAACAAAACAAAGCCAAAAATCTTTAAAAACAAACAAAACAACTAAAGTCACACTGACACACTTTTTTAAAAAGTTTTATTTTCTTTAAAAGAAATTGTAGGGGGCTAGGGGAGATGGCTCAGAGGTTAAGAGCACTAACTGCTCTTCCAAAGGTCCTGAGTTCAAATTCCAGCAACCACATGGTGGGTCACAACCACCTGTAATGAGATCCGATGCCCTCTTCTGACGCATCTGAAGACAGCTACAGTGTATTCACATATAATAAATAAATAGATCTTTAAAAAAAGAAGAAGAAGAAATTGTATGTGTGTTTGAATATATATGTCTGAACTACATTTGTGCAGATACCATGGAGGCCAGAAGAGAATGTCAATCCCCTAAAACAAGTTCCAGGCAGTTGCGAGCTGCCTAATGTGGGAACTAAATCTGAGTCCCCTGTAAGAACGGCAAGTGCTCTTAACTACTGAGCATCTCTCCAGACCTTAAATAAAACTTTAAGTCTTTAGAATGTTTTGACCCTATTATGACTTGAGGTCATAGCCTGGAATGTAGGCTTAAATTTTTTTGAAACCTAATTTTAATAACGGTTCTTAAATGCTTTAACCTCCCATCTAGCCCACCACCCACCAGAGGTAGTGGAAAGGAAAGGTTATTAGGACACAGGGGCAGTGGACCTGTTTATTCCTTGGAGCAAATCCTATCTGCACTGTCAGGAAAAAAGCAGTTCTGTTGACAGGAGTCAGCAGCAGCAGCAGCAGCACAATCCACTGGCAAACACTTCATGAATATACCAGCAGTCCACTTCAGTAGTGTTGGGAGAGCAAACACGAATCAGAAGCAGTGGCACGATACAGAGACAGCCAGGTCTCAGCCAAGTTGGCACAAGTCAGCTGGAGTGACCAGGACCACCAGGGATGCTAGGAGAAGTTCTTTGTCATGCCTCTCTCAACGAAATGAAAATCAGCAAAGACAAGAGACCAGGAAGTGTTGCTCCACTAGCACACTATGCAAGCTATGCAATCAAGTCCTGCCTCCATCACTTGCCATGGGTTCAAACATCCTCCACAGGTCTTGCCTCACCACATGTCTCGCCTCAGCAAATGAGTCTCTTAGCAGACTCCACCTGAGTTTGTTTTGAGTTTGACATCACTCTGTCAATCAGTGCAAGCCTGAGGAAGCAGCAAGAAGACTCAGGAATCTTATGAGAAGTTTTTTGGTGCTTTTCTCTTTATGGAATCATAACAAATGGAGCTCAATAACACAATGTAAGGTGAATCAAAATATACATGTCTTTAGTGAAAAATCCTTCATCATGCATTCTTTCTTTAGTGAAACATCCTTTCATCTGTGTTTGCCTCAGCAAAAAACATTCCTTTTCGTGTCTGCTTTAGCAAACCATCCTTCCACTTGTGTCTGCTTCATGAAAACACGTGTTTGCCCCAGCAAAACACCATCCAATACAACTGACTTTCCAAAGAAACCTTAAGTTTCCACTTCAGTTGGTATGTTACATAACACAAAATATTCAACAGACTTTTTATAAATAATTAAAGGATCTCTCAAGTACTTTAATGATAATTTTCAGATCTTTAGCTTCTAATGGAGATTGAGGCTTTCATTTTGACTCAAAATAATGTTTAAGTATTTGATAGTAAAATATTTGAAAACTAACAAAAAGCAGCAAAATAAAGTACAAAAGTAACTTAAGAGATCAAGTAATTTTGCCTAAAAAGTATCTGGGTAATGCAGAATATAATTGTCTATAACAAAGATCATGTTAATTAACTATCATTATTATTATTACAAGTCAAGCTTTTAGGATCAAATATTATACTAAAGGAAATCTCAGTATAATATTCAGCTAAGCAATTCAGAGACTAAAACAATAATAAAATGATATTATGTTTGAGTGGAGTATTCTTGGTTAGTCAAAAGAACATACACACAGAAAATCCTTTTTATAGTATGATTGACAAGCTGCTGCTGCTGCTGCTGCTGAGTGAATGAATGATGTGTGTTTCAGGAGCGCAGAAACAGATAAAGCATTCGATACAGTGCAGAAAGTCATGAAGGAGACAGTGAAAAAGACTTTATTAAAAATTAATTTCTAAAAATGAATACAAACTCAGCATAGAGGTACATGCTTTTAATCCGAGCATTCAGGGAACAGTGGCAGGCAGGCAGATCTCTCAGTGAGTTTGAGTGCAGGCCACATAGCAAGTTCCAGACCAGCCAGGACTGTCTATAGTGAGACTATGTCACACAAAAAGGAAGACAGAAAGAAAAAAAAGAAAGAAGGAAAGATGAATATAAAACAGGCAGGGGAGAAGGTAAACATCCGCAATCCCAATACTCAGGCAGTAGAAGCAGAAGGATCAGGAGTTCAAGGCCACCCTCTACTACATTGCAAATTTGTAGCCAGCCTAGCCTACATAAGATTTTGTCTCAAACTCTTGTCTTAAAATATTTATACTATGAATAAATACATATATAATTAAATATGTGAATATTGTTGACAATCTATCCAGATATCTAGTATTTTAACCAATGCCTTGGTTTAAATGTAAAGATGATTATGTCGTCTATTTTTTTTAGGATGCAAAGCCCAGATTTTTAATAAAAATATTCTCATTTTTGCTCTGCTAGTCCAAGATTATTATCAATTAGTAAATCTAATAGGAATACTTTTTAAAAGCTACAAATTACATTCTCCCAGCTATGAACAATTCCATTCTTCAAAAGAAAACAAACAGGAGGGTACAGGAATGCTTTGGCTTCCCTAAGAAACACAAGTAGCCATATAGAGTTGGAGAAATCCTGTTCTACACAACAGTGCACAGAGTACTAGCCTAAACACCATAGATCCCACCAGCCCAACAAGGACAGTACCTGAATAGAGCAGTCCTCACAGAACACTGGAGATAAGACTTCCCCAGTGAACATAGTTCAATTACATTCTTTTTTTCTCACAGAAGGCTCCATACCATTTTACATAGCAGAATTAATTTTTACAAACTTTTTATAATGCAAAGTAGAAGAGGACTATCTATAGCATTGTTGGTCATTAGTAAATAGTTGCAGATAGTTACTAGGCAGTGCCATGTCTAAAGATGTGGCTTCCTCAAGCAAGCAGAGGGGTTGGTGGCAAAGGCCTGATTTTATCTCTCATATCCTTAAAACAGGACAGGATGGGATGAGATGGCCACATCAGCTTACCACTGAGGTCAGAAGTGGCAGATAAAAGTGTACCAGAACTTTCTACTCTGTTTGGGACCTCTGTTCTACTCCCTCAACAAAAAGCTTTTACAGTAAGGCTTTTATTTCTCCTCCCAGCCAGACATAATACTTCAAGAAGTGGCTTATACTATTCAGACATCTCTTCCACCACTTCTACTTTCTTCTTCGTTTTCTTTTTGGTGGTGTCATGTCCCCATCTCCTGCCTTGCCCCCTCTTTCTAGCACAGTTTTGGGGCTTTTTATCCTTTTTCTTCTTCTTTTCCTTCCTCAACTGGGGAACTGTTGGAGGGGGTCTCATCTCTTTCAATGCTTACTGCTTCAGCAGCTAACTGAGGAGCTTGCACTGCTTCAGCAACAAGTGACGTCTTGCCAGAATCATGATAGTCAATGGGAATCCTGTTCCCATACGGTAGGGGCATCATCTGTGGGTTTGCCATGCTTGTCTAGAAGGCCCTGCTTGATCAACATCTTCTTCTGACTCACCTTTGGACCTAAACCCCACTTGTGAGGATAAATGTCTCTTTCCATGACCACCCTCTTTATCTTGGCTACTATGCCATGATCAGAGGTAGAAATCACTGCTGTAGTCATCAATGCAGTCGCCATGCAGATAGCTTCCCCCTTAGTGGTAATGACCACAATCTCCTGGTTGACCTCGATGCCATCCTCATATGGAAGAACACTGTGTTACCATACAGCCACTGAGCATGGAGTACACCATGCATTGTTACCATGTGGTCCTTTTCACTCGTGACTTCAGAACGCACCCTCCCAAGCTCCTATATCTGATCACTAACTCCCAGTAACAAGCCAAGGTGTATGCATAGTGTCCAAGTGTAGGTGCCAGCTCACAGCTCACCCAAAAGATTCCTAATCTTCTTTCAGGATCATAGTCTATCATTTTGCTCTCATAGATAGTCCTTACTTGAAGCTGCCTCTTTACTGCAGCAATAAGTGAGGGTCGCTGAAACAGGGCACCTGTCAGAGTTTCTAGGGCCCTAGAAAGTCAAGTACTCCCTTCAATAGCATTATGCAGCTGGACAATTCCAAGAACGTGTTGGCTTCCCTTCAGGCTCTCCGTGCGGCTACTGAATCCGAGTGAGTTCCATCAATTTATATTTTTAGTAACATGTTTAGGCAGATTACAAATCTCGTAGTCTGGGGCTGGCGAGATGGTTCAGCGGGTAAGAGCACTGACTGCTCTTCCGAAGGTCCTGGGTTCACAACCGCCCGTAATGAGATCTGACGCCCTCTTCTGGTGCATCTGAAGTCAGCAACAGTGTACTTATATATAATAATAAATTGATCTAAAAACAAAAACAAAAACCAAATCTCTTAGTCACAATATAGCCACAGACAAAGAAAAGGTTTCCATCAATAGTTAATTCTCAAAGTCATATTCCTAAAAAATAATTTAATACCAGAGAAATGCTATTTTATATGTAAATTTTATGAATTTTGATTTGTGGTTTGCTGTTGTAAGGCATTTAATTTTCTGAAGTAAATTTCTTTGTGTATTCTTTTTTTTCCCATTTTTATTAGGTATTTAGCTCATTTACATTTCCAATGCTATACCAAAAGTCCCCCATACCCACCCACCCCCACTCCCGTACCCACCCACTCCCCCTATTTGGCCCTGGCGTTCCCCTGTACTGGGGCATATAAAGTTTGCGTGTCCAATGGGCCTCTCTTTCCAGTGATGGCCGACTAGTCCATCTTTTGATACATATGCAGCTAGAGTCAAGATCTCCGGGGTACTGGTTAGTTCATAATGTTGTTCCACCTATAGGGTTGCAGATCCCTTTAGCTCCTTGGCTACTTTCTCTAGCTCCTCCATTGGGAGCCCTGTGATCCATCCATTAGCTGACTGTGAGCATCCAATTCTGTGTTTGCTAGGCCCCGGCATAGTCTCACAAGAGACAGCTATATCTGGGTCCTTTCGATAAAATCTTGCTAGTATATGCAATGGTGTCAGCGTTTGGATGCTGATTATGGGGTGGATCCCTGGATATGGCAGTCTCTACGTGGTCCATCCTTTCATCTCAGCTCCAAACTTTGTCTTTGTAACTCCTTCCATGGGTGTTTTGTTCCCAATTCTAAGGAGGGGCATAATGTCCACACTTCAGTCTTCATTCTTCTTGAGTTTCATGTGTTTAGCAAATTGTATCTTATATCTTGGGTATCCTAGGTTTGGGGCTAATATCCACTTATCAGTGAGTATATATTGTGTGAGTTCCTTTGTGAATGTGTTACCTCACTCAGGATGATGCCCTCCAGGTCCATCCATTTGCCTAGGAATTTCATAAATTCGTTCTTTTTAATAGCTGAGTAGTACTCCATTGTGTAGATGTACCACATTTTCTGTATCCATTCCTCTGTTGAGGGGCATCTGGGTTCTTTCCAGCTTCTGGCTATTATAAATAAGGCTGCTATGAACATAGTGGAGAATGTGTCCTTCTTACCAGTTGGGGCATCTTCTGGATATATGCCCAGGAGAGGTATTGCTGGATCCTCCGGTAGTACTATGTCCAATTTTCTGAGGAACCGCCAGACTGATTTCCAGAGTGGTTGTACAAGCCTGCAATCCCACCAACAATGGAGGAGTGTTCCTCTTTCTCCACATCCACGCCAGCATCTGCTGTCACCTGAATTTTTGATCTTAGCCATTCTGACTGGTGTGAGGTGGAATCTCAGGGTTGTTTTGATTTGCATTTCCCTGATGATTAAGGATGTTGAACATTTTTTCAGGTGCTTCTCTGCCATTCGGTATTCCTCAGGTGAGAATTCTTTTTTCAGTTCTGAGCCCCATTTTTAAATGGGGTTATTTGATTTTCTGAAGTCCACCTTCTTGAGTTCTTTATATATGTTGGATATTAGTCCCCTATCTGATTTAGGATAGGTAAAGATCCTTTCCCAATCTGTTGGTGGTCTTTATGTCTTATTAACGGTGTCTTTTGCCTTGCAGAAACTTTGGAGTTTCATTAGGTCCCATTTGTCAATTCTCGATCTTACAGCACAAGCCATTGCTGTTCTGTTCAGGAATTTTTCCCCTGTGCCCATATCTTCAAGGCTTTTCCCCACTTTCTCCTCTATAAGTTTCAGTGTCTCTGGTTTTATGTGAAGTTCCTTGATCCACTTAGATTTGACCTTAGTACAAGGAGATAAGTATGGATCGATGCGCATTCTTCTACACGATAACAACCAGTTGTGCCAGCACCAATTGTTGAAAATGCTGTCTTTCTTCCACTGGATGGTTTTAGCTCCCTTGTCGAAGATCAAGTTACCATAGGTGTGTGGGTTCATTTCTGGGTCTTCAATTCTATTCCATTGGTCTACTTGTCGGTCTCTATACCAGTACCATGCAGTTTTTATCACAATTGCTCTGTAGTAAAGCTTTAGGTCTGGCATGGTGATTCCACCAGAAGTTCTTTTATCCTTGAGAAGAGTTTTTGCTATCCTAGGTTTTTTGTTATTCCAGACGAATTTGCAAATTGCTCCTTCCAATTCGTTGAAGAATTGAGTTGGAATTTTGATGGGGATTGCATTGAATCTGTAGATTGCTTTTGGCAAGATAGCCATTTTTACAATGTTGATCCTGCCAATCCATGAGCATGGGAGATCTTTCCATCTTCTGGGATCTTCTTCAATTTCTTTCTTCAGAGATTTGAAGTTTTTATCATACAGATCTTTCACTTCCTTAGTTAGAGTCACGCCAAGATATTTTATATTATTTGTGACTATTGAGAAGGGTGTTGTTTCCCTAATTTCTTTCTCAGCCTGTTTATTCTTTGTATAGAGAAAGGCCATTGACTTGTTTGAGTTTATTTTATATCCAGCTACTTCACCGAAGCTGTTTATCAGGTTTAGGAGTTCTCTGGTAGAATTTTTAGGGTCACTTATATATACTATCATATCATCTGCAAAAAGTGATATTTTGACTTCCTCTTTTCCAATTTGTATCCCCTTGATCTCCTTTTGTTGTCGAATTGCTCTGGCTAATACTTCAAGTACTATGTTGAAAAGGTAGGGAGAAAGTGGGCAGCCTTGTCTAGTCCCTGATTTTAGTGGGATTGCTTCCAGCTTCTCTCCATTTACTTTGATGTTGGATACTGGTTTGCTGTAGATTGCTTTTATCATGTTTAGGTATGGGCCTTGAATTCCTGATCTTTCCAACACTTTTATCATGAATGGGTGTTGGATCTTGTCAAATGCTTTTTCTGCATCTAACGAGATGATCATGTGGTTTTTGTCTTTGAGTTTGTTTATATAATGGATTACATTGATGGATTTTCGTATATTAAACCATCCCTGCATCCCTGGAATAAAACCTACTTGGTCAGGATGGATGATTGCTTTAATGTGTTCTTGGATTCGGTTAGCGAGAATTTTATTGAGGATTTTTGCATCGATATTCATAAGAGAAATTGGTCTGAAGTTCTCTATCTTTGTTGGGTCTTTCTGTGGTTTAGGTATCAGAGTAATAGTGGCTTCATAAAATGAGTTGGGTAGAGTACCTTCTACTTCTATTTTGTGAAATAGTTTGTGCAGAACTGGAATTAGATCTTCTTTGAAGGTCTGATAGAACTCTGCACTAAACCCGTCTGGTCCTGGGCTTTTTTTGGTTGGGAGACTATTAATAACTGCTTCTATTTCTTTAGGTGATATGGGACTGTTTAGATGGTCAACTTGATGCTGATTCAACTTTGGTACCTGGTATCTGTCCAGAAATTTGTCCATTTCGTCCAGGTTTTCCAGTTTTGTTGAGTATAGCCTTTTGTAGAAGGATCTGATGGTGTTTTGGATTTCTTCAGGATCTGTTGTTATGTCTCCCTTTTCATTTCTGATTTTGTTAACTAGGATTTTGTCCCTGTGCCCTTTAGTGAGTCTAGCTAAGGGTTTATCTATCTTGTTGATTTTCTCAAAGAACCAACTCCTCGTTTGGTTAATTCTTTAAATAGTTCTTCTTGTTTCCACTTGGTTGATTTCACCCCTGAGTTTGATTATTTCCTGCCGTCTACTCCTCTTGGGTGAATTTGCTTCCTTTTTTTCTAGGGCTTTTAGATGTGTTGTCAGGCTGCTAGTATGTGCTCTCTCCAGTTTCTTCTTGGAGGCACTCAGAGCTATGAGTTTCCCTCTTAGAAATGCTTTCATTGTGTCCCATAGGTTTGGGTACGTTGTGGCTTCATTTTCATTAAACTCTAAAAAGTCTTTAATTTCTTTCTTTATTCCTTCCTTGACCAAGGTATCATTGAGAAGAGTGTTATTCAGTTTCCACGTGAATGTTGGCTTTCCATTATTTATGTTGTTATTGAAGATCAGTCTTAGGCCATGGTGGTCTGATAGGATACATGGGACAATTTCAATATTTTTGTATCTGTTGAGGCCTGTTTTGTGACCAATTAAATGGTCAATTTTGGAGAAGGTCCCGTGAGGTGCTGAGAAGAAGGTATATCCTTTTGTTTTAGGATAAAATGTTCTGTAGATATCTGTCAGGTCCATTTGTTTCATAACTTCTGTTAGTTTCACTGTGTCCCTGTTTAGTTTCTGTTTACAGGATCTGTCCATTGAAGAAAGTGGTGTGTTGAAGTCTCCCACTATTATTGTGTGAGGTGCAATGTGTGCTTTGAGCTTTACTAAAGTGTCTTTAATGAATGTGGCTGCCCTTGCATTTGGTGCGTAGATATTCAGAATTGAGAGTTCCTCTTGGAGGATTTTACCTTTGATGAGTATGAAGTGTCCCTTCTTGTCTTTTTTGATAACTTTGGGTTGGAAGTCGATTTTATCCGATATTAAAATGGCTACTCCAGCTTGTTTCTTCAGTCCATTTGCTTGGAAAATTGTTTTCCAGCCTTTCACTCTGAGGTAGTGTCTGTCTTTTTCCCTGAGATGGGTTTCCTGTAAGCAGCAGAATGTTGGGTCCTGTTTGTGTAGCCAGTCTGTTAGTCTATGTCTTTTTATTGGGGAATTGAGTCCATTGATATTAAGAGACATTAAGGAAAAGTAATTTTTGCTTCCTTTTATTTTTGTTGTTAGAGTTGGCATTCTGTTCTTGTGGCTGTCTTCTTTTTGGTTTGTTGAATGATTACTTTCTTTGTTGTTCTAGGGCGTGATTTCCGTCCTTGTATTGGTTTTTTTCTGTTATTATCCTTTGAAGGGCTGGATTCGTGGAAAGATATTGTGTGAATTTGGTTTTGTCGTGGAATACTTTGGTTTCTCCATCTATGGTAATTGAGAGTTTGGCCGGGTATAGTAGCCTGGGCTGGCATTTGTGTTCTCTTAGTGTCTGTATAACATCTGTCCAGGCTCTTCTGGCTTTCATAGTCTCTGGTGAAAAGTCTGGTGTAATTCTGATAGGCCTTCCTTTATATGTTACTTGACCTTTCTCCCTTACTGCTTTTAATATTCTATCTTTATTTTGTGCATTTGTTGTTCTGATTATTATGTGTCGGGAGGAATTTCTTTTCTGGTCCAGTCTATTTGGAGTTCTGTAGGCTTCTTGTATGATCATGGGCATCTCTTTCTTTATGTTTGGGAAGTTTTCTTCTATTATTTTGTTGAATATATTAGCTGGCCCTTTAAGTTGAAAATCTTCATTCTCATCAATTCCTATTATCCGTAGGTTTGGTCTTCTCATTGTGTCCTGGATTACCTGGATGTTTTGAGTTAGGATCCTTTTGCATTTTGTATTTTCTTTGACTGTTGTGTCGATGTTCTCTATGGAATCTTCTGCACCTGAGATTCTCTCTTCCATTTCTTGTATTCTGTTGCTGATGCTCGCATCTATGGTTCCAGATCTCTTTCCTAGGGTTTCTATCTCCAGCGTTGCCTCGCTTTGGGTTTTCTTTATTGTGTCTACTTCCCCTTTTAGTTCTAGTATGGTTTTGTTCATTTCCATCACCTGTTTGGATGTGTTTTCCTGTTTTTCTTTAATGATTTCTACCTGTTTGGCTGTGTTTTCCTGCTTTTCTTTAAGGGCCTGTAACTCTTTAGCAGTGCTCTCCTGTAATTCTCTAAGTGACTTATGAAAGTCCTTCTTGATGTCCTCTATCATCATCATGAGAAATGTTTTTAAATCTGTGTCTAGATTTTCGGTTGTGTTGGGGTGCCCAGGACTAGGTGGGGTGGGAGTGCTGCGTTCTGATGATGGTGAGTGGTCTTGATTTCTGTTAGTAGGATTCTTACGTTTGCCTTTCGCCATCTGGTGATCTCTGAAGCTAGCTGTTTTAGTTGTCACTGTTAAGAGCTTGTTCTTCAGGTGACTCTGTTAGCCTCTATAAGCAGACCTGGAGGGTAGCACTCTCCTTAGTTTCAGTGGGCAGAGTATTCTCTGCAGGCAAGCTCTCTTTCTTTCTCTCTTCTTGCAGGGCAGGTACCCAGATATCTGGTGTTCCAACCAGACTCCTGGCAGAAGTTGTGTTCCACTCACTAGAGGTCTTAGGATCCCGTGTGGAATCCTGTGTGGGCCCTTGCGGGTGTCAGGCGACTCCGCTGGCAAGGTAGCCCGGGGCTCGAGTGGAATGGAAGGGGCTTGTGCCCCAGATCAGGCCCGGGTAGCCTGCTTCCCTATGTACCGCAGTCTCAGGTTCCGTGCGATTGGATTGGGGCAGGCGCTGTGTTCCACTCACCAGAGGTCTTAGGATCCCGTGGGGAGTCCTGTGTGGGCCCTTGTGGGTGTTGGGCAAGACTCTCTCTTTGTGTATTCTTTTGAGACAGGGTCTCACTATGTAGCTCTGGCTGTCCTAGAACTCACTATATAGACTGGCCTGGCCTTAAATGCACCGAGATCCATCTGCCTCTGCCTCTCAAGTGCTTGTCTGCATGATTTTTTAAAAAGCTTAATAAAAAATTATGAAGTTCTGCTAAAGATTTCCTCAGAACTCTCATCTCACTGTTTCCTTTTTATTTCTGCTTCTCTGTGGTCATTATGACTGCACAGGAAGCAATTTTGTAAGCATATCTATGGCTGTGAGCCATGTGTTAGTCAATTAAAAGGGCTAGCTTTTAAATCTCCCTAACAGATTATAGACTACACTACCCCATTCTCTCATACTATGTCAGACTTGGAGTCTGCCCTTTTGAGGAAGAATACATTGGACGAAAGAAAGAGTGGGGGTGGGGTGGGGAGAAGCAGAACAAATAGATCAGAACAGAAAGTATCAGACTAGCCTCTCTTAGTTTAAACATGCTATGCAAATCTTCTGAGATCTCTCTGAAATGCATGCAATGTTCAGATAGCAGCAGTTCTTTAGTAACAGGGCCCGACAGATTCCCTCCCCACACACTTAGCTATGATGCTGATCAAAACTGCATATTCTTCCACCAGAAGCTCCTTTTCTATGAGCACAGCTCTCTACAGTTAGACAAGAAATAAAGCCTAATCAGTATCAGTCAGGTTGAACTAAACAAAGTACAGTGGACAATAAAAAAGAGCAGTATGCATGATACAAAAACAGGAGGTAGACCAGAAGTATATTTAATTGCCTTTGGGGGCAGCTTACTCTTTTCCTTCCTTCTGCCTTTCATTCCTGTGTGTTGATGATGTTGATATTAATATCACTTTGCATCCCCCAAGCACAGAGCAGATGCTTAGGCCATTCATGATAGGAACTAAACTAAAATCGTCTTGAAAAAACATCCACCTCTGATTTCTGCTTCATGAGTTGGCATTGTAAATACTCACTTGACTTAATAAGATGAGTAAATGCTATTTATTCTATGTGTATATTTTACATTAGTTTTCATGAATTATGTTGGTCATTAGCTAGTAAGATAGGAGCAAGGGCTACTTTTTATTTATGATGCAACCCAAGAATCTAGTCCAGCCTGGTATAGAAGAAACACTAAACAAACATTGATGGATAAAGTGGCCTTGTGTCACTTTTTCTGAGCATTTTAAAATGTAAATAAATAAATAAATAAAGGAAACCACTGAAGTAATTGTGCCAAAACTATTTGACCTTGCTAAAAAAAGAACATGTTTTCCATATTTACCTTATTTCCAACCATATTTTACTCAAGTCAGACTTCTTTTAACTAGTCTCTTATCTACAGATAGCAGCTTTATAGGCCTATTTGGCCCTCAAATTGAGGTTGGAATGATAATAATTCTTTAGCAGATTCTTCTAGTTTGTTAATTTTTTTGTACACACTACACATCTTTTTCAGACCTCTCTAAAATGATATTGTGGTTGTTTATTGGCCTAAAGATGCCTACTCCATATGTTATGAATTTTTTAAAAGTAAGTGTGGTCGGGCAGTAGTGGCGCACACCTTTAATCCCAGCATTTGGGAGGCAGAGGCAGGCAGATTTCTGAGTTCGAGGCCAGCCTGGTTTACATGGTGAGTTCCAGGACAACCAGCGCTATACAGAGAAACCCTGTCTCAGAAAAAAAAAAAAAAAGTAAATGTGATGGTAGTGTTACTTTGACTGGGCCATGAGATGCCCAAATAGCTGGCTAAACATTACTTCTTGGTGTATCTGTGTGACATGGTTCAGATGTGGTCTGTGTGTCTCAAATGTTCATGTATTCAAGGACTGGTCCCAAGGATAATGGTTTTTAGGGGGCAGCAGAAACTTTATGACATGGGACCTTAGGACACTAGAGGCATAAGGTAGGTCTGCCCTTCCCTGAATTCTCAGGAGAGGACTGTTACAAAGGAAGACATCTCCAGAGACAATCACTTGCTTCTGCCACACATCTGCTGTAGATATCCACGCCATAAGGTGATGTAGCTAAGTGGTAGATCTTACAATGAACCCAAGGGTGTTAAATTTTAAACTTCTAAAACTGTGAGCTAAATAAGCCTCTAATTCTTTATAAGTAGCCTGTGTTGGGTAGTTAATAATACTGTTGAAAAGCTTACTTCTAGAGAAGGTATTTCTGGATGAGGTTACCATTTGAATAGATAGGCTGAAAAAAGCAGCTTACCCTCTCTTATGTGATTGGGCACCATCCAATTCCTTGACCTCAGTAGGATAAAAGGGCAGTGGAAGATTTGACTTCTGTTTGTCTGACTGCTTGCTTTGCCAACTGGTAGGTTGTAGACTTTTCCGTTTCTGTAATCATGTAAAGCAACACTGTATATTAAAAACAAATGTACACACATGCAGTATGTATATGCATATGTTCTTTTCCTATTGGTTCTGCTTCTCCAGAGAACTGTGACATGCTAGGGAAATACTGTTTTATCATGTTAGACTCAATACTGACATGGCTTTGAACTGATAAAATGTTTTCAAGATCAATGGCATCAAATAACATCTTTACACATCCCAACAGGAAAGTTAGTCATCTAATCAAGCTATTGGGACAAACCATTTTGTCTATTATAGAAATAAAATAATATTATGATATAATGGGTCTCATGGGAACATAAAGAAGAAAATTATTTCTTCTTCTGGAGGTTAGGATTAGGCTACATGGAAGAGGTAACATTTAACAGCCTTCACTCAGTTGAAGGATCTAGGAGGGAAGGACTAGGAAGATGGCTTGGCAGGTCAAGTGCTGTGCACAGATGAAGACCTGAGCTTGTATTCCTGGTACCCATTTAAAAGGCTGAATATGGAAGTGCATGTCTGAACCCTAAACCTATCGGCAAACCCCAGGAGCTTTCTGGCCAGTCAGTCTAGCAAATGACAAAATGGCAAGTTGCAGATTCAGTGAAAAACCCTATCTCCAATAAATAGTAAATAAGTAAGGTAGAAAGCAGTAGAAAAAACTTTTATTGACTTCTGTTATCTACATATCTACATAGCCATACACTGGGGAGTACACACACACACACACACACACACACACACACATCCATACAATGCAGCAAAAACACACATTAAGCAGTACACACTAAATGAATAAATGTAAAAAATGAAATCTTCAGTATAGCACTAGAACTGTAGTTGCAGTCAAAATGAATTAATAGAAACTAAATTTATCCTCACAAGTAAAGGGTGGTGGTTGACATACACCTTTAATTCCAGCACTTGGGGAGTAGAGGCAGCGGGATCTCTGAGTTTGAGGTGAGCCTGATCTATAGAGTGAGTTCCAGGACAGCCAGGGCTATATGAAACCCTGTCTTGAAAAAACAAAAATAAATAAATAAATAGATAAGTAAACATTTAAAGTATAAAACAGGAAATATACATGGAATAATAGTTTCAAGATATCAGGCAAAAATAACAAAGATCAGTCCTGGATACAAGATAGCACTGGCAAGATGCCCTTCCCAATTCTCTCAACTTACCTGGAGAGATTCCAGGCCATGGCATGGAGTGAAAGGACTCAGGCAGAGTCTATTGATCTTTCCAAAGATGTTCCCTGATTTGAGAGTCTCAGGGTGAGGACAGGTTGCAAGAATATACAAAGAAAAGTCTAAAGCTGCAAAAAGAACCCTTGAGATCTGCAGTGGTTCACTCTAGAGCCTGCCACTGAGTGCTTATCAACAGATGGGCAATTATAAAATAATACACTTTGGGGAATGACCAAAGATTAGAGGGAATAGTCCTCAGAACTACTCAATCTGTGGAAATAGTTCTTTTCTCTTAGCCAAAGTGAGAAACTTTATTTCACAAAGATTTTGATAGAAATGGTTTGCCTCAGAGGTCACTACCCTATTCTAGCCATTTTCACAGATTTCAGTCTTTAGTAAGATGGCCCCATTGTTTTTATGTCTGTGGTGAGGCAGAACACCATAGAGCAGAGCAGAGTAGGAGTGGGAGCAGAGCAAGACATGACAGCCAGAAGCAGTGAATGAGAAAGGGCACCTATTCCTGCGGCTTCCTCCTCATGCTTTCGCTCTGTCTGGGCTCCTAGACAGTGCTACTTACATTCAGAGCAGATCCTTGATCCCTTAGTTGCCATCTTGTATGGCACTCATCTCTGGGAATCACTCACAGACACATCTGTTAGAGAGCTTAACTATTTCTTAAGAATCTCAATCCAATCAAGTTGATAATATTAACCACCACAACATTTTAGAACAAATAGTCAGAAACTAGCAGCCTATGGGTATGGTTCATTGGTATCACATGTTTAACTTTCAGGAAGCTTGGGGTTTGACCCCTAGCCTGAATAAACAAAATAAAACTTCACTATATCTATACAATATAATTCCAGTTATATCAAGACACAAAGGGAACTATAATAAAGTATTTAAGTAACCCATGGGAAAGCAGGATAGAAAAATTAAAGAAACTACCAGGCACAGTGACACACAATAATCCCAGCATTTAGGAAGCAGAGGCAGGAGGATCTCTCTGAGTTTGAGGTCAGCCTGCTCTACATTCCAGGCTAGCCACGGGGACATACTGTGAGATCCTCTCAAGGGTGAATGGGGTGAGGAAGGAGAGAAAGAGGGAAAACAAACAAGAAATTACACCAAACTCAATTGGCAAATGTAAGACCTTAACTAACAGTAATTTATATTACATAGAAATAAGCTATAATACCAGCCAAGGCTCGAAAGTAGCTAGTGTGACAGCACATGCCAGTAAATCCAGGTACTCAGGATGCTGAGAGAGAGGGTCACTTAAATCCTCTGGTGGTCTGGGTAACACAGTGACACCTCATCTGAAAAACAAAAAGAAATCCCATCAACATTTCAAAGCAGTAGTAATCTGGACAAAACGGACTAGAAAGCCAGAAATAACCTCTGTGCAACCAGCTGATGCTTGCTGACAAAGGCAAAGGCTAATGAACAAAGAATGAATAGTTTTTTCAACAAATGGTGCAGAAATAGCTGGATATTGACACTTGGAGAATTATGGAAGAATCTAGACAGATTCTACCTTTTAGAAACTTAAGTAAGTCAAAGACCTAAATGTAAAATGCTATAACTCTTGAAAACCTAGAAGAAAGGGAAACACTGAAAATTCAGCCAACAAAAGGAAACACTGATAAAAAAAAAAAAAGACTTGATTAAAACAAAACAAAACAAAACAAAACAGCTCTGCACTAAGAGGGTCATAAGGCTAACTGTCTATAATTCCAGTTCTACAAAGAAGCCAAGGTAGGATGGTCACAAGTTCAAAGCCAGACTGAGCTGTATAGCAAGACTGTATTTAAAAACAAAACAACAGCAACAACAACAACAAACAAAGAAACAAACAAAAACACAAGGGTTGGAGATGTGGTAGTAGAGTGAGAGCAGAGTAGAATGAACACCAAAGCCTGAATTCAAACTACTGTTAGAGAGCTAGGGAGATGACCTGGTACACACGAGTACTGTCTGCTTTTACAGGGGATTTTACAGAGTTGAATTCCGTGCACCAACATCAGGTGACTCACACCTCTCTGTAACTCCAGGTCCAGGGGATAGATGTCCTCTTCTGACCTTCACGGCCACTGGCATGAGCACAAACACAAACACACACACACACACACACACACACACACACACACACATTCACAAACATAGACACATACTCGTGAATAAAAAGCAATCTTTTTTTAAAGATCCTATTAAGAAAATGATAAGCAAAACCATAAATTGGGGGAAAAGCTTGCTATCATCAATATTAAAACATATCTGATGACAGGTCAACATATGCAATTTATTGATTGATTGATTGATTGATTGATTGATTGATTGTATATGAGTATACTGTAGCTGTCTTCGGACACACCAGAGGAGGGCATCTTGGATCCTATTATACATGGTTCTGAGTCACCATGTGGTTGCTGGGAATTGAACTCAGGACCTCTGGAAAAGCAGTCAGTGCTCTTAACCACTGAGCCATCTCTTCAGATGCTACAAATAAATTTTTTATTAAATATTTTCTTTATTTACATTTCAAATGTTATCCTATTTCCTAGTTTCCCCTCCAAAAATCTCCTCCCCTTACCCCTCTCCATGTTCCCCAATCACCTACTCCCATTCCTGGTCCATGCATTTCTCTATACTGGGCCATAGAGCCTTCACAGGACCAAGGTCCTATCCTCCCATTGATGACCAAGTAGGTCATCCTCTGCTACATATATAGCTAGAGTCACAAGTTCTACCATGTGTTTTCTTTGATTGGTGGTATAGTTCCAAGGAGCTCTAGGGGTACTGGTTAGTTCATATTGTTATTTCTCCTATGGGGCTGCAAACCCCTCAGCTCCTTGGGTCCTTTCTCTGGCTCCTTCATCATTGCTCTGTCCAATGGATGGCTGTGAGCATCCACTTCTGTATTTGCCAGGCACTGGCGGAGCCTCCCCTCACAGGAGACAGCTATATAGGCTCCTGTCAGCAGGCTCTTGTTGGCATCTGCCTAGTGTCTGGGTTTGGTGGTTGTTTATGGAATGGATCCCCAAGTGGGGCAGTCTCTGGATGGTTGCTCCTTCAGGCTCTGCTCCGAACTTTGTCACTCATTCCATGGGTATTTTTCCCCTTTATAAGAAGGCAGGAAGTATCCACACTTTGGTCTTCCTTCTTCTTCTTGGTAAAATTTACCTTTGATGAGTAAGAAGTGTCTCTCCTTATCTTTTTTGAGAACTTTAGGTTGAAAGTCAATTTTATTCGACATTAAAATGACTACTCCAGCTTTTTTCTTGGGACCATTTGCTTGGAAAATTGTTTCCCAGCCTTTTACTCTAAGGTAGTGTCTGTCTTTGTCCCTGAGATGGGTTTCCTGTATGCAGCAAAAAGTTGAGTCCTGTTTACGTAGCCAACCTGTTAGTCTATGTCTTTTTATTGGGGAATTGAGTCCATTGGTATTAAGAGATATTAAGGAAAAGTCATTGTTGCTTCCTTTTATTTTTGTTGTTAGAGTTGGAATTCTGTTCATGTAGCTATCTTCTTTAGGTTTGTTGAAAGATTACTTTCTTGCTTTTTCTCGAGCTTAGTTTCCCTCATTGTGTTGAAGTTTTCCCTTTATTATCCTTCGAATGGCTGGATTTGGGGAAAGATATTGTACAAATTTGGTTTTGCCATGGAATACCTTAGTTTCTCCATCTATAGTAATTGAGAGTTTTGCTGGGTATAGTAACCTGGGCTGGCATTTGTGTTCTCTTAGTGTCTGTATGACATCTGCCCAGGATCTTCTGGCTTTCATAGTCTCTGGTGAAAAGTCTGGTGTAATTCTAATAGGCCTGCCTTTATATGTTTTCCCTTACTGCTTTTAATATTATTTCTTTGTTTTGTGCATTAGGTGTTTTGATTATTATGTGATGGGAGGAATTTCTTTTCTGGTCCAATCTATTTGGAGTTCTGTAGACTTCTTATATGTTCATGGGCATCTTTTTCTTTAGGTTGGGGAAGTTTTCTTCTATAATTTTGTTGAAGATATTTACTGGTCCTTTAATTTAGAAACCTTCCTTCTTGTCTATACCTATTATTCTTAGGTTTGGTTTTTTTTCATTGTGTCCTGGATTTCCTGGATGTTTTGTGTTAGGATCTTTTTGCATATCACATTTTATTTGATTGTTGTGTCAATGTTTTCTATGGTATCTTCTGCACCTGAGTTTCTCTCTTCTATCTCTTGGATTCTGTTGGTTATGCTTGCACCCTTGGATCCAGACTTCTTTTCTAGGTTTTCTATTTCCAGAGTGGTCTCCCTTTGTGATTTCTTTATTGTTTCTACTTTGTTTTTTAAATCCTAGATGGTTTTGTTCAATTCTTTCACCTGATTGGATGTGTTCTCCTGTATTTCTTTAAGGGATTTATTTATTTCCTTCTTAAAGTTCTCCATCATCATCATAAGAAGTGACTTTAGATCCATATCTTGCTTTTCTGGTGTAGTGGTGTATCCAGGACTTGCTATGGTGGGAGAATTGGTTTCTGATGATGCCAAGTAACCTTGGTTTCTGTTGCTTCTGTTCTTATGCTTGGCTCCTACCATCTGATTATTTCAAGTGCTTGCTGCCCTCAATATATCTGATTGGAGCCTGTCCTTCCTGTAATCTCGATTGATTCAGGACTCTTCAGAGTCCGGCTTTCTCTGTGATCCTGTGATTTGGGGATCCTGTGAACCTGAGAATCTGGGCATGTCAGAATTCTTGGCAGTCAAGCTTCCTCTGAGACCCTGAGATCTTCGTGTGACCAAGCTCCTGGTATCCTGGAATCCTGATATCCTGGAATTCTAAGGCCCTAGGAATGTTATAGCGCCTGGAAGGGGTCTCCTGTTCTTTTGCTCCTGCTGTTACAGGCCTGTCACAGTTGTTTTGGAACAGATGTTCTGTTCCACTCACCAGTGATCCTAAGATCCTGGGTGTGCTAGGGCGCCTGCCACATGGAGAGTCCTCTGGGGACCGTGGGACCATCTGCCTAGTTCACACCCAAGGCTGCCTGGAACTGGTGCCAACCAGAAGGGCTAAAAATAATTCTTAAGCATAAAAAAACCCACTCAGTTCAAAACTGGGAAGACTTGCACATACATTCAAATGTTCCATGAAAGCAGTTATGTAAATGGAAAATAAACATGAAATGATGCACAGTATCAGAAGTTATAAGGAATTATTAAAACAACATTGAGATACTAGTACATTTCTATCAAAGTAACCAAAATCCAAAACAGTAATATTAAGTGCTGAATTGGGTATGGAGCAACATGATCTCTCATTTATTGTAGGTTGGGATGCTTACTGATCCTGTTTGGTTTCAGACCCCCCTGTCAAAGCAAACTTGTCTCCAAGTTCTCCCTGCATCCCTCAGTCCCTACCTGGTATACCCTGCTCCTAACCCTGAACTTTCCAGCCCAGGGGCTGGGCTGCCCACAGAGGCTCTTTGCTAGATAATCCAGACATTTGGCCTCTCCTCCTCCTCTCCCTCCTCCTCTTTTTCCTTCTTTTTCTCTGCCTCCTCCTCTGCCTCTTCTTTCTCTTTGTGTGCACGCTCTTTCTTTCTTTCTTTCTTTCTTTCTTTCTCTCTTTCTTTCTTTCTTTCTTCCTTTCTTTCTCCCTCCATCCTATGGCCTCAATCCTTGAAGGCCAGTGAACTTGCCTGAGAGCAGCTTCCCAATAAACGTGCCTTTAATATAATATAATCTGGTTTGAATAGGCTCATTTCACAAGCAGAGAAATAATCTATTAGGTACAAACAATTCAGAAAGTTTTCTATAAGACTAAACATATCGCACAAGTCCCTTCCGGTCAGCACCAGCACTGACGCACCTTGGACACGCAGTCTACGAACACCCCCAAGGTCCCCAAAGGACTCTCCACGGGATCTTAGGACCTCTGGTGAGTAGAACACAACTTATGCCAGGAAGCAGGTTCGAACCCCAGATATCTGGGCACCTTCCCTGCAAGAGGAGAGCTTGCCTGCAGAGAGTACTCTGACCACTGAAACTCAGGAAAGAGCTAGTCTCCCAGGTCTGCTGATAGAGGCTAACATAATCACCTGAGGAACAAGCTCTAACCAGAGACAACTATAACAACTAGCTCCAGAGATTACCAGATGGCAAAAGGCAAACGTAAGAATCTTACTAACAGAAACCAAGACCACTCACCATCATCAGAACGCAGCACTCCCACCCCACCCAGTCCTGGGCACCCCAACACACCTGAAAAGATGGACCTGGATTTAAAAGCATATCTCATGATGATGGTAGAGGACATCAAGAAGGACTTTAATAACTCACTTAAAAAAATACAGGAGAACACTGCTAAACAGGTAGAAGACCTTAAAGAGGAAGCACAAAAATCCCTTAAAGAATTGCAGGAAAACACGACCAAACAGGTGATGGAATTGAATAAAACCATCCAAGACCTAAAAAGGGAAGTAGACACAATAAAGAAAACCCAAGGTGAGGCAACGCTGGAGATAGAAACCATAGGAAAGAAATCTGGAACCATAGATGCTAGTATCAGCAACAGAATACAAGAGATGGAAGAGAGAATCTCAGTTGCAGAAGATTCCATAGAGAACATTGGCACAAAAATCAAAGAAAATACAAAATGCAAAAAGATCCCAACTAAAAACATCCAGGAAATCCAGGACACAATGAGAAGACCAAACCTACAGATAATAGGAGTAGATGAGAACGAAGATTTTCAACTTAAAGGGCCAGAAAATATCTTCAACAAAATTATAGAAGAAAACTTCCCAAACCTAAAGAAGGACATGCCCATGAACATACAAGAAGCCTACAGAACTCCAAATAGACTGTATCAGAAAAGAAATTCCTCCCAACATATAATAATCAGAACAACAAATGCACTAAATAAAGATAGAATATTCAAAGCAATAAGAGAAAAAGGTCAAGTAACATATAAAGGCAGGCCTATTAGAATTACACCAGACTTTTCACCAGAGACTATGAAAGGCAGAAGATCCTGGACAGATGTTATACAGACACTAAGAGAACACAAATGCCAGCCCAAGCTACTATACCCAGCAAAACTCTCAATTACCATAGATGGAGAAACCAAAGTATTTTATGAGAAAACCAAATTCACACATTATCTTTCCACGAATCCAGCCTTTCAAAGGATAATAACAGAAAAAAACAATACAAGGATGGAAACCACACCCTAGAAAAAGCAAGAAAGTAATCCATCAACAAAAAAAGAAGACAGCCACAAGAACAGAATGCCAACTCTAACAACAAAAATAATAGGAGGCAACAATTACTTTTCCTTAATATCTCTTAATATCAATGAACTCAATTTCCCAATAAAAAGACATAGACTAACAGACTGGCTATACAAACAGGACCCAACATTCTGCTGCTTACAGGAAACCCATCTCAGGGAAAAAGACAGACACTACCTCAAAATGAAAGGCTGGAAAACAATTTTCCAAGCAAATAGTCTGAAGAACCAAGCTGGAGAAGCCATTCTAATATCGAATAAAATTGGCTTCCAACCCAAAGTTATCAAAAAAGACAAGGAGGGACACTTCATACTCATCAAAGGTAAAATCCTCCAAGAGGAACTCTCAATTCTGAATATATATGCTCCAAATGAAAGGGCGGCCACATTCATTAAAGACACTTTAGTAAAGCTCAAAGCACACATTGCACCTCACACAATAATAGTGGGAGACTTCAACACCCCACTTTCATCAATGGACAGATCGTGGAAACAGAAACTAAACAGGGACACAGTGAAACTAACAGAAGTTATGAAACAAATGGAATTAACAGATATCTACAGAACATTTTATCCTAAAACAAAACGATATACCTTCTTCTCAGCACCTCATGGTACCTTCTCCAAAATTGACCATATAATTGGTCACAAAACTGGCCTCAACAGATACAAAAATATTGAAATTGTCCCATGCATCCTATCAGACCACCATGGACTAAGGCTGATCTTCAATAACAACATAAATAATGGAAAGCCAACATTCACATGGAAACTGAACAACACTCTTCTCAATGATACCTTGGTCAAGGAAGGAATAAAGAAAGGAATTAAAGGCATTTTAGAGTTTAATGAAAATGAAGACACAACATACCCAAACTTATGGGACACTATGAAAGCATTTCTAAGAGGGAAACTCATAGCTCTGAGTGCCTCCAAAAAGAAACTACAGAGAGCACACACTAGCAGCTTGACAACACACCTAAAAGCTCTAGAAAAAAAAAGGAAGCAAATTTACCCAAGAGGAGTAGACGGCAAGAAATAATCAAACTCAGGGGCGAAATCAACCAAGTGGAAACAAGAAGAACTATTCAAAGAATCAACCAAACGAGGAGCTGGTTCTTCGAGAAAATCAACAAGATAGATAAACCCTTAGCCAGACTCACTAGAGGGCACAGGGACAGCATCCTAATTAACAAAATCAGAAATGAAAAGGGAGACATAACAACAGATCCTGAAGAAATCCAAAACACCATCAGATCCTTCTACAAAAGGCTATACTCAACAAAACTGGAAAACCTGGATGAAATGGACAAATTTCTAGAAAGATACCAGGTACCAAAATTAAATCAGGATCAAGTTAACGATCTAAACAGTCCCATATCCCCTAAAGAAATAGAAGCAGTCATTAATTGTCTCTCAACCAAAAAAAGCCCAGGTCCAGATGGGTTTAGTGCAGAGTTCTATCAGACCTTCAAAGAAGATCTAATTCCAGTTCTTCACAAAATAGAAGTAGAAGGTACTCTCCCCAACTCATTCTATAAAGCCACAATTACTCTGATACCTAAACCACAGAAAGATCTAACAAAGATAGAGAACTTCAGATGAATTTCCCTTATGAATATCAATGCAAAAATACTCAATAAAATTCTCACTAACCGAATCCAAGAACACATCAAAACAATCATCCATCCTGACCAAGTAGGTTTTATTCCAGGGATGCAGGGATGGTTTAATATATGAAAATCCATCAACGTAATCCATTATATAAACAAACTCAAAGACAAAAACCACATGATCATCTCCTTAGTCGAGGAGAAAGCATTTGACAAAACCCAAAACCCATTCATGATAAAAGTCTTGGAGAGATCAGAAATTCAAGGCCCATACCTAAACATGATAAAAGCAATCTACAGCAAACCAGTAGCCAACATCAAAGTAAATGGTGAGAAGCTGGAAGCAATCCCACTAAAATCAGGGAGTAGACAAGGCTGCCCACTTTCTCCCTACCTATTTGTCTTAGTCAGGGTTTTTATTCCTGCACAAACATCATGACCAAGAAACAAGTAGGGAGGAAAGGGTTTATTCGGCTTACACTTCCATACTGCTTTTCATCACCGCGGAAGTCAGGACTGGAACTCAAGCAGGTCAGGAAGCAGTAGCTGATGGAGGCCATGGAGGGATGTTCCTTACTGGCTTGCTTCCTCTGGCTTGCTCAGCCTGCTCTCTTATAGAACCCAAGACTGCCAGCCCAGAGATGGTCCTACCCACAAGGGGCCCTTCCCCCTTGATCACTAATTGAGAAAATGCCTTACAGTTGTATCTCATGGAGGCATTTCCTCAACTGAAGCTCTTTTCTCTGTGGTAACTCCTGCTGTGTCAAGTTAACAAAAAACTAGCCAGTATACTATTCAACATTGTACTTGAAGTCCTAGCCACAGCAATTCGACAGCAAAAGGAGATCAAGGGGATACAAATTGGAAAGGAAGAAGTCAAAATATCACTTTTTGCAGATGATATGATAGTATATATAAGTGACCCTAAAAATTCCACCAGAGAACTCCTAAACCTGATAAACAGCTTCAATGAAGTAGCTGGACATAAAATTAACTCAAACAAGTCAATGGCCTTTCTCTACACAAAGAATAAACAGGCTGAGAAAGAAATTGGGGAAACAACACCCTTCTCAATAGTCAGAAATAATATAAAATACCTTGGCGTGACTCTAACTAAGGAAGTGAAAGATCCCTATGATAAGAACTTCAAGTCTCTGAAGAAAGAAATTGAAGAAGCTCTCAGAAGATGGAAAGATCTCCCATGCTCATGGATTAGCAGGATCAACATTGTAAAACTGGCTATCTTGCCAAAAGCAATCTACATATTCAATGCAATCCCCATCAAAATTCCAACTCAATTCTTCAACGAATTAGAAAGAGCAATCTGCAAACTCATCTGGAATAACAAAAAACCTAAGATAGCAAAAACTCTTCTCAAGGATAAAAGAACCTCTGGTGGAATCACCATGCCTGACCTAAAGCTGTACTAGAAAGCAATTGTGATAAAAACTGCATGGTAGTGGTATAGTGACAGACAAGTAGACCAATGGAATAGAATTGAAGACCCAGAAATGAACCCACAAACCTATGGTCACTTGATCTTTGACAAGGAGGCTAAAACCATCCAGTGGAAAATAGACAGCATTTTCAACAAATGGTGCTGGCACAACTGGCTGTTATCATGTAGAAGAATGCGAATTGATCCATTCCTATCTCCTTGTACTAAGGTCAAATCTAAGTGGATCAAGGAACTTCACATAAAACCAGAGACACTGAAACTTATAGAGGAGAAAGTGGGGAAAAGCCTCAAAGATATGGGCACAGGGGAAAACTTCCTGAATAGAACAGCAATGGCTTGTGCTGTAAGATCGAGAATTGACAAGTGGGACCTCATAAAACTGCAAAGCTTCTGTAAGCAAAAGACAATGTCAATAAGACAAAAAGGCCACCAACAGATTGGGAAAGGATCTTTACCTATCCTAAATCAGATAGGGGACTAATATCCAATATATATATGAAGAACTAACGAAGGTGGACTCCAGAAAATCAAATAACCCCATTAAAAATGGGGCTCAGAACTAAACAAAGAATTCTCACTTGAGGAATACCAAATGGCTGAGAAGCACCTGAAAAAATGTTCAGCATCCTTAATCATCAGGGAAATGCAAATCAAAACAGCCCTGAGATTCCATCTCACACCAGTCAGAATGGCTAAGATCAAAAATTCAGGTAACAGCAGATGCTGGCGAGGATGTGGAGAAAGAGGAACACTCTTCCATTGTTGGTGGGATTGCAAGCTTGTACAACCACTCTGGAAATCAGTCTGGCGGTTCCTCAGAAAATTGGACATAGTACTACTGGAGGATCCCGCAATACCTCTCCTGGGCATGTATCCAGAAGATGTTCCAACTAGTAAGAAAGACACATGCTTCACTATGTTCCTAGCAGCCTTATTTATAATAGTCAGAGGCTGGAAAGAACCCAGATGCCCCTCAACAGAGGAATGGATAAAAAAATGTGGTACATTTACACAATGGAGTACTACTCAGCTATTAAAAAGAATGAATTTATGAAATTCCTAGGCAAATGGTTTGACCTGGAGGACATCATCCTGAGTGAGGAAACCCTATCACAAAAGAACTCAAATGATATGTTCTCACTGATAAGTGGATATTAGCCCAGAAACTTAGAATACCCAAGATATAAGATACAATTTGCGAAACACATGTAACTCAAGAAGAACGAAGACCAAAGTGTGGACACTTTGCCCCTTCTTAGAATTGGGAACAAAACACCCATGGAAGGAATTACAGAGACAAAGTTTGGAGCTGAGACGAAAGGATGGACCATCTAGAGACTGCCATATCCAGGGATCCATCCCATAATCAGCCTCCAAACACTGACACCATTGCATACACTAGCAAGATTTTGCTGAAAGGACCCTGATATAGCTGTCTCTTGTGAGACTGTGCCAGGGCCTAGCAAACACATAAGTGGATGCTCACAGTCAGCTATTGGATGGATCACAGGGCCCCCAATGGAGGAGCTAGAGAAAATACCCAAGGAGCTAAAGGGAACTGCAACCCTATAGGTGGAACAACAATATTAACTAATCAGTACTCCGGAGCTCTTGTCTCTAGCTGCATATGTATCAAAAGATGGCCTAGTTGGCCATCACTGCAAAGAGAGGCCCATTGGTCATGCAAACTTTATATGCCCCAGTACAGGGGAATGCCAGGGCCAAAAAGTGGGAGTGGGTGGGTAGGGGAGTGTGGGGAGTGTATGGGGAACTTTGGGGATAGCATTGGAAATGTAAATGAGGAAAATACCTAATAAAAATATTTTTTAAAAAAGACTAAACATATCCCTATCACACAATCTGGTAACATTGCTCTTTGGTATTTAGTCATATGGGCTGAAATTTTAATATCTACACAAACATGAACATAGATACTTATTGTCACTTTGCTCATACTTTCTTTGAACTGGATATGAGATCTGTCTGTAGGGGAGTGGGTGAATTGACTGTGCTATATCCAAACAATAGACTATTAGTGTGAAAAAGAAATCAGACAGGAAAGACACAGGGAAGGCTTGGATTTGTATTACTAAGTGAAGGAAGCCAATCTGAAAAAGTGATAGTATAATTTGAACTACATGGTGAAGGGCCCAGCTTAAAATTAGACTCCATTTTATAATTAACTTATCTTTTGGATTAACTCAGCTACTAAAACTCCCCAACTTGTTCCAGCAGCCATGTCACCCTGGCAACAATCACAGTTCTCCTGAACAAATAGCCACTCTACCCCTAACAACAACCAACCAGTTCTTAAGGGGAAAGTACCAACTATTTTAAAATAGATTGACATAGCTAGCAACCATTGTTCATACCAACTTGAAATCATTACTGGCCCTTAGATGTGCTCCCAGAAAATGTCAACAAGTTATATAACTGCCAAGTTAGAAAGTCCCTTGCCCTGCTACAACAACCATGATAAATATGCAAGGCTTGTACTAGCTTGGGTCCTTCTGCACCATCCAATGTGCTGGAGAGGTTGGAGGGTCCAAGCTCAAGCTTGAACAAAAACTCTATGCTTTTGCATACAAGTTGGACTTCTGGTGGTTTCTAGTGGTCTGTGGGAACTTCAAGATCTGGACATAACACATGACATTTTTTTAAAAGGACAAATTAATGAAACACTAAAAAGAGATTAGTGGTTGCTGTCTTAGTTAGGGTTTTACTGCTGTGAACAGACACCATGACCAAGGCAAGTCTTATAAAAAAAACAACATTTAATTGGGGCTGACTTACAGGTTCAGAGGTTCAGTCCATTATCATCAAGGTGGGAGCATGGCAGTATCCAGGCAGGCATGGCGCAGGAGGAACTGAGAGTTCTATGTCTTCATCCAAAGCAAAGGCTGCTAGTGGAAGACTGACTTCTAGGCAACTAGGGTGAGGATCTTATACCCACACCCACAGTGACACACCCATTCCAACCAGGTCACACCTATTCCAACAAGGCCACACCTTCAGATGGTGCCACTCCCTGGTCCAAGGATATACAAACCATCACAGTTGCCAAGATCAATAAGGAGGAATAGACAAAACAGACAATTTTTAGAGCAGGGAAATGATTCTGTATGGCACTACAGTGGTAATTACATGTTATATTTGCCAAGTCTCAATAAATATACTGCATCAAAAGTGAGTCTTCATAAGAACTGTAGGAGGTAACAATGTATGTTCATTAGTTGTCACAAAAGTACTGTTCTAATGTGGGATGTTGATGGAGAGGGAGGCTGGTGTGTCTGAGGAGGCAGGAATATATGAAACTCTGTAGTTTTGTTCAGTTTTGCTGGGAACCAGAAACTTACTTAAAAAGAAAACCTACTAGAACAACAACAACAAAACAAAATTCAAGAAGCTATTGTAACAATGAGGAAAACATTGAGATGAAGGAACATTTATTATTACACTCTAGAACAGTAGAGAGCATATCCTGAAGCCTTCTAGGGAGACAGAGCAGAAGGATAAATAATCCAAATTGCATTAGATGTCTCAGCAGTAACCTAGATGCTGGAAGACAACGAGTCAATGCTCTCAAAAATGTCGCAGAATTATTTTTAAAATAGAATTTTATTCTTTCCGGTCCATGCCCTAACGTGCAATCCAGATCGGCACAGGAAGACCAACAAAGTCAACTGACCAGAACCTGTGGGTGCTCTTAGAGCCACCAACCAAAGAGAATATGCATGCTGGACACATACATAGCAGACGTGCAGCTCAGTCTCCATGTGGTCCCCTAACAACTGTAGCAGGAGTTGTCCCTAAAGCTATGGCCTGACTGTGGAGCCTAGTCCCTAACAGGGCTGACTTGTCTGGCTTCAGTGGGAGACTTGATGTGCCAGGGTTAGGGGGGGACCCAGGAGAGGGACAGCATTTGGGATGTAAATAAATATTTTCAAGAATAGAATTTGACTCATTGATTGGTTACACTGGAGGTTGTCCTCTCAAGGCCTCACATATTGCAGGCAAGTGCTGAACCACTGAAATGCTTTAGAGTTCATTCTAAAGGGCAAATTAAAAACAGTAGGTAAAAATATCAAAAGCACTTTAATTTAAAACTTATATTTTGGGTCAATTTAAAACTATTTCCATGAGGCTTATTCAGAGATGGAGTCTCTATCTAACCTAGGCTGGGCTCCAATTCCCTTGTGCCTGCACCTCCTGAGTTCTGGGATTATAAGTGTGTACCACTATACCTAGTTCATCCAGTGCTGGGGATGACTTCAAGGCATCATGTATGCTAGTTAAATACTCTGCTAACTGATATCCATGCTCAGTCCTATCATAAAATGTTTTGTTTAAGATTTATTTATTTTTCACTATATGGTTTGCCTGCGTGTGTGTATGGGCACCACATGTATGCAGTGCCTGTGGAGACCAGAAGGAGGGTGCCAAATCCCCTGAAACTGGAGTTAGAGATGGTTGTGAGCCACCATGGGGGTGCTGGGAACTGAATCCAGGTCCTTTGCAAGATCAGCGAGTGCTCTGAACCACCAAGCCATCTCTGGGGCTTCCTAACATGAAGATTTAATAGTGAAAAAAACAAAACCTGATACCATCTTTCTCAGAATCAAAATAGGAGTATATTTTCAAATAGGAAGTATTAATAAAGTGGTTTTATCTTTCATATATGAAAATTTTGTTTCATTGTTTTTAATTGGGTATTTATTTCATTTACATTTCCAATGCTATCCCAAAAGTCCCCCACACGCTCCCCACCCACTCCCCCACCCTCCCACTCCCACTTCTTGGCCTTGGCGTTCCCCTGTACTGATGCATATAAAGTTTTCATGACCAATGGGCCTCTCTTTCCACTGATGGCTGGCTAGGCCATCTTCTGATTCATATGCAGCTAGAGACACGAGCTCCGGGCGGGGTGGTGGGGTGGTGGTGGGTATTGGTTAGTTCATATTGTTGTTCCACCTATAGGATTGCAGATCCCTTCAGCTCCTTGGGTCCTTTCTCTAGCTCCTCCATTGGGGGCCCTGAGATCCATCCAATAGCTGACTGTGAGCATCCACTTATGTGTTTGCCAGGCCCCGGCATAGTCTCACAAGAGACAGCCATATCTGGGTCCTTGTAGCAAAATCTTGCTAGTGTATGCAATGGTGTCAGCATTTGGAAGCTGATTATGGGATGGATCCCTGGATATGGCAGTCTCTAGATGGTCCATCCTTTCGTCTCATCTCCAAACTTTGTCTCTGTAACTCCTTCCATGGGTGTTTTGTTCCCAATTCTAAGAAGGGGCAAAGTGTCCACACTTTGGTCTTCGTTCTTCTTGAGTTACATGTGTTTCGCAAATTGTATCTTATATCTTGGGTATTCTAAATTTCTGGGCTAATATCCACTTATCAGTGAGTGCATATTGTGTGAGTTCTTTTGTGATTGGGTTACATCACTCAGAATGATGTCCTCCAGGTCAATCCATTTGCCTTGGAATTTCATAAATTTATTCTTTTTAATAGCTGAGTAGTACTCCATTGTGTAAATGTACCACATTTTCTGTATCCATTTTTCTGTTGAGGGGCATCTGGGTCCTTTCCAGCTTCTGACTATTATAAATAAGGCTGCTATGAACATAGTGGAGCATGTGTCCTTCTTACCGGTTGGAACATCTTCTGGATATATGCCCAGAAGAGGTATTGCGGGATCATCCAGTAGTACTATGTCCAATTTTCTGAGGAACCACCAGACTGATTTCCAGAGTGGTTGTACAAAGCTTGCAATCCCACCAACAATGGAGGAGTGTTTCATTTTGTTTTTTAAGACAGCCTTTCTCTGTGTAGCTCTGCCTATCCTAGAACTTGCTCTCTAGACCAGGTTGGCCTTGAACTCACAGAGACCTGCCTGCCTCTGCTTCCTGAGTGCTAGGATTAAAAGTGTATGCCACCACTTCCTGGATTGAAAATTCTTAGTCACTATGAATGTATTTCTATCTTTCTCTTCCAATCATAACATTTTCCCAGAACTTCTATTTATTTAGGGTGCAAAGAATTGAGAAAAATTTGTAAGTTGTAAATAAGATATCAATAAAACAAAACTTAAGTCAACTTGATTTTTTTTCCTTGAAAACAAGACAAAACTTTCCAGAGTATGTTATTTATTTATTATTGTTATAGGTGTGCATAATGTTGCACAAGTGCTTATGTACCACTGCACACCTGTGGAAACTAGAGGGTGACATTTGAGAGAAAGTTCTGTCCCTCTACTGAGGTTGTCAGGCTTGCACTGCCTGTACCTGGATCTGCTGAGTCACTTCACTGCCCCAGGGCATGTTTTCAATAGTACTTCATAAAGTTTCCACCAACGGTCATGTTCATGTAGATACATGACATCGATGTTCAAGGATAGATTGCTAACTCTGGACAAATGGTTAAATTCAGTGTAATCTATTCCAATTAAAAATATAATTATATTTTAGTTATTTCTATTACTATCACATACTTAAACACAGATTTTATTGCAAACTTTAAAATGACTGGATATGAAATCTGAGAACTTAAGATTTGGTATTTATCTGAGAACTGGTATTTGGGGTAATGCATTTCAGAAAGTGCAGGGGATTTTGGCTTTCAATTTTAGTCTGTACAAGATAAAATGCCCCATAAATGTTCATGAAAATACTCTGTATGCTTGAAGTGCATTTAAATTAGTGTGAATTCTTTGAGAATAATGTTGGTGGATTTAATCATCTTGTTGAAGACGGAAAGCAGAGCAATAAAGAGAAAGGATGATTTTCTGAGGGTCTGGAGTTCAGCTCAGTGGCAGACTTGCTTACTCTGAAAGGCCTTGGGTTCAGTCTTCATCATCAGAAGAAAAATCCTGAGATGCCAGCTGCCTCTCTCTCTAAAGTAAACCTGAATGAAATATAAAGTAAAACTCTCAGCTTTTTCAATTCCAACTAAAGTAGTAAGGTGGTAAATCTTATTGATATTTAGAGAAATGAATATTAGTAGTAAGCATCAAATGTTTTATAGCATTCTAAACTTTAATTAATTACCTTATTTTTAGTATATTTTATTTATATATTGGGATGCATGTGAGATGAGAGGACCACTTGAAAGAGTTCTCTGGCTCTACCTTGTGCATCCTGAGGATAGAACTGAGGTCATTCGGGCTTGGCAGGGCGGCCCTAACCTACTGAACCATATCATTAGTCTTTTTTTAAATTTAATTTTATTTATAATTCATTTTTTACACTCCATATTACATTCCTGTGGATGCCTGACTCGCCACAACAGGATTCTTCTGCACACGTTTATTGGAAGAGCTTGATAGCGAAGGCGAAAGACCCTGAGCCCCAAAACTGGCACTGCTTATATACTCTCAGCCCCCATCCACTCACAGCAGGCCACGCCACCTCACCAGGCACACAGCTTCAGCCAATCAGGGCAGCAGGGGCTCGTCTCCACCAAATATGGACTTGTTTACACCACCATCATCATGGTGCACCTGCGCAGCTCTCAAGATGGTCGTGGCTTATTTTCAGGTGTATGAGGAAGTCAGGTGCAAGTCATAAGACTTAGCTGCAGTCTCGGGCGCCATCTTGGGACTGCTGCCACACCTGCTCCTCACACATTCCCTCTCCATCCACCCTCCAACTACGCCACATCGCACACCTCTTCCCCACCCAACCCTGCCTCCACATGGATGCTCCCATCTCCCACCTCACCTGTCCTCTAAACTCCCTGGGGCCTCCAGTCTCTTGAGGGTTAGGCGCATCATCTCTGAATGAACACAGACCTGGAAGTCCTCTACTGTATGTGTGTTGGGGGCCTCATATCAGCTGGTGTATGCTGCCTGTTTGGTGGTCCAGTGTTGTGGATAGCCCTGGGGCTAATTATATTTGATGTCAGTTCTGTTTTCCTGTGAGGGGTTGTGAACAAGGAATGAGTCAGAACTCAGGTGATTTCTTATAAAACCTTCTTTCCACCTTAACTTGTAAAATAAAGGAGAGCTGATGATTGGGCAGGGTGAGGGAAGGTGGAGCAGAAAGAAAGAAAAAAGGAGGTTTGAGAGAGAGAAGGCAGAGGAGGAGGAGGAAGAAGAAAAGCAGAGCAGAAGCACATGGCCTGGAGAAACCGCAACTTCTAAGGTGTCTCATAGATGTGGAAGATGGTAGCGTAGTGGTAGATCTGCCCAATCTAGGCGCACAGCATGTACTCATATTAACTGTCTCGTGTTTTCATTGCCGGGGCATCATTGGGTTGGAGAGATTTACCTCAACAGTCCAGTGTTTGAAAGATTTCAGGAGTCCAGATTAACTAAGACTGCTGGTCCTCCTACAGGGTCACCCTTCTCCTCAACTTCTTTCAGCTTTTCCCTAATTCAGCAACAGGGGGGTCAGCTGCTTCTGTCCATTACTTGGGTGCAAATAACTGCATCTGACTCTTTCAGCTGCTTGTTGGGTCTTTCAGAGGGCAGTCATGATAGATTCCTTTGTGTGAATGCTCCATAGCCTCAGTAATAGTGTCAGGACATGGGACCTCCCCTTGAGCTGGATCCCACTTCGAACCTGTCGCTGGACCTTCTTTTTCTCAGTCTCCTCTTCATTTCCATCCCTGTAATTCTTTCAGACAGAAACAATTATGGGTCAGAGGTGTGACTGTGGGATGACAACCCCATCCCTCACTTGATGTCCCCTCTTCCCGGTGGAGGTGAGCTCTATAAGTTCCCTCTCCTTACTGTCCTGCATTTCATCAAAGGTCCTGGGAGTCTTTCACCTCCCAGGTCTCTGGTGCATTCTGGGGGGGTCCCCACAACCTTCTATTTCCTGAGGTTGCCTGTTTACATTTTCTGCTGGCCCTCAGGGCTTCAGTCCTCCCCCCCCCGCCCCCCCACCCAATACCAGATCAGGTTCTCCTCTAACCCCCACTTCCCCCCCCCCCACAACCACTTTCCCTCCCAAGTCCCTCCCCTCTTCTCTACTTGTGATTGCTTTCCTCTCTCTCCCAAGTGGGACTGAGGCATCCTCACTTGGGCACTTCAGCTTGTTGAGCCTTTTGAATTCTGTGGATAGTATCTTGTGTATTCTGTATGGTTTTGTTGTTGTTGTTGTTTTTTGTTTTTGTTTTTGCTAATATCCACTTAGTAGTGAGTACACACCTTGAATGTCCTTTTGGGTCTGAGTTACCTCACTCAGGATATTTTCTAGTTCCATCCATTTACCTGCAAAAGTCAGGATGTCCTCGTTCTTAATAGCTGAGTAGTATTTCACTGTATAAATGAACCACATTTTCTGTATCCATTCTTCTGTCATGGGGCATGTAGGTTGTTTCCAGCTTCTGGATATGACAAATAAGGCCTCTATAAACATAGTAGAACATGTGCCCCTGTAGCATGGTGGGGCATCTTTGGGGTATATTTCCAAGAGTGGTATACCTGGGTCTTCAGGTAGAACTAGTTCCAATTTTCTGAGGAACCTACAGATTGATTTCCAGGGTGGTTGTACCAGTTTGCAATCCCACCAGCAATGGAGGAGTGTTCCTCTTTCTCCACATCCTCTCCAACATGTGTTGTCACCTGAGGTTTTGATCTTAGCCATTCTGACTGGTGTAAGGTGGAATCTCAGGGTCGTTTTGATTTGCATTTCTCTGATCACTAAAGACTTTGAACGTTTCTTTAGGTGTTTCTCAGCCATCCGAGATTCCTCAGTTGTGAATTCTCGGTTTATTTCTATACCCCATTTTTTTGATTGGGTTGTTTGGTTTTTATGGTTATTAACTTTTTTTTTTCAAGGCAGAGTTTCTCTGTGTAGCCCTGGCTGTCCTGGAACTCACTCCGTAGACCAGGCTGGCCTTGAACTCTGGCCTCGAACTCAGAAATCTACCTGCTTCTGCCTCCCAAGTGCTGGGATTAAAGGCATACACCACCATTGACCAGCAGTGATTAACTTCTTGAGTTCTTTATATATGTTGGATATTAGCCCTCTATGAAATGTGGGGTTAGTGAAGATTTTTTCCCAATCAGTAGGTGGCCAATTTGGCTTATTGATTATGTCCTTTGCCTTACAGAAGCTTTCCAGTTTCATGAGGTCCCATTTATCAATTCTTGATCTTCGAGCATGAGCCATTGGAGTTCTGTTTAGGAAATTTCCCCCTGTGCCAAGGACTTCAATGCTCTTTCCCACTTTCTCTTCTGTTAGCTTCAGTGTATCTGGTTTTATCTTGAGGTCCTTGATCCACTTGGACTTGAGCTTTGTACAAGGTGACAAATATGGGTCTATTTTCATTCTACATACAGACAGCCAGTTAGACCAGCACCGTTTATTGAAGATGCTTTCTTCTTTCCATTGTATATTTTTGGTGTCTTTGTCAAAGATCAAATGACAGTAAGTGTGTGGTTTTATTTCTGGGTCTTCAATTCTATTCCATTGATCAACATGTCTGTCTCTGCACCAATACCATGCAGTTTTTATCACTATTGCTCTGTAGTAAAGCTTGAGGTCAGGGATTGTGATTCCCCCAGCTGTTCTTTTATTGCTAAGAATTGTTTTCACTATTCTGGGTTTTTTGCTTTTCCAGATGAATTTGAGAATTGTTCTTTCCATGTCTTTGAAGAATTGTGTTGGGATTTTGATGGGGATTGCATTCAATCTGTAGATGGCCTTTGGTAGGATGGCCATTTTTACTATGTTAATTCTTCCAATCCATGAGCATGGGAGATCTCTCCATTTTCTGAGATCTTTGATTTCTTTCTTGAGAGACTTGAAATTATTGTCATACAGGCCTTCCACTTGTTTGGTTAGAGTTACCCCGAGATATTTTATATAATATTTATAATTATTTGAGTTAATTTTATATCCAGCCAGTTTGCTGAAGTTGTTTATCAGCTGGAGAAGTTCTCTGGTAGAAGTTTTGGGGTCACTTATGTATACTATCTTATCATCTGTAAATAGTGATACCTTTATTTCTTCTTTACCAATTTGTATCCCCTTGATCTTTTTTTGTTGTCTTATTGTTCAAGCTAACACTTCGAGTACTATATTGAATAGATGTGGGGAGAGTAGGCATTCTTGTCTTGTCCCTGATTTCAGTGGGATTTTTTCAAGTATGTCTCCATTTAATTTGATATTGGCTGTTGGTTTGCAGTAAATTGCTTTTATTATGTTTAGGTGTGGGCCATAAATTCCTGATCTCTCCAATACTTTTAACATGAAGGGGTGTTGTATTTTGTCAAATGCTTTTTCAGCATCTAAAAATCACATGTGATCATGTGATTTTTTCCTTTGAGTTTGTTTATATAGTGGATTACATTAATGATTTTTCATATATTAAACCAACCTTGTATTGCTAGGATGAAACCTACTTGATCGTAGTTTTGATGTGTTCTTGGATTCGGTTTGCAAGAATTTTATTGAGTATTTTTGCATCGATATTCATGAGTGAGTTTTATCTGAAGTTCTCTTTTTTGGTTGGGTCTTTGTGTGGTTTAGGTATCAGAATGATTGTGGCTTCATAGAACAAGTTAGGCAGTATTCCTTCTGTTTCTATTTATGGACTAGTTTGAGGAAAATTGATATCAGGTCTTCTTTAAAGGTCTGGTAGAATTCTGCACTAAATTCATCTGGACTTGGGTTGTTTTTTGTTTGTTTGTTTGTTTATGTTTTTGTTTTTTGTTTGGGAGGTTTTTCTTTTTTCTTTTTTTTTAAAAGATTTTATTATTATATATAAGTACAACGTAGATGACTCCAGACCAGCAGAGGGCATCAGATCTCATTATGGGTGGTTGTGAGCCACCATGTGGTTGCTGGGATTTGAACTCATGACTTTCGGAAGAGCAAGTCAGTGCTCTTACCCACTGAGCCATCTTGCCAGCCCTGTTTGGGAGGTTTTTGATGACTTCTTCTATTTTCTTGTGTGATATGGGCCTGTTTAGATAGTTTACCTGCTCTTGATTTAACTTTGGTATGTGGCATCTGTCTGGAAAGCCATAAACTACACCTAGATTTTCCAGTTTTGTTGAGTATAGGCTTTTATAGTAGGATCTGATTTTTTTTTTAATTACCTCTGTTTCTGTTGTTATGTCTCCCTTTTCATTTCTGATTATATTAATTTGGATACTGCCTCTTGGCCTTTAATTATTTTGTCTAGGGTTTTATCTATCTTGTTGATTCTTTCAAAGAACCAGTTTTTGGTTTTGCTGATTCTTTGTATTGTTTTCTTTGTTTCTATTTGGTTAATTTCTGCCCTGAGTATGACTATTTCCTGCCTGCTACTCCCCTTGGGTGAGTTTTTTTTTCTTTTTGTTCTAGGGCTCTCAGGTGTGCTGTTAAGTTGTTAGTGTAAGATCTCTCCTGTTTCATTACCAGGGCACTTAGTGCTATGAACTTTCCTCTTAGCACTGCTTCATTGTGTCCCATAGGTTTGGGTATGATGTGTCAACATTTTCATTAAATTCCAGTAAGTCTTTAATTTCTTTATTTCTTCCCTGACCACATTATTATTGAGTAAAGAGTTGTTCAGTTTCCACATGTATGTGGGCTTTCTGTAGTTTTTGCTGTTATTGAAGACCAGTCTTAGGCCATGGTGGTCTGATAGGATGCATGGTATTATTTCAATCTTCTTGTATCTGTTGAGGGTTGTTTTGTGACCAATTATATGGCTGATTTGAGAGAAGATACCATGAGGTGCTGAGAAGGAGGTGTATTCTTTTCCTTTAGTGTGAAATGTTCTGTAGATATCTGTTAAATCCATCTGGTTCATAATCTCTCTTAGTTTCACAGTGTCTCTGTTTAGTTTCTGTTTCAGTGACCTGTCCTTTGGTGAGAGTGGGGTGTTAAAATCTCCCAGTATTATTGTGTGGGGTTCAATGTGAATTTTGAGTTTTAGTAAAGTTTCTTTTATGAGTTTGGGTGCTCTTGCATTTGGGGCATAGATGGTCAGAATCGAGAGTTTCTCTTGGTGGATTTTCTCCCTAATAAATATGAAGTGTCCTTCTTCATCACACTTGATAACTTTTGGTTGAAAATCTATTTTATTGGATATTAGGATGGCAACTTCTGCTTGTTTCCTTGGACCATTTGCTTGGAAGATCTTTTTCCAGCCTTTTACTCTGACATAAGTGTCTGTCCTTGTTGTTGAGGTGTGTTTCTTATACAACAAAATGGTGGATCTTGTTTATGTATCCAATCTCTTAGCTTATGTCTTTTTATATATGAGTTGAGTCCATTAATATTGGGAAATATTAAAGAGAGATGACTGTTCCTGACATGTTTGTTTTTGTAGGTGGTTTTATGTGCTTGTGGCTCTCTGCTTTTGACTTTGTTGTGAGATGCTTAGTATCTTGTCCTTTCTTTGGTGCAGGTATCTTCCTTGTGTTAGAGTTTTCCTTCCAGGATCCTCTGTAATGTTGGGTTGGTAGATAGATACTGTTTGAATTTGGTTTTGTCCTCAAATATTTTGTTTCTTCCATCTATGTTGATTGAGAGTTTTGCTGGATCTAATAGCCTGAGCTGGCATTTGTGTTCTCATAGGGTCTGTATGAACTCTGACCAGGTTCTTCTGGGTTTCATAGTCTCTGTTGAGAAGTCTGGTGTAATTCTGATAGGTCTACCTTTGTATGTTACTTGGCCATTTTCCCTTGCAGCTTTTAATATTCTTTCTTTGCTCTGTGAATTTAGTGTTTTGATAATTATGTGATGAGATTTTCATCTTTAGTCCCATTTATTTAGTGTTCTATAGGTTTCTTGTCCCTTTATGTCTATCACTTTCTTTAGGTTGGGGAAGTTTTCATCTATGATTTTGTTGAAGACATTTTCAGGTCCTTTGAGCTGGGAATCTTTGTTCTCCTCTATTCCGATTATTCTTAGATTTGGTCTTTTCATTGTGTCCTGAATTTCCTGGATTCTTTGGTTTAGGAGTTTTTTATGTTTTGAATTTTCTTTGACAGTTGTGTCAATTTCTTCTACTGTGTCTTCTACACTTGAGAGTCTCTCTTCTATTTCTTGTATTTTAATTCCTGACCTCTTTCCTAGGTTTTCCATTTCCAGGTTTGCCTCCATTTGTGTTTTCTTTATTGTTTCTATTTCCACTTTTAGATCTTGGATCTCTTTATTCAATTCTTTCACCTGTTTGCCTATGTTTTCCTGTATTTCTTTCCATGAGTAATTGATATCCTCCTTAAAGGACTCTATTATCTTCATGAGATAAGATTTTAGGACAGATTCCTGATTTTCAAGTGTGTTGGTGTATTCAGGGCTTGTTGTGGTGGGAGAACTGGGTTCTGGTGATGTCCACGTGTTTTGGCTTCTGTTGCTTATGGTCTTGTGCTTGCCTTTTTCCATATGGATATCCCTGGTGTTTGTTGATCTGGATGACTGTATGGAGTCTGTCTCTTTTGTCCCTGGGTTGCTTCAGGTCTCCTGGTAGGCTTGCAGCCCTGACTGTATCAGACCACCTGTGGGACCTTCCAAATGGGGGCTCTTCACAGGGACAGAGAAGCTGTTGATCTGTTGCCCTGGCTGCAGTAGATCTCCTGGGAGGCCTTCAGACTGTTGGGTCTTCCTTGGAGCAGTCAAGCTGAAGTGCAAATGCTCTGAGTGCAGAGGATCCTCAATTACTCAACTGCTTTGAGTGCAGCAGGTCCTTTAGGATGTATTGGGATATGGAGTCTTCACGGAAGCAGACCAACTAGGGGTCTGCCTCAACAGCAAGGATCAGGCAGAAGGGATAGAAGGGATGGAAGACAGGGTATATCATTAGTCTTAGTTCATTCTCACAACAACCCCTGAGGCAGCTGTTACAATCCTCATGTCCCAGAAGGCAGACCTGAGACTCAGCAAAGATGCCCCTGTTTTTATCATTTAACCTCTCTGCCAAATCTCACCAAAGACAGTATTCTCTGTCTGTGTAAGGACTGTTTTCTGGGTTGTAGCTTTTTGTTTTGGGAAGGGATATTCAAGGAAACTAACAGCCATGTGATAGTAAGGGGATACATTTTTCCCTACCAATGACACTGCCCACTATGTTGTTGTATGCTGCATTGTCAGGGCAAAACAAACAAACACACCTGACAAAATTCCCCACTATCCACAGATCCAGTAATAGATCTTGGCTCCCTCAGGGATTTGGGTTGCCATTTAGGGAGTGTGTGTGTGTGTGTGTGTGTGTGTGTGAAAGAGAGAGAGAGAGAGAGAGAGACAGAGAGAGAGAGAGAGAGACAGAGAGAGAGAGAGAGACAGAGAGAGAGAGAGAGAGAGAGAGAGAGAGAGAGAGAGAGAGAGAATGCATCCTCTGCCATAAGAAACTGGGTGGTGTCATTGTGATGCTTATTTCTCCTGAAGTTTTCTGGGAAAATGTTAGTTTTGAGGGAGTAGAAATAAGAAAACAAGCTAGAGGTCCTAAAATGTAGGGGAAAATCTAAAATGTAGGGTTCCATATACCATTTCAATTTACATTTACTTTACATCAGAAAGTATTCACAGAATATTTTTTAAAACTTTTCTTTTTTGGTAATGCAAGATGGCCTTGTATGTGGGGGTTGAATGCTTTAGTCACACAATTCGAAGTTTGTTCTAAGTCCAATAGCTCTGTTTTTAGAAACATGTAAACTACTGGATTTTCTGACTAAATTAGATTAAGATATTTGACTGGGGAATGTGAGATGGAATACTTCCAGGTCATGAATTTGGACAGCTTACATTGAAGGAGATTTAGGAAAATAAGTATTTTTGAGAAACAGAGACATCACACAATTACAAATGGGAAATGCACCAAAAGAAGTAATAACTTCTAAATATGCATATACCTAACAATGGGGCTTCAAAATATAAGAAACAAAAGCAAATGGAGATAAAGAACACATAAAGACACCTACTACATACACAAGGCATGGGCACCTACCAGAAATCAGTAGAACAACTGAGCTGTAAAAACCAGTGGAGTAACTGGGGTTGGTGGTATAATCCTTTATTTTATTTCCTCAGGAGACTAATTCAGAAGGATAACAGATCCTCCCTGGACTACAGAGTGAGTTAAAGGCCACCCTTGGTATTTTGGCAAGACATTGTCTCAAAATAACAAACATAAAAGAAGGGCTGTGCTATGTAACTCAGTGACAAAGTACTTACTTGCCTAGCTTTTCTAGCACATGGAGGCCCTAGGTTTAGTTCCCGGTACCTAACACACTAAGAGTAGAGTATAAGAGAAGGACACTGTTGAGACTAGAGAGACAGCTCAGCCATTAAGAGCACTTGTTGCTCTTTCAGAGGACCTGGATTTGGTTCCCAGCATCAACACTGCAGCTCACAACTATCTATAGTCTAGATCCAAGGGCTATGATGCTTTCTTCTGATCTCTGTGGGTACCATCCAAGCATGTGGTGCACTTACATACAAGCAGATAAAGCACCCAGAGATATATAATAAAAAATAAATGATAGCTGTTGAACCAACTTGATAATGTTTTGGATTGTTTCACTTAACATCATCAGAATATACGAAAATAAAATACCATGGACCAAAAGATAAATTGAGTCTAGAAAATTAAAAGCATGACAGAAAAAGGCTTAAAGTAGCTGCATAAAGTAGATTAGGTACTCTGAGGGGGAAAATGTATTAGAAGTGACAAGAGTGGGGAATCTATATATTTTTTCTTTAATAGATACAGTGTTTCTGTTTGAAATGGTAAAAAAATAAAGGATAGGACAGTGTTGATGGTTAGATAATATTGTATTTTTATTGAAAACTATTGAGTTATTCACTTAAAATGGCTAAGACACTAAAATGGCTATGGATTTTTAATATAATAAAAATCAGTTGGGGCAAAAAGAGATATGAATTTGAAAGAAAGCAAGGAAGGTTTGGAGGAAGGAAAGCAAAAGTGATGTATAAGAAAATAAAAGTAGTAAAATTTCAAAACAGTACTATTTAAAGTACTTGCTCATCTAACAACTTAAAAAGAATAAGATTACTTAAGACATTAAAAAATCAGTTGATAGAAAACCATATTCATTGTATAGTGTCTGAACAGAAGAGGGTTGGACAGCCCTGGCTGTCCTGGAGCTCACTCTGTAGACCAGGCTGGTCTTGAACTCAGAAATCTGCCTGCCTCTGCCTCCCGAGTGCTGGGATTAAAGGCATGCTCCACCACTGCCCAACCAGAAGAGGGTTTTAGAAAAGGAAACAATAGAAAGATATATATATATATAAACTCAAATAATTAGAAATTAAACAGTGAACTTCAAAATAAACCATGTGCAAAAGAAGTAATTTCAAGGAGATTTAAAAATATTTGAGAATGAAGCATATCAAAATTTGTAGAACACATCCAGAATTAGAAGAAACTTATAGACATAAATGTTCATGTTTCTAAAGAATAAATGTGCAAAATCAATAGCCAAGACTTTATGTAACAACTATACATGAAGAACAACAAATCAATGCAGAGCAAGAACAAGGAGAGGAATAAATGCAGGACAGGAAATGGAAGAAGTTGAAAACAGAAAAATAATAAAGTAATGAGACAACGCACAGATTCAATGAAAATATCATGGAATATATAAACGGTTAGCCAAACTAACAAAGAAAAAGGAAGAAAAACAAGTTATCAGCAGTAAGAATAAAACTGGAGCCATTACTAAAGACTCTGCAAGGTCACATGAACAATAGGATAACAGGATGAATACTTACTTCTGAACCTACAGTAACTTTGATGAAACAGACCACCTCCTCGTGCTGTGACCCTTTAATACAGTTCCTCATATTGTAGTGACCCCTGACCATGAAATTTTTGTTATTTCATCACTGTAATTTTGTGAGTTATGAATTGTAATGTAACTATTTTTGGAGATAGAGAGCTTTGCCAAAGCCAAAGGTTGAGAACCACTGCTTTAAAAGCACTAACAATCTCCCCTCAAGAAGAAATAACCTGAGGCACTCTCATGGAGGCAGCTAGAGCGAGCCTGTGCCGTGCTGCCCGGATTAGCTAACAATACAGTCAGGTTGGCTAAAGGTGACGCCAAGAAACCAAAGGACAAGATGTCTGCTTATGCCTTCTTCAAGCAGACATGCAGGGAAGAACATAAGAAGAAAAACCCAGAGGTTCCCGTCAATTTTGCAGAGTTTCCCAAGAAATGCTCTGAGAGGTGGAAGACCATGTCTAGCAAAGAGAAATCAAAGTTTGATGAAATGGTAAAGGCAGAAAAGTAAGCTATGATCGGGAGATGAAAGATTATGGACCAACTAAAGGAGGCAAGAAGAAAAAGGACCCAAATGCCCCCAAAAGACCCCCATCTGGATTTTTCTTATTCTGCTCCGAATTCCACCCCAAGATCAAATCCACAAACTTGGGCATCTTCATTGGAGATGTGGAAAAAAAAAACTGGGTGAGATGTGGAATAACTTAAGTGACAATGAAAAGCAGCCTTCCGTTACCAAGGCAGCAAAGCTGAAGAAGTATGAGAAGGATGTTGCTGACTATCAGTCTAAAGGGAAGTTTGATGGTGCCAAGGGTCCTGCTAAAGTTGCCCGGAAAAAGGTGGAAGAGGAGGAGAGAAGGAAAGGGGGAGGGGAAGGGGGGGTAGAGGAAGATGAATTAAAAACTGTCTCCTTGTGAATACCTTAGAGTAGGAGAGCGCTGTGATTGACACATCTCTTATTTGAGTCATGCCCATTGCCCTTGTTAGGTTTAATTACACAATTTGATCACAACAATATTGTAGTTTCTCAAAGTGTCAGTGGTTCACATGAAGTGGTCATGGGTGTCCAGAGCGCCCTAAAACTATATCAAACTGTACATAGCTCCAAACATTTTTAAAATGAAAAGGCACTCTTGTGTCTTCCTCAGTGCACTTGCTGTTGGTGTGACAAGGCATTTAAAGATGTTTCTGTCATTTTGTTCTCAACTCATAAGGTAGTGTTAACTATATGGTTATTGGCTAGAAATCCTGAGTTGTCAACTGTACATATCTATAGTTTGTAAAGAGAACGAAACAACCCAGACAGATTCTTGATGCTCCTTGTTTGGTGTGGAGGCTGTGAGGGGAAGATGCCTTTTGGAGGGGGCGTAGCTCAGGGCGTGCACTGTGAGGCTGGACCTGTTGATACTTCGGTGGGCATCCATTTAGCTTCAGGCTATCTTGTTTTTGTATATGGTGGCATAGCATTCTGCTGACATTCTTAGTTGTGGAAAGTGGGGAGGGGTCAGCTGGCATGAGAAGTGTTTGGAGTTTTTTCTTTAGTTAAGTGCAGTAGGTTTTAAACTTTTAAAAGAAACTGTAGAACTCATTGTTATCAGCAAAGCAAAGAATTACTGCATCAATGGAAGTTCACGAACCCTCTGGACCTAAACGCATTTGCAACATTCTGTTATTTTTTGTATGTTTAGAATACTGAAATGTGGTTGGAGAGATGGCTCAGTGGTTCAACTGCTCTTCCAGAGATCCTGAGTTCAATTCCCAGCAACCACATGGTGGCTCACAACCATCTGTAATGGAATCTGATGCCTTCTTCTGGTGTGTCTGAAGACAGCAACAGTGGACTCATATAAATAAAAATAAATAAATCGTAAAAAAAAATACTGAAATGTTTTTGAAGTTAAATAAACAGTATTATATTTTTTTAAAGAAGAAATAACCTAGGAAAATGAATTCATGATCTAAAAGTTATGAGAAAGACAATTCCAGATACCACGAATAAGCTAGAACAAGTATTCAGGAATAGTATAACAGTTCTATACAAAATCTACCAGACAACGATAGCTCTTTTTTGAGGCTAGCATTACTGAAAAAATGAGTTGGGGGGCCAACTATGATTGCAGACCAAAAAAAATCCAATCTTTAAAGTTAGTATAGTGACTGCAGCAATTAATAAAACTGATAATGTTTCATGACAAATTGAAGGCTTAGTTAAGACCTGGAATGCTGGATTACATTCTTTTTTGAAAAATTGTTTATTTACTTTTTTTTTTAGCTTTTTTTATTAGGTATTTTCCTCATTTACATTTCCAATGCTATCCCAAAAGTCCCCCATACCCTCTCCCCCCCACTCCCCTACCTACCCACTCCCACTTTTTAGCCATGGCGTTCCCCTGTACTGGCATAGTCTCACTAGAGACAGCTATATCAGGGTCCTATCAACAAAATCTTGCTAGTGTACGCAATAGTTTCAGCGTTTGGAGGCTGATTATGGGATGGTTCCCTGGATATGGCAGTCTCTAGATGTACTTATTTATTTTATGTATATGAGTACACTGTAGCTGTACTGATGGTTGTGAGCCATCATGTGGTTGCTGGGAATTTGAATTCAGGACCTCTGCTCTCTCTGTCACCTCCACTTGCTCCAGCTTAAAGATTTGTTATTATATCTAAGTACACTGTAGCTGTCTTCAGTCGTACCAGAAGAGGGCGTCAGATCTCATTAAAAATGGTGCTGGGGTTTGAACTAAGGACCTTCAGAAGAACAGTCAATGCTCTTAACCGCTGAACCAACTCTTCAGCACAGATTACATTTTTTAATGAATGTGATTTTATCACATCAACACACACACACACACACACACACACACACACACACACATACACACACACACACACACACACACACACACACACACACACACACACACAAACCAGAAACAGGCCCCAAAAAAATCTATGCCAGAATTTCTAAACAGGTTTATCAAATAACTGCCGACGACACTATAGGTTAATGGGTAAGAGTACTTGCTGCCCTTCCAGAGATTAGATGTTAGTTCCCAGCAATTACATAGGGAAGCTCAGAAATGTCTTTCACTCTAACCACATGGGATCCAATATGGTTATTGGCTCTTCTGGTCTCCACAAGCGTTTGCACACATGTGAAACACACACTTATATATATTTACACACATGTGTAAAAATTAAGCCTTTTAAATGTTTATCAAATCATGTTGGGCATGGTGGATTTAATCTATAATCCTAGTAAGTAGGAGGGCAGAGGCAGAGGATGGCCTCAATTTTTAAGGACCATATGATGTACACTATGAGTTCTGGGCCAAGTTGAGCTATATGAGACAACTTTGTGTCAAAAGCAAACAAAATTACCCCTCCTTTTGAAAAAAAATCAATAAAAAGGAAGAAAAAACTCCTGTTTTAATACATGTAGCTACTATAATGGTGCCAATCTAAATGCTGCCCTCTAAGATCTGGACAAAGAGGGTGTCAGATAGACATTCTTATTGTGTCTAATCTCTACATTGCAGAGCCAATCCCAGAACAATGAAACAGGCAGAATAAGGTGAACATAAATTACAACTTAGTAGCTCTGGGCTGATGACATGCTACGTGGCAGTTTTCTACAGCTACTATTATTTATATGTGTCCACTTGCTCTCCCTCCTAAATGCAATCTGCCAGAGTGGTGACTCTGGAAGACTCATTTGACGTGGACATATGTCAGCTGAAGTCTAAGAATTATCTTTCTGTTTGTGAACTAAAGTTTAAAATGATTTCTTAAAAGATGGATAATGATGAAAATGAACATCAGTTACCTATAAGAGTGGCCAGGTAAAGACGGAAGCAAGTGATGAGCTGCACATTGGAGAAGCAGAAAGCAATCAGATTAATGCTGGCAGCTGAAAGTATATCATCAATAGCTTTCCTTTGGGGAGTTACTATTCTATCATGTGCAGTCTTTAGGCTGGAGTGTGGTTCAGGACATGTGCACATTAATGGCAACACTTAGTGACTACACAAGAAGATGGTGAGAAGATGAAGAAGAGGATGGGAACTTTCATGTATGTGTAGTCCATGGGTGACTTGGGACTTTGGGAGTCTCTTACACATTTTGGGGTTATTCTTTCTCTTCCCCAGTTCAATGTTTTCCAGGATTCTTTTCACACTCATTTATAGAGGTCTGTTTTACCCAGTTCCTTTACAGAGAAGATAGTTTTCTTAACAAGTTTTAGTATCCTCACCATTGCTAGTAAGTACTGCAGTTCAGTTTTCCTTTTCTATGTTTTTCTATGTTTCACATGTATGAATGTTTTATAAACAAGTATGTTAGTGTATCGTATCTGTGGAGGCCAGAAGAGGGCACTGGATCCTGGGGGTTGGAGTTACAGATGGTTGTGAGCCACCATGTGGGTGCTGGGAATTGAACCCAGGTCTTCTGATAGAGCAGCTAGTACTATTAACTATGTACTATACATTTACATTTTATATACATTTTTTATCCAGTTTTGATTTGTAATTAGCAGGAGACAAAGGCTACTGTCAATGTCCTCCGTCTTGGTCAAAACTGGGAGTCTGTTACTTAATGTAAGATGAAATGCCAAGGATATGTGTAGAGATTTATAAAATTAGTATAATGAAGCTCTGGGAGATCACACAGTCCATCAGAACTCCATCAGTAGTTGCCTGGGGGAGGAAAAGGGTAAGTGCTATGTACAGACAACTAATCAAGTGCATTCTTAAAATAACTGGCTTTAGCCAAGACACAAATATTCTAGTCATGCTATGATTCTTCATATATTATCTCATACTCTTCTTCAAGGGGTAGCTTTGCATAAATATCTAACCATGGTATCTAGGATAGTGACTCAGAAATCATATTTATTTATTTATTTATTTAATTTATGTAAGTACACTGCAGCTGTCTTCAGACACACAGTAGAAGAGTGCATCAGTTCCCATTACAGATGGTTGTGAACCACCATGTGGTTGCTGAGAATTGAACCCAGGACCTCTGGAAGAGCAGTCAGTGCTCTTAATCACTGAGCCATCTCTCCAGTCCCCTCAGAAATCATTTTACTCAGAGCCCTAGACTAGGCAACCCATGGAACACTCTCAAGGCAAAAAGTAGCATGCTGTGAGTGAGCTTGCTGCTACTAGCCTCCACTCAGTTAGAACAGCCCCCATTGTCATTTTTTTTCACAGTTGGGCTGTTATAACAACTAATATTTGTATTGGTAAATAAAATCATAGCATCATAAATAAAATCAACAGTTTACAGTAGGCAAGCTTTATTGCAATTCTTTTTGTAATCTAATTTCTCTCAGGAGAGAGGTTCAATTTGGTGCTTTAGCATACATTTTAAAATCTGCCAATTACTGGTATAAAATACCCTTTCTCACATAAAGCCGGTGCCTTTCTCTTCATTGATGGATTCATATCTATCCAATAGTATATGCCTATTCTAACATGTGGTTTTATTTGAACAACATTTTTCAATTTTGTCACTTTTTTTAAGAGTTAAATTTTGCTTTAAAAGGGAGCTGTGTTATTCCAGAATGTGGGAAGACAAATTTATTTTCCACAAGGGAAAGGCAGCCATAAAAGCAAAACACAAAACAGTACTATAAAATTCTGTTACTGTTGTTTGCTTAGGCTGTAAAGACTAATGCCAACTTTTTTGAGGAAAAACAAAACACATCAGTAAGCACCAGAGAGGAGTCAGAGGGCGTCTGTTTGAGGTGGCTCAGGGTAAAAGCGACTTGCTGCTAAGTCCAGCAGCTTGAGTGTGACCCCCAGAACCTACATGGTGGGAATGGGAACTGACTCCCACATGGTTAGTTCTCTGATATCCATACATATGCTGTGACACACACTCATCCACACACATGCACACAAAATAAGTTCATTTAGAAAGTATTATATAAAATAAATATATATATTTTAATTGATCCTGTTGTATTTATTATGAGTTACAGTGGTTATTAAAATGCACTTAAGAATTTCAATATAATTAAAAACTTATGGATACAATAGGAGAGCAGCAGAATGGCTGAGTAGAAGTATTAAGCATATGTCCCATACTATACTTTCATATAATTGTGAAATAGCCCAAACCAAGTTCCCAGGTAGGGTAGCAGCAAAACTTATAGATTAACCAAAAATACCTGCAGTAAGAAATATGTATGACTATGCTGATAAAGTCTAAGAAATATATTTTACACTTTTGTATGAAGGTTACCAATTGCTCATTGAGAAGATGTTATGTCACAAAACTCTGCCTAAATTAAATTATACATTTAAAACATTTTGCCAACCAGAGCAACACATGCCTGAAGTCCCATGTACTCATGTGTAGTTGAGTCAGAAGGACCACTTTAGTCCAGGACTTCAAGGGCAGCATGGGCAGCATAATAAGAACCCAGTTCAAAAATAAATAAACAGTAAAACAATTGCAGCTACAATTGCAACAGAAAAGGGGTGGAATAAGGAGATGCTCAAAGTTATTTTATAAATCATATTTAAATGCAAATGGTTAAAGTAATTTAGAACCTTTAAACAAATAAAAGGAATAATTTTGGTTAATAACTGATCATATATGGTCTTATATGGGGCTGACAGAGTGTAGACTCAGTCTGTGTGAAATCCTGAGTTCAATTCCCAGCACTAAATAGTCATGGTCTGGCAACATTCCTAAACACTTATAGCCATTAAGTACACTCCACAGTGTTTGTACAATAATTGTGTAAGAACACATTTCTCAGAACATACTTCTGGGGTGTGTGTGTGTGTGTGTGTGTGTGTGTGTGTACACTCAGGTCATCAGACTTTTGTGTCTAGCACTTTTACCTTCTTACCTCACTGGCCCCGTTTTCTGTTTTAAAGAGATGAACAACTATGCACATAGAATGGAATAGTTCAAGAATATATACAATTATGTGGAACAATTCATGTATACTAATAATGGTATCATAATTATTAAGAAAAGTAATGTTTAATGCTGTTAACAGAATTGTTTAGCAATTTAAAGAGCTAGAGAGATGACTTGATGGGTAAAGGTGCTTGCTGCTAAGCCTGATGATTTAAGTTGAATCCCCAGAACTCAGACACTAGAAGGAAGGAACCTACTCCCACATGATGCCCTCTGACCTCCACACACATGCTGTGGTGCAGTGTACCCACACATGTATGCCCTACCCCCACACATATAAATGTACATGTTCAAATTGTTTAGCAATTGGAGAGCATACAATTTTTGCCTTCAATATTTATTCCAATTAGACTTAAAATGAAAATACAGAGAACCAGGACATGGCAGAAGAGCAACAGAGCAGGGGGAACAAAAGAAAACAGAACTGGAGGGTGGAAAAAGGGCTTAGCAGGTAAGAGCACTGGCTGCTCTTCCAGAGGACCAGGAACTAATTCTCAGCACTTATGTGGAGCACAAATCCTCTGTAACCCCAGTGCTGGGGAATCCAATGCCCTCTTCTGGAACAATTCATTTTCTACTACATGCATTTGCAAAATACATGCAGGCAAAACACCCACATATATGAAAAGTTTGTTTGTTCGTTTTTTAAAATGGAACTAAAGCAGGTGGTGGCGGTACACCTATAATCCCAGCGGTCAGGAGGCAGAGGCAGGTAAATCTCTGAGTTTGAGGCCAACCTGGTCTACAGAGTGAGTTCTAGGACATCCAAGGCTACACAGAGAGATCCTGTCTCCAAAAATCTTTTATAAATGAATAAAAAAATAACAAGGAATTAAATATATTCTAAACCTTTAGAACACAGAAGGACATTATATACATAAAAATAGGGAAATTCTAAAGAAAAAAATGATGAGGGCTGGTGAGATGGCTCAGTGGGTAAGAGCACCCGACTGCTCTTCCAAAGGTCCGAAGTTCAAATCCCAGCAACCACATGGTGGCTCAGAACCATCCGTAATGAGATCTGACTCCCTCTTCTGGAGGGTCTGAAGACAGCTACAGTGTACTTACATGTAATAAATAAATAAATAAATAAATAAATCTTTAAAAAAAATGATGAAATGACAGGACTTTTAAAAGAAAATATTTGGTTGTTAAAAATGTTCAAAATGTAAAAAAGTGGTAAAAATCTGCAATTAGTAAAGGATTACAATAGTGTATGTATATAAAAAGATACAAATGAATTTAGGGAAAAAAGTGTAAAACCAGTAGATGAATAGATGTAAAGTATAAATTAATGTATAGGAAAATAAAAATCCTGGACTGGTGAGATGGCTTAGTGGGTAAGAGCACTTGCAAAGGGCCTGGGTTCAGTTCTTACCACCTACATGGTGGCTCACAGGCATCCCGAACGCCAGACCTAAGGGATTCAATGCCCTCTTCTGACTTCACTGGCACTAGGCATGTATATGATACACATACATATCATTTTAATACATGTAAGATAAATCTAAAAATTAACAATGGTCAATAAGTATGGAAAAAACAACTTTGACATCAAAATTAAAGTTACACAAATTAATACAAATGGACTCAAGTATAATGAGCCAGCCAACGCTCAATAGGAGAATAAAAGGGCACAAAATGTTAATAGTGACACTGCATACTTTTTATAGCATTTTGAGAAACAACTTGGCAAAACAATGTCCCCAAAAGTGTTAAACTATTCTGAACTGACCACTTCTAAGGAAAAAACTCTAAAGAAACAAAACAAAACAAAACAAAACAAAACCTTCATACAGAAAGAAGTACATAACAGCCAATAGGATGATGGTTAAATAGAGGATCATAATTGTCTGTGATAGAATATTATGCAAGATGTATAAGCTGAGTAAAAACAGTGTACAAGAATTATATATACAGCATGTAAATAAACAAATGCTTGCAGAGGAGAAGAAGATCAAAAGAGATACCGCAGGTACATCCATGGTGATTGTAACTGGGTGAAGGATCTAGGTGATTTTTGTTCTGTGCTTTACTTTCTGTATTTTCCAAAATATTAAAAAATGTACAAAATATTTTATAATGAAAAGAAAAACATGATTACTGCTTTTTAAAATTCTAGGTATGTTGGGGCTGGAGAAATGGCTCAGTGTTTAGGAGCACTGGGTGTTCTTCTAGAGGACACAGATTCAATTTTCAGTACCAGCATGGCATCTCACAACTGTCTGTAACTCCAGTTCCAGGGGTTCTGACATTCTCACATAGGCATACATACGTATAAAACACTGATGCATGTTAACTAACTAGCTAAATAAATAAATAAATAAATAAATAAATATTCTAGCTGTGCTCTAAGGAATGTATGAAGCAACAAAGACAAGGTCACTTAAGTCAAATGTATAAATTCAACAAATAAAATATATTATGTGCAAATTAAAATATAAAGTCCAAAAAATCATGGTAATTAATAAAGTGTACATAAAATAAAAATTGGGCATGGTGGAATTAAGAGTAAGGAGGATCAGGGCATCAAGGAATCTTTAGTCACATAAGAACTTTGAGTTCAGACTCAGCTACTTATTTAAACAAACAAACCCCCCCCCCAAAAAAAGGTGGGTGGGAGTATAAAGAATCAATGACTCTTCTAGCTACAGAGATTTCCAGGAGATAACTGAAGGGTGAGAGTGAAATATCAAAAACATTCTTGAGTTTCTAGGTCCTCAGAAGGGCTTAGAGTTGGGACTGATGTATGATAAAGAATTGAGATCCAGCTCAAGGGGAGACTCCAAGGCCTGACACTATTACTGATGCTATGGTGTGTTTGCAGACAGGAGCCTAGCATGGCTGTCCTCTGAGAGGCCCAACAAGCAGCTGAAAGAGTCAGATGCAGATACTTACACCCAATAAATGGACAGAAGCGAGCAACCCTGTGGTTAAATTAGGGAAAGGCTAGAAGAAGATGAGGAGGAGGGCAACCCCATAGGAAGACCAGCAGTTTCAACTAGCCTGGACCCCTTGATCTCTCAGACACTGGACCACCAACCAGGCAGCATACACCATGTGATATGAGGACCCTGACACATATACAGTAGAGGACTGCTTGGTCTGGCCTCAGTGAAAGAAGATGCTCCTAACCCTCAAGAGACTTGAGGCCCCAGGGAGTGGGGAGGTCTCATGGGGTGGGAGTGTAGGGGTGGGGACATCGTCTTGGAGATGGGGGAGGAGGTATGGGATGAGGAACAGTCAGAGGGCAGACCGGGAGGGCAATAAAAACTGGATTATAAAAAAGATTAAAGAATAATAATTTTTTAAAAAGGAATGATATAAACAAAGTAAATACTGGGTGAGAGCTGGTCACTTACCAAACAAAGGGCCTTAAAGAGAAAGATGTAAAAATCTGAAAAGCAGTGGTTCTGAAAGCAAGCTTAGCCTTGGAATTTAGGGGAGTGGTGCTTTTAAGCAGAAAGAAAAAAAAATCTAGAGGAGACTTGGAAAAAAATAGGAGGGCATGTAGCCAACTGTGTGTTATTATCACTCCACTCACCTGGGTTTCCTTTCTTACTGTGGTTACAAATAGACCATCTCAGAATGTTCACAAATACAAAACCCCTACTTTTGGTATACATTGGAATAGTAGGTATTTGCGTTCTTGGGCTTGGGGGCGTGGTAGCAGTTAGGTCTCCAAGACAGCAATGACATAAAGCAGAGGAGTAATTAGTTTACAGAAATCCCTTTCCTTCTATTTCTCTATTCTATTTCTAGGGTCAATGCAAATATGTTTGCAGTTGAATGGAATAGCAGCTTCTAAGAAATACAAAACAGATGTTAGAGGAAAACATTTTAGGGCAAGTCAGGAGAAGTATAAGGGCACTGTGTCCTCACAGCCTGCCATATCCTTTCCTTGTTGTGATCTTGACAGATTCCCAAATTCCCAAGTCTGCCTAGGCAGGATCAAGGCTGTAGTAGATCTAAAAATGTCAAACTATATTTATTCCCAAGCCCTAATGTTCTTTGGAAAGAAAACAACTCTCTGTTTCTCTCTGTCTCTTTCTCTGTCTCTTTCTCTGTCTCTCTCTCTGTCTCTCTCTCTGTCTCTCTCTGTCTCTCTCTGTCTCTGTCTGCCTGTCTGTCTCTCTCTCTCTCTGCTCTTAAAAAAAAGGGAACATTTTCTTCCTGATTTACTTGTCAGATGTAGAAAAACATGTAAAAAATTACTTTGGGGTAAATATTAATCATACAAAACTAACCTCCTGAAACAGAATGGACTCTAATGTCTCATAACTTTCTATTTACTAAAGTTTTTTAGAATCTAGGGAAGTTGTACATTTTAAAAAATATGATGCCCTTTGAAAAGCTACATTAACCATAATAAGTATCATACTTTCCTGAAAGTGTTGGCTAAGGTTTCTATAGAAACTTAGTTATATCCCATTCTTAATACATTTATGGCATGCATTTTTGGGATAACATGTAATTTATGAAACTGACTTACAGTTGATGTTCAATTTATAGTATGTACCTATTTTATGTTTTCTGGAGATAAAAATGATTAAATTAAGGAAATATAAAAATATAGCTAAGGGGCTAGAGAGATGACTTGGTGGTTAAGAGAACTTGCTGTGCTTACAAAGGACCTGGGTTCAATTCCCAGCACCCACATGGTAGCTCACAATTGTGTAGAACTCCAGTTCCAGGAAATCTGATGCCCTCTTCTGGCCTCCCTAGGTACCAGGCATACATGTAGAACTCATATATATGCAGGCACATACCCATACATATAGAATAAAAATAAACCCTTTAAAAGTATAAGTAAAATGTATTTCTATAGGAAAGAAGCAACTTTATAATTATTTTAAGAGTCTGGAAGTATTTCTTAATTTGTGTTTACATATTTCTGAAGGTCAAAGGTCAAATTTTGGCATAATTGCTTGTGATCCATCTACCTTGTTCTTGAGACAGGGTTTCTCACTAGTCTGGAACATGCTGATTAGACTAGACTGATGCAGCAAGACCCAAGAACCAGACTTTTAATTTCCCCAGCACAGGGACTACAAACTATACCATGTCCAGAATTTTTTGGCTTTTTTTTCTCCAGTGTGGGTTCTGGGGATTGAAATCAGATCTGTAGCAAGCATTTTACCTATTGAGTTATCTCTCCAATCCTGAATTCCTTAATTTGTTTAAAAACATTTAGGGTTTTTTAGTGCAGTTCTTTTGGAAATAAAAGATATTATCATGCATCAACCTGTTATTTCTTTAAATGCTCCACTGTAGATATTTTGTGTAGGCAATATTTTAAAAGTATATACTGTTTCTAGTTTCTCTTCTCCATATTTACTTGTGAATAAAACTTTTTTCCAGAGATACAGTGGTCTTTTGTTTGTTTGTTTGTTTTTGTGAGGAACTATACCAAAACAGTAGATCAAGGCAAGAATCATTCTATTAGTTTATGATTCTGGTGTATAAGCAGTCCTTGAGGGATCAGCCAGTTTCTTATTCCCTGTCTTATCAAAAGCTGTGGTTAGCAGGTTCCTACATATTTGAGAGGTTAGGGAAGGAAGGCTGCAACCTGAGCTATATAAAAGGCTTGACTTGGGGGAGGGAGCTGGACAACAGGCCAAGTCTGAGTTATGAGTTCTCAAAGTCTGATGGATTCTCAGGTGCCCTCCATATGATCTCTTCTGATGCTCAATAAGCTTGGGGTTTCATTTGTTTGTTTTGTTTTGTTTTTTGAGCCATGTTGATTTCCGTTAGTAAAACTTCCCGGAGCACAAGTCTGTGAGTTGCCAGACACTCTCACAACTTAGGCTTGGCATCGTGCCTATGGTGCACTCTACTGGGAAAAGCCTCAGCCTAGCTTCAATGTAGATAGGAACTCCATCAGACGGTTGCAGGAGACAGAGTTCACGGGAAGTCCTTTTTGGAGGCTACTTCTCACAACATTTTTCCCTCCTGATACTTACAAAAGAAGTTCTATAAACATTTGACCAAGTGCATTTTCTAGAAAATAACAAATAAGAAAAATGTGCATCTTAATTGTTTCTCTATTGAAGTCTACACCCTAATATAATTTCCCCATGACCTCTCCCAACAATGCCTCGTTCCAATTCTCCCAGTGCTGTAGTTTCTTCACTGTAGATTCAAGCATGAGTCTCATCTAAATGAAAATTTTCCAGAATCCCTAAGTCCAGAAAAAATAAAATGTGATCAACTTAGTCTATATGCTTGTATAGAGCTACTAAGTTGATAATCTTTAATTTCTGACTAAGAACATTAAAAAAAATTATTTCCAGGAGCTGGGTTATAGCTCAGTGGCAAGACACATGCTTAGCATATGAGAGGCCCCACCCTCAGCCCTGAGCAAAAAGAACAAACCAAAACAAACTAAACTCAAACAGGCCAGCAAATCCATAGACCATCAGTTGTTATTCTTCATATTAAAGAAAAGTTGTGTTTAATTTTCAAAACATAGTAAAAATTTCCAAATAAGATTCTCTTTTTAACTACTTCTGTTTTATTAATGAAAACATTACAACCTTTAAAAGATTTTCTTTGTTGGACAACCCTTATGAATTTGCAAACTATGTAATACTTCATGGATGTGCCTGTTCTCCTGGCACCCAGGTCACTGTGCCTCTCATCACTTCAGTTTTAGTTGTATGTGTACTGCTAATGTGATGACTACATCTTTATTTTTCTCACTTTGCTACAAATCATGGAAACACCAAGGGTTCTTGGACCCAGTATTAAGGAATGGCTAGCCAGGGCCAGGCGGTGGTGGTGCACAACTTTAATCCCAGCACTTGGGAGGCAGAGGCAGGCAGATTTCTGAATTTAAGGCCAGCCTGGTCTAGAGAGTGAGTTCCAGGACAGCCAGAGCTACACAGAGAAACCCTGTCTCAAAAAAAACCCAACCCCTCTCCCCCCAAAAAAGGTATAGGAATGGCTAGCCAATCCAATGTTATTAAACACTGTCAAGAGTTTCTTTACTCTACTCTAAACCTACAAAATCATTTTACATCTTCCCCTAGGGACCATGATCATGTTGACTCTTCTCTTACAAGGAATCCTTTAAATCTGTGCTGATGCAGACAATACACTGCAGTATTGGTTCTCACTCAGATTGAACAGTGTTAAGAGTAGTTGCACATCTTCCCAATGTTACTCTGCTCCATTCTGGTTCCTCATGATTAGTGAGTAAGTAAGCTTGTTATGATCTTGAGCATGTTTCCCCATCTGTGGCATTAGCATAACAGACTTTGAAATTGTTATATACATCTTCATTTCCACATGTATGTCTGTATGCCATGTGTCGGGTACATCTTCAGGGGCCAGAAGATGTCAAATTCCCCAGAGGAGTTACAGGTGGTTGTAAGCTGCCTCAAATGGGGTACCAGGAACAAAACTCACAACTTCTAGAAGAGCAGCAAGTGTTCTTTTTGGGGGAGTGAGGGTGGGGTTCAAGATAGGGTTTCTCTGTATAGCCCTGGCTGTCCTGGAACTCACTTTGTAGACCACGCTGGCCTCGAACTCAGAAATCCGCCTGCCTCTGCCTCCCGAGTGCTGGGATTAAAGGAGTGTGTCACCACCGCCCAGCAAACAATCAGTCTTTAACCATTAAGCCATTTATCTAGTCCTCCTGTCTGTAATAGAATTTTAAAGATGGAGATTTTAATGCCATGGTTCTGTTACACTTGGACACTTTATAATGTAGAAATAAATTTAGCTTGGTGCCATGACATTCACCTGTAGTTTGGGCTATTTAGGAGAATTGATCTGTCAAAAACAAACATCTAATGTTAGAATATAAGTAATGGCATATTACAATGATCAGAATAGCCTTGTAAGTAGACAAAGTACATACGCTTCACACATACTTTTAGTAGCATTGCCAATGACTTCTCTCTATTGGTGTCTTGTTGTCTTAACTACCTGTACTTTTTTGTGCGTTTCCAAATGGAAAACAACATAATGTTCAGTTCTCTGAGGAAAAAAGAAACCCAAAAACCAAAAACCCCAAGAATACCTAAAAATGGTAATAAAATAAAGGACAGGCAGGGTTTAGGAAATTTATTTCAGGGAAACTGCCAGATTATTTTAAGCCCTATGCTTAAAAATAAATCTAATTCACATGACTGACTTAAAATACTGGGGCCAAGAAAAGTCATTGCAAAAGCATTTAATGAAATACCTGAAGTTTGTCCCTGGTTTTTATTTTGGCTATAACTTTCTGTGAAAACTTACTTCCTATCTTGATTTACACAGTGGACTTTATAGCTAAACATTTCTTGTACCTAATAAAATGAAAAGAAGGAATAAAAATTTTCCAACAATATAGTGTTTTCCTAATTGGCTCCCTTGCTGATGTACTGTTCAGACGCCATGCATTGCTTTTTTAATATGGGGACATTTGGTTCATCTAGAGTATTTTCCAGCGTGCGGTGAAACCACACATGTTCAACCAGAAATCTTTCACTTGATCTATGATCAAATCCAAGGGTTGATTAGAATCAAATACAGGTTGGACACCTACTGAAGGCAGTGAAAACCATAATCAGAAACCTTTTTCAGCCTGTCACCCTACAGTCAGTGAAAAACTGAATTGGGAAATGCCCGTTATTTTCATATCCCACTTTAGTTGTAATAAAAACCACGATTTTAAATTTTACTAAATGCCCTGAAGTTGCAGAATCTCACAGACAGGACAGAACTACAAGTTGCTGTGAGAAACGAATAGAAATAGCTTACAAACATTGATTTTCCTATGAATTTTTCCTCTTTAATTAAACTGTTTTTGAGTTCTAATGATTCTATCTTCCAGAGTCAACATTTTAAGGCTCCCTTGACACACAGCTTGGGAACGCTGAGTGCGTGGTGATTTTCCCACGTAAACAGATTCTGCGTGGTGGGCATCAAGAAAAACCCACCAGAGTGCTCCGGAAAATCCAAACTCGACTGGTGCTGAAATAACTCTCTGGTACCGCCAGAAGAAAAGCACCCTCCTAGCCCGCAAAAAGTAATTATCTCAGTGATAACAAGCGCCTTCTTTTCTTGTCAGAATTCTCCGGACCAGAGGCCCAAAGGAAGCGAATCTCGGGCGCCTGCCAGCTCCGCCACCAGAAGCTGGGAAAAGTCCCCCCCCTATGTCTTCCAGCTCGTCTCCGACTCCGCCCAGGGGCCAGCCTGCCAGGCCCCGCCCACGTACGGCCCCGCCTCACTTCCCTCCTCCCCGACGCGACCCGGCCAGCCCCGCCCTGGCGGGCGCCTGCGTGCGCGTGCGCGAGGCCCAGCTCGCTCCCTTCCGAACGCCCGCGCCGCGCATGCGCACAGAGCGCCGGCGGTCTCCGTTTGTTTGAACAGGAAGGCGGACATATTAGTCCCTCTGAGCCCTCCTCGCCCCACCCCCAGGCATTCGCCTCCGCGACTCGCCCTTTTCCCAGCTCGGACCGCGGCCCCTCCCAGAAGTTCCCGCATCATCAGCCGCACGGCCCCTACGGTCGTCTTCCTCGCCGGCCCACTGCAGCGGGTCTTCCCCTGAGACTTCATCGGGCCTCCGACCTCGCCCTGCCCCGCCAGACACCGCGTTAGCAACCCCAGCAGCGACCGCAGAAAATGGGAGAGTGAGCCTGTTCTGTGGGGAGCAGCTCTTGGCCGAGGCTAGTCAGTGCCGGGCCGAGTGGAACCGGGGATGCAGGGCTAGACCACCTCTAGCGCCTCTGAGCGGAGCGGGGCCGGCCCGGGGCCCAGGCGGCGGCGGCGGCGGCGGCGGCAGCTGGCGCAGCTCCTCACCCACCCTTCGCTTTCGCCTTTCCTCTTCGCCTTCCCTGGCTGCCCCGAGGGAGTCTCCACCCTGCTGCGCTCCCTCTTCCCGCCGCTGCCCTTCTCTGGACTGGGCCCCGCCATGGCGAAGGCAGCCGGGGCCCGCTAGGCTGAGGTGCCTCGCCGGAGCGACCGGGCTGCTGGCGACGGCGCTGTCGGCTGTCGCGAGGGGCTGCCGGGTGGGATGCGACTTTGGGTGTCCGAGCGGCTGCGGGTCGCTGTCACACCGAGCCTGGGGTCTGGAGAGCAGAGGTCCCCTCAGTGAGGGGGACGAGGGGGAACCGGGCGCACCTGGTGACCCCGAGGTTCCGGCTCCTCTGCCCTGCGGCTACAAACCCACCGCGGAGGAAGTTGGTTGAACTTGCTTTCCGCTGCGGGCAAGAAGGTATCGTCACAAGTAGCAGCATCATGTCGACTGGGGACAGTTTTGAGACTCGGTTTGAAAAAATCGACAACCTGCTGCGGGATCCCAAATCGGAAGTGAATTCAGATTGTTTGCTGGTGAGTGCTGCTGTTTTCTCTGGGTTGCCTTGGGTGGTTGGTTGCAATCTAGTTAACTGCAAGGAGTCTCAGGTGTGCATAGTTTTGGGCAGGTGCCAGATTTCTCTCTTGCAAGAAATTTGGAGCACCAGTAAATATCATAGTTCAACCCCCCACCTTGGTTTTTTTGTTTGTTTGTTGGCAATTCCAGTGATTCTATGTTAGCTACTCTGAACTTCTGGTTTTGAATCAGCTTCTCAGTCCACCGAGCGTACTTAGAAACTACGATTGCAGCCATCGTATCAGGACGTCAACACGTCAACGTTTCTATTGTATAGCTTGTTGAAAGACAATCTTAGTATTAACCTCCCTGGTTAGTTTGACAGTAGGATTGAAAAATCTACTTTCTATTTATAGAATTATGGAGTTTAGACTTGGAAATGATAATGGAAAATTAATACAGAGGAAATGATTTTTAAGATAAAATTTTAGGTGTCTTGAGGCTAAAGAAACTGTTGAACGTTAAATGCATACACCTACGACAACTAATCTTAGGCCAACACAAGTTTGGTGGCTTTTAAAACAGTTAGTAAATATATTTCACATATATTAAGAACTGTTTTTTGCTGGTAGTAAACTAATTATTTTCACTTTAAAACATTCTAAAGTTTTTAGGTCACAAAAAGCCAAAATCCTACCATAAGAAGTACCCAGTTGTTGATAGCAAATACAATTATTTGTAATAATGGGCATTTCAGTACTGCCAATACAATTGTCAACGGAATTTTTCCGTTTACTACCAACTAAAAATTATATATTAATACTTTTAGTTTTTAAACAAAATCACAAGATCTCTAAAATCATATTTCTCTATCTGGACATGAGATAGAGAATTTACTTTGTATACTCAATAGTTTGGAGATTTAAGAATAATGCCATTCAGAGAGATACATTTAAAAATCTCATACTGAATCAGGAAATTTTGTAAATTAAAATTAGTGAATATTTCAGTTATTCTGTACTTTAAATATGTAAGGTTTCTCATCAAAGCTTTCAGAATTGCTCTAAACATACTTAACTATACATTTCTAATGTATTCCATGTCTGATAGTGTTTCAGTAGTTCCGTAAGTTGTTGTTAGGTTTATTACTGTTGTTAGTGGTACTGACAGTTGAGCCCAGCACATGCTAGCTAGGCAAGCACTCCACCATCAGTCTGCTCACCCGATTTTACTTTTGCTCCTCCTATTAGGAAGTAGATTATAAGGAGGGTTTTGGAGCTTGCTTTTTTTTTTTTTAATTGCTAGTTTTCTTTTTTGTTACAGTACCATTCAGTAGGAACCTGATAGAGCTGTGGGGAGTATAAAGAAAATAAATACATATTACATGGACTTTTTAGAGAGTTGAATCCACTTAGGAAAACATTCTTATATACATATACAGAAACCAAGTAAACAGTTTACAGATTGAGAAAACAACTGATTAATTCTAAATGATTATTCAGTATTTTTCAATCAATCACTTGTCTATATAATGGAAACTGAAGGGGAAAAAATGACTGTGAGTTGAGAGAGCCAGAGTGTGTTTTATGATGAACTGGCTACTGAATTGAGGATAACAGATAGAGGGTGAATGGGCATCCGTGACTGGCTGTGACATGCTTAAGAAACAAGGTAAAGTTGGAAGGATGGGGTTAGATTTGGAGGATTTGATTGTAATTGGGCTGTCACAGAATGAATGAAGAAAATTAATTCATTAGTTCTTTGTGAGATAGGTTTGTATGGAAAAAGTCTGGGAATAAAGTGAGATTGGAGAATTTTTAGATTACTCTAATAGTCCTCACTCAATTGGAGCCCTGAGCTAGGACATGAAAATGAAGAGGGAAGAATTGATGGAATGTGATTGAGTTGAGGAGAACCAGAGAGGCATTAGTCAAACAACTCCAAAAATGTTGAGCCTGGGTTATAAATAGTAAGAATGGTGAAAATAATAAAGTTTGGGAATTGCTTGAGAATAGACCTACTGATAATTTGCTGTATTTGACAAGATAGTGAGATGAGTGTGCGGTAATGTCCTGTAGACTATTGTAGATGTGGAATTAACTTACAATAACAAATTATGACTTGGAAGTCATTTCTATAGATTACAAATTGTAACTGATACAATGAAAAGGAATACCCTAGAGAGAGATCAAAAGGTGATAGGTAAAGAGTCAAAGAAGCAACCACTCAAGGTCCTCATTGCTAAGGTAGTCGGGTATTAGGAGCACAAGACTTATTTTAAAAAGATTTATTTATTTATTATATATATGTAAGTACACTGTAGCTGTCTTCAGACACCCTAGAAAAAGCATCAGATCTCATTACGGATGGTTGTGAGCCACCATGTGGTTGCTGGGATTTGAACTCAGGACCTTCAGAAGAGCAGTCAGTGCTCTTAACCACTGAGCCATCTCTCCAGCCCAGGAGCACAAGACTTTAAAGGAACATTCGGAGAATGAATTTGATTACTTTCTCTGTTTTAATCTTAAAATCTTGATTTTTTTTTTTTTTTTAAATTCCGTTATCTAAGGTGACCACTGAAATTTTACTATCAGGTCACTCTGAACTTGAAAGATTGGAATTTTCTTTGGAAACAAATCCACTTTCCAGTTTCATAATGTCTAGCATGAATTTTCTTTGTACAATATTTTATGTTTATCATTGAGCATTCATTCATTCATTCATTCATTCTCTCATTCCCTTACTCTACTATTCACAGCGACTTACCAGATCCCTACACTTCCTTTTGTGTGGAGTTGGACCTGCTTTAGATTGGAGGTTTAATACTTTCACCGTGGCTGCCTCTCTAGCTTTGTATTTATGTGTACCATGTGCATATAGGTGCAATCAGAGCCCAGAAGAAAGGCTCAGATTCCTTGGTGGCTGTGAGTCACCCATTTGAGTACTGAGAACTAAACCCATGTCCTCTGTAAGAGCAGAAAGAGCTCTTAGCAGCTCTCTAGCCTCTGTTTAGATTTTTTTTTTTACCCTTGCTGACTGATTTAGCTAATACTATGTTCATAATATTTGCCACATGGAATACTTGTCATTCTAGTCTTTTAAAATCTCATTATTAATATGTTGTGAGATTGTTTGCTTCTAGATCCACTCTTCAGTAATGAAAAGTTTCAAACTTTGCTGCTAATTGTCTTTTAATCTAATTTTACTCAGGAAAAAAAAAATCTCTTTACCCCCTGGATCAGTAATAACATTATCAATTTACTTGCAAGAAACACTAGTAAGTGGCTGTCATTTCTTCATGAGGATGACTTTCTTTTTTTCAGTTTTCTGTCTGGGGAAGTGTAATATGTGTGGGTGGATGATGGGGAAGGAAACCATATTTCTTAAACAGAATGTGAAAGGCAAATGTAAAGTGAAGATTTGGATGCTGGTTTTCATTTTTTTTCCATGAAATTCTCTTTTTCTGTATTTTTAACTAGTGACTTCCCCATATTTTCATTGCAGATTTATTTTTTTCTCTTTGCTGTGAATATAATGGACAATTAATTCCAAACTTGAAGCATCAGTTACTTATCACTCTTTCCATTATCTATAAATCATCTTATTTACATATTTATTAATTGTGTCTGAGTATCTGTGCTTGCCATTTGGATGTAGGAAGACACATTTTGGAGTAGGTTCTTTTGTCTGCCTTTATGTGGTTGCTGGGGAAGTAGCTCATGTTGCCAGGCATGTGCTGTAAGCATCTTCATTGACTGAGCCATCTCATTTGCCCTTTATTCTATTTATTCTAAATCATAAACATTCAACTATCTTTGAGGTATCTCTATTTGAATATTATACTATAACCCAAATTTCTTATATTCTAAAATAAATTATTTGTGTTGTTAGTATCACTACTATCTCTCACTAAACTGGACATTTTGCTGTGAAGTTTTTGGCTACTGTTGTCCATAGCTGTGTGCCCATTAGTGCTCATGATTTCAAGGTTATAGGTTTTACTAGTGTTAGTAGGACCAAACCTTTTTCCTTATTCTTTTTTGTTTGTTTTGTTTTGTTTTCAAGAGATGGGACTCTGTCTTAGTCACTGTTCTATTGTGAAGAGATACCATGACCAAGGCAATTTTTATAAAAGAAAGCATTTAATTGGGGACTTGCTTACAGTTTCAGAGGTTTAGTTCACAATCATCATGGCGGAGAGCTCTGGAGGCTAGCATGCATGGCATTCAAGATGTAGCTGAGAGACACATCCTGATATGCAAGCAGAGAGCGGGAGCGGGGCGGAGGGACAGACAGACAGACAGACAGACACACACACACACACACACACACACACACACACACACACACACAGAGACAGAGACAGACAGACACTGGCCTTGGCTTGGGCTTTGAAAACTCAAAATCCACTCCCAGTGACACACCTCCTCGAGTAAGGCTACACTTCCCAACCCTTCTATGCGCCTATGGGGAGCATTCTTACTCTAGCCACAGCTTCTTAATATGATGCTCAAGGTGGCCCCAAGAACTATATGTGTGAGCACTGAGTAATGATACAAACTTGTAATCTCAACACTTAGAAGGTACAGGCATGAGAATCAGGAATTCAAAGTCATCCTCAGATACATTGTGAGTTTAAGGTTAATCTGGGCTACTAGAGATCCTGTCTTAAAAAAACAAACAAAACCAAACACACACACACATTGAGCAGATGAATAAAATATGTATATATATTTTACTTTTCTAGTATGTGGCCCTTTTCTGTTTGGGATTTATAAAATATAAAGAGTATTTTCTTAATAACTGCTAAGTGATTAGTAGGAGGCTAGGTACTCAAAATCTGACATTGTAGAGAGGCAAGAGGTTATCTTTATTCTTGTCATAATTTAAAAGGTTGGCTAACCTGCAGTAATACTTCCTATACTAACTTTTGGCAAGAGATTGAAATCGTTCTCAAATTGTTGTCTTATACTAACTTAGAAACAGTGGGTAATGTTAACTCTTCTGTCATTCATTCACTCAACAATATTTGTTTAGTATATACTCTGCTTGGAACTCTAAAAGACAACGGGGGCATCATGGTGAGTTTAAAAAAATGGGTCCTGCTTTCATGGAATTCGTAATTGTAGGGAAAGGATTAATATCTACCACACTAAGATAGTGTTGGTAAGGCTTGAAGGAGAGGTAGGGTATATGTGACTAGAGCTTCTATTTCAAGGTTTGGGATGTATAAGAAGACTTGTGGTAAAGCTGTCTGAGTATATAATTTTCATATGAGTCTGGATTTTATAAATCAGATTCATTTGAGGAACTTTGGTAATTTATAATGAGAAGTTTCAAACACAGAAGATAGTGTACCCCTATTGCCCAGAGTTTGCATTTCTTAGACTTTTGTGATGCTTTATTATTTCATTCTTAAGATGCTGTAGTATCTTTTAAAAAACAAAGGACATGTTTTTATAACCACAGTGAATAATATCTAATGCAAACATTTGATGTTATCATTAATTTCCAATTTATGTTCAAATTTCTGAATTTCTAAAATAGATTTTATTTTTTTAACTTTTTATTCTTTGTGAGTTTCATATAATGTACCCCAGTCCTTATCTCTCCATGTCCTTGTCCTTTGCCCTTGCAGCCTCCTCCCAAAAAATAAAACACACACACACACACACACACACACACACACACAACAACAACAACAAAAATAACAAAGCATAGAAAACATCTCATCATGGAAGCTGTAGTATGTCACAGTGTGTCCCATAGTATATCCCTCTGTCTACACATCTTCACTTGCAGTTGTTCCTTGCAGTGAGTCATTGGTCTGGTTCAAGATCTTTAGCTTTTGTGACACCATCAATATTGGATCCTTATTGGGACTCCTCATGGTTATCCTGTTGTTGCCCTGAATCCTGGAGATCTTGCAGCTTTGGATCAGCAGGACTAGCCCTTTCATGCATCCCAACCATTTGCAGATGATAGAGATTTGGGAGTAGGCCACGTCAGAGCCCTGGATCTGGGCCTGGGTGGTAGCTGAACTAACTGGTCAGTCCACCAGCTCTCTTATCTGCAGCACAGCTCTCTTGCTATCATGCTCTTGGGCCAGCTTGCCTATTCCTATGCCTTGGCAGTTCCACTGTGCTGCCATGGTGCACGACCCACTCTCCCAAATTCTGCAACTTGTGAGGGGCTGGGCCAGCTTTCCTGTTCTCCCACCCCCTGGGCTGGCTCACCCATGCCTTTTTCCTCAAGGCCAGCTCCACTGTGATGCCCAGGTGAGGTACCAGGCTAGCTCTGTTGCTTTAATGACCCCAGGGCCAGCTCTTCCAGTTACTGCAGGTGGTGGGGGGTGAGGAAGAGGGTATTACTGCCACCTCACAGCAGATGAGTGATGGGACCAGCTCCCTTGTCTTGTCTTCCTCAGGGATGGCTCACTTGCGCCCCCTCCACCAGGACTAGCCCTACTATGCTGCCCAGGCAAGATGCAGGCCTGCTCTTCTAAGTGCTGCAGCAGGGTTTGCTCTACTGACGACCTCAGGTTGCAGGGGGCAAAGGAACAGAGAACATTTCCCCTGTCCCAGGCTACCTCATGGCAGAGGGGTGGCAGGGCCAGCTCTCCCTCACTTTGTCCTCAGGCCTGGCTCCCTGTTCTTTTCAACCAGAGCTCAGGCAAGGTGTACCACTCTCTTAAGTGCTACAACCATGAGGGGCAGGGCCACCTCACCCCCTGCCTTAGGTGGCAAGGGGCGAGGAGGTGGGGGCCATCCCCCCAGAGCTATCTCACAGCAGAGGTTGGCCGAGCCAGCTCTTTTTTCCTCATGCTCAGGGTCTGCTCACCTGCACCCTGCCACCAGGACCAGTTCTGTTGTGCTGCTAAGACGAGGTACAGGGTCCACTTAGCAAGTGCTGTGGCTGGTGAGGGGCAGGGCTTGCTCTCTCAAGTTCATGACCCTGTGGGCAGCTTTCCTGACTGACTGCCAGATCTGTCAAGGGATGGCAGTAGGAGGGAGCGTCACCTCTGTACCTCTGCACCTATGCCATCCCACAGCAGGCAAGCGTTGGGGTCAGTTCTCCCAGACTCAAGTCCTCGGGGCTGGCTCACCCCCACCACCATTGCTAGTTCCGCTGTGCTGCCTGGGCAAGATGCTGGCCTCAAGTGAGAGATGGGGCCAGCTCTCCCAAGCGTCACATTCAATGAGAAATGGGGTCAGTTATGCACAGCCCCTGGACATTCACATTGTCCTCAGTGGCTGTCCTGACCAGAGACAGCCTCATGTTCCCTAGTAGTAACATGAGCCATGGTCGCTGACAGTGACCCCTATTACTGTACCCATGGACTCAGACATGGCTCCCAGTGGCAGCTCAGGCTGGGATCTCATCAGTTCTCCAGATGGTGGGACTGGCCACTCACAAGAGGCTATTCCTCTCTACCTTTGAGTCCCAGTTCCATCTCTCTTCATTAATACTTAAGCAGCTCTTTCCCATCGGACCACCACGTACTCACATGTTGTAGTGGATCCTGCCTGGCACAGACTGGCCACATAGCTGGCGGGCCCCTGGGTGACATTCTCCATTCCATTCACCACTTGCTGCATGTGCCATGTGCTGGAGGGCAGGTTTATGGGTGGCATGGTAGTCTGCAGGTCTCTGTCTTCCTCTTTTGGTGCTGTGCTGCCTGGATTTGATTTGATTTTTTATGAGTTGTAGGCATAACATAGCTTTGGCCACCAAGCCAGGCATGAACAAAGGACTGCCATCTGCCCAACTGATAGAAGAACACAACTACCAACAAGACAACTCTTTTTCTCATTGCCCCCTGGGGATGTTACTGTTTTTTTGGTTTTTTGGACTTTTAAATGTCTTTAAATGTAGAATCTCCTTATCTCAACTTCTCACCTGTCATTTGATATCTTTTTGAAGAGACCAGGGCAGTGATACTATATATCTGTTTTACTATCTACATTTTTCTATTCCTATACCTACCATATTTCTTGGAAAATTGATAAATCAGAAATCTTGGTTTAACTATGTTGGACTTTTTAGTAAATACTTCCATAGATGTGTCTGTTTTCTTTTGTATTAACAGCAAGAAGCATGTATAATTTTAGTATTCCTTTCACACTCATTAACTAATTCTGTTGAGAGAAGAACTTGTCATTACCTGTGGCTGTTCACCTTGAATACGGTTCATGATACAAAGGATGAATGCTTCCACTTTTAATTGCTACTTTGCAGAGGAAGGTATTTTTCGAGCCTTGCTGTGAGAGGCTTGGCACAGACAAACTGTTATAAAAGTAAGATAATACTCAAGGAAACCTTTCAGTGAGGTGATTATGCAGTACCCTTGGGACTACCTGCCACTGTCATAGGGTCTGAAGGGATGAAAAAAGAGACTGGAGAAGGAAGCTTCATGGAAAGGGCTCACATGTTCTAAGTTGAAACAAGCGTTTTGATAAAGCAGTTGGCAATAAAGGAGTCCAGGGCATGTCTCCTGGCCTTCTACTCACCCCTAAAGTCTCCTGTGGTCTTTCATTACCTGAAAAGCTATTAGGACTAGCTTTTTCCTTCTATTATCTGGGTTGCATGGATGAAACACAGGTTCCTAGGCTTAGTGGTGAGCATCTTTCCCTGATGAGCTGCCTGGACAGTTTGACCTATTTTTTGACTAATAGTCTCTTGATGTTAGTTTTCATATTTATATGGTTCTAGTAGTTTTTGACAGAACCTTTGTTTTTGCCATAAGATTCTTAGGCTCATTTTGCAGGTTTTTTTTTTTTTTTTTTTTTTTTTTGTCCTGGGCTTCAAAGTTAGCTATTAGTCCAAGAAAATTTCTTTTTGATAATGTTTTGAATTATCATTGCTACTGGCCTGTAGTTGTTTCTTGACTTTATTTGGTCAATAGACCTTTGTAATATTTTATTTTTGAATTTTAAACAGCTTACTGTTAATTTGGGTTATTTCAATGCAAGTTGTTCTTGGTATTTAGGAATTTATTTTCTTCCATTTTCCCTCTCCCCACATTTCAATGTATATTTGATAAATTCTCATTTGTATATGTCATCTCTATACTCTTTTTTCCTTTCTTATCTTTATGCTTTAGTTTTATGTGAAAAAAGATTTTAGATTTATTTTTATTTTATATGTATGTTTTACTTGCATTTATATCTGTGCATTGTATGTATGCATGGTGTTCATGAAGACCAGAGGGTGTTGGAGTCTCTGGAAGTAGAGCTATATATAGTTGTGAGCCACTGTGTGGGTGCTAGGAATCAGCCTGAGTCCCCTGGAAGTACTCTTAACTGCCAAACTATATCCTTAGCCTTCTATTTTTGTGCTTTAAAATTTTTATTTTAGTATTTCTTTTTATAAATAAAGACAGACATGGACTACGTGTGTGTATAAGTTTATATTCATATTTCTACCCTTTTCTGACTCTTAAATATATTGAACTGTGGAATGGAAATCTTCATTCTTTTTTGTAGTTGAGTAATACCCTACTTTGAGGATGTTAATATTGTTTCTTCAGTCTCATATCCATGAATAGTATGTTAAATTTTTGCTGTTAGTAATATTGTATATGAGTTCATAGTTTTACCATTGTTACACACACACACACACACACACACACACACACACACACACACACACACAGGCACACACACACTTGGGCTTGTGCAACTTTACTGAACTCAAATTCATTACTGACAGAAGTATTAGTTGATCACTTGTTGATTGACAATTTGAATCATTTATTCCATGCTATATTAAATAGTTAGGATAGACTAATAGTTCTAAGTTGCCCAACAGTTTAAGTGAGAGTTAGAGAATATTAAAAACCCTTATTTAGAGTGTTTGACTTCCAACTTCAAATTCTTGTGGACAAGAACAAACCATTCTTTTATTTATGTGCATAAAACATATGATCATGTTTTATCCTGTTTGTGCTATAAATTCAGTATTGGTATCTATAAATTTACCTCAAATCTGTTAACAATAGAAGGCTTAAACAAGAATGGATGCTGCTGGAATAGTGCTCTTTCCGTTGTGTGATGGATGAAGATCCATCTTCTACTCCCTCAGAAGATTTCTTCTGCATGTTATAGCATGAGGAATGGTTTAGTCTCATAATCCAGAGTGTCTTTAAGTTGATTTCTAGAGGTAAGATTGCACCATTGACGGTATATAGATATGTAATTTTGCTCATTATTTTCTGGTTCTGTATTTTAGGAATGATACTATTCCCATAGTAATTGTCCAATAGTAGTTACACTTTCTAACTTTAATAGGTTAAGAAGTAGTATCTTAGTGTGATTTTTAATTTCCTTTTCTCTTACAAGTAAAGTTATATATATGTGTGTGTGTATGTATATATGTATATGTATATATATGTATATATATATACACACACACACACATACATACATACATACATATATATGTGTGTGTGTATGTATATGTGTATATATATTACTTATATATGTGTTTTGCCTACATGTATACATATGTACCACTTGCATGTCTGGTGTCCTCCATGGTTAGAGGTTGGTTCTCTGAAACTGGAGTTAGACATGGTTATGAGTGACCATGTGGGTGCTGAGAACTGAACCAGGGTCTTCATCAAGTGTTCTTATGTGCTGAGCCATCATCTCTCCAGGCCCATCTTTTCATATTGTTATGAACTTTGAAATTCTACTTATTTTTGTCTAGCTTTACAAATTTTTCCCCTACAATTTAAGGATTCTTTATATACTAATAATCTTAGTCCCCTTTTATAGTAAAAGTCATAGTAAAAAGAGTATAAGGGATTACTCATCTCATCCTACTTCTGTCTCCATTACTTGGTTGTAGTAGACTCATAGTTGTACAGTGGGTAAGGGCATGAGTTGGGTAGGACTAGTTCTGAAACCAACCAAGTTAGCCACTTATTATCCTGATGATTTGGGCAAATTTCTTACAAGTTGTAAGATTCAAGCACATTATCTTCAAGTAAGAGTAAGCATGGTTTTTCTTAGAATTCCTAGGAATGTTAGTGCTTATGTAGTTCCTGATACTGAGTTGTTACTAGCTATCGTTGTCATCAGCCATGTTGTTATATATCTTTATTTTTTGTCTTTGTCGAAAAGAATTTTGGTTGATCAAGTGAATTCTTATCCACCTCCCCTCCCCATTCAACAGTTCAGCTTTTTATATAGTTATGGTATTGGGCAAATTATTTAACTTATTTAGATAATTTTATCTATATACCTAAAGGTACGTAGTTTGTAAACTTAAGGATCATAATACTTTCTAGGTTTTAATTATGCAGATGAAATAAACTGGTGTCAACATTTACTTTTCTGTGGTCTTTAGAGACCAGGCTAGGTCAGGGGTCACAGAGCTCTAAGCTGCCTGCCTCTGCCTTCTGAGTAGTGGGATTAAGGGGCTGAGCCACCACACTGGCTGGGTACTTAACTTTAAAATGTTCCTTGACTATGATCTTTGCTTTCTGTTATTGTTTCCTCCATCTCAAAAGTCCAAATTTTAACTCAACCTTTTTAGACTAATGGGCTAGTCTAGCAGTTTTCTAGTTGTAATCACTACTGTATTTTTTCTTAATCTCAGTCCTACATGTTTCCTTTGTCTTCATTTACACCATTCCCCAGAACTATTCTGCTTATGTATTTATTTATTTATTTATTTATTTATTTATTATGTATTTCCAAGGCCTTTTTCTTGCCTTGAGTTCTTTTACCACTTTTTTCATCTTTATAATCTCAACTCATAATAATCTCTTCATAACTGTGTTGGATTTTTATGTTTTGAGCTCTTACCATATCAAACCCTTTTGTATGGTTTAGAATTCATCTATATAGCTGTCTTGTATGTATCTGTTTTGTGTGCTATCTTTACCTTTAATGAGAATTTTCTGGGATCTCAATCAAATTTTGAGTATTAATTCTATTAATATCTGTGGTTTGTAAATAATTATCTTTCATACACTTATTTTCTGAATTAGTTTGTAGGTCATACAACCCAGCTTAAACTTTTGCATGCAAAATGAATTTATAGATTCAGAGAAAACTTATCTGATTAAATGTGAAGATTCAGTAGCTCTTTTTCTTCTCTCACTCACTCTTTATATTGACATCATTTCTTTCTCATCAGACTGATTTTACTCACACATGAAAACACCACTGCCCAGAACACCAGAGTGTCTTTGACCACTTTCCCAGTCTATAAAATGGAATTAAGAAGAAAGTACTTAATAGGTTGTGATGAGAATATTAGATAAGCTTTGGATGTTTTCATAGCAGTGTTTAAAACCTCGTAAGAGCAGTGGTGTAACTGCAAAGCGTGTTTACCTGTGGGAGTTTATCTTGCTGTTGCAGGTTGCTCACTGGCCTTCTGGTGGTACCCTATTCAGATGCATCTTCAGTCCATCTTACTGAGTAGAAGTTATTAACCTCATATATCTCTTAGAATTTTAGATTATTATCTTAGTGAAAACAACAGGCTTGTTACTTCCTTTCTCTTTTGACAGAGTATTTCTAATTAGTTCCAAGGACTGGATTGAAAACTGGGATCTTTAATGCTGCTTTGCTATGATCATTGTTTTTGGATGACATGTTGCAGGATTTCTCCAAATGCTTGGTTCAACTACTTCAGAACCAAATACATTTATCATGAGAACTAGCATTGACAGTAGGGTATACTTAGTAGGATTTAGGTGAATGTATGTATGAGTTCCTAGAGATAATGCCTCCTGCCTCTGTTTTGGGAAACTGCTGGTAGGAAATCAAAGCAAAACAAAGTATATTAATACTTTAATTAATTAATAGAAAAAGTCTTGACCCCCTCCACTCCTCCCAACTGGAGATACTCTTTTTAAAAGAGAAAATTAATCACTCAGATATGTTGGCAAGGATTAGCATATTCTGTTGGCAGAAAAGACTGGTTTGTTTCATTTTGTTTGGTAGATCTATGTTTTGTTCTAAGAATCAAATTTGATACAGGATCCAAAGAAAGTAGATAGATTTGATTTTTATATTTTACTTTTTGTTTGTGTGCTCATGTTATTATGTGTATGGGTGTGTGTTGTGGGGCAGGGGTCAGAAGACAATTTGGCAGGAGTCATTTGTCTCCTACCATGTGGATTCCAGGGAATAAGATAATTGTCTACTGAGAACTGAGCTGCCTGTGGAAGCAGCAGGAGAGAATCTAGTGGAAGAGAGACAGTGGCCATGCCTGAACATTTTAGAGAAGCAAATAGCTGTCTTGTCTGTATAATTACTGAAAATCCCATGTGCCTGGAATATGGATATGCGTGTTGTCTCCAGTGCATTGACTCAGTGAAAGCAGCCCATTTTATTGTTTTGTGTTTTTTGAGGAGAACATCAAGGAATTAGAGCTCCATTCAATAAAGCTATTTTACAGATAGAAAAGTTTCAAGGAGATACAGTGTTGGGTGTGGATACAGCTCATCTTGACATTTGGGTAACTTGCAGAATGTTTGTTATGGGTATTTAGCAAACAGAATTGGAGGAATGTGATGAGGCTCAACTACTCAATCTGTGTTCTTGGTTTTCAAATAGTTGATATCAAGCTGCCACTACTGTGAATTTGATGTAGAAAGTAGCAAAGATTGGAATGTGGATGTTTGCAGACTACCTGATAATCCATATGTGTAATTTTACTGTCTGCAGAACTTGTCTTCTGGAGTGTATGTAGACTTGAAAAATCTGCCATCACTAGCCTTTGACCACTCTGTGGATGAATTTTCTGTTATATTGAGTGATAATTTTCCTTGGTGTGGTTTGTTGACATCATTTTTCTGATACTAGCTGTGTATCAAGACTGTTGTCGTTGAAGAGGTATTATATACATTATTTATCCTGCAGATTCAAATCCAGGATGATCATGGTTTCCTAGTAAAATGCCTGGTGATGAGTACCAGCATGATCAGTCCTGCAGTTTTTCCTGGGCAAGCAAATAGACCTTTAAACACCCATATGTGTATATACACAGGACCCCCCCCCACACACACACACACTTCTATAGTGTATGCTAGACAATATATTTGTAGTGTATGCTAGGTTCTGAAGAATAATGGTGAATAGTTATGGGCTGATGATTAATGACACTGTCATGCTTATCAGTATTAAATAATAGTAACATGTTAATCAAGTTTAGGTAAAATAAGATAGGGAGTACTGTAGTTTACTTTCTATTGCTGTGATAAAACACTATTACCAAAAGCAACTTAAAAAGGAAAGGGTTTATTTCAGCTTAGAGGGCTTATTTCATTGAGGGAAGTCAGAACAGAACAGTAACTTAAGGCAGGAACTAAAGCAGAGGCCATGGAGGTCATTTACTTACTGGCTTGCTTTCTATTTCTAAGCTCATTTTTAGATACACTGCTTATATTTCCCAGGACTACCAGGGATAGTACTGCCCACAGTGGATTGGGCCTTCCAACATCAATCATTAATCAAGAAGATGTCTTACAGGCTTGCCTACAGGATAGGGGAGGGGAGGGGGACAGTGAGACCTATACTTATTTGTGGATGTAAGGATAAATATTTAAAATATAGCCAGGAATTAGGATGATTTAGTAAAAGTAGAGGTTATAGGTTCTCTTCCCAAGATCCCCAAGTAGTTGGCTAGGATTCCAGTACCAGGCATTGTTTTCTTCTTGTTGAGCATAATTTAAGTTCAGATAGAGAATAGTTGGTTACCACCAAGGTATGCATGCCACTGTTGCATCCTTCAGGTTATTGTGCCATGCTGGGTTATAGCCAACACAGCTGAGTGGGACTATTTGTTGCTTCTCTCCTTTGGAATCTTCTGTGGCTCCTTCTGATAACAAGTTAGTCCTCAGGGTTGAGGCTTTTGGGTCAGAACAAGCCAGGATCCATTGGGTCTTGTGTTTGAGGTACATGGTATTTTCAGCAGTAAGGACTAACCTTGAACCTCTGGAAGGCAACCAAAGGCAACAGCAGTAGTTTATGTTTTGGGAGTTTCTTGGACAACCCTGATGAACAAAAGGGGGCTGCTACTGGGGTTTTTTAAATCTATGGATTTTGTGGGAAATTTTCATTCCCGATGGGAAATTTTTATTTAAACTATGTAGATACAGACTTATATGCATTATATGTAATTTTAGGTATATAATATAATATATTAATAATAATGTGATTCCTTAAGACTTTCAAAATGTGTTTTAATTTTATCCTCCTTTTTTCTTTTCTATTTTGTTTTCATTTTACCCCTTCCTCTTTTTTTATTTATCTCCCCTCTCCCTAAATAAAACTCCTCCCTTCCCATTTCCTCCTTTAAATCACTCCCCCTCCCCACCCCAGATAGGGTTTCTCTGTGTAGCTTTGGCTGCCCTCGAACTCAGTCTGTAGACCAGGTTAGCCTTGAACTTCCAGAGATCTGCCTGCCTCTGTCTTCCGAGTGCAGGGGTTAAAGGCAGAAACCTCTGCTCCGGCTTCAAATTGCGTCTTTAACACCTTAACCAGGGTGTTTGGAAGGGCAGTGTTAATTTTGATTAAGACTGGTGTTGGTTTTGTTTTTTCATTCCGTGGGTCATACTTTTTGTGATGTTTGAGATGTCTCCATATCTCAAAGATTTTACCTTAGTTTCCTTAAAGGTTTAACTTAACATTTACATCAGTGAGTTAATGTAATTCTTGAAGTTTGTTTGTTTTTCCTGTGGATATATCAGTCATACATTGAATAGCTTTTCTGCAAAATGATTTGGTTATGCTTTATTGGTCTTTTTCTGATGTTCCCCCAACTCCAGTCTGTTTTAGAGCTTTGTCCCTCTATGAATAGTATAGGATCTTATTATGGCTATGGAATAAGCCTTAAACTTGGCTAAAGTGGTTTCAAAATTGTATTGCTATTATATGGTTCTCTGCTTTTCTATATTACTTTAAAAATGTGACCATCACTGTGAAAATACTTGTTAGGTTTTGTAGAAATTACAGTAGATCTATAGTGATTACTATTTTGGGAGCATTGAGGGCTGTTTCTTTTTTGATTTATGAACACCATATTTATTATTCTCACTTATTTATTTAAACATTTATTCTGATCATGTTTTGTGATTTTTAGAAAGAACCTGTATATGTTTTGTTAGATTTAAAAATTTTTTTAAAAAAGTTAACTCTTTAAAAAAAAGTATGTGGGTATTTATATGTGTATGTATGTTTGTCATGTAATGCCCTCTGAGGCCAGAGATCCTCTTAGAGTAGAGTTGTACCTTAGTCCTCTTACACTCTTGCCTGTCAGATTTTTTTTTAATACTAAAGTAGTCCCTTCTTGTGTGAGCAGATGTACAATAAATGGTATTTTCAAGTGTTAATTGTTAATATTTAGAAATACAGTTAGGTTTTGCATGTTAATCTTTTGTGACCACTGGTTCTATGTTATTTGGGGTCACCTGTAAATGTGAATAGCTTAATTCTTTTTCAGTCTATGTGTTTTTAATTCCCTTTATTATTGAACTGGCCACAAGTTTCAAAACTGATATTTGAAATGTCTCACTCTTGATCTTTGAAGGAGTGAGTGCATTTGTATGAGTGGACGTTTGCTTTAAAGACTGTTTTAACAAGTTGAGAAAGTCAGCTATAGTTTTCTGAATTGCTCTTGAGTGAGTATTGGACTTTTTCAAATGCATTATATGTATCTGTTAACATAACCAAGTGATTTTTCTCTCTTAAAAACTTTCTGAGCCAGGATGTGATGGTACAGGCACTAGGGAAGGCAGGTGGATATCTGTGAGTCCAAGGCCAGCCTTGTCTACAGAGCAAACCATGGTTACACAGAAAAAAAGAAAAACAAACAAACAAACCTGTTTTTTGGGGGGGAGAAATAAAAAAGTTCTTTGTTTTGTTTGTGAGACAAGGTCCCATGTAGTCTTGAACAGATTTGAATTAAACAAAACAAAACAAAAAACAAAAATCCAAAAAAAATCCCTACAACTGTAACTCCAGATCATGGGATTTAACACTCTTAAAGAGACATACATGCAGCTAAAACACCAGTGAAATTGTCATTAAAAAGCCGGATGGTGGTGGCATACGCCTTTAATCCCAGTCCTTGGGAGGTAAAGGCCATGGATCTCTCCTGAGTTTGAGGCCAGCCTGGTCTACAGAGCAAGTTCAGGACAGCCAGGACTACATAAAGGAACTCTTGTCTTGAAAAACCAAAATAAAACCAAAAACAATTTAATATGTATATATGTGCCTGAGAGTATGTATATGTACAGCACATATGTACAAGAACCTACAGAGGTCAGAAGATGGTATCATATGCTTTGGAACTGGTTACAAGTAGTTGTGAACCACCATGTGACTTCTAGGAACTAGATCCAACACCTCTGCAGGGACAGTGATTGCTCTTGATGAGTGTGCCATTTCTCTAGACCCTGATCTTGAATTCTCTTGAGAGGAGCAGAGGCTAGTTTACTGCTCCATCTTCCAAATGCCAGAATTAGGCTGTTCATAGCATTGAATTACAGTGGTTAGAAAATCTTTCTAAAATTACACTTTTTAAATTTGTTTTTAATTATGTGTGGGTGTGTGCCATGACTCAGCACATGTGTGGAGGTCATAAGCCAACTTCTGGTAATCATTTTTATCCTTCCATCACTTGGATCATTCAGGTTGAACTCTGATGTCACTATTGGTATTAAGTGCCTTTATGCATGAGCTATATCTGGCCAGGTTTCCTTTTTAAATACTTTTTGAAGTCTCGCATCTTTGGAATAATCTCTAATTGTTTTAAATATATCATTCTTTTTTATTATTTTTTATTAGATATTTTCTTCATTTACATTTCAAATGCTATCCCAAAAGTCTCCTATACTCTCGCCCCACCCTGCCCCCCTACCCACTCACTCCCACTTCTTGGCTCTGGCTTTCCCCTGTATTGGGGCATATAAAGTTTGTAATACCAAGGGGCCTCTTCCCTGTGACAGCCGACTAGGCCATCTTCTGCTACATATGGAGCTAGAGATACAAGCTCGGGGGGTACTGATTAGTTCATATTGTTGTTCCACCTATAGGGTTGCAGACCCCTTCAGCTCTTGGGTACTTTCTCTAGCTCCTATATTGGGGGCCCTGTGTTCCATCCTATAGATGACTGTGAGCATCCACTTCTGTATTTGCCAGGCACTGGCAAAACCTCACAGGAGACAGCTATATCAGGGTCCTTTCAGCAAAATCTTGCTGGCGTATGCAATAGTGTCTGCATTTGGTGGCTGATTATGGGATGGACCCCGGGGTGGGGCAGTCTCTGAATGGTCCATCCTTTTGTCTTAGCTCTAAATTTTGTCTCTGCAACTCCTTCCATGGATATTTTATTCCCTATTCTAGGGAGGAATGAAGTATCCACGAGTTGGTCTTCCTTCTTGATTTGTTTGTGTTTTGGAAGTTGTATCTTGGGTATTCTAGGTTTCTGGGCTAATATCCACTTATCAGTGAGTGCATATCAAGTGACTTATTTTGTGATTGGGTTACCTCACTCAGGATGATATCCTCCAAGAATTTGCCCAAGAATTTCATAAATTCATTGTTTTTAATAGCTGAGCAGTACTCCATTGTGTAAATGTACTACATTTTCATCGCTTCTCGGCCTTTTGGCTAAGATCAAGTGAAATGCACCACATTTTCTGTATCCATTCTTCTGTTGAGGGTCATCTGGGTTCTTTCCAGCTTCTGGCTATTATAAATAGGGCTGCTATGAACATAGTGGAGCATGTGTCCTTATTACCAGTTGAAACATCTTCTGAGTATATGGCCAGGAGAGGTATTGCTGGATCTACCGGTAGTACTATGTCCATTTTTCTGAGGAACCACCAGACTGATTTCCAGAGTGGTTGTACAAGCTTGCAATCCCACCAGCAATGGAGGGGTATTCCTCTTTCTCCACATCCTCGACAGCATCTGCTGTCACCTGAATTTTTGATCCTAGCCATTCTGACTGGTGTGAGGTGGAATCTCATGGTTGTTTTGATTTGCATTTCCCTGATGATTAAGGATGTTGAACGTTTTTCCAGGTGCTTCTCAGCCCTTCGGTATTCCTCAGTTGAGAATTCTTTGTCTAGCTCTGTACCCCATTTTTAATGGGCTTATTTGAATTTCTGGAGTTCAGCTTCTTGAGCTCTTTGTATATATTGGATTTTAGTCGCCTATCAGATTTAGGATTGGTAAAAATTCTTTCCCAATCTGTTGGTGGCCTTTTTGTCTTATTGACAGTATCTTTTGCCCTACAGAAGCTTTGCAATTTTATGAGGTCCCATTTGTCAATTCTTGATCTTACAGCACAAGCCTTTGCTGTTCTGTTTAGGAATTTTTCCCCTGTGCCCATATTTTTGAGGGTTTTCCACACTTTCTCCTCTATAAATTTCAGTGTCTCTGGTTTTATGTGGAGGTCTTTGATCCACTTAGACTTGAGCTTTGTACAAGGAGATAAGAATGAATCAATTTGAATTCTTCTACATGATAACCTCCAGTTGAGCCAGCACCATTTGTTGAAAATGCTGTCTTTTTTCCTCTGGATGATTTTAGCTCCCTTGTCAAAGATTAAGTGACCATAGGTGTGTGGGTTCATTTCTGGGTCTTCAATTCTATTCCATTGATCTACCTGTCTGTCACTGTACCAGTACCATGCAGTTTTTATCACAGTTGCTCTGTATTACAGCTTGAGGTCCCCCAGAGGTCCTTTTATTGTTGAGAATAGTTTTTGTTATCCTAGGTTTTTTGTTATTCCAGATGAGTTTGCAAATTGCCCTTTCTAACTCTGTGAAGAATTGAGTTGGAATTTTGATGGGGATTGCATTGAATCTGTAGATTGCTTTTGGCAGGACAGCCATTTTTACTATTTTGATCCTGCCAATCCATGGGCATGGGAGATCTTTCCATCTTCTGAGATCTTCAGTTTCTTTCTTCAGAGGCTTGAAGTTCTTGTCATACAGATATTTCACTTCCTTAGTTAGAGTCACACGAAAGTATTTTATATTATTTTTGACTATTGTGAAGGGTGTTGTTTCCCTAATTTCTTTCTCATCTTGTTTATCCTTTGTGTAGAGAAAGGCCACTGATTTGTTTGAGTTAATTTTATATCCAGCTACTTCACCAAAGCTGTTTATCAGGTTTAGGAGTTCTCTGGTGGAATTTTTAGGGTCACTTATATATACTATCATATCATCTGCAAATAGTGATATTTTGACTTCTTCATTTCCAATTTGTATCCCCTTGAACTCCTTTTGTTGTCTAATTGCTCTTGCTAGGACTTCAAGTACTGTATTGAATAGGTAGGGAGAAAGTGGGCAGCCTTGTCTATTCCCTGATTTTAGTGGGATTGCTTCCAGCTTCTCTCCATTTACTTTGATGTTGGCTACTGGTTTGCTTTAGATTGCTTTTATAATGTTTAGGTATGGGCCTTGAATTCCTGATCTTTCCAAGACTTTTATCATGAAGGGGTGTTGGATTTTGTCAAATGCTTTCTCAGCATCTAACGAGAGGATCATGTGATTTTTGTATTTGAGTTTGTTTATATACATTGATGGATTTCCATATATTAAACCATCCCTGCATCCCTGGGATGAAGCCTTGGTCATGATGGATGATCGTTTTGATGTGTTCTTGGATTCAGTTTGCAAGGATTTTATTGAGTTTCTTTGCATCAATATTCATAAGGGAAATTGGTCTGAAGTTCTCTTTTCTTGTTGGATCTTTGTGTGGTTTAGGTATCAGAGTAATTGTGGTTTCATAGAATGCATTGGGTAAAGTACCTTCTGTTTCTATTTTGTGGAATAGTTTGAGGAGAGTTGGAATTAGGTCTTCTTTGAAGGTCTGATAGAACTCTGCACTAAACCTATCTGGTCCTGGGCTTTTTTTGGTTGGGAGACTATTGATGACTGCTTCTATTTCTTAGGGGAAATGGGACTGTTAAGATCATTAATGTGATCCTGATTTAACTTTGGTACCTGGTATCTGTCTAGGAAGTTGTCCATTTCATCCAGGTTTTCCAGTTTTGTTGAGTATAGCCTTTTGTAGTAGGATCTGATGATGTTTTTTATTTCCTCAGGATCTGTTATGTCTCCTTTTTCATTTTTGATTTTGTTAATTAGGATACTGTCCCTGTGCCCTCTAGTCAGTCTGGCTAAGTGTTTATCTATCTTGTTGATTTTCTCAAAGAACCAGCTTCTGGTTTGGTTGATTCTTTGTATAGTTCTTTTTGTTTCCACTTGGCTGATTTCTGCCCCAATTTTGATTATTTCCTGCTTCATTTTGTTCTAGAGATTCTAGGTGTGCTGTCAGGCTGTTAGTGTATATTCTCTCTAGTTTCTTTTTGGAGGCACTCAGGGCTATGAGTTTTCCTCTTAGGACTGTCTTCATTGTGTCCCATAAGTTTGGGTATGTTATGGCTTCATTTTCATTAAACTCTAAAAAGTCTTTAATTTCTTTTTTTCTTTCTTGACCAAGGTATCATTGAGTAGAGTGTTGTTCAGTTTCTAGTCAATGTTGGCTTTCTATTATTTATGCTGTTATTGGAGATCAGCCTTAGTCCGTGGTGATCTGATAGGATGCATGGGATAATTTCAATATTTTTGTATCTGTTGAGGCCAGTTTTGTGACCAATTATATGGTCAATTTTGGAGGAGATACCGTGTGGTGCTGAGAAGAAGGTATAGCTTTTTGTTTTAGGATAAAATGTTCTGTAGATATTTGTTAAATCCATTTGTTTCATAACTTCTGTTAGTGTCCATGTGTCTCGGTTTGGTTTCTGTGTCCAGGATCTGTCCATTGGTGAGAGTGGGGTGTTGAAGTCTCCCACTATTATTTATTGTGTGAGGTGCAATGTGTACTTTGAGCTTTACTAAAGTTTCTTTAATGAATGTGGCTGCCCTTGCATTTGGAGTATAGATGTTTAGAATTGAGAGTTCATCTTGGTAGATTTTACCTTTGATGAGTATGAAGTGCCCCTCCTTGTCTTTTTTGATAACTTTGGGTTGGAAGTTGTTAATATTAGATATTAGAATGGCTACTTCAGCTTGTTTCTTCGGACAATTTTCTTTGCGAATTGTTTTCCAGCCTTTTATTCTGAGGTAGTTAGTGTCTGTTTTTATCCCTGAGGTGGGTTTCCTGTAAGCAGCAAAATGTTGGGTCCTCTTTGTGTAGTCAGTCTGTTAGTCTATGTCTTTTTATTGGGGAATTGAGTTTATTGGGGTTAAGAGAAATCAAAGAAAAGTAATTGTTGCTTCCTGTCATTTTTGTTGTTAAAGTTGGGAATCTGTTCTTGTGACTGTCTTCTTTTAGTTTGTTAAAGGATTACTTTCTTTGATTTTTTTATGGTGTAGTTTCCATCTTTGTGTTGGTGTTTTCCCTTTGTTATCCTTTGAAGGGCTGGATTTGTGGAAAGATATTGTGTGAATTTGGTTTTGTCATGGAATACTTTGGTTTCTCCATCTATAGTAATTGAGAGTTTTGCTGGGTATAGTAGCCTGGGCTGGCATTTGTGTTCTCTTAGTGTCTGTATAACATCTGTCCAGGATCTTCTGGCTTTCATAGTCTGGTGAGAAGTCTGGAGTAATTCTAATAAGCCTGCCTTTATATGTTACTTCTTTTTCCCTTACTGCTTTTAATATTCTATCTTTATTTAGTGCATTTGTTGTTCTGATTATTATGTGTTGGGAGGAATTTCTTTTCTGGTCCAGTCTATTTGGAGTTCTGTAGGCTTCTTGTATGTTCATGGGCATCTCTTTCTTTAGGTTTAGGAAGTTTTCTTCTATAATTTTGTTGAAGATATTTTCTGGCCCTTTAAGTTGAAAATCTTCATTCTCATCTACTCCTACATCCGTAGGTTTGGTCTTCTCATTGTGTCCTGGATTTCCTGGATGTTTTGAGTTAGGATATTTTTGCATTTTGCATTTTCTTTGATAGTTGTTTCCATGTTCCCTATGGAATCTTCTGCATCTGAGATTCTCTCTTCCATCTCTTGTATTCTGTTGCTGGTGCTCACATCTAAGGTTCCTGATCTCTTTGGTAGGGTTTCTATCTCCAGAGTTGTCTCCCTTTGGATTTTCTTAATTTTTTTCTACTTCCATTTTTAGACCTTGGATGGTTTTGTTCAATTCCATTGCCTGTTTGGGTGTGTTTTCCTGTAATTCTTTAAGGGATTTTTGTGTTTCTTCTACCTGTTTAGCTTTGTTGCCTGTAGTTCTTTAAGGACTAATACCTGTTTAGCAGTGTTCTCCTGTAATTCCTTGAGGGATTTTTGTGTTTCCTCTTTAAAGGCTTCTACTTGTTTAGCAGTATTCTCCTGTAATACCTTGAGGGATTTTCGTGCTTCCTCTTTAAGGGCTTCTACCTCTTTAGCACTGTTCTCCTGTATTTCTTTAAGTGAGTTATTAATGCCCTTCTTTAAATCTTCTACCACCATCATGAGATAGGATTTTAAATCCGGGTCTTGCTTTTCGGGTGTGCTGGGGTGTCCAGGACTCGTTGTGGTGGGCGTACTGGGTTATGATGATGCCCAGTGTTCTTGGTTTCTGTTAGTAAGATTCTTAAGTTTGCCTTTCGCCATCAGGAAATCACTGGTGTTAATGATCAAGCTGTCTCCGGTTGGAGCTTGATCCTCCTGTGATTCTCTTAGTTTCTGTCAGCACTCCTGGGAGTCAAACTCTCACCAAAGTTCCAGTGGTCAGAACACTCTCTGCAGGCAAGCTCTCCTCTTGCAGGGCAAGTGTCCAGCAGTCTGGAGCTCTGATCCACGTCCTGAGTTCTGGGGTCAGAACCCTCCCTGTAGGCCGAGTCTCCTCTGGCAAGGAAGGTGCCCAGGGGTCTGGGTCTCAGCTCTGCAGCCTGGCTGAGGATGAAGACCTGAGGGGACCCTGACCAAGAAGGTCTATTACTTCTATCCCCTACGTGCTCTCAGGTGATCAGGAGGTACTGGGTGTGCTAGGGGTCCTGTGGTGTGGAGAGTCCTTTGGTGCCCTAGATGCCCTTGGCTGGGCTCACGCAGAAGATGGCTGGGCTGGCCCTGACCTGAATGGATCCCAGACTCTGGTCGGGCGGGGTTCCTTTGTCCCTGCTACTGTGGGCACAAGACCCTCCGCCATTCTTTGGAGCTGATGTTGTGTTCCACTCACCCATGATCCCAAGGTCTCGTGATCCCGAGGTAATCCGGAGGTCCTGCAGAGTGAAGAGCACTCTCATCATTCTTTTTATATGTTATTGGTCTACATTTGTGAATACTTTATAGTCATATCCATGAAATATACTGGTTTGTAGCTTTCTGCTTCATCTGACTTTGATATCAGGTTATTACTGGTTACACAAAATGAGTTAAACGTACTCTTCTTCCTGTTTTCTAGAAGAGATTGTGTAAAATTGGTGTTAATTCTTAGAAGGTTTTGTAGAATTCTCTGGAGAAATCATCAGGCCCCAAAGATCTCTCTTCCTTTTGGTAGTGGTTATACAATTAATATATTCATACTGACTTATTTTGTCCTTTTTAAGGAATTGTTGACTTTATCAAAATTGCCATATTTGTGTCTGTTTTTATTATTTTTGTGCCACATTTCCTGTGGTTTCAAGATCTTCTGTGATCATGTCTATTTGATTTCTGATACTAATACTCTGTGTTGTCGGTTTTCTTCTGATTAACTTGCTAGGTTGTTTGGTCATTATTGTCAGAGAAAAACTCTGTTTCACTGAGTTTCCTTCGTGTGTAATATATATATATATATTTTGCTTGTTTGTTTTTCGAGACAGGGTTTCTCTGTGTAGCCCTGGCTGTCCTGGAACTCACTCTGTAGACCAGGCTGGCCTCGAACTCAGAAATCTACCTGCCTCTGCCTCCCAAGTACTGGGACTAAAGGTGTGCGCCACCACTGCCTGGCTCTCCGTGTATAATTTTAATAATATTTGTTCTCTATGATTTCTTTAGTTTGCTTTAGGTTTAGTAAGGTCTCTTTGTCTAGTTTTTTTGTTTTTGGTGTATGTGTGTATGTGTGTGTTTAAAGAAAGAAATTCAGGTTGTTGATTGACAATCTTTACTCTTTTTGTTTTATGCAAGCTGGCATTTTACACCTGTGTTTTCTGCAACCAAACTCTTTTCTGATAAAAGCATTTAGTACTATACACCTTTTCTTTCAGCATTGCTTTAGCAGCATTTCACATATTTTGGTATATTATATCTCCATTTTTTGGGTCAGTTTAGTATATATTGATTGCTATTTCCCTTGAAGCTTCTTTGGCTGGTGAATTACTTAGAAATCTGTTATTTTTCCATGTATCTGGATGTTTGTTTACAACAATATGGGTGCTTGATTACAGTTTTATCAGAAAACATCTTGTATGTTTTTAATTCTTCTAAATGGTTGAGATTTGTTATGCAAAGGAGAGAGTGTCCTGGTAAGCACCTGTGAGCACTTATAAACAATGTGAATACTAAGCTGGAGAGGTGGTTCAGTGGTTAAGAGCACTTTCTGTTCTTTCAGAGGACCTGGGTTCAGTTTCTAGCATGTACATGGTGGCTTATAACCTTCTGTAATTCAGTTCTTTAGGATCCAACACCCTCTTTTGTACATGGTATGTCTGTGGTACACAGATATACATGCAGGGAAAGCACTTACACATGTAAAGTAAATAAATCATTTTTTTAGAAAAGAATGCATACTTGCCGTTTTAGGGTGGAATGTTTCATGTCAGATCCTGTTTCGTGTTGACTTTTTCTTGCTGTTCTTTTGCCTAGGCCTATCAGTTGTGGGAAGTGAAGAGTTTAGGTTGCCAACTAAAATTGTGTATTTTTATTTCCATCAGCTTTGCTTCTTCATTCCTAGTTCCATAGTTATGTGCATTCACATTTAAGATAGTGTTGCCTTTCTAGTGGATTGATTCCTAATTGTCATTTTTGCACTTTGTTTTGAGGACAACTTGTAAGAGGTATTGATGTGACTTTTCTCTTGATGAATCCGTGTGCTGAGTAAATCTCTCAGCTTTTTATCTTTCATCTTAATGTGTATTATATTTGAAGTGAATTTTTTTCTTTGCTTAGTAAATGCAATGTTTAGGCTTCCTGGAGGATACTTTCTGTACATTTATTCTTCTAAATTAAGGGATGTTTTTCTGTGCTTTTGTCTATTTGTGAGTTTTAAAATAAAAAAATTGCTATTTGTTATACGATGTTAACTTTGAAATCAAGTTTTTTGTTTTCTCCGTTTTCCAGAGTATTGTGTTATCTTTGTTCTGTTTTTGAGACACTTCTCTTGCATGTATCCCAGGCTGACTCTTGAACCTGTTTTGTAGATGAAGATGATCTCATTGTGCCAGTTTTTCAGTGCTGGGAATCAAACATAGAGCTTCCAGCATACCACACAACTCTACCAACTGAGCTACATCCCTCATCCTGGCTTGGTTATGATTGCAGTACCTCTTTGTTAGTGATTACTCTAGTCATCTAATATCTGTCTTCAGCTGTTTGGATGGAAATTTCTTTACAAACACCAAAACCACATAAGAGTCACAAAAAAGAAAACTACCTCTCTTAGTCTTTGAACTACTCTATGCTGTCATATTTTTTTAACCCCCCAGCTATCTGGGCTTGCTTGTAGCGAAAATTTAACGCTTCGTTGTTTGTTTGTTTTGTTTGTTTGTAGAACAAGATTTTAATATTTTTAACTGCTAATATTTAACAGACAGAATAATTATTTTAAGATATATTTTGTTTTCATGTTTTCCTTTTCATTTCTGATTTTATTAATTTGGATACTTTCTCTGCCCTCTGGTTAGTTTGGCTAAGGGTTTATCTATCTTGTTGATTTTCTCAAAGAACCAGCTCCTGGTTTTGTTTGTTGATTCTTTGTATAGCTCTTTTTGTTTCTATTTGGTTGATTTCAGTCCTGAGTTTGATTATTACCTATTTGTTTTTAAACATTTTTTTTTTTTTTTGCATTGGTGTGCAGGTGGGGTGATTGTCTAAATACTGTCAAATACATGGCTGCTTTTGAAAACACAAATACCCAAAATAGTCTCACTGGACCTAGGTGTTATATCAGAAATCTCTCATCTGCTCCCAAATTTGTCTTGGTTTTCAGTGGAGCCTTCCACATAGCAAAATTTTATGAATAGCACCTGCTGCCTATCTGTCTCCATTCTCCATTATGTGAAACAGATGAGGCCCTTGGTCCCTTAGATAGAAACAGACATAAACAGTTTACCTTTACTGTTGTACTGCCTTGGGTTCAAGGTATGTGAGAATGAGATTCATTCTGCTAGTTGCCAAGCTTACAGGCTGTTCTTGCCTAGAGGTAGGTCAGAAAAGCAAATAATATAAAGAGGCTCCTTCCTGCAGGTTTTAGGATGACTTCTTACTTGTCTATAAGCATTTGTGTTATATAAATGTTACAAAGTTACTTCAGCCATTGTCCAGTTTGTGCGTGTGTTTGCTTATTTGTTTAATGACTTATTATTAATATTTATGGGGAGAAGGGAGCTCAGAGCTCCCCAGATTGCCAACTAAACAGCATATGTTGAACTAGGGTACGGTGAAGTGTTCCTATAATCCTAGCACTTGTGAAGATGAGGCAGGAGGCTCATAAGTTAAAGATCGGTTTGGCCTATGTGATGAGACCCTATCTCAAAAAACAGCAGACCTGAAAAACAGGGAAATACATGTATAAATATAAAACTCAATAATTTGATTATTTCTGAAATGTATATAGTTCCTCGGCACTAAGTCATCCAGACATGTACAACTGTCTGCCATTTAATTCCAAATGACTTGGCTTCTTTTTCGTTTTTAGATTTACTTGGCCTTTTTGTTTCATTTCACTTGCTCTTAAGTTCCTTCTAGGTGTTTTCTTCTGTTTTCTTGAGGTTGTTCTATCTTTATTCCTCTGTGTTTCCCATTGTATATTTGTACCTTATTTAGCTCTCAGATGCTGTCATTTCTCAGGATTTTATTCTTCAGTCTTTTATTTCTTCATCTACTTTTGTTGAATAACTGCATCTGTTTTCAGAGGCTACAAATACCTTATGACTTCCAAACGTGACTCAAAAGTGGGAAAAAATGTTTGAAGTAAAACTCAAATTGTTAGCTGCCTTTTTTTTTTTTTTAATCCATACTTAAGCCCCTTGGAGACCATTAGTATGTTCAAAACATTTTTTCTAGTTTCCATTTTGTGTATTTGTTAGTGAAGCCACCATATAGCTAGAAGATACAGTATAAACATTTTTAAACACACACAATCATTCTCAGCTCATCCTGCCCGTTAGTTATCCATAGAGTTCTTTTGCTTCTTGTCTGTATTCAGTTTATGTTTAATTCAGTCTTTTATCTGGTTGTGTCTGTATTTTACAACAGCCTCCTAATTGATTCTTTCCAGCCATGTCTTCTAATTCTAAATATCATCTTATTTTATTGCCAGACTTTACTAAATTAAAGATGTCATATGCCACTCTCCTTTTTCCTCTTAAACTTTTGTTTCCAAATGGGTGCTGAGAGATAAAACACTCAAATTCCTACCCTGCTATGTCATACTTTAATGTCCCTAAACTATTTTTCACAGTTTTACCTCTGTCATGTTCTTCTTACCCTTTCTAGTCAGGGACACTCTTGTTTTCCTCTAAGTCCTTGCTTTTCTTCTTTGTTTTACCTTGTCTTTACTCACACTAGGTTTTATAAAGCCCTCAAAATTAGTCTTTTTTGTTTATGTAGACCCTACTTAAAATAGTAGGCACTTTATATTTGGGTGTTTTGCTTTACTTCTAAACTTTGAGAGAGAGAAGTTTTTGTTATTTTCTTTTCCGGTTCTCTACAGAAGAAAAGACTGGTTTATGTAAATGATATCACCTTTAAGAAATGCAGAATTCATCTTTTTTTTTAATTTTTAAAAATTTATGTATATATGTATCACATATGGGCAGGTGCCTTCAGAGGTCAGAAGAGGGTATCAGGACCCCAGAAACTGGGCTAACAAGCCTGGTGTGGGTGCTGGAAATTAAACTCAGGTCTTCTGGAAGAGCATCAAATTATTGTAACCACTGAGCCATCTCTGCAGCCCCATATTCATTTTGTAGAACTTTGGAGGCTTTCTTGCCCTAATTTATGGTTGAATCTTCACATTGCTTGTATTGTACAGCTTTTCTTTTGTATCAGAGTGGAAGCCTGAACCCTCCTGTTTACTCTAGTGTCTTAAATTTCCTTAGCCTTAGTTGGTGTATGCTTTGATTACACTAGTTATCTTTCCATTAATTTTATTTTTTAAAACACTTTGGGTTATGCCTATGGATGGTACTGAAAAACATAGATTATCCCATCTAATTATAGAGTTAAAATATTTGATGATAGGTCCAAACATCGAGTAGACAGATGTAGCTAGTAGAGGTGGCCAGATTTTCATTTATAAATACATTACCAAGCTCAGTGGTCTAGCAAAAGACAGGTGGGATTGCTGCATTTAACAACATAACCTGAGTCTACTCTTAAGACTTTATAACTACACGGCTAAAATGCATAAGTTGTTATTCCTAGCCCTAGGGAGACAAACTATAGTCAAAATGAAAGTGGGAATATTCAGGACTTCACATACTTAACCTAGTCTCAAATCTGATATGAGTTATAGATAGATAGATAACTACTAATTCTCCTTTTTTCAGTCAAGAGAACACAGGATCAAAAAGGTTATGTCATTTGTCTTCTCTATTGAGAAGTACAAGTGTATAAGTGTATTTTTCTTTGGAATGTAATTGTTTGATTTTTTTTTAGCTTAAAAAAATTGTGACCTATTTGAAATTCATCACTTTATTAGTATTATCCAAAGTCTTTGTTCCCTGTAGTACTAGTCATTACATACACTACATAAACAGAAAGAGCAATACTTTGTAATGAAGACATTTTAGGATTACCTGACTCTGTTTTCTGCTATATCATATAGCAAGATACAGTCTCAGTATAAACTTTCCCTTGGTTGTATGGATTACTACACCATCACATTGCCCAACACTTGCTTACATATCTAAATGTCTAGTTTTGAAAACTAAAAACCTTCTATTTGTCTTTAGCTGTTTGTTGTCCTAGAAAGTGTGTTAAGAAAGTAGCCCTGTATACTTACCTGGCAGGGGAGATACCATGATCACGAAGGTGGTTTTCCCAGGGCGAGGCTTATCCATTGCACTCCGGATGTGCTGACCCCTGCGATTTCCCCAAATGCGGGAAACTCGACTGCATAATTTGTGGTAGTGGGGGACTGCGTTCCCGCTCTCCCCTGGAAAAAAAAAAAAAAAAAAAAAAGAAAAAAGAAAGTAGCCCTGTGAACACCTAGTATGTTTTTATAATTAACTATGTATACAGCTTGCATATGTGATTATGTGTGATTTAGTTTAAACTTTATGCTTCATTAAATATTATTTAGCGCCAGGCGGTGGTGGTGCACGCCTTTAATCCCAGCACTTGGGAGGCAGAGGCAGGCAGATTTCTAAATTCGAGGCCAGCCTGGTCTATAAAGTGAGTTCCAGGCAGGGCTACACAGAGAAACCCTGTCTCGAAAAACAAAACAAAAGTATTATTTAGCTGTTATACTGTAAAACACTTATAGTCACAAATGTAGGATTTTGCTGAACACCTGAGGAATGAAGATAAATTTAGAAGTAAGGGTAAGTGGAATGTAAAATATTATATCCTTGTAAAGTGAGTATATGAATCATAATCACATGAAATCAGCCTGGTAATTTTCCTGCTCCACAGGAAGATTTAGAAAGTTAAAAAAATGCATATATGAAATAAAAATCATAGAACTTTGCTCTTCCCTATTATTTATGTAATCTTGTAAAGGGTATTAAATGAACACAAGATAAATTGAAGAGAAGATATTAAATATTCAAACCCGACAATGTTCTAATGTGCTAACACCAGTTGTTTGTTTCTTTAGGATGGATTGGATGCCCTGGTTTATGATTTGGATTTTCCTGCCTTAAGAAAAAACAAAAATATTGACAACTTTCTAAGCAGATGTAAGTACTTTCTGTAGAGTTTAATGTTGCTGTACATGTAACTGTATCAGATATTCAAGCCTCTTTCCCCTTCTGTTGCATTCATTATTCTGTCAGTGAATTCTGTGTAATATTAGTGCAAAGACTGGTACCAGTTGCTACACTAACAAGGCACCTTGTGAATGAAATTTTAGAAGCTTAGTCTAGATGCCTATCAAGAATGCATACAAAGTAATTTGGGGAGTGGAGGGTGAAAAGTATACAGCTACAATAGAAATATGTATTTTTTAATGCATCTATGTGCATATTCAAGTTTTAATGCTATATTTGATCCCTTTGTTTGTAAAAAAAAATTCGTTATTACATTTGGAAACCTACAGGTAAAAATTGATTACATGTGACAACCCATCATAAAATAAAAAGGTTTTCTCCATGGCAGCTGTTTTATATATGCTTATTATAGATGTTCTCTTCTAAGAGTTTATTTTAGATTTTGAAATTATTTAAAAATATGTTTTAAGTTAAAATAGTTTGGAAGTTTAAAAAAATTAGCAGTAAGAAGTTGATTATAAAATCCTTCCCAGTCTGTTTATTTCTGTTCCAAAGCATTAATCTAGTCATATAAAATAGTTGTATTTTTGTTGTTGTTGTTATTATTTCTTTTTGTTATTTCTACACAGTAGAGTTTGAATTACCTATTTTGTACTTTTGTCGGATTTTTCTTCAAAACCAGTTTTAATATTGTCTTGGAGTTTGATACCAAACTCTGATTTGGGAATCATTTTTTTCCTCAGTGATGACAATTTGACCCAGTGCTTTGCATATGCAAGTAGTCTATCATTGAGCTACATCCCCAACTCTTTGAATTGGGAAATTTTAAATATAAAATTCTTGCTAATGTCTTGTAACCTACTGAAAGAATTGGACAGTTCTATTAGTTTATATTTGTTTATCCCTGTACTAGATAACATAGTGAAATAACCAAAGATGAGCTACTGTTTATTTGGTAGTAGACAAAGGGCAGGGTTTGATCATTATTCTAGAGTTAGAGGGTAGAGTATTTTGATATAGTATGACAGATATTGGGGAAAACAACCTTCTTAATCTACTATTCTTTTCTGTTTGGTTTCCTTTGTCTTGAACCACAGCCCAAGATGACCTTGAATTTACCACAGTGCTCTGACTCTCTTGAAAGCTAGCATTCTATGTGTGAGCCACAATATCCAACTTAATTTTGCTACTTTATTGCTTTTGTAATATTAAGTATGCCCATGTATTACATTTTATAAATAGAAACAGTAGCTAGAAGAGAAATAAGTGAAGTCAAATGAAAGTAAAAATATAAAGTGACTTTTAAATTTCAGTTTTAATTTGTATAGATTTTTTGGAATATTAAGCTAGAGAAAAATGCAAGAAAAATAAGTAATATTAATAAAACAATTTTAATAAATCATATGTACTGATAAGTAAAAATCACAAATGAGGGTTTTCTATCAGTAGTATAAAAATCACTATACTTTGTGATATTAGTATATTAATAAAGGAAAGGTATATATTATTAGATGCAGAAAAACAATGAAATAAAGTTTATATTCATAAATGTGAAAGAAACTTACCTCAATAAAGGAAACCTATAACTTAGATCCAGTTTCCTAGTTTTATTTGTTGAAAGCCAGTCTCTTTGCTAGTGTATGTTTTGGTATGTCTAAAAGTAACTTTTGTTCACCTAATGTAATTGTCATCTCCAATGCTTAATGCCTCTGTTTGCTAAGCTAGTCCTAATCCTAGAAGCTTCTAGCCTTTGTATAGTCTTATCTAGGCCTAGAATGTTTCAGCCTTTAAGATTGACTGAGGAGTAAGCTCTGAACTGACTGACTGCTTCAACTCAGGTATTCTGGCTCAAATTCCTCTCTAAGCTGACTGATTCAATCTGGCTTCTCTCTAGCCCTCTGAATTGCTCCGCTTGGCCTCATACTAACTTAGGCAGTGTGTTCTAATCTTCTGGCTCCTTCTCATTCTCTCTCTGCAACCTGTCTCTCTAACTGTCATGTAAAACTGCCTCCTTTCTCTCTACAGTGCATCCTCGAATATCTTCCCTCTCTTCTTCATTCTCATGAGAGTTGGGCATATACAATTCTGTCAAATCTTTCTCTGATTCATCACTTTGTCTGCCACTCAAAGATATCACTTTGAAACATGGGTGCTTCCTTCTACAAATAACTTTACCTTCATTGTTTGGGATTAAAGGAGTCTGTATTCTTGCCAGAGGGATTAAAGATGTGTGGTAAGGTGGTGTCTATATTCTAGCCAAAGTAGCAATATTGCTGGATTAAAAATCCTCTACAGGTATGTAAAAATTTAGGTCTCTGTAGTTGAGTCTGTGTGGATTTATTTTTGGGTCCTCTATTCCATTGGTCTGTGTAGTTTGACAGTTTCTTATATGCATTTAGTCACAAAGCTGTTGGTCAGCAGCTAGGACAAGTGAAACATCAAGGAGCCAAGAAGGATCTATTTAATTTCTAATGTTTTGTCTGCCAGCTTTCTCAAGACTTTGAATACTTTTTCAGTGTCACTGGCCATTCTAACATACTATTTCAGTTTAGGATTTTCTTATTTCTTATATAGAATATTAAAATACTCTTAAAATTCTCTAACTCCAGTTTTGTCCTTACTGAATTTATCTTTAACTTTCTTCTGAGTAGCTGAAGTGTAGGTTTGATTATGCTTATTTACTTTAGTTTCTTTTTACAGCTTTCAATCCATGCTAGTGAATTTTATATTGTGCCTTGATTTTTATATATTAAGAGTTGCCTAAACCTGTAATCTAGGGTGAAGGGGAGAAAGCCTTCCTATTATTGAGTCATAGATTTTTTTTCTTTCTTTTTTGCTTGCTTACTTTTCTTTTTTTTCTTCCTTTCCTTCTCTTTTCTTTTCTTTTCTTTTCTTTTCTTTTCTTTTCTTTTCTTTTCTTTTCTTTTCTTTTCTTTTCTTTCTGGACTGGTCTAGAGCTCACTGTGTAGATCAAGTGGCCTTGAGCTCATAATGATCTGCCTCTCTGCCTCTGCTGTTATTAAAGGCATGCATGTGCCACTCTGCCCAGCAAATGATAATTTTCTAACATGTGACTTAGAGACAAAGTTCAGGCTCCTTAAACAGATTGGGGCTCCCCAGCCTTTTCTGCCACTTCATCACAAGCATCCATACTAATCTAGCAGCAGAGCCCTTGTGTACACAGTTCTGCTGTTCCATCACTTAAATGGTCTGTCTTCATGATTTCTCGTCACTAACAATTACTTTTCATTTCAAATGTGTTTCAGGTGTTTCCCTAAAAGTTTTCTGTCCATGGCAGGCTTTAATTGGTTTCTTCTTAGTACTTTACAAACCATGCTTATCTGTTTTATTTTAAATTGTTTTGAATTAGAATCCCCCTCCTCCAACTATCCAGAAAAGGTTTCACGGTGTAACCCTGGATGTTCTGGAATTCACAACAGTAACAGTGTTACCATTACCTTTCCATATTTCTGGAGATTACTTTAGGACCTGATATAGAGTAGGCAAAAATATTTATGTAATAAATAAGTTTAATATTGACTTATTATAGTAGGTCTTGTAGTACTGTGACCTGGGAAGTTATTAAATATACTTATCCTTGTACAGAAATTTATTAGCATTGCATATGTCTGTTGGACATAGCTTACAAAAATATTTTAATTTGAACATTTTAACAGGAAGGCAAGAATATTATAGCTACTTTTATTAGGAACTAGAACTTTAATAAATAGCCTTATGTGTATAGACAACATTGAAATGGGAAGCTTTTCCATGCAATCTCATTCCATTGTTGACCCATAGGGACTAAAAAAATAGCCCTATTTTAATCTATGACCAAATTAGGAGATAACTATCCAGGGGGAGATTTGTAAATTATTGTCATCTGTAGGATGACAGGTTAACATAAATAATTGCATTGATTCTCCACTGCATGTTTTAAATTAAAGTCTGGGTTCAGATTAATGCTATAAGTGTAAAGAATGCAGGTTAGAAATTTAATTTTTATTTTTTAGTACATGTGCCTTTGATACTGAACTTGGTTTTGGGGGAAATTTTTTTTTCTAGGATAGGTTTGTGTGTGTGTGTTGGGGTGGGGGGGCTGACTGTCCTGGAACTCACAATAGACCAGGCTGGCCTCAGACTCACAGAAATCTGCTTCTGCCTCCCAAGTACTGGGATTAAAGGTGTGTACCTCAGGCTCGCGCGTCCGTGGAGGCCCGGCCAGTGAGCGTTCTGGATCCGACTGCAAGATGAGCCCGGGGCCATGACAGGTGAAATGGTGATGAGTTACGAAAGCTGCACAGATAATTAAGTAGCAGAGATTAGAACTCAGGTTTCCTGCCTCCCAAGATTGTTAAACATGAGCCTGCAGAAGCAAACCCCTAGCAACTTCTTAAAGAAGATCATCAGGCGGCCAGTTGTGATGAAATTAAATTCTGGCGTGGATTATCAAGGGGTCCTGGCCTGCCTGGATGGCTACATGAATATAGCCCTGGAACAGACAGAGGAGTATGTAAATGGACAGCTGAAGAATAAGTACGGAGATGCGTTCATCCAAGGAAACAATGTGCTGTACATAAGTACACAGGAGGCAGATGTGAAGACACCAGGAGGCACTGCTCTTCAAAGATGGATAGATGAAGTAGTTTTGGTTCTCTTACCTGTCTTAGTTGGCCTGTTTTCATGGTGGTTGGTGGGGTTTTTTTGTTTGTTTGTTTAATTGACATTGGAATAAGATAGAGGTATTACATTACAGATTGACTGTTTAAAAAAAAAAAAAAAAGGTGTGTACCTCCACACCCAGCAAGAATTTAGTTTTTTTTAAAAAAGGATCATCATAAATGATTCACATAAACAGCATAAACAAATTTTTATTTTGTTGATATAAAACATCTACTTATGTTTCCGTAATAAAATGTGATATATACCTAAAATACCGGAAGCATATTATTATTATTATCATTATCATTATTATTATTATAGCATTGATGTTTAGCTTGGGGATGTAAGTCAGTTGGTAAAATATACTTGCCTAGCATAAACAGAGCCCTAGGTTTGACCTCCAATGTCATGTAAATGTAGGATGCATTAGATACTTTCTTTAAAAGATTAAAAATGAAAGCAAAGCAGTTTTTGTGTTTAAAACTTTGTCATTAGATTTTTACATAAACTTTTGGTATGATAGTAAAATCATACCATAAGAATTTGAAACAACTCTTAGCATAATAAATATTTATAACTTCAAATTTTACATATATCAATTATTTCAAGTGATAGAGTACTGGGACTTAAACTGAGGATCGGAAGAGGCAAGTATTTCACCATTGACCTACATCCCAGCCCTAATTTGTAATAACTTTTAAAAGACTTTTTAGAGTTTAATGAAAATGAAGCCACAACATTTCCAAATTTATGGGACACAGTGAAAGTAGTTCCAAGAGGAAAACTCATAGCTCTGAGTGCCACCAAAAAGAAACTAGAGAGAGCATACACTAGCAGCTTGACAACACACCTAAAAGCTCTAGAACAAAAGGAAGCAAATTCACCCAAGAGGAGTAGAAGGCAGGAAATAATCAAACTCAGGACTGAAATCAATCAAGTGGAAACAAAAAAGAAAAATACAAAGAATCAACCATACCAGGAGATGATTCTACGAAAAAATCATCAAGATAGATAAACCCTTAGCCAGACTAACCAGAAGGCACAGGGACAGTATCCTAATTAACAAAATCAGAAATGAAAAGGGAGAAATAATAGAATCTGAGGAAATCTAAAAAATCATCAGATCCTACTACAAAAGGCTATACTCAACAAAACTGGAAAACCTGGATGAAATGGACAGTTTTCTAGACAGATACCAGGTACCAAAGTTAAATCAGAATAAGATTAATGATTTAAACAGTTCTATAACGTCTAAAGAAATAGAAGCAGTCATTAATATTCTCCCAACCAAACAAAGCCCAGGACCAGAAAGGTTTAGTGCAGAGTTCTATAAGACCTTCAAAGAGGACCTAAATCCAATACTCCTCAAACTATTCCACAAAATAGAAACAGAAGGTACTCTGCCCAATTCATTCTCTTAAGGCACATTTACTCTGATAACTAAACCACACAAAGACTCAACAAAGAAAGAGAACTTCAGACCAATTTCCCTTATGAATATAGATGCAAAAATTCTCAATAAAATCCTCACAAACCGAATCCAAGGACACACTAATATGTTCATTCACTACAATCAAGTAAGCTTCATCCCAGGAATGCAGGAATGGTTCAATATACAGAAATCCATCAACGTAATCTACTATATAAGCAATCTCAAAGACAAAAACCACATGATCATCATCTCATTAGATGTTGAGAAAGCATTTGACAAAATTCAGCATAAAAGTCTTGGAAAGATTAGGAATTCAAGGCCCATATCTAAACATAATAAAAGCAATATACACTGAACCAGTAGCCAACATCAAACTGAATTGAGAGAAACTTGAAGCAATCCCACTAAAATCAGGGAAGTAGACAAGGCTGCACACTCTCTCCCTACCTATTCAATATAGTACTTATAGTCTTAGCCAGAGCAATTAGACAACAAAAGGAGATCAGGGGGATACAAATTGGAAAGGAAGAAGTCAAAATATCACTATTTGCAGATGATATGATAGTATATATAAGTGACCTTAAAAAATCCACCAGAGACTTTCTAAACCCGATAAACAACTTCAGTGAAGTAGCTGGATATAAAATTAACTCAAACAAATCAGTGGCCTTTCTCTACACAGAGAATACAGAGGCTGAGAAAGAAATTAGGGGAAAAAAACACCCTTCAGAATAGTCACAAATAATATAAAATACCTTCGTGTGACTTTAAGGAAGTGAAAGATCTATATGATAAAAACTACAAGTCTCTGAAGAAAGAAATCGAAGATCTCAGAGGATGGAAAGATCTCCCATGCTCATGAATTGGCAGGATTAATATAGTCAAAATGGCTATCTTGCCGAAAGCAATCTACAGATTCAATGCAATCCCCATCGAAATTCCAACTCAATTCTTCACAGAGTTAGAAAGGGCAATTTGCAAATTCATCTGGAATAACAAAAAACCTAGGATAGTAGAAACTATCGTCAACAATAAAAGAACCTCTGGTGGAATCACCATGCCTGACCTCAAGCTGTACTACAGAGCAATTGTGATAAAAACTGAATGGTACTGGTACATTGACAGACAGGCAGATCAATGGAATAGAATTGAAGACCCAGAAATGAACCCACACACCTATGGTCACTTGATCTTTGACAAAGGAGTTAAAACAGTGGAAAAAAGACAGCATTTTCAACAAATGGTGCTGGCTCAACTGGTGATTATCATGTGGAAGAATGCAAATTGATCCATTCTTATCTCCTTGTACAAAGCTCAAGTCTGATTGGATCAAGGAACTCAAAACCAGAGACACTGAAACTTATAGAGGAGAAAGTGGGGAAGAGCCTCGAAAATATGGGCACAGGGGAAAAATTCCTGAATAGAACAGCAAAGGCTTGTGCTGTAAGATCAAGAATCGACAAATGGGACCTCATTTGCAAAGCTTCTGTAAGGCAAAGGACACTGTCACTAAGACAAAAAGACCACCAACTGATTGGGAAAAGATCTTTACCAATCCTAAATCAGATAGGGGAATGATATCCAATATATATAAAGAACTCAAGAAGATGGACTCCAGAAAATCAAATAACCCTATTAAAAAATGGGGTACAGAGCTAAACAAAGAATTCACAACTGAGGAATACCAAATGGCTGAGAACCACCTGAAAAAATGTTCAACCTCCTTAATCAATTGGGAAATGCAAATCAAAACAACCCTGAAATTCCACCTCCCATTAGTCAGAATGGCTAAGATCAAAAACTCAGGTGACAGTAGATGCTGGCAAGGATGTGGAGAAAGAGGAAAGACTTCTCCATTGCTGGTGGGATTGCAGGCTTGTACAAGCACTCTGGAAATCAGTTTGGCGGTTCCTCAGAAAATTGGACATAGTACTACCAGAAGATCCAGCAATACCTCTCCTGGGTATATATCCAGAAGATGTTCCAACTTGTTATAAGGACACATGGTCCACTATGTTCATAGCAGCCTTATTTATAATAGCCAGAAGGCGGAAAGAACCCAGATGTCCCTCAACAGAGGAATGGATACAAAAAATGTGGTACATTTACACAATGGAGTACTATTCAGCTATTAAAAACAATGAATTTATGAAATTCTTAGGCAAATGGATGGATCTGGAGGATATCATTCATCGTTAAGTGTGGTAATGCAGTCAGAAAAGAACACACATGTACTCACTGATAAGTGAATATTAGTCCAGAAGCTCAGAATACCCAAGATACAATTTGCAAAATACATGAAACTCAAGAAGAATGAAGACCCAAGAGTGGACACTTCGATAATTTTTAGAAGGGGGAACAATATACCCATGGAAGGAGTTGCAGAGACAAAGTTTGGAGCTGAGACTGAAGGAACAACCATCCAGAGACTGCCCCACCTGGGGATCCATCCCATAAACAACCATCATACCCAGACAGCATTGCAGATGCCATCAGGAGCTTCCTGACAGGAGAGTGATATACCCGTCTCTTGAGAGGCTCTGACAGTGGCTGACTAATACATAAGTGGATGCTCACAGTCATCCATTGGATGGAGCACAGGGTCCCCAATGAAGGAGGTAGGGATAGTACCTTAAGAGCTGAAAGGGGTTGCAGCCCCCTAGGAGGACCAACATGAAATAACTAGTAACCCCAGAGCTCCCTCGGACTAAGCCATCAATCAAAGAAAACACACAGAGGGACTCGTGGCTCTTTCTGCATTTGTAGTAGAGGATGACCTAGTTGGTCACTAATGGGAGGAGAGGCCCTTGGTCCTGTGAAGTTTCTATGCTCCAGCATAGGGGAATGCCTGGGTCAGTAAGTGGGAGTGGGTGTGTTGGTGAGCAGGTGGAGCAGGGAGGGGATAGGGGATTTTTGGAGGGAAACTAGAAAAGGGGATAACATTTGAAATGTAAATAAAGAAAATATCTAATTTAAAAAAAACAAATTTTACATATATCAACCATTTCAAGTGAGAGTGTACTGGGCCTCAAACAGAGGACCAAAAGAGTCAAGTCAATTTCACCATTGACCTAGATCCCAGCCCTAATTTGTAATGAAGTGGTTTTTTTTTATTGTGTTTTTGAGTAATTTGATTGTAATGTAAGTTATAGTATTATAATAATAATATAATAATAATCATTATAATAATGCCTTAATGATTTAATTATATTTTTCATTCAGATAAAGACACAATAAATAAAATTAGAGATTTACGGATGAAAGCAGAAGATTATGAAGTGGTAAAGGTAATCGGCAGAGGTGCATTTGGAGAAGTTCAATTGGTAGGTTACCTTACTCAGATATTTTTAAACACTACCTCATTTAACATACTATTTGGGAAAATAATTGTTTTCATAGAATTGTTTCTTTAAATGGCTCTGGCATTTTTGCCTAAGGTAAAACCTTTGGATTTATCAAAATAGTAGGAAAGTGTTTTCCCAAGCATTTCAATAAACATCTCATGTCTCTCTCTCTCACACACATAGAAATCTTTGCTCCTAATTCTTTGTAGAATGCAATGGGATAAAGTTTTATGAACAGGACAACATACATGATGGGACAGACTGGGAAATACAGGAACCAGAGTGTTGATTTATTTTTTTAATTGTGTTTGGGTAATTAAAGTCTTTACATTACCTAATTGTGATAAGCAGAAGAGAAGAAACAGAAATAGCTACATTATTAAAGTCCTGTAGTAAGTTGTTCACTGCAGCCCTTGAGCCATGTTGACTAATATTTTGTTTTCCATTTTAAAGGTGAGGCATAAATCCACTAGGAAGGTTTATGCTATGAAGCTGCTCAGCAAATTTGAAATGATTAAGAGATCGGATTCTGCTTTTTTCTGGGAAGAAAGGGACATCATGGCGTTTGCCAATAGTCCTTGGGTTGTTCAGGTATCATTTTCATTCTGTTTTCTTAATGCTGTACTAATTTGTATCTAAGAAATTTATTTTTTAGAACAGTAATAACTTAATAGTTGCTATAAAATTATCGTTATTTTTAAAGTCATAAAATTTATTTTGTTGAATTATGTTTAGAAAAGTCAGGACAAAATAATTAATTTTTTATAGAATTTAATCTGCTTTAAGGGAAGTATTCTACATTAACTTTAATAATGATTTTATTTTTAATGTGTAAACATGAGGTCCTCTTTTTCAGTAAGATGTGTCTCTTACTGAAATCAGAAGGTTGAGTTTCTCTGAGTCAACAAATATCCTGTGTTGGCCTTAAGTTTTTAGCACCAAGGAACATACACCCTAAGGTCAACATGGTATAGCACAGCCGTGCCATGAAATGCATGAGGCAGAGGCATAATGGTGTGGAGTTCTAGGAAAGACCCCATTTCCAAGGGAAATGACGTATGTCATAGTAGTATTGACTGCCATTGACCAAATTATTTAAAAATCATGAACTATAATTCCCTTGCTTATAAATATCAAACAGTCTTTAAGATTTTTTGTTTGTTTGTTTTTAAATTTTAGACAGGATCTTATGCTAGGCCCCCGGCTATGTAGCTAAGGGTAGCTTTGAAATCTGATCCTCCCACCTCTACTTCCCGAGTATTGAGATAATAGCACGTGCTACTTCTGGCTAATTGGTTATTTTAATTGTGAGATAAAGTCCCCACTAAATTATTCTGAGTTTTCTACTAATGCTTTGATCTCCATATCTTTTTATCTTTAATTTTGAAGTCTTTTTAAACTAGACTAGACCATTTCCAAGTTCCTAACATATTTTATAGTTTACTTACAGTATATATTGAAGACTAAGCATTGAAATAAACAGATTTGGAAAATGTCTATTTATATATAACATTTTTTAAAAGTCTTTTTGTGCATGTGTGTGCCTGAGTGTATATGCATACCACATGCTTGCAGGAACCCATGGAGACCAGAAGACACTGTTGGCTCTCCTAGAACTGGGGTTACAGATGGTTGTCAACTACTACGTGTGTGTTGGAAACTTAAACTCAGGTTTAGTTGCTCTGCAAGGAGCAACAAGTCTTATAACCACTGAACCATCTCTTTAGCTTCCCACATTTTAAACTTGAAGTCTCCGTTTTTTTATTACCTGTGTATATTAGGGTTCCTCAGCTTCAGTATTTCTGTGCCAGATAATGCTTTTTATCCCCCCCCCCCCTCTTTTTTGGTAAAATTTCTCTATGTTAGGTCAGGCCAACCTCAAACTGGGTCATTAAAGGCTCGTGACACCATATTTGACCTTAGATAATTCTTTATTATGAAGAACTATTGTACTACTTACTTTTCTGTTTCTGTTATAAACACCATGACTAAGCAACTCATAGCAGAAAGGTTTATTTGGGTTTATGGTTCCAGAGGGAGTCCATGACATCATGGTGGGAAGGCATGGCAGCAGGTGGGAATGGTGGCTTGAGGAAAAGGTGGGAGCTCATATCACGAACTGCAAACATAAAGCATAGTTGAACAAACTAGAAATGATGGGGCCCATTAACTTTTCAAAACCTTCCAGTGGTATACTTCTTAGAACAAGGCCACACATCCTAAGCTATTCCAAATGGCCATCAACTGAGGACCAAACTATTCAGAATACATGAACGAAGGGGGGCCATTATCATTCAAACCACTACAATTATCCTATGTATTACTCCTATTACTAGTGTGTTTATGATATTTGAGAACATCCTTATTTTCTACGAAGAATATACCAGTGGCAACTCTTCCCCATTCCTCATACTAATTGTGACAACTAAAATTGCATTTAAACATTGTTGAATATCCCTTGAATGGTAGGGGACAAGAGAGCAAGGAAGTAGTATTGCCTTTGGTTGATAACTTCTGAAAATTGTATGTTGAGTATTATATCTGCCAAAGATTAAAATATTTATGTCATAATTGTTCAGTTTGCAATTTAGATATCTTAGGACTTTGTTTTACTTATTACACTGTATATAAATGGGGTAAACTACCACCAAAATATCAATGCTTATTTAATTATGATGCTTAAGTTAAAAACTATACATTTTGTCTGGGACAGTCATGAAATGATACTTCTATTTATCCTTACTCCTAAATTTAGTTCAGTTGTTTTTTTTTTTTTAATTTAATGATATATGTGGGCATGTGTATTTGTTGAAGCAGAATGAGAACTGTAAGTGCCATTTGTCTACCTCTTTTGAAACAGGATCTCTCACTGGTGTGAAGTGCACCAATTAATTGATACTGGCTGGCCAGCAAGACCCAACTATCCTCTCTCAATCTTTCCAGCGCTGAGATTACAAGTGAATGCCAGCATGCCCTGCATTTTCACATGAGTTCTAGGGGTCAAACTCAGGTTCTTGTATTTGTAAAGGCAAGTGCTTTACCAGCTGAGCTATCTTGTCCCTGTGTAGTTTTTAAATTAGTGTAAGTGGGACTGCCAGGACTGCTCAGTGGGGAAAAGCATTTGTTCTTGTGAGCATGAAAACCTAAGTTCAAATCTCCAGCACCCATGTCAGCAGTTAAGAGCACAGCAGTAGGCTGCTCTTACACTGGACCCAGGTTTAGTTCCAATCATCCACATGGCAGCTCAACAACCATCTATAATTCTAGTTCCGAGGGATCTGTTGTCCTTTTCTGGCCTCCATAGACAATAGACATGCACTTTGTGCACAGGCTAATTTCAGACAAAATCCATATGCATAAAATAAAAATTACAAGGGGAAAAAGCTTGAATAAAGCTGCATGTGCCTACAATCCCAGCACTAGGGACAGAAACAGGCAGATCCGAAGAACTTGTTGGCCAATGAAACAGCAAGCTTCCAATTCAGCGGGAAACCTTATCTCACAGTGCCTTAAGGCAGAGTGATTGAGTGTCGTGCTCTGACTTCAGCATCCGCATACTTAATGTGACTCTACCACCACACACAGAGCATATAAACAAACATACAAAATAAGTGAAATAATTTAAAATAAACATAGAACTAAAATGATTAAACACTGTTGAGAAAATCAAACATGAAGGCTTTAAGAAGTCTATGTACATCTTGTGTTGTTTTTCCCTGGGGTTTGCTTTTAGTTTTGTTGTAAACTTGTGGTTACTTAAAATTTGTTTGATTTTATTTTTTTAAACTTCAGCCCTAAACACATAATAGATTAATGCTTGATATTCTTGACAATTCTTGCTAATGATTTGGTCTTCCTTCTAACAGTCCAGAAAGACAATTGTTGTTAATGATGGATTATTTTGTTTACTAGAAATTTGGTAAACCTGTGCCAGCTACCAGGCTTCTAGATGCCAGTTGAGTAGTAGATTTGTAAGTAAAAAACAGTTTAGTTCCTTCTTCTCTTGTAGAAGAGATTACAGTCAATCAGAAACATGGAGGAGAGGTTAAGCAGATTTCCAGAGCTAGGCACTAATGCACTACAGTGGAGCCAAAGCCCAGTTTATCAGACCTCAGCTCTCTGATGTTCCTAAGTAAACACTAAACTTCTCATGTGCATCTTAAAAAACCAGAAGTACAGTATTTCTTTGCCTAAGAAATTTGTTCCTTATTGAAACTAGTAGAAATAAAAACCTCAGCATAAAAAAAAAAATTAGATGTAGTATAGAGAGCTGTGAAGAGGAAATGATTCCAGTTGCCCCTTGGATATTCAGTTTATAGCTCTTTTGTGTGGATAGGGTCCTCGTGGCATTTAAGCTTGCCCTGAGTATTAGCCTGCACTTATAGCTATTCTACAGTTAAACCGTTTCCTTCCATCTTATGTTAGTATCTTTGGCAGGTTTTGTATGAAAACAAAATGTTGCAAAACTCATTCTTTTTTTTTTTTTAATTTGTAGCTTTTTTATGCATTCCAAGATGACCGGTATCTCTACATGGTGATGGAGTACATGCCTGGCGGAGACCTTGTCAACCTGATGAGCAACTATGACGTGCCTGAAAAATGGGCAAGATTCTATACTGCAGAAGTAGTTCTTGCATTGGATGCAATCCATTCCATGGGTTTTATTCATAGGTAAGTTATAAATTCTTTCAGTTTCTTATTTTTTGAAAGGAATAGTTGAAAGAAAATGTAAACATCACTTAATTGATATTTCCTATTTCCAATCTAAATAATTTCCTCCCTGTAACACAGATGGCATTTTAGAATTGTAGTGCATTTAGTTTAATCTTTTTATAAATAATATTCTTTAATAATCTTAGTCTAATTTTGTAGCTTCTGTACTGTACATTAAAAAAAAGTAAAATTGTGGGCTGGAGAGATAGCTCAGTGGTTAAGAGCACTGACTGCTCTTCCAGAGGTCCTGAGTTCAATTCCCAGCAACCACATGGTGGCTCACAACCATCTGTAATGGGATCTGATGCCCTCTTCTGTGTGTCTGAAGAGAGCAACAGTGTGCTCGCATACATTAAGTAAATAAATCTTTTTTAAAAAGTTGTAAAGTGATTTCTAAAAGTTGTGTGATGAACATTTTGTTGCCATATTATCCATAATAGGTTTGTTCTGTTTCACACTCTTCCTTTACTCAATCACTCTCTCTCATACTTTAATATCTTTTTATACCCCTATGACTTCTCCAGTATCCATACTATGGTCTGTTATGGTCTTCCTATAAGGAGTCCCTTAAAAATGAAAAAAATTTAAGACAAATAACTAATTAAATTTTATATTACACTCAGAAAATTTTTGCATCTTTAAAAATTGTGTATCTTAGTAGGTTCTCTACAGAATTGTTTGTGTCTAAATTTACTCTCAAGCACAAGGTAATGAAACCATTCTAGGATGGCCCTAAGTTGCATGAAAATATTATTTCATATTTTGGGGATTTAAATCATGAACTACTTTTCTCATGTGTAAAATATAAGCAAACAACACTTACTGAGGTCACTTTTGCTGAGGTCACTTATAGGAATGTGGTTGAGGGGTTATTTTCAGGAACATAAACGTTTACAGTGACAACCCTACTGAAAAAAGTCTTTCATTCCCCAGGCAAACATTATCAGTAGCTCCTGAGAGAGCTGAGGCTGGGATTTTTTTAAAAATACAATTTATTAAAGTAATGAATAACTAAAGATACATTCATTGTAATTTAATTTATTCTGAAAACATTCCTTGAGTCTTATGTGCAGCTACTGTGCTGCATATCAGGGATCCCAAATGAAAGTGAATTAGATTCTGTTATTATAATGTTTTGTCTGACATTTATATCTAGATGATATATATTTTTGTGCTTAATCTCTCAAATTACTCATTTTCTTACCATCAAACTATAGCTCAGGCCTTTAACCCTAGCACTTGAGAGGCAGAAGCAGGCGGATCTCTGAGTTAGAGACCAGTTTGGTCTAAAGTTCCAGGACAGCCTGGGCTATACTGAGAAACCTTGTCTTGAAAAAACAAACAACTAAAGCAAACGACCTTTTAAAAATTAAAAAAAAAAAAAGGCAGTATGTAAAGGAATGCTTTGGTGTACAATAGTGTCTAGGTGTGTGGATAAGGAGCACGTGTAGATAGGTTAAGAGGACTTGATCTGAAGTAACTGCTTTATGGCTTTTATCAATGTCTGATCTGTTTTAGCAGTATTTTGTTTTTTTTGTTTTTCTCTCCCTCAGAGATGTAAAGCCTGATAACATGCTGCTGGATAAGTCTGGACATTTGAAGTTAGCAGATTTTGGTACTTGTATGAAGATGAATAAGGTTAACTTTAAAATTCTAATTTTGTTTTCTAATTCAAGATAGTATTTCTTTAGAAAGTCCTATTAAGAATTCACTAACCATGGGCCCTGGAAAGAGCTCAGTGGTTAAGGGCAGTGGCTGCTCTTCCAGAGGTCCTGAGTTCAATCCCCAGCAACCACATGGTGGCTCACAACCATCTAGCAGGTGTATATGCAGATGGAGCACTCACATGTACTCATAGACATAAAAATAAATAAATCGCTGGTCGTGGTGGCGCATGCCTTTGATCCCAGCACTTGGGAGGCAGAGGCAGGTGGATTTCTGAGTTCTAGGCCAGCCTGGTCTACAAAGTGAGTTCCAGGACAGCCAGGGCTATACAGAGAAACCCTGTCTTGAAAAACAAAAAACAAAAATAAATAAATCTTAAAAAACAACAACAAAAAAAGAATTTACTAACCAGCTGGGTGGTGGTGGTGGTGGTGCTCGCCTTTAATCCTAGTCCTTGGGTGGCAGAGACAGGTGGATCTCTGAGTTCGAGGCCAGCCTGGTTTACCGAATTCCAGGACAGCCATTGGTACACAGAAACCTGTCTCAAAAAACAAAACAAACAAGAGAATTCACTGGATTTGTTCAGAATCACTGTGACCATATTTGTTGTTCTTAACACCATAGTTTCAGTGTTGTATTCATAACTAGTCAGTAGTTTACCCTTTCTATTTAGGGCAAATGTAGATTGCCAGATTGACTAACACTTTCATAACAACTCATTATACACATTACTGGTAACTAGAAATGGAATTAATGTAAATGTCACTAAGTGTTAAAATTAAGACCGACATAAAAGTTAGATTTAGATGTCTTAGAAATATTTTATGAAGACTTTAGTTGTCTTCTCTTGACATATAAAATTTTGTCACTCAGTTTAAAAGTGAGCTGTAAGAGAGACTTAACACTCACTGTTTCTGTAATTTATACACACAGCTGGAAGGAAAATGCTACCTTTTTTCTTTGGTTGTAAAGGCTTATGTATTTCACAACAGAATAGCTAGAAATGTGTAGTTATCGTTTTGAAAGATATATTAAAAGGAAGCATTACATGCAAACTAGTGTGTCAGCATTTATTTTTAATTCAATTGCATTAATAAAGTAGGTAATATAAATAATTTTGGAAGAGGACATTAAAATGTAGATCAAGTTCTTTGCCCTATGTACTGCTCCATTTCATATCTGTACAATTAGCTTTTGTGTACTTTTATCACAGTTTCTACCATAGTTAAATCAGTCAGATATTTTGGTCAAAAAATAATGAAATATTTATATTCACTAAAATGATTTGTTATGTAATCTCAATCTGGTTGCCTTGATTTTTGTCTCTGGAATTACTATGCAGTCATCATATTAGCAGCTAGAATTAGAAATGGTGGCATCTAGTGAGTACTATAAAACAAAAACATGGATTTGTGCACTCACTGATATTTATATAATTAGGTTGTATATGCAGTATATATGTGCAATGTACATTTAGGTTTTTTTCATGTTTGCACTTTAAAAATATTTTTGTTAGCACACAAAAGTGAGTTTTACTGTGCTGTTTCCATGTATTATCCTTTGTATTCATCTGCAACATCCTGTGCTTCCTTACTGGTCCCCCTCCTGTGAATACTGTTCTCCTTGGTTCTCATGTCAGTTGTATTTCATTGTCATCATTCTTTGCTTCCCTTGCCTTCTTTCTTCTCATGGTCTCTTTACTGCCTTGACGTTGCACACAGGATTGTGTGTACAAATATTTACATGTATCTGTGATACACACAAACACACACACACACACACACACGAGCTTAAACCTAGATTCAACATGTGCTAGAAGGAATGGATTTGTCTTTGTGAGTCTCATTACTTTGCTTTACATGACTTTTAGATCATTCACTTCCCTGAAGATGCCATGATTTCATCTTTTTATATAGCGGGATAAATTCCATTGCTTATTACTGCATTGTTTCTACTCATCTAATAATGGATTTCTAGACTCTCTGTTTCTTAGCAATTATGAATAATGTGTTAGATTTTGATACGGCATTTATAACACAGTTCTTCTTCGGGTTATATTAAGAAGAAAGCCACTCAGAATTATTAACTGCTAATCTAGGCTTGCTGCTCCTCTTAGGAAGGTATGGTACGATGTGACACAGCAGTTGGAACACCTGATTATATCTCACCCGAAGTATTAAAATCCCAAGGCGGTGATGGCTATTATGGACGAGAGTGTGACTGGTGGTCAGTTGGGGTATTTCTATATGAAATGCTCGTAGGTGAGTAAAGCAGGGTTTTATTTTAGTTTTGTCTGTATGTGTGGGGACATGCTTTAATATTATTTTATGTGTATGGGTATTTTATCTGATGTTTGTTATGTACCATAAGTATGCCTAGTGTAGCAGCAAGTGTTCTTAAGGCATCTCTCGAACTCCTGTTTTTGTTTTAAGTATCTAATGTTATTCATCCCAAACCCACCACTTGGCTTTCTCTACTTACAATATTAAATTTTTAGGAAATAAACAAGATCCCTAACCTGTTTTGTCTGTTGTAAAAGCTATTTATAGGCTAATTTTGTGATGTGTTCATTTTTCTATATTAAGTGTATACTTTTAGTTTAACAAGTTATTGTTTGTTTGTTTGTTTGTTTTAAAACCAGGTAACTGATTCTTCCTTTAAAATACGTATTTTTGTAAATGTATTTCTTTGGCTTTCTTTTTTCTGTCAATGTTTTTCAGGTGACACACCTTTCTATGCAGATTCTTTGGTTGGGACTTACAGTAAAATTATGAACCATAAAAATTCACTTACTTTCCCTGATGATAATGACATATCAAAAGAGGCAAAAAATCTCATTTGTGCCTTCCTTACAGACAGGTAAATAATTTTGACACTGAGTTTGCTTTTGTCATTATTACAGTGTGCACGCTTATGCCCCAGCATACAAATGAGCTCTCCTCTCCTCTCAAATCTAAGTTGTCAGGCTCCCACAGCATGCGCTTTCCCTGCTCAGCCGTCTCATCAGCTTATACACTTGTTTAAGTTCTAAAGCGTTCTCATTTTGCTGCTCAGTTTTAAGGTCCATACTTGACCTCTCTTGGCTTATGGACGGACTATTAGAATATAAAAGCTGATGTCTTGAAAGTTTATGAGAATAAAGCCTAATACAAGGTTAGGGTATCCTGGTGTCTTAAGCCTGTCAGCTTACTGCACATAAGCAGTCAGCTGATGGCCAGATAGATAATTGTTTGTTTTAACTTGGTTAATTATCAGACTGATAATTAGCAAATCCTAGGGTTTTGTTTTTGTTTTTTTGGTTTTTTTGTCCTTCCCACACAGCCCTTGCTTTGTAAATCACACTGGCCTTGAATTCACAGAGAAAACTGCTTCTGCCTCCCAAGTGCTGGAGTTAACATTACCTGACACCACATCCAGCTAGGCTTTTTACCCCTTTTTATTCTTGATGTACTAAAACCTCTGGAATCTGGGTGCATCTTTACACTAATCGAAAGCATGTTTCCCTTAGTTAAGAAAAAGTGATGACACTCCTTCAATTTATGACAGCTTTGATTTGGTAATTGATAATATTTAAATGAGTGCCTTTCTTGTAGACATAGCTATTGTGTCTTCTAGCTGCAACAAGTGCTTATGAATGTATGTGTTTTTAATTTAAAAAGTGGAGCATTGTATACACTTTTGTAGTTTACTGTAATATTTATGTTGCAGTGCTGGAAATTGAATCCAGGACTTAAGATACAGAACAGGGAACTGAGAGTTTAGTTCAGTCAATTACTTATGTAAGAACTTGGATTTAATTCTCTTTAATTTATGCATTAATAATTAAAAACAAAGAACAATCAAATGACTTTTAAGTTTATGTTGAATGTTGATCATATATTGTTAGCTTTAGTTGCAGAAGCATAGCACTTATAAGTATATTTCAATTTGAGGATTACTTTAATTAAAATTAATTTATCCTCAGTATGTTGTTGCTTGAGAGGCAGTTTTTAGATTTTTTGCATTTTAATGTAAGGAACTATCTTGTGCTGTATGTTTGGTGCTAGCCAAATAGGAATTAACAAGTTGCATGGTATCTGCTTCAAGTAACCTTATAGTTCTCTTGTGAGGAAGTAGACATTGTGCGGTGGTAATTACAGTGAGGTGTAAGCACTGTGTGCCAGAGGATCTGGCCTGAAAGAGTCAGTGAGCACTCCTAACAAAGTGTTACACATACAAAGCAGTGTTTTTAACTTTTCAAAAATTTGGATTTGAAGGTATTCCACTTAAGCCCTGATAGATAACATGTGGCAAGTTATCTACCAAGTCCCCATTTTCACTTCTGTTGAAGGCAAGTTTTAGTTCATGATGCTTTCCAAAGGGTTTTGGGTTTTGTTTCTGTTCATTTTAAGATGGATGTGAGTTACTGTTTGGCTGCAGGCGGAATCCAGGACTCTAAATGCTATGTGACTGGACTACAGTCTCACTGTAGCTCTAGCTGATCTTGAGCTTTAAATCCTCCTGCCTCTCTGTACGCATACTATCAGGATAGAGTCATTTTCCCCATGTCCCGCTTTGCTATTATCAGGTTTTGATTGGTAAAAAATACTGAATAATTTTTAAAAATAAAGTGTAAATTAAAATTTTAAATGTGTTTCTGGAATTTTTGGTAGAATTTGATATGTATTAAAGTTGTTTACACAAAAATTTACCACAAGCTTTAAGAACAATTAAAAGTCATTGTGTTTGACTCATCGTATAAGCTTGTTTTTCTGAATTTTATTATCAATAGGAAATGAGAACAAGTCTGTACTTTTATGTATTTTTCCCTTTTAAAAATATTTCTTTAAAGTTAGTCTGTGCTTTATTTTTCTGAAAACTTTGCTGATAATAGACTTTATAGGTGACAGAACTGCTCAGGTTTGGTGTCTGTCATGAAGTTATAATAAGATCTTTTTATGATTATACAAGTTACAATAAGATCTTAAATGATTAATTTTCTCCTCCTTTTAGAGAAGTGAGATTGGGCAGAAATGGTGTAGAGGAAATCAAACGTCATCTCTTCTTCAAAAATGATCAGTGGGCTTGGGAAACGCTCCGAGACAGTAAGTTCTTTTTTCCCTGGACATTCAAGCGTATTTGAAAGTAGTTACAGTAAGTTGAAAGTTCCTTACAAAATATTTGCATATAGTTGGTGAAAATAAACTCACAAATTGCCTAAACCTAGTTAAAAAGAGCACCTGGTAATTCTGGAGACCTTTATGGAGCTGTGCCCCTCATGTCCCTTGTACAGCATACATACTGATGGAAATGGAGTTGGGCTCAACAGTCATAGTTGATACTTGAGCATTTTTGAGTTGCCCTTCATTTAGGCTTCGTCATTTCTATAGGAAAATAATAAGTAGGAACAAATGGACAAGTTTTCTCCTGGTTCAACTAAAACTTAAGCTGTAAGTTGCCTGTATTACTGCTAAGTCCAGAATATAACTCAGTTTTATTTATATTTACATTGGAACTTGGAGAGCTTTGCAGAATGCAGTTGTAAAATAAATATAGTATGCTAGAATTTAATTGTTAGTCATTATAGAACATTTTCTTATTTTTTATAAAACAGTTCAATTATGAGGTGATCTGAAGAAAACTTTACATTGCACAGTTATATTAAAATCACACACATATATATACATATATATACATATATATACATATATATACACACATATATATATTTTTTTTTTTTAAATTTTTGGGGGGGGTTTTCGAGTCAGGGTTTCTCTGTATAGTCCTGGCTGTCCTGGAACTCACTTTGTAGACCAGGCTGGCCTCAAACTCAGAAATCCGCCTGCCTCTGCCTCCCAAGTGCTGGGATTAAAGGCGTGCGCCACCACTGCCCGGCTTATAATATTTTTATTATGATTATGTATATGCTGTATTGTATATTTCATAATATAATCATATTGTGTATTATATAATCACATATATAATTATATAAACATGTAAAATATATTAAATGTATATTATACATCATAATTATGATTATAAGATTATTATGCTGTACATTAGCATCAAGGTATATAATAGTACTACAGACGACCCAGACTTAGAAGAATAAGAATTCATCTTTTTCCATACTGAAGTTTCAGAAGTTTTTGTTTGTTGTTGGTTTTTTTTGTTTGGTTGGTTTTTTATTTTTCCTTTTTACTTATCAAAAGAAGGATACTGCTGCTAGCCCATCACCTATGAATAGTAAGGGAAATGAGCTTTCCTGGATAGGAACAGTAGGACTGTGGAATTCATTGAGACAATAAGTGGTAGTTCTTTTTTTTTTTTTTCCATTTTTTATTAGGTATTTAGCTCATTTACATTTCCAATGCTATACCAAAAGTCCTCCATACCCACCTCCCCCCACTCCCCTACCTACCACTCCCCCTATTTGGCCCTGGCGTTCCCCTGTACTGGGGCATATAAAGTTTGCAAGTCCAATGGGCCTCTCTTTGCAGTGATGGCCGACTAGGCCATCTTTTGATACATATGCAGCTAGAGACAAGAGCTCCAGGGTACTGCTTAGTTCATATTGTTGTTCCACCTATAGGGTTGCAGATCCCTTTAGTTCCTTGGGTGCTTTCTCCAGTTCCTCCATTGGGGGCCCTGTGGTCCATTCAATAGCTGACTGTGAGCATCCACTTCTGTGTTTGCTAGGCCCCCGCATAGTCTCACAAGAGACAGCTATATCTGGGTCCTTTCAGCAAAATCTTGCTAGTGTATGCAATGGTGTCAGCGTTTGGAAGCTGATCATGGGATGGATCTCTGGATATGGCAATCACTAGATGGTCCATCCTTTCGTCACACTTCCAAATTTTGTCTCTGTAACTCCTTCTATGGGTGTTTTGTTTCCTATTCTAAGAAGGGGCAAAGTGTCCACGCTTTGGTCTTCGTTCTCTTGAATTTCATGCGTTTAGCAAATTGTATCTTATATCTTGGGTATCCTAAGTTTCTGGGCTAATATCCACCTATCAGTGAGTACATATTGTGAGAGTTCCTTTGTGATTGGGTTACCTCACTCAGGATGATGCCCTCCAGGTCCATCCATTTGGCTAGGAATTTCATAAATTCATTCTTTTTAATAGCTGAGTAGTACTCCATTGTGTAAATGTACCACATTTGCTGTATCCATTCCTCTGTTGAGGGGCATCTGGGTTCTTTCCAGCTTCTGGCTATTATAAATAAGGCTGCTATGAACATAGTGGAACATGTGTCCTTCTTACCGGTTGGGGCATCTTCTGGATATATGCCCAGAAGAGGTATTGCTGGATCTTCCGGTAGTACTATGTCCAATTTTCTACTTGAGAAAAATTTTAAATAAATTTTGAAGTCCATGATGTACATTTGTAGTTTTAGTGATGTATTGTAGTTGTCAACAATTACTAAAAGAAACAGGTGCATTGTTTATAATATATCATATTTTGTTCTGTAGTATAAAATCACTCATGAAGAAGGGAAAACTACTCCAGAGATCAGTAGATTGTACTATAGCAAGGAGTGTCAATGATTGTCCTTATAGGCCTATTAGAGAAGCGATAGCAGCAGCGTGACCTTGGGAGATCTCATTAACAGTTGCATCCAGTCAAGAAATGTGCAACAGAAAACAATAAACCACATAATAAACCACTCTACAAGTAGGATGGTTTTACATATAAGTATTATATATAAATGTATGATTATATTTTTTATATATAAAATACTTTTTGTGACTGGCTTGTTTGACCTAGCAGACATTTGTCTGTCTTGTCTTTGTTGCAGTATTAATCATAGTTAACCATTGTTTATATGTGTGTGCCATTTGTTAAATCTATCAGTCAATAAACATTTAGATTACTCTCTAGCTCTTGTTATCTATTTTTCCACCAATGTTTATTTTGAAATATGTTATGTTATAACTATTTTATAATTATGTAGAGTATATATGGATACTTGAAGAAATGTCTACTTGAGTAATTATCAACAAAAAGGAATTGAAGAATCATTTTGCATTTCTGATGTTAGGTTTTTGAACACTCAGTCATTACCCACCCTGATGCTTTCTCAGAGTGGTTTTGGTTTGCAGTTTCCTATTGACTACTGATAGGATATGGAAGTTAAACACGTCCATGTTTGCTTATTGACCATATGTATAATTTTAAATTTTTCCCTCATTTTTAATTGGTTCAGTTTTGTATTATTTCTCTATGGAGTTTTTAAAATCACAGGTAAAAACATTTATTAATTATCTTGGCTTTTACATTCATCTATGTAGTTATCTTTTCCTATTTTTTCCTCATGGCTGAGATTATACTGTTGACTGTATGCATCTTCAAGTGGTTCTTTTATAGGTTCTCTTTATTTTGTATTCAGTTTCCTAGATGCATATATTGATATGTTTTACCAGATTTGAGGAGCTCTGGACAGTATTTCTTTAAATACTCTTTCTGCCTCTTTTTCTTCTCTTGTGCCAGATGTCTTATATGCCCATGTTGGTCACTTGACTGTGTGTTGCAATTCCTTTAGTCTGCTGACTTTTTATTCAGTGCCAGGATTTCTATTTCATTCTTTTTTGTATCACCTAACAGTTAAGACATCATTCTCCTGCTTCTTTATAGTTCATTGTCCATAGTATCTTTTAATGTTTATACAAATAAAGATTTATCATAAAATTGAGTTTAGTAGTTCAAATGTCTGGAGTTCCTGAGTGATGGTTTTTTTTTTTTTCCTCTAAAAATTCCCTGTGGCTGAACCATATGTCCTTTTTTTTTTTTTTTTTTTTTTTTAAAGCAAAATAACATACGTAATTTTTTGTTACGAGCTTGACATTTTGAACGTTATAGTGTTAACTCTCAAAATCACATTACTCCCCTAAAGGTTATGGGCTGTGATGAACATTGATTATCCAAACTGGCTTTATAAAGTCCATTTCCCTTGCTTTGTGTGATTACTATAATCTCTGTTCTGTTAGCCAATGACAGAAATTTCCTAGATACCAACATCATGAGTTCCTTGTTTGATTGGTTGGTTTCTTCCTTTCTTTCTTTCTTTCTTTCTTTCTTTCTTTCTTTCTTTCTTTCTTTCTTTCTTTTCCCTTTGTTTCCATTGTTCTTTTTTTTTTCCTAAAAGTTTTTAAACTCTCTCTCTCTCTCTCTCTGTGTGTGTGTGTGTGTGTGTGTGTGTGTGTGTGTATCAACAAATGCCAGAAGAGGGCATCTGAACCCCTGTAACTGAAATTAGAGGTGGTTGTGAGCCTCTTGATGAAGTGCTGGAAATAGAACTTGGGTCTTCTGCAAGAGCAGCAAATGCTCTTAACTCTGATCAATCTCTCTAGGTACTCTGAGTCACTCTGTTTATTAAACAGCCCCTGATTATTTTAAGGTATTATTAGATTAGTCTCAAGAAAGTTGCCTCTGACAGTTTTTGCCAACACAGTGTTTACTTCAATAGAAAAAGGTGTTTTTAGGATTCCCTCTTTGTTTTCTTGATGTCCGTTAGGTTATCGGTTATTTATTTACAAAGCCTGTATCTAATTACACTGTTGATAATAAGTCAGTAAAGTAGTCCTAACCTCACTAACTAGCTCTCACGTGATTAAATGACTTTATGCACAATCATAAACTGGCAACTCAGAAGCAGAGATTTCAGAACTCTATAAGGATGTCTTCCACTTACATCTCAACAGTTAAGGAAAGAAGGAAGAAAGGAAGGAGGGAGAAAAGAAAAAAAAAGAAAAACCTTTAAAGGTTTTAAACTACTCTGGTAGGCAGGTAAGATGGCTCATTAGATAAAGGTGCTTGTCACCAAAGGCCACCAGAATTTTTCCCAGGATCCACATAAGTACCTACAAGTTGTCCTCTGACCTCCATAATATGCCATGCCATGGACATGTATGCACACAAAAGTGAAGCATGATAAAATATTTTCTGAAAATTAAAACAACACCTCATAAGAAAATAGAGTCCATTGATAATGGCAAGAGAAAATAACATACTGGTTGGCTTCTTTAAAATATTATGTGATAGTTTTTACTAAAAACAGGCTTTGAAACTTCAGCGAATTGACTGAATAAATCTGTTTTGGGGTAACAGGGACTATTGTCCTTAGCATTATAAGCTATTTAACAGATATCAGTAGCATTTCTTACCATATCAATGATAGCTGCAAGTATATACAGATTTTGTCAAATGTTATTTCAGTGGACAAAAAATTCAGATGGAAAGATACTGCTTTAAGAAGTACGTTTACCAGGCATGGTGATACACAGCTTTAATCTTAAGCACTCAGGAGGCAAAGGTAAGCAGGTCTCAGTGAGTTTGAGACCAGCCAAGGTTGCCTCAAAAAACGAATAAAACAGTGAGAGGAATTCCCAAAGGAGGGAAGGAAGGTAAGAAAGATTGATTTTTGCCCAGACCATAATTTACTTGTCAAGGAGCAGTGATCTTTTATGTACTTCTCATTTTACAAATCAGGCAGTTGTTTTGACCATGAAAGTAGAAAACCCCCTTTCCCCTCTGTTGCTACTGTTGGTTAATGCTACAGCTTTGTTGGCCTAGCTCTGTTGCTTCGTTCCAAAGTTGGCCAAATAGTTTTGTGTTCCTAAGATTGTACTTGATAGATATTATTTTGCCTGGGTCTCAGTGATTAAAAAGAAAAATGGCATGTTTCTATAAGTAAAGCAGTGAAACAAGTTCTGTTGGTTTTGCTCATACTCATCTTTTTCTCTAAAGAAAGTGAAGTAATTGGACCTAAGGTAGTGATCCAGGAAAGGCTATATACTTTGGTTGGTGGGTCCAGACTGATGTTTGGGTTTTTTTGAAACAAGGTTTCTCTGTGTAGCCCTGGCTGTTCTGGAGCTCACTCAGTACACCAGGCTGGCCTGGAACTTAGATTTGTTGCCTCTGCCTTCCTAGTGCTGAGATTAAAGACATACACCACCACTGCCTAGCTTTATACTTAGATGTGCTCTTCTATATCATTCTCAAGCTCCAGAAAATATTAGAAATATTAATTTCACGTGGTATTTTCCTTTATTAGGTAAAAATCCTTTAACCACTCCCATCATGTGTGATTGCCTTCCTTCTCTTTATTTGTAGGACAACAAAGAAATAATTTTGATTTTTCAGTTTTCTCTGTAGCAAATTAACAACTTAAAAGAGTAATCCAGTACTTAAAATGGACCTTTTTTTACAAGCACATTTTGTTAGGCTGTATGTTCTGAAAATTAACATATGGATTCCCAAATGCTTTTGAGTATTTTAAGCTATGTTGTGTTTTGTAGCAAATCTTAATTTTACTTGTAGCATGAACCTTAAGCTTGATATATAAGTAACTGCAAAGATATAATTTTCATTTAATTTTGAAATCTAGTAAATCTTAGTATTGTAGAATTTAATGCATCATCAGTAGATAGTATGGATTCTGTTTGCTTGCTTTAGATGAAGTCTGTCTTGTTGCCCAGTTGTTTAGCTAGCCCTGAACTTCTGGGCTCAGCACTTGCTGAGCAGCCTCTTGAGTAGCTAGTATTATAGGTGTATGCTGCACTGCTGGGCTGCTATAGCTTTGTGCCACTTTATTTGTATACTAAGTTTGAAAAGAACAACTACTTTCTTTTTGTTTTTAGCTGTAGCACCAGTTGTGCCTGATTTAAGTAGTGACATTGATACTAGTAATTTTGATGACTTAGAAGAAGATAAAGGAGATGAAGAAACATTTCCTATTCCAAAAGCTTTTGTTGGCAATCAGCTACCTTTTGTAGGATTTACATATTATAGCAATCGTAGGTAAGTACACCAAGCAGTAATTTGGGGGTAAGTGATAATTCTTTTATAGTCACCATATTTTCTTAAAGATAACTATTGTTTTAAAGTGGGATTGACAGTATCTAAAGTTAGATCTTTTTAGTATGCCAATTTTTAAAAAGTAATTATTTTAATATAAGTACATTATAGCTGTATTCAGACACACCAGAAGAAGGCATCTGATCCCTTTACAGATGGTTGTGAGCACCATGTGGTTGCTGGGAATTGAACTCAGGGCCTCTGTAAGAACAGTCAGTGTTCCTAACCGCTGAGTCATCTCTCCAGACCCCATAAATTTTCACTTTTAATATTTGGTATTTGAGGTTTTTTCTTAGTCTCATTCATGTTAAGAGTATAGTTTTTCAGGAAAATTTATGTTGAATTATATGGCATATCTTCAAGTGAAAATAACAGATGAAATAATTATGTTAATACTGACATTTCAATTACTATTTTTATTGAAAGAGTTAACTGCTCAAAAATTTTAGAATAACATAATACATTTACCTAGCATTTTATCATAGTACTAATACTGCTGAAAGCCCATAATTTTTAGGTTTTGAAAATTAGTTTCTCCTTCCCCCTCAAAAAAGCCCAGAATATTTAATGAGCATTTCTATGAACTATAACATACAATAGTACCTATAGTGTTATGTTTGACAAATAACTGTAGCCTTTTATGTTTCCATCCCCTTAGATAGGGACAGCTTACCTAAACTCTGAGTTGTCTTAAGGGCAATGTGAATAAAAACTTAGTAAAACATAATTGTGCTTTGCATGAAGTAAGCACTCAGTATTTGCTGTTCCTAACTCATAACATCTATTGTTAGCTTCTGTTTTTACATGTACATAATAAGCTTAACCTTTAGCATATTTTGTTGTGTTGGGCATTCATCCATTCAACAGATATATCTGATAATTTGTTCTTTGTCACATGAATGGTCATACTATGGTACAGAATATGATATAGTACATGTCCAGTGAAGAAATGAATGAACTTATAATGTAAGTTCTACTTAACAGAAACAAAGTGCTAGACTAGTACTATGCAACAAAGTACTTCTGGTTTAAATCTGCACACCTGTTATTCTTCATTGTTTTAAACTTTTCTTGTTTTAAACATCAATTTATTTTTATTGCATGGTTTTAAATATTTGACTTACTTGGAATGATTATTAAATTTGAATAATTTCATGTTAACAAGTCTTATCATTTAAATCAGAACTTTCTTAATGATGGATTTGTGTCTACAGTAGAAATCAAGAAGGCAGTATAGTCTTGCCTCCTAAATTCATTTTCCCAAGATTTACTTAGCACTACACTGGGCACCGGAGCAACATCCCTCCTGGCTAGCTCACTTGAGCTTTGCCAATGAAAAAGACTACTGTTTAATCCCTTCCTCCTGACATTACATAATACTGTATCTACTTTATGCTGGCATATATAAACAGGAGGTCTTCTAGATAGGTTTTCCTAAAGTCTAATGTTATATGTTAAATTATCTAGGATATAATGGTGCTTTTATGTTTTTCTGAAAACAATATGTTGACAAACAATCTCCAGTATTTTTGAATTCTCTGTATGGAGTACAGCAGTTACTTTGTTTCTCTATACAAAGTTAATCTTTAGACAGTTTGTACTACATTATCATGCACTTCATTCTGTTTTCTGATTTTCCTTTATATTTATGCTTCATGATCCTAAGTAATATTTATATTTATTAAAAATAGAATGTATTGTGTTCTTAAATATCATAGTCTTATTGTTTAATATAAATATTTCTTTTTATTATTTTATACGTATGCATGTAGGCCTGGGTGTATGTCTCCGTAGACCATGTATGCAGAAATATAGTGCCTTTTAAAAGTAATTGTCCACATTTTATGTAAAAGCAACACTATATGCAATACAAAGACCACTTGAACACAAGAAGACAAAGGTGGAGAAGATAGTGTCCTCGTGTTCCCCTTCTTCATTCAGAGACCCTTTTACTACTAGTTTTGTTGAATGCAAGTTATATATCATATTAAATCTGCAAAATTCTTGCTCTGTTCAGAGCCCGTGGCGGGATTTTTTGGTACTATAGTCTTAACCATTTGGTTTTTGTGCTATTTTATAGCACATCTAAAATATAGAAGTCAAACCTAATGTGTGTGGTTAATGTTGAGTATGGGATCCTTCTCTTTGTCGTGATATCAAGAGTGAAGAATTAAAAACAAAGCTAAACTTTGAGTTACAAGCGAAGTAGAAGAAGAGCGCTGAGGTTGTGATTCCCCTGAGTTTCAGCACTAGGACACTACTTTGTGCAATAAATGCCACTTTGTTTCTTGATGTTGATGGATCATTAATGTTTTCACTTAAGTATTTTAAAAATTCGGCAAGTTTTTGTTTTTAATTTTCCTGAACAGTATAAATATTAATATATTTTTCTATAGAAATGTTGAATTATAATTGTAGTGTCACTTAAGAACAATCTAATTTATACATTGTTTCTAAAATAAAAATTAAGCATACTTAATTTTTTAAAAAAATTAGCTAGCGAACATAAAACAGGCACACAGTGCATATTGTTCATATTTATATATATATTTAAAATGCTATTTTCTTTATAAATTCTTTTTAAATTCTTTACCCTCACCTGATAGATACTTACCTTCAGCAAATGCCAGTGAGAACAGATCTAGCTCCAATGTGGATAAAAGCTTGGTAGGTATTTCTTATTCTCAGTTTTGTCTTTATTTTCAAATTGACAGATAATATATTTGTGTGTATGATATTAAGCAAGCATGTGAATGTGCAGTTAGTTTAGATATTTATGACACTTAAATTATTGTTTACTCTTCAGTATTTCTTATCTGAGTATCAAATGAGATAATATATAAGCTGGAAATTATATTAACTGATAACTACTCATTTCATCACCCTGTCCTCAGGCCCTAATAACCTGCTCTACTTTATCTCTCAATTTTTTCTACTGTCTTCCTATAAATGGAATTAGATACATTTGTCTTTGTGTCAGGCTTATTTCGTTTACTTAAATTCATCCATGTTGCAGTATATGTTATAGACTTCTTTTTAACGACTGCATAATATCTCAGAGGACATGTTTTTCACATTAAGTATAACATGCATTAAGTGAAAAGAGTTAAGAGTTAAGTAAAGGGATGTTACGCTACAAACATCAATCAGACAGAACAGTAGAGGGTAAGAAAGCACCTTTGTACTCACAGCGGTGGAAAGTCATTGCTCTTACACTGCTGAAAGCAAGGAAAAAGTTTGGCATGATACAAGAGGTATTGAGAGAGTAATTTCATATCTCCACCTTTTGTGTATTTTTTTTAATTTTATTTTTAATTTTTATTATTTTCCCTTATTGTCTGAGACTAATAGCACAGCAGATCCAGGCAGTGTAATCTGTAGTTTTTATGACAAAAATAGAAGATGGGTCTTTTAAGACCGAAAAGGAGTTGGGGAAATAGAGAATAACTAGTATTGCCAGCATAACTTAATTTCTTCATTCTTTGGAATTTGTTACATATAATAAATAAACACATTATTAAGAACTTGATATGTTCTGGTTAGGGATTCTTTCTTTTCTTCATGTGACTGGAAAACAAGCCTACCTGACTTATTTCTCTCCATCTAAGAATAATTATCCTTAAAATACCTTGTGTATACAATAAACTTTTTTTTTTTTAATTTTCAAGATAGGGTTTTTCTGCGTAATCCTTGCTGTCCTGGAACTTGCTGTGTAGACCAAGATAGCCTCAAACTTAAGAGATCCGCCTGCCTCTTCCTCCTGAGTGCTAGGAATAAAGGTGTGCACCACCACTACCTGTTTCAAAGATGCATTCTATTTACATTTGTTTTGTGGTACTGGAGTTCAAAGCCAGTGTCTGATATAAACTCGACTACTGAACTATATCCTCATCACCTTGATTATATGCTTTTTAATTAAGAAGCAGAGGAGTAACGATTGTTTTTTATTTGTTGTCTCTTACATTTTTTTCAGGATTTAAAACTTTTTAATGAATATGTATATATACTTGGGTGTTGTTGGTACACCATGTGAGTGCAAGTACCTGGGGAATGTAGAAGCGACCATCAGGTCACCTGGAACTGGAGCTACAGGTGGCTGTGAGCTGCCTGATAACGGGTGCTGGGAACTGAACTCTCTTTCTAAGAGTAGTAAGCGCTCATAACCACTGAGCCCATTTGCAATGTAGCTCTTACTGGCCTCCAGCTTGGTGTCTGGTCAAAGATGAGCATGAACTTGATCTTTGTTCCCCTTAGTCCCATATGTTGCCATTACTGGTATGGGTCACTTATACCCAGTGTATGTGGTACTGGGGAATAGAAGCTAGGGCTTCATGCATCCTAGGTAAGCAGTCTATGAACTGAGCCATTTTCCCAATACTATTTTTTCTTAAACTTGGTTTGGTTTCTTGAGATAGTCTCAGATAATTTAGGGTGGCCTCTTACTTATTATGGTGACCTTGAACTTCTGATCTCACTTCCACAATGCCAGCAGCCATTTTTATGAAGCAGATACAATTCTTTTTCTTCTAATATATTTCCTCTTAAATGTAAGAGAACATGTGATAAAAGGGAAAGTGAGAAGTGGGGAAGGAACTATGGTAGTACTCTTTCTGCTCTGGTTGTTTTTAAAAATAAAGTTTTTATTTGTTTCTTTCTATGTACGTGTGTATATGCAGAGGTTAGACTCAGTACTTTTTCTTTTGCTTCCCACTTTTTTCTTTGATTCAGGATCTCTCCCTAATTCTTGGCGCTCATTGATTAGCTAAGCTGGCTGACCAGCAAACCCCAGGCATCCTATCATCTAGCACTAGGATTATAATCATGTGCCAGCACCCTCTTCTTAACATCGATGCTTGTATGGCAGGCACTACTGATGAACTAATTTCTCGTCCTAGGATACTAATTATTTTAGGTTGTCAATATTATGTAACAAATTAGAACATTAAGTGCTCAAGTTTTATTGTGCATACAAGGATCATGGACCTACTTATTCTTAAAAGTTTGACATGAGTTAATTCCTCAGTGATATTTTATCTTGTGCTATATTTGATTTTTCCCCCATTATCAGATATCATATTTTCTTCTCTCCTTTTCATGTTTGCTTTCTTCTTTCTTCTCCTTTAGGCTAATTTTTCATCTGTCAGATGTACCTTAAAGCATTTATATTTTTGGTAAAATTAGAAGTGGCTCCTTTTCTTTAGAACATTCAATAGGCAGTCTTATTAACACCACATTGTAATATTTTATGCCTATGTCTTTAGATTATTGTATGTTTTTGTTTTTGTTTGCTTTTTTCCTTTTTCGAGACAGGATTTCTCTGTATAGCCCTGACTGTCCTGGAACTCACTTTGTAGACCAGGCTGGCCTCAAACTCAGAAATCTGCCTGCCTCTGCCTCCCGAGTGCAGGGATTAAAGGCATGCGCCACCACACCGGGTCTATTGTATGTTTTTAACTGATGATGTAAAACATAAAAGTGTACGTACTGGGCTAATATATAATGTTTTTATGCATACAAATTATGCACAACTCTATTGAGAAAATACAAACTAGCATTCAGAAAGATAAAAGATTGAACAAAATAATCATATTCTAAACAGCCATAAAATGTTAATAAAAGGTGTTACTTTTAATTTCTCTGAACATTAGCAGAATGAAGGTTTTGTTTTGTTTTTTTTTTTTAATTAAAGCAGGAAAGTTTACAGAAAACAATCTACAAGCTTGAAGAGCAACTGCATAATGAAATGCAATTAAAAGATGAAATGGAGCAGAAATGCAGGTAAGACTGTCTTTCAGTGAGACTCTCATTAAAAGTTAGTTATATATTTTAGAATGTATACTCTGTCAACAACTAGAGGTATATGGAGGGTGGGGATATCAAAGTTGCTACTTATGCACACCTATAAAAAGTATCTTGGCCAGAATTGAAAATAATATTAATGGCTTGTCATATAGATTGACAGTAGAGTGGGTACTTAGCATACACATGGCCTAGTCCTTGAGTTTGATCCACAGCACTGCAAAAAGAAGTTTAAGGAACATTGTGTTGGCATTAGGTACAGATATGTTTTCTTCAGGCTTTTAAAAATTAGTTACCACATTCACTGTGTTTTCCTCCATTGTGTTTTGTTTTGTTTTATTTATTTATTTATTTATTTATATTAGGTATTTATTTCATTTACATTTCCAATGCTATCCCAAAAGTCCCCCACACGCTCCCCCACCCACTCCCACTTCTTGGCCCTGGCATTCCCCTGTACTGAGGCATATAAAGTTTGCATGACCAATGGGCCTCTCTTCCCACTGATGGCCGACTAGGCCATCTTCTGATGCATATGCAGCTAGAGACACAATTTGTGTTTTAAGTAGCTAATTGTGTCTTAAATAGCCATTGTGTTTTAAGTAGCTAATTGAAAGGAATTTCTGAAATGCAAAATAGTTTTCTAAGCTAAAATGATTAATTTTCATAACTTCCACTGAGATTTTCTAGAGTATAATTTGTTTTGTTGTTTTTTTGGTTTTGTTTTGTTGTTTTTTTTCTGGTTGAATCAAATTCTTTTGATAACATGTATTTAAAGAATAGCGTGGTTCTCAACTTGTAGATTGCAACCCCTTTATGGGTCAAATGACCTTTTCACAGGGGTCACTTAAGACTATCCTGCATATTGGATATTTATATTACAATTTATAACAGCAACAAAAGTAACAGCATTCAAGTAACAGCAAAAATAATTTTATGGTTGGAGGTCACTATAACATGAGGAACTGAATTAAAGGGTTGCATCATTCAGAGGTTGAAAATCACTAAAGTAGATGATCAAGGTATTTTAAAATGACCCAAAATAATGTTCGAACTAGTTAGCTACAAATAATTTTATAGTTACATTTTATGACTATTACTAAGTGAAATATAATCGTAACAGATTTAGTATTCAGTAAATGGTATCAGGAAAACTTGAGAGTACTAGAGGCATAGGTTTTTTTTTCTTCCTGTCTACGTTTCCTGATATATTATATAGCTAGCTTATATAATTTAAAATTAAAAAGAAAAAGAACATGCAATAAACAAATAGCTGAAGCCGGGTTTTGGAAGGAAATTCTAAGAGTGAAGTATAGAAATAAGGGAGGAAAAGAGTAGATACAAACATGTAAATGCTGAGATGTTCCTACTTTAAAAATTAGGGCTGTAAAGATGACTCAACAATTAAAAGAGTGCTTTCTGCTGTTGTAGCCCCGTGTGGTTCACAACCACCTGTAACTCCAGCCCCAGGGCACCCGATACCTTCTCCTGGACTCTGGACATCTGCGCTCAAGTGTTTACATAACTTGCACACAGGCATACATGTATACATACTTTAAAATAAATCTTTAAAACTTTTAAACAAAATCAAAATTTTGTTGGTGTTGGTGATAATGGGTTTGAGGAAGAAGTCAGAATGGCCAAAGCAGGTGATCATGGAAAGTTTGTAACTTCAAGAAATGGAAATGACAGACCTAATCCCAACTCTTTAGGAAGCTGAGGCAAGAGGATTGTTTTTAGTCCAGACATTCAAATAGGGTTTTTTGTTTGTTTTTTTGTTTTGTTTTTCGAGACAGGGTTTCTCTGTATAGCACTGGCTGTCCTGGAACTCAACTTTTTATAGACCAGGCTGGCCTCGAACTCAGAAATCCGTCTGCCTCTGCCTCCCAAGTGCTGGGATTAAAGGCGTGCGCCACCACCGCCTTTAGTTGCGTTCATTTAACAAAGATTTTTGGGGCTGGGGATATGGTTCAGTGGTTAAGAGCACTGACTGCTCTTCCAGAGGTCCTAAGATCCATTCCCAGCAACCACATGGTGACTCAAAACCAACTGTACTGGGATCTGATGTCCTTTTCTGGTGTGTCTGAAGACAGCTACAATGTACTCACATAAATAAAATAAATAAATCTTTAAAATAAGATTTTAGTTTGTACCAAATAATGTGCATACCAACAATATTGTATTAAGTCAAAGAAGTTATAGCCCCTATTTATGTTTAAGGTTGTAAACATTAGGGAAGATAATGTAATTATAAATTAATATGGTACATGGTAAGTTAGAAAGAATAAAATGATATCGTAACGTATTTAGAAGAACACCATGGTTGATGGCTCACACCTGTAATCCTAGCATTGCAGAGGTGGAACAGAAGATTACAAGTTCAAGGCCAGCCTGGGCTACATGTATAAGACTATGCCTGTGCCCTAAAAAAAAAAAAGAAAGAAAGAAAAAGAAAGAGCATGATGATGATATCCTCAGATTCCTATACCACTTTATCGGAGGTTTTAAAAACTCAGAGCCAAAAAGTTGGGTGAGAAGGCTGAAGTGGCAAGAGTGGAAGACAGAGTTAAAGTCCAGGAATTATACATATGTGGAGACCTTGTAAGGGAACTTGATTAGCTGTTAAATAAGAAGAAAAGCCAGGCCAGGCATGATGGCGCACACCTTTGATCCCAGCTCTTTGGAGGCAGAGGCAGATGGATTTCTGAGTTCGAGGCCAGCCTGGTCTACAGAGTGAGTTCCAGGACAGCCAGGGCTACACAGAGAAACCCTGTCTCGAAAAACCAAAAAGAAAAAAAAAAGACTCGGAAGAAAAAAGAAAAAAGAAGAAGAAGAAAAGCCAGAGAGATGAGCCTGGAAAAGTAGGGAGAATTAACTTTGTTTTTGACAAATTAAAGGATTTGAATTTTACCTTAAGAATGGTGTAGTATGCTAAATGTCATTAAAGAATTGAAAAATAGTTTTCCATCATCCACTCACTAGCTTACATGCCAAGTAGGCTTGACACCTGCCTGCAGTGCCAGTGCTGTATAGGCAGTGCAGAGAGGGACTGAGTTCTGAGACTGCCTTAATAGAAAATGGGGTATCATCAAGGAAGACTCCTAAAGTTGATTTTAGGAGCCTCACTCTAATCAGACTGTGTACCCGCCTACAGATAAAATAACAACCCCCCCCAAAAAGAAAGATTAATCAGAGATAATTCCCTGTTGATAGAAAGTACTTCTACATTCTAGAAGAAAGGGAAATTAGTATTGAAGGGAGCTGTATAGGACTATAAAATTTTGTTGCTACATCATTAATGTAATTTGTTACCGTTATGAATCATAGTGTAAATATATTGATATATGTCCCCCAAGGGGACATGACCCACAGGTTGAGAACCACTGTGTCAGAATTAGCTTAGAGACAAAAGAAACTGTGGTGGAGAGAATGCAGTTTGGGTAGATCTCAGAATGTTGCCCAGTGCATTTATTCATTTGATGTATGCCACTTTTCCTGTCATTCACTTAACCTTTTATGATAGATTGAGTGGCTTTTACTTGATAGCATACTGTATTAGGAAGCTCAGAAATACTTTTTCGGGTGTGAGGGTTCAAGGCAGGATTTCTCTGTATATCCTTGCGTGTCCTGAAACTCAATCTGTAGACCAGGCAGGGATCAAAGGCACATGCCATCACCACATGGCAGTTCAGAAACTTGGAGGAGAAAAAGTTACCTTAAAATTTCTTTTTTTTACTATCATTGTGTGCTTGAGTGCAAAGGCATGCATTTGTGGCACGTGTGTTTGTGAAAGTTGTTAGACTTAGTCCCAACTGAGATCACAATGCATGCAGTAGGCACTGTTATTGCTAAACCATTCTGCTGGCCCCAGAGTTTTGTTTTCCTTTTCCCCAAGCAACCATCTATAGATAATAGACTGTAGCTATGAGTTTTTGCCAATAGAAGTCAAGATATTTTTCAGAATTGCTATTGGTGCATTATCTCTGCATCTTAATTATATCCATCACGACTTTGAAATTCTTGCTACCATACCATGCCAATTAGTATATTACAAAGAAAACACTGAACTATACATGTTTTTCAATTTTTTATCTGTATTTCAGTATAATTGGCACCTTTTAATCTTATGTAATTTGTGTGCCTTCAAAAATATATTTATTGCTCCACATAAGCATATGTCTTCATTAGACCGGCCAAGACCTGACCCCTCCCCTGTCATCCCCTCCCCTCCCCTCCTCTCTCTCACACACACACACCAGTTTTTTTTAAAATCAAGTAAAAAGGACTGTTGGTATTAACACTGGTTAATGGAAATGAATGGATTTATAATCTGTATTTTTTGTTGTTGTTGTTTTTACAGAACTTCAAACTTAAAACTAGACAAGATAATGAAAGAATTGGATGAAGAGGTACTTTTTAATCTTTTTAATTAAGTACACATAATTTTTCTTTGTATCACTTTCATTCACTTTGGTACATTTCTTGAGAAAATTTCATTTGAAATCATAAAACATGATGGGAAATGAAGATAAAAATTTTACCTTAGACTCCAGCTTCAAGTTTATAGTACTTTAGTTCCCTTTGTATAACTTTATTCTAAGACCGTGTAAAAACTTTAGTACATGAATTTCAACTTTGTGGTTTCTGATAGTTGAAAAACAAAAAAGCAGCAAGAGATCAAAAATGGAAGCTACAACTATGTCAGCAAGGCAGCCTGGCAAGAAAAAGAAATATGTCAAATGATTGATTAATAGGGCTTAGAATTGAGTTGGGAAGTATTTATGTTTTCTATGATTTCCTACCAGCTTGGTTTAATTAGCAGAGAAACGGTATTTCCTGATAGATGTTTGTGCACAAATACAAAATACATTTTTAGCCTTAGTTAACTTTCTATTGTATGCGATGACTCCCTTAGGCAGAAATAGACAATCTCTATAGTCTTCTCCTAATGTAAATATCCCTTGTCTTTTTAGATTTAATTTTTGATAAATTTTATGTTGTCCGTTTTTTCCCCTGGGGTAATTATATCTGTTAGTGATGTTTTTCTCTTTAATTTGTGTTTTTTTGAATATAAATATAGTCATCTAAAGATTGTGACAACTTTTTTCTGTTAGCTTCAGTATGAATGTAGTCTTAAGTTATTAGCACTTTATATTTCATTCTGATTGTTTAAGGAATCAATCCTAAATTAAGATACAGTATCTGTTTAAGTTACTCATCGTTCTGGATTCAAGATCGAGAGAAAGGTCTTAATTATTAAATTAATATAGTCCTACTTAAAGAGAGGCAAAGTGAAAGTACTGTTTCCTCTTCTATCACTAAGTACAGCTAAAATTCCTATTCATTAACTGTAAAACAAATGTGAGAAGATCCTGAAAAGTATGAAGAAAGCAGGCCAGTGTTGGGGTTACTTGATTTCTAAGACACACGCAGGCTTCTGAGTTAATCGAGTGCTTGAGTAGCCTGAGTTCTCATGACCTCATAAACAGAGATACATATTTATAATCCCCATGCCTGGGAAATGGAGGCTGGAAGAACAAAAGTTCAAGCTCATCTTCAAGTATATAGCAAGTTTAGGGCTGGCCTGGAACACGTCAAACCCTGTCTTAGAACATAAAATAAATAGTAGGAATAATATGGGCCCCTCATTTCATGGCCTCAAAATAACAAGAACAGACTTTATAGGACACAACTACATCATTAACATCTGTTCAACCGTGGCAGAATGCACATTCTTTTCAAGGCTTAAGGACCACATACCAAGACCAAGATAGGTCTTGTCCTGTGCCGTGAGTATACTTAAAGGAATCAGAATGATAGTGTATCCTGACCAAAATTTAATCAGGTCACAATGAGTAACAGGTAGATAGAAGGAAAACTGAGCATGTGAAAGTCAAATGAGAAAAAGAGGTACTGTCAAAGGGATAAAAATTCATTAGAATGGTGATTATATTTTCAAGCTTTTATGTTTCAAAAAAAAAGTTTTTCATCATTAAAAATGCATAATCAAATGTAAGAAAAATGAAAAAATACAAAATCAAAATTTGTGAGATGCATTTAACACAGTGACTAAAGGAAAGATTATATGGCATACCTGTTCGTATTAGAAGAAGACAACTCTAAACATGTCACCTAAGTGAATTAAATGAATTGCTTAAAAAATTCAACATGCCACAACTCTGTGGATCATTTCATTAGCTATATATAACTCTAAGGAAAGTGAATCTATAACTTTAGAACTCTTTCTCACCTGCACAAAAACGTGAATCTCAATGACCATATTCTGCAAATAATTTACAACACGTCAAAATAACATTTCCTAATTCATTTTGTTAGAATAATAACCTTACATGAACTATACAGGAAACTAGAGAACATGATCACTCACAACTACAAAATCTTTAGCAAAGTACTAACATGAATCTCAGATAACCTATCTAACTGTAGTTTATTTCAGAGATGCAGGATATATTTAGTATTTTAAAATCAATCACTTAATTCATAATATTAAGTCTAAAGAAAAAAAACCAAATGATCCTATGAGTTGATACAGAAAAGGCATTAGACAAAATGAGGTATCCATTTCACAGAAAAATTTCCAGAAAACCAAAGTTGATAAATAGCATAAATAAAACCTATATTTTACTTCATATCTTATTGTAAAAGAGTAAGTACTTCCCCTGAGGTCTATTACTAACAGCAAGCACATCATCTCTCATCTCATCATTATTCAGCTAGTACTAGAACTTGTAGTGAGGACATATAACCAAAAATGGATCAGAGAAGAAGAGGTAAACCTGTCTATGTGTTTTATGCAAGAGAGACAATGGTGTGTTTAGAAAAATCATACCCATGGTGATCAAAACTTCATGATATTGACTTAAGATTGTAGATTAGGAAAATAGAATGAAGAACAGAAATAGAGCCTACATGGGACTGGAGAGATGACCCTGAGGTTAAGAGTATTAGCTGCTCTTTCAGAGGTCCTGAGTTCAATTCCCAGCAGCCACCTGGTGGTTCATAACCATCTATAATGAAATCTTGTGCTCTCTTCTGGCCTGTAGACATACATGTAGGCATAATGCTGTATACATCATAAATACATTTTTTAAAAAAAGAAAGAAAGAAACCCACACAGTTATGGTTAACCTGTGACAAAGTTGCAAAAGCATTTTGGTGGAGGAAAGGTAATTCTTCAGCAAATAGTATTGGAGCAATTGTGGGCCAAGATCTGAACCTTAACATGTCATACCTTGTGATTATTAACTTAATAGTAGATTTAAACAAATATAAAAGTATAAAGCTTTTAAGAGCTTTGAGTTGGTGACTCATGTTTATAATGAATGCCGTAGTTCCCAGTTTCAAGTTAGATTAAGAGTTAAAAGAGGTGACTCAGTAGGAAGAGGCCCTTGTATGTAGGCCTGATAACCCAAGTACCACCCCTACATCCTATAAGTGGAAGGAGGAAATGGATTCCCAAGAGTTGTACTCAGATTACACATGCACACTGAATTTTAAAGTTTAAAAATGACAAAATCTTAGAGAAGATGAACTACTATGGAGAACTATATCACCTCTACAAATCTTTCTGATAAGATACCATTTACTTACAGATGGGAAAATGTAGAAAAATCACACAGTAAAGGGGAATTTCCTAATGTCACATTTTAAATACAAAAACTAAGCAACAAAAATGTGGCATACTGGTGATAGTGGCTCAGACACAGAGGGTAGATCTGTATAATTCAAGTACAAGTGTCTTACTTTGTAAGACAAAGCTGTCATTAGAGTGTACGACCCAGAGGATTATATGATCAGAAGTGAGGAGGACACAACATCTGCCCCAGCACCAGAATTACCTGGGACCAGTGGGACTCGGCACCCAGGAACTCCGCCCAACCAGTGGCACAGGTTCCTTCCTGTGTGGGCCAGTGCCCTGAGCAGACCTTGTGTGCGAACTCTGCAGCCAGTCCCACAAGACCCAGAAGAAGCTCCCCTCTCAGGAGCTCAAACACACCCAGGACCACAGGATCACAGGATCCCAGGAGCTTGGTCACACCAGGATCTCAGGATCACAGGGTCCCAGAATCACAGGGTCACAGAGACAGCTGAACCCTGAGGAGTTCTGACACAACCAGGATCACAGAAAGGGCAGGCTCCAGTCACATATATCAAGGGCAGGTAGCACTAAAGATAATCAGATGGCGGAAGGCAAGTGAAAGAACATACTCAATAGGAACGAAGGTTACTTGGCATCATCAGAACCCAATTCTCTCACTATAGCATGTCCTGGATACACCATTACACCAGAAAAGCAAGATCTGGATCTTAAATCACTTCTCATGATGGTGATAGAGGACTTTAAAAAGAACATAAATACCTCCCTTAAAGAGGTACGGGAGAACACACATAAACAGCTGGAAGTCCTTAAAGAGGAAACACAAAAATCCCTTAAAGAATTACAGAAGAACACAATCAAACATGTGCAGGAAATGAACAAAATCATCCAAGATCTAAAAATGGAAATACAAACAATAAAGAAATCACAAAGGGAGACAACCCTGGAGATAGAAACCCTAGGAAAGAGATGGGGAGTCATAGATGCAAGCATTACCAACAGAATACAAGAGATAGAAGCAAGAATCTCAGGGGCAGAAGTACCATAGAAAACATTGACACAACAGTCAAAGAAAATGCAAAAGGCAAAAAGCTCTTAACCCAAAACATCCAGGAAATCCAGGACACAATGAGAAGATGAAACCTAAGGATAATAGGTATAGAAGAGAGTGAAGATTCCCATTTTCAGCAAAATTATAGAAGAAAACTTCCCTAACCTAAAGAAAGAGATGCCCATGAACATACAAGAAGCCTACAGAACTCAAAATAGATTGGACCAGAAAAGAAATTCCTCCTGTCACATAATAGTCAAAACACCAAATGCACAGAACAAAGAAAGAATATTAAAAGCAGTAAGGGAAAAAGATCAAGTAACATATAAAGGCAGACCTATCAGAGTTAGACCAGACTTCTCACCATGAAAATGAAGACACATACCAAAATTTATGAGAAATAGTGAAAGCAGTGATAAGAGGAAAACTCATAGCTCTGAGTGCCTCCAAAAAGAACCTGGAGAGAGCATACACTAGCAGCTTGGAGCACATCTGAAAGCTCTAGAATAAAAAGAAACAAATACACCCAAGAGGAGTAGAAGGCAGGAAATAATCAAACTCGGGGCTGAAATCAACCAAGTAGAAACAAAAAGAACGATACAAAGAAGAAACAAAACCAGGATCTGGTTCTTGGAGAAAATCAGGAAGATAGGTAAACCTTTAGCCAGACTGACTAGAGGGACAGTATCCAAATTAGTAAAATCAGAAATGAAAAGGGAGACATAACAACCAAATATACCTTAAAATAATTATTCTCTTTGTTGAGTATTAACAGTTGAAAATATTAAAATCATATTCTATAAACTTGGAAATTTTGTTGATAATTTTTCTCACTGTGCTTGAAATTAGCGTTTTCTTAATGCTTAACTTCAAAGAATTTTTGCTATTTTGAAATTTTTAAAATATACTTACTGATAAAATAATTTCTCTCCCAGAAACACTGTTAATCTTTTTTTAGGTAAACTGATTGTTAGTGTACACAGATATGTAATGCGTTTTAACTACTCTCTCACTATGTCGGGGGTATCATATAAGGACTTTTGAATATATTTCTTAATGATTCATTTTTAATATTTTATGCTTTTCTGCTGTGTTTAACTCCAAAGAACATTTTGTATGTTTTGAAACAATTGACCAAATTTTTTATGTATCATTTGAGTCTCTAAATACTCAATATTATTAATGTTTGTTGTATACAATGCATTTAATTAATAAAAGACTTTTTAAAAATGTACTACCTGGGTGTGAGGGCATGGTTGAGCATGACTGTAACCTTATCAAGGGAAAGTATTGCAGACACAGGTAGGCCCTAAAACTCTCTGCCGACCAGGCTTGCCAGTTGGGGTGCCACAGGTTCAGTAAGACCATATCTCAAGTATACAGAAGAGAAACAATAGAGGAAGGCACTTGACAGTGGCTGCCAGCCTCCACACACATAGAGACACCCACCCACCCCACCCACACACACGCATGTACTGTGTACACATAAGCACAATTGAAAAGAACAGAATATACCACCTGATTATAAGCAAAAAATGGATTTTAATATTTCATCTGAAGTATTTTAAAAGAACAAAGTACTCCTGAACTGTGTATCAATTGTAACTCTTGTCATTATAATTTTAGGGGAATCAAAGAAGAAATCTAGAATCTGCAGTGTCTCAAATTGAGAAAGAAAAGATGTTGCTACAACATAGAATTAATGAGTACCAAAGAAAAGTGGAACAGGAAAATGAGAAGAGAAGAAATATAGAAAATGAAGGTAAATTGTTCTTTTGAAAATGTTGGACTATCTCGGTAGACACTACCACTGAGCTATAACTGTAGCCCCCAAGATTTTTGTTTAATATTGAACTGTCTTTATCATGAGGTTGTCTTAACTACAATAATATACAGATGAATTAAATAACCCAAATCTTCAGTTACATTTATAACTTACTAAAACCTATAAGTGTTATTTATCTAAGATCATGATTGTTACAATTTTGTTCATACCAGAATCATGTGAGAATCATTGAAGACCGTAAATATCAGGGCTTAGGAGATGATTCTGTAGTGAAGAGCACTGGCTGTTTTTTAAGAGGACCCAGGTTCAATTCTCAGCACCCATAAAATGACAACCAACCACTTGTAATTCCAGTTTCAGGGCGTCCAGCCCCCTCTTCTGGCCTCTGCACCCACTGTATACACACAGAACTCCCATACACAAAAAACTTAAAAACAGAACATTCATACCCAAACTCCAGAGATTTCTATTTAAATTATGGTATAGATATACATGGCCTGGCAACAGTAAGTCTATAAACTCAGACATTTCTAACAAGCAGCTCATATGATTACTGTTAAGCTAGAGTTGCCACACTCCCAACCCCGAGTAGTAGCTCAGGCTAGCCTGGAATTCACAAAGACCCATCTGCCTCTGTCTTCCAAGTGCTAGGATTAAAGGCATGTGCCACCATCTTTGGCTAGAATTTTATATTTTCATGCCAGTATTGCAATTATATTACATTTAAAAGTTTTTTATGTCATTTGATAACAATCATTTTAATTCTAGTTTATTTTATATATGTACTTATATGTATGCAATCTTATGTATATATAAGGCTCTTCATAAAGTATAAACAATGTATTCAGTGATATAATATATACTGGAATATCTGTCATAAAAATACACAGCTTGGGGGCTGGAGAGATGGCTCAGCTGGTAAGAGCACTGACTGCTCTTTCAAAGGTCCTGAGTTCAAATCTCAGCAACCACATGGTGGCTCACAACCACCCATAAGGAGACCCTACACCCTCTTCCTGCACGTCTGAAGACAGCTACAGTGTACTAATGTATAATAATAAATAAAAATCTTTAAAAAAATACACAACTTAACAAAAGAAAAAAGCATCTTATATTGCTAAATATGCATATATTTCTATAGATACACCTGGAAACATATGTATGATGTGTTTGGTTTCATCTTAGTGTATTGATTCATAGATTGAGCTAAGAAGGAAGAACAGTAGTTGTAGAAGAATCAGTTAAGGGAGAAAAACTAGAGAATCCTCATTACTCTACCATTTACTATCTTTTGACTTTTGTACCATTTTAAAAATACTGAATTATTCAAGTAATTTTAATGTTTAATATCACAGAACTAGCTTTATAACTAAGTTTGGTTGTACATTCCTATATCCCAGCACTCAGGAGTTAAGGCAGGAGAATAACTTGAGCTCTTGTATTGGATTAGAGCCTTCAGCGAATATCAAATCACCCCTGGGAGGTTGGGGTGGGGGACTTGGCAAAAGTAGCTCTGTACTATTACACCAATAGATTGGTCCCATGAAGGCAATAAAAGAATTTGGAATACTAGTATTGGAGACAAAGCTGTTTTACTTTATACTGTAAAACCATGCTCTACTTTTTGATAGATTAAGAATATAAGAACTTGTATGATAGAATTTATTTTGGGACTGAGAAAGGATATAATTTCACTGATTGTTGGGTCTAAGAATAAATTTTATTATTAAAAAGATGTGTTTTTTTCTAACAAAATATGTAATTTCTGCATAATCTTTGACTCCCCAGTTTCTACACTAAAGGACCAGTTAGAAGACTTACGGAAAGCAAGTCAGACCTCACAGCTTGCTAATGAGAAGCTGACACAGTTACAGAAGCAGGTCAGTTCTTCATCAGGATTCTTTTAAAATTATAGTTAATTAAAAGAAACATGATCGTGTTTGGTCAAACTTAATTCTTTTTTTTTTTTTTTAATAGTTAGAAGAAGCGAATGACTTACTTAGGACAGAATCAGACACAGCTGTAAGATTAAGGAAGAGTCACACAGAGATGAGCAAGTCAATTAGTCAGCTAGAGTCCCTGAACAGAGAATTACAGGAAAGAAACAGAATTTTAGAGAATTCCAAGTCACAAGCAGACAAGGATTACTACCAGCTGCAAGCTGTATTGGAAGCTGAGCGAAGAGACAGAGGGCATGATTCTGAGATGATTGGAGACCTTCAAGGTAATAAATACTTTTTCTTATGTGAAGTATGTCACAAAATTTACCATTGTAAGTTTTTGTTTTATTGTATATATTATTACTGTGAGGTGTGTGGTCTGTTGCCATTGTAGCACATATGGGTGGTCAGAGAAAAAGGTGGTAGGACTAACTCATTCTCTGTCTTCACCTGGTTTCTAGGTACTGTGCTCAGGTTGGTAGGGTGGCATGGTTAGCCCTTTACCGTCAGAGCCACCCTGCCAACCCCATTTTAAACATTTTTAAGTGTGTACTTCAGTGTCATTAAATACATTCAACATTACTGTGCCTCTTTCCACAAATCTCCCAACCATTTTAGTCACTCCAAACTAAATGGTACCTGTTATACAATAACTGATTCCTTCCTTCCTGCAGTGGTCTCTAGCCGTCATCCTACTTTCTGTGCCCCTTACCAAAAAGATCAGGGTAATAGGAGAGGTTGGGATTAGTTATCAGCATTCTTTGTTTAACTAAAAAGCAGATGAAACACAAGTGACAGTGAATAAAAGGAACGGTTTTAAAAGGCTAATACCATTTGGTTTGTTTTCCAAAGATAACTGCCTTCACTTCCCAGATAGTTTCCTGGGTTTTGTTGCTGTTCAGTAGCAGCATCCACACGATCCATACAAGCGACACATGAGAGTTGCCAGGCCTCGCAAGAAAGCCTGGACTGGAGGATGAGAGGGGGAGTATGCTTTAACCTTAGTCATGGAAGGGAACATATTTTGGGTCTCATGAGACTTGATGATTAGCTATAATTCTGTGGACAGGGGTCAGGTCAGTTTTTGTGACTATGGAAACAAAAATGAGGAGTTCCCATTGGCTCATGGCTGAAGAAGCTGAAGTGCAGTCTTATCTTTCAGGCACCAGGCTTAAAATAGGTCTAGATATATATAGCCAAGAAAGGAGCCTCTTTGAAATTACTGGGAAAGCCTCACACTTGTTTAAGTCTAGCTTTTCTTACTGCTTTTATATAGCAAATTAGCCATGTGAAAATTTGGTTAAGGATATTAATTCCATAAATCCTTCCAGTTCTTAAAATTGTTGATGTTTGTTATCTTTTGCTTATAACTAAGCTTTGGACAGTTTGGTTCCAAGTTTTACACCACCATCATGTGTTATAGTATATGTTTAATCTCAATTGGGGTTTCTACCATTCCTTAGGTCATTCCTTTTCTAGATAAAATATGCAGACCTTTTATATTTAAGCATTAGAGCTGTGCAGTTAACTACCCTCTATGCTGTAATGTTTGCTTACCCTGCTAATAACCCTGAGATATGACTTGCCATGTTTCTTCTGGGCTGCTTTGATTCCGATTTGCCAGCCCTCAGTTGTTTACCCCATGGTGTCCTCTCTCTCCACCTTCTCTCTTCCCCCTGTGGTACTCTCTCAGCCCCCAATCCCTGGGAACCTAAATTCTGCCTACCTCTCTGTTGTCCAGCTACAGATTGTAGGCGTCTTTATTCAACCAATAGTTTTAAGGAGCTAGGTTACATGGCATCACTTGGTGTATGTGAAGATTTCTTCATCCCTGGTGACAACCAGACCATGGGGGCCAGTATTTAGCATTAGAAGACATAGCAAAACAACAACAACAACAACAAAACCAAACCTCAGTAATCATATTTACTAATTTTCTTTTTTTTTTTTTTTTGGTTTTTTGAGACAAGGTTTCTCTGTGTAGCCCTGGCTGTTCTGGACCTCACTTTGTAGACCAGGCTGGCCTTGAACTCAGAAATCCGCCTGCCTTTGCCTCCCGAGTGCTGGGATTAAAGGCTTGTGCCACCAGTATTGGTTAAAACTAAGAAAACTTTATAGTATGATTTATCCCTTTTTCATTGCATATTTTGTTTTGTTTTTTATCTTAAAGTCCTATTTTTGGTTTTTGTTTTGTTTGAAACCACCTCAGTATGTATTCCTGGCTGGCCTGAGAATTCAGATCCGCTTGCTTCTGCCTCTTGAAGATTGAGGGTACCCCATTCTGAATTTGCTGCTTGCACCCAACTATATAATTTAGTAAGCTATCCCAAACTCATAGCAGTTTAGATTGGGATTTAAATCTAAAAGCTTGACCTGTCTAGTGACTCCATGTCATTTAGGGCTTGAACAAGACAACTTAGTGATGGTTAGATATAAGGAAGCATATTACATCTGGCTGGTTTATTGGTAGCTTTTGGTAGATGCCCAAAATTCGCAAAATGGTACCCATCTATTTTTGTAGTTCTAGCATTTATTATATTCAGAAGGTTGTACAACTGTCTTCCCTATTTAGTTCTAAAATTTTTTTCACTAACTTCTAAACATCTTTCACCCATTAAATTGTCTTTCTCTGTTCCCCTACCATCTAGCCATGGGAAGCCACCAAATTTTCTTTGATCTCTTTGAACTCAGGAAGCCTCTGCTTCCCTGAGTGCTGGGATGCCATCTGTATTCTTTTGAATGTATACTTAGTTGTGAAATTGCTGGGCCATGTTCTGCAACTGCTAAACCTTTTTTACAGTTGCTGAACTATTGCATTTTCCTCACCAAGAAATTAGGATTCTGTTTTCTCTTTGGTGTTAAAATTCGGTAACTGCCTGAATAGGAATGAGCTCACATATTACTGTGGTTTTAATTTATTTCCTAATGAGTTATGTTGAGCGTCTGATGCCCATTTGTTTCAAGACCATTTAAGAGGCTGTTTCTTCCTCTGTTTGCGCGCGCGCGCGTGTGTGTGTGTGTGTGTGTGTGTGTGTGTGTGTGTGTGTGTGTGTGTGTGTGTGTGTGTGTGTATACATACAGGAATCTGTAATTCTAGTCCTAGTAGACCCATTGCCCCCTTCTGGCCTTCATCAGCACTGCACACAAGTGGAGCATAACATATACATGCAGGCGTATACATAAATAAAAATTCAAAACTGAACACTAACAAACACCTACTCGTCTCATCAAATCCCTCCATCATCCACCTCCTCACTCACAGATAATCACAGTTCTGATTTATAATACCATAAATTAGTTTTGCTTTAACAGTTTTTCTCACTTCATAGCACGAATTACATCTTTACAAGAAGAAGTGAAACATCTCAAACATAATCTTGAAAGAGTGGAAGGAGAAAGAAAAGAGGCTCAAGACATGCTTAATCATTCAGAAAAGGTAAATGATTTACTGTCCTAATGTAGAATATTATGGTTATCAAAGGTAGTTTTATAGCATTCATTTGTAATGTTTGTTTTTTATTGTGTGATTGTTTTCCTGGTATATGGGAATGTATGTATGCATGATATGTTTGGCATCTTGTTATCATATCATTTCTGTTTGTACTACAGATTTTTAATAGGCAATTATATTACTTTGGTTTGGAAATAACCTTTTAATAAGAAAACTAGAGAGGCCCATTGGACACGCAAACTTTATATGTCCCAGTACAAGGGAACGCCAGGGCCAAAAAGGGGGAGTGGGTGGGTAGGGGAGTGGGGGTGGGTGGGTATGGGGGACTTTTGGTATAGCATTGGAAATGTAAATGAGCTAAATACCTAATAAAAAATGGAAAAAAAAATAAAACAAAACAAAAAAAAGAAAAGAAAACTATTCTTAGTTCCTTTGTACATAGGTAAGAGGAAGGTATTAACCCTTGAATATTAAATTATACAAAGAGAGAAAATAAAGGACTAGACCCTAACACACCATGCATGCTTATTCTATGTTGCTAGTAAAAAGTAAAATATAAGAAGACCAAAGTAATTGGCTTTTGTATCCTCTCCCTCTATCCCTCTGTACCCCTCCCTTCCTCCCTCATGCATCATGGCACATTTTTGGAGTCAGGACAACTTAGTGGCGGGAGGTGAATTTCAATTCTCTCCTTTTATCATATGGATTCTAGGGCTGTAACTAGGGTCATTAGGCTTAGTGGCAAGTGTCTATACCCAGTGGAGTCTTCCTTCTGGGCTCTGCATTTATTTAGGATTTTATCAAAAATTCACTGCTAAAGAATTTAAAGGAACTGCTAAATCACTACTTTCCTTGCTGAAGAAAGTATCAATTACTTTACAGATCTAGGTCTCAATTTCAGTGTCTCCCTCAGGAAAATGATTTTAGCCCAGGCTGGTTTTGAACTCGTAATCCTCCTGCCTCTGCTTCTTCAGCAAATCCTACCAGCATCCAACACCACAACTGGCAGGAAAATGATTTTAAAAGCAACTGCTTTGGCATGTTCTGTCGCAAAATAATTCTTGTTAGCCAAGCTGATATAAATGTTAAAAAAGGATGAAAGAAAGAAGACTAAACTTTCAAAGGACTGGAATCCGTTCTTAAAGTTCTCAGATAAACGTTCCACACTACCTTGTCCTAAGATGCTTCATCTTTTAAAGGGAAGCAAATGTGAATTTACACAAAAATAATAGATTCTTACATTTTAAGAGTTTTTTTTTTTAAGTCAAAAAATGGAATAAGATTGGAAAAGATTATTGCATTCATTTGTTACTATAGTGTAAACTATTCTGAATATACCCAGGAACACAAGGAACTCTGCATCAGCTATTATGTATGCTTCAGGAAAGGGTAATTAGAAAAGTATTCATCTCCAGTAGAATATTGAAGGATGTAAGATTTAATTGTGTGCCTCTTGGACAGTTTATTATATTTCATGGCTCTCATTCCAATTTTCTTAGGAAAAGAATAATTTGGAGATAGATTTGAATTACAAGCTCAAGTCTATACAACAGCGGTTAGAACAAGAAGTAAATGAACATAAAGTCACCAAAGCACGCCTAACTGACAAGCACCAATCTATCGAAGAGGCAAAGTCTGTTGCCATGTGTGGTAAGTGCCACTTAATGTGCGCATTTTTATTAGATTTAAATAGTACTTAGAGAAATTAGATTTTGATCTTCTGTGGTAGAGAGTATAAATAAACCTTGTTAATTGACAAGAGAATGCCTTTTATTATATCTTCTCTTTTAGCACAAATTTACCTTTTATAGTTTCTTTTCTTTACCTACCTACTATGTCTTTACTGTAAAAGTTAGTGAACTCACAATAAGCATGGTGGCCCCCACCTGTAATCTAAACTCTAGAAAAGCTAAGACAGGGCAGTTTTGAGGATAGGGCTTGGGTCTAAAACAAAACAAAGATAGTGGACTCTATTCTCCCAGTTTTTAATCTATCCGTAGATTTTTCTTCACTATCCATTCTGGACCTCATTGTTACTTAACTGCTTTTTTGCCTCTTTTTTTTATAATTACTTTGCTTTATGTCTTCCAGTCACAATTTCAGTGTAGACCAACCAATTGGCTCGTCTTATTATTTCGAATGTCCTTAAGATCAGTCAGTATTAATCCACTATAGTATCTCCAACAAGTTCTAGTATATGTTCTTAAAAGACTACTCTTGCTATCTGGAGAATGCTTTATAAAAAGATCAGTGGAAGTAGGCTGATCTGGTGGTAGCAGAATCCAGGGAAGCATAGAATGTGAGGAAGGGCGGAAAGCATTAAAGGCTCGGGTGTTTAGTTTGAACAAATGAATCAGTGGTTATATCTTACAGAGGATGATAGAAGTGGGGTAGAAGTGATTCGGGGGTAGAGAAAAGTAACTCTTTCAATATGTTACGTTTGGGGGCTAGAGATGTGGTTCAGTGGCAGAACACATGCTTAGCCTACTTGAGGTTCTGAGTTCAAACCTCAGCACATTCCCCAAAACAACTTTTATAATTTTATTACATAGCTATCTAGGTGGATATATTACTCAATTGGTGTGTAAGTCTGAAACTCAAGGATAGGTATCTAGAATCAAAACATAACTGAAATTAATTTCTGTTAGATTGGAGAGAATGGAGTTAGGAGGTAATGATTATGTTAGTATAGCTGAATTTATAAGGTTAGGGAAAAGAGAACTTCCACTTTGTCACCTCAAGAGCAGACTCCAAGACTAACAACTCTAGAATTCTTAACTTACAATATTCTAAAATCAGGCACCCTGGTAAAAGCTACAATCTTCTCATATTAATTCTGCATAGAATCCTGTCATTGAGTTGCTCAGAATTCCTATCCTAAGAGCCTCTTTGAAAATCTTCCAGACCAGTGCAAGATAGAGATTAATTACTACAGTCAAAGTTTTCTATTCTTTACCTTCATTTCATTTCTTAATTATTCTTTCCAACAACACCCTCAATCCTCTAGTTTAAATGGTATTGAATTTTTCATCTTTTTTGGGCAAGGGCTAGATTGAGACATTTTAAAAATTATTTTTATATCTTATCACTATTTCTGTAGAGATTCTTACACAAATTACTCAAATGCCCTTAGAGTTTTTATAATTAGTATCTATTACAGTTGCAGAATAAATCAGATTTTAAAGGTTATTTTTCAGACCATTTAAAGTGAAAAATATTGAGGTACTCTTTAAATGTATGTTTGTAACTTTTTTCTGTTGCAGAAATGGAAAAAAAGCTGAAGGAAGAGAGAGAAGCTCGAGAGAAGGCAGAAAATAGAGTTGTTGAGACTGAGAAACAATGTTCCATGCTAGATGTTGACCTGAAACAGTCTCAGCAGAAGCTAGAACATTTGACCGAAAATAAAGAAAGGATGGAGGATGAAGTAAGACACTGTGCTAATGTTTTCAATCTTTTGAGAGAAACTATTCTAGGTTGTAACTGGAGAACTCTTGTGTATATTTGAAACACAGAAGATTTGAATGAAGTATGTGTTCACTGTTTATACTATTATCTCAGCACTTACACAATTTTCATTTCAACTAGCTATTAAACATTCTCTCCCTAGGATCTGTTCCATTGTGTATTACAGCAGTGCATGCAACTGTATCAAAATGTCTTAGTTCCTCCTAGAAGAAACTGTTGGCTTAAAACAACAAAAACAAAAACAAAATAACCCACCAAACTATCAACGAGTATCTATGTTATTTAGAAAAGCATTTAAAAAAATTAACTACTGTTTGGAGTGGCTTACATTAATAGAAAACATGTGTTTATAATACTATTGATAAAAATATAAAAGACATTTGTTGGTGGTTACTATCTGAGTTTTAGAACTTATTTATAAGGAGTTTTCAAGACTTGTCTTGGCGGATAGTCAGTATAGATTATGTACTTGGTAAGAAAGTAGTAAGTCATACATAAGAGGAAGTGAAATAAAAGAAGAAAAGATAAAGCTGTCACATGGAGCTAACACTTGGGCTGTAAACTAACTGGTGTTCTTTTAAAATGTACAGAAATGTATAGGTGAAAACAGTCTTAGGAAAATTAATGTATATAGAATTGACTAAAAAGAGATTAGAAATAAACTAGCAAGCAGGATAACTATATATTGAAACTTTGGAAGATGTAGCTGGAGATGACTCAGATATTAAGGACATCAACTGCTCTTCAGAAGAACCCAGGACCCACAATGACTGCTCACAGTTATCTATAACTCCAGTTCCCAGGGATCCAGCACCCTCTTCAGGCACCAAGAATGTACATAATACACGGACATAACCTGTAGGCTAAACACCATACACATAAAGCAAAATAACTTTTTTCTTTAATTTAAAAAAAAATTTTAAAGGCCTCTTCTCAACTGGGCGTGGTGGCGCATGCCTTTAATCCCAGCACTCGGGAGACAGAGGCAGGCGGATTTCTGAGTTCGAGGCCAGCCTGGTCTACAAAGTGACTTCCAGGACAGCCAGGGCTACACAGAGAAACCCTGTCTCGAAAAAAAAGAAAGAAAACAAAAAAAAGCCTCTTTTCTCTCTCTCTCTCTCTCTCTCTCTCTCTCCCTCGCTCGCTCGCTATTAAGGAGAGTAAGATACATCTATGATCTATATACTGTTGGGGAACAGACAGCTTAGAAACAGAACTCCAATGCATGTGGGATTTCATAAAGTTAAGGAAAGCCTTGCTACGGGTGTGTCATTTGGAAGCTAAAGAATAGACTGAGCTTAAGATTATTCATTAGGTCGTGGAACATTCTGCAAGTGTCCAATCATCAAGGGAAGGGTAGGAAGGAGGAGTACGGAGTACATATACAAGGCAGGGGTGAAGGACTTCGTGCCGTTTGATGATTTCTATGATAATCATTTTACACATAGCAGGTAAAGAACATGTTGAAAACTGCTGCAAGAGTTTTGATTAGCTAATAAGTACTTAATAAATATTAACTATTTTCTGAGTTTTATGATTATATAGAATAGAATATATAAACATTTGTGGGTTAACAGGTAAAATTTGGAATGTCTCCTCAGACACTTTTATCATTATTTTCCCAAAGTTTTGGACTAGTTGAAACTAAGGTTTTTCTTTTCCCCACAGATTTCATACCTAAAATTTACATAGTATTTTCACTTAGTAATAAATAGGCAGTAATAGACACAAGAAGGAATTAGAATGGTGCAAATGATAAATGTTCTTGAGATTGATTAGTATTCTTTTAGGTATCTAATAAATTACTAAAAATGGTTAAGATGCCAATTGTTTCTCATTCATAGGTTAAGAATCTCGCCCTGCAGCTGGAACAGGAATCAAATAAACGGCTCTTGTTACAGAATGAATTGAAGACTCAAGCATTTGAAGCAGACAATTTAAAAGGTTTAGAAAAACAGATGAAACAGGAAATAAATACTTTATTGGAAGCAAAGAGATTGTTAGAATTTGAGTTAGCTCAGCTTACAAAGTAAGTCTTGAAAATATCTTTTTGTGTTTTCATTGGCTTATAGATGCTTGATATTTTATATGTTCAGATGATCTCAAAATTTATGAAAAGGACAATTGTGATAAAAGAATTTACTTGCAAAGATTTGCAAGGAAGTTCAGGCTTTGGGAGGACAAGCTTATTAAGGTAAAATCACAGGTATTTAAATTCACGAGCCTGCTGGCTTTACAGTCAGTCTATTGATGTGGAAAGGCCAGTTTGCTCATCCTTTTCCTATGCATAAACATCATCGTCTCTCAAGACTAGCAGTGCCACAAGACGGCTACCCTACCGAGAGGAAGTGTTCAGGTTGCTTTATTTTAGAGATTGAACATAATCTTGAGAGTGTGAGTTTGTTTTCTTTTTTGGTTCCTTTCAGAGTTGTACAGTCTTTTTTATGTTTCTGTTACTGCTAAGATGTTATGTGCCTGCTTGAGATCAAGAGAAAGCCAGGGTGTCACTACTTTTAGAACAGATATGGGCCTGCTTTAAAAATACAGTATACCAAGTTGTGATTTTGTGATTTTATCTCCTCCAGTGTATGTTAATCATACATTAAGAGATTCACCTGTCTCTACCTCCTGAATATTGGGATCAAAGACATGTTGCCACCACCATGTGTTTCATTGGGATAAGTTATCAGTTTTTATTAAGTTGGATTTATATTGGCAACTTTTTTCTTCATTTACTAGCCCCATTCATTTTTGCCAGTTAGTTACGTAATACTTTTTCCCACAAGCAACTCTCACTGGGCACTCAGTGGATATTTAGTATCTACTTTCTATCACCTACATGGCTTGTTACTAAACTACAGAGCAATTGCTATATAATATTAAATTCTACAGCCTAGAATAAAATTGGGTCTTCAAGGTCTATTACCTTCTTGTGTGTTTGAGTCTTTTCCTCTCCTAAGTGTGTGGTCTTTTTTATGTGAGGTGTGTATGTTTGTGATGTATACATTCTTTGTCTTTCTCCTTACCGGTTAATTGCTCTTCCTCTCTTTTTATATTCCCTGTAATTATTTTTATACTCCTTCATGTGTCTGATTACCAAATGTTACACTTTATTTTTTAATTAAATAATTTATGACTTCTGCTTTTGTTTATTATACAAGACATTTAAAATACATTTCTGTGATGTTTCTGCCTGTAAACTGTATTTCTGCCTTTTTCTGCAAATATTTACAGGATTTACAAACAAACCATAGCACCTTTGATTTCATTTTGATGGTTTGGAGAGAGCCGTAGTTAATGTCGATTCATTATCACTTCATAGTGCAAGATGAGCTAGAACATAACAAGATGCTGAAATATTTTTCTTACAGAAGTTATTTTATTGAACCTTTTGTATTTTAGCAATTTCACTGAAATCTGTCATAAATAAGAAAATTTAACTATTGATTTTCTTTTATTTAAAGGCAATATAGGGGAAATGAAGGGCAAATGCGGGAGTTACAAGATCAACTTGAAGCTGAGCAGTATTTCTCTGTAAGTGAGAATTATTTTTAGTAGAGACTTTAAAAACTGACTTAAACAAGAACCTTTTAAGAGGTTTTTTTCTGCAGTTATATTTCTTTTCAAGGTTTGTATTTAAATTGTGAAGGAGAAATAAAAGACCTTTTGTGCAATTTTTCAGAAATTACTTACCGTCAAATTACAGCTGTAAATAATAGTTTGATAGCTGGGCTTGGTAATGCAGGCCTTTAATCTCTACACTCTGAAAGCACAGGCAGGTGGATCCAGGGAGCCAGGGCTACAGGGTAAGACCTTGACTTAAACGAAGACTTCGTTGCATGGAAATAATATGCCTAATGTTCAGCACTTGGAGGTTAAGGTAGGATTGTGTACAGAATTGTCCTGATTTGAGGTTAATGACAGAGGTGGAAAGTAAATCCTTGAACTCTGTGGAAAGGTTCTAACAGCTTTTATTTATTCATGATTAGCAATAAGCAAATAAATGGCAAAATGGGCACGCACTCGTGTACACACACACACACACTCTCTCTTTCTCTCTCCCCCTCCCTCCCTCCCTCCCTCCCTCCCTCCCTCCTCTCATCACTGACATTCCGGTCTGGCTGGCATAGCCTGGCTCATGGCTCAGTGGCAACACACAGGTGATCCACGACTCTTCCCTGCTTTCAGATTCCCTGGAGCTGAGCCTTGATGGTGCAGGCTTGTCCTCTGAGCTGCGGGTTTCCACATGGGGTCCATGTGAATTGTCTCTCGGCACAATGAGGTTTTTAAGTTAAATTCAGCCAATTACAACTAGGGCATTTCATTATTTCATGGGCTTTCCTTATCTGCGTGCGCGTGCACGTGCACACACATACACACACTCTCTCTCTGGCTTGGTTTTCATAGTTACCTTGTGCCGCGGGGGCAGTCTGGTGCGGTGGGCAGCTTTACAGCATGATCTGCCCTTATCACCCACACCTACTCTCTATGGCTATCTGGGGCCTTGGGCAGCACTGTGTGGCGGCTGGCAGCTTTACAGCATTGAGAAAAATGCCTTCTGAGGCCATGTGTTCTTTTCAGATTAGGATGGGGTTCCTTGAGTTTTCTGGTATGGAATGGACATAATAGTTATCAGTGCCCTCTAGTACCATCTATCCTGCAAGCCTTATTCCTTATAATTAAATACATGGATTTAACTTGGTCTTTTGTTTGTTTGTGGGTTTTTCTTTTTCAGGACTTTGGGGTGTTTTGTTTTGTTTTGTTTTGTTTTGTTTTGTTTTGTTTTGAGATAGGGTTCTTCTGTGTATCCCTCAGTGTCCTGGAAATTGCTCTGTAGATCAGACTGGCCTCTAACTCAGAGATCCACCTGCCTGGCTCCCAAATGATGGGGTTAAAGTCGCCGCCGCCACCACCCAGCTTGTTTTTAATGATTTATTTTATGTACATTGCTGCTTTGCGTGCCTGTATGTCTGTGTGAGGGTGTTGAATCCCCTGGATCTGGAGTTATGACAGCTGTGAGCTGCCATGTGGGTGCTGGGAAGTGAACCTGGCTCTCAGGAAGAGCAGCCAGTGCTCTTAAACTGGTAAGCTATCTCTCTACTCCTGGTTTAACTTGTTTTAACATTTAAGATAATAAACCTTTTTTAACTTTTAAGATAAACTGCTAGACACTTTACAACTCACCACAAACATTTAATTCCTATCACTGTTTTTACAGACACTTTATAAAACCCAAGTAAAGGAGCTTAAAGAAGAAATTGAAGAAAAAAACCGAGAAAATTTAAGGAAAATACAGGAACTGCAAAGTGAAAAGTATGTCTGTTTTCTTTTGAAATAAAACAGGAAAGACATTCATAAATTTAAGTTGAAAATTTGGGAGTAAGGGTGACATCATTCTGATAGAGCTAATTTATTGAGCTAACTGATATCAAATCAGACTAGTCTATCTTAAGATTCCAATTTCAGAGCATCTCTCTCTGCCACCTGAGCTCTGTGCAACAAATAGTGTATTTACATACATGCAAGTAAAATAATCATACACATAAAGTAAAAATAATGTTTTAAAAAACAAAAAAGGAAAAAGAGGAGGTAGTTGTGGTCATAATTAGGGACAATTCACTACCCAAATTTTCTAAGAACCTACAAAAATAAAGGAAGTATACGGATAACCAAGATGGCTTGTCTAAGAGAGAATCTTAGGGACAGACAAATGAAAGTAATCTAGTCTCACTGTAAAAGCAAATTCTGAAAAGTTAATGTTTTGAGATAAAAATCTTTTGTTCCCAAGGCTGGCCTAGATCAGTCCTGCCCCCTCTACTTCCCAAGTGGATAGAATTTTAGACATGACCACTATACTCCAGCAGTTCTGAAAAGCTTCAAAGTGTATTTTCTAATAACATTTCCAAATAGTTTACAATGGTTTGAATCTATATGTTTTCGTAATATCAGATATTAGATAATTTAGTTTAATCTCTTAGTTTATAGACTTAGTCAAATTAAGCTCCAGGAATTGTAAGGAACTTGCCCAGTGTAAATGGGGTTGAAAGTATCTTGAATGAGCTCCTGCTCTACCAGTGGCTTATATTCCAAACCCACAACAGTCTTCTTTCTAAAATTAAATGACTTAAAAAGTTAAAAGGCATTACCTATATAAAGAAAAAATAGTGGATTTAAAGCTTACTTTAAAAAGGAAAACCCTTGGTTATGTTATATGGGTTTTTTTTTGTTTGTTTGATTGTTTGTTTTGTTTTGTTTTTGGAGGAAGGGGGGCACTTTTTGGTTTGTTGTTTCACTGTGTAGTCAGGCTGGCTTTAAATTCTCAATCCCTGTGCCTTAAGACTGCAGTTGTCAGAATTACAGGTGTAGACTACCATGTCTAGCAAGGTCATTGTTTTCATTTACATGATCAAGTATGGAGAATAAACTGAATTTGTTTTTATTCATTTCACTTAAAATGTTGCAGAGAAACTCTCTCTACTCAGTTGGATTTAGCAGAAACAAAAGCTGAGTCTGAGCAGCTGGCGCGAGGGATTCTGGAAGAACAGTATTTTGAGTTGACTCAGGAAAGCAAGAAAGCTGCTTCAAGAAATAGACAAGAGATTACAGATAAAGATCATACTGTTAGTCGGGTAAGTGATAAGTAAATATGTGGTTGAGATTGATTTAATCAAAGAAGTTCATAATTTAAAGTATTAGGTGTGTGTATGTGCACGAATATATACTTACGCTTCTCACATATAAAGTGACCTTTCTGTACTTGTGTTTATTTTATCTAAAACAGTTGGTAATGATAGAAAATCTTACTTAATACACTGGGGTTTTTTCCCTACTGTAAATCTATTTTATATTTTATGTGAAGAAATGCCCTTTTTAAAGAAAAAGTTTTATTTATTTTATGCATATGAGTACACTGTAGCTGTCTTCAGAGAGACAAGAAGGGGACATCAGATGCTATTGCAGATGGTTGTGAGCCACCAATGTGGTTGCTGGGAATCGAACTCAGGATCTCTGGAAGAGCAGTCAGTGCTCTTAACTACTGAGCTATCTCTCCAGCCCACTTATCTTAAACTCATCTTCTTAACTGTGTTGAAAGTGATGGTATGGACTAGATTTCTTTGAAGTTCAGAGAAACTACTCCGGAGTAAGAAACTCATGGTTAATAATTAAAACTAATCCATTGTGGAAAAAAACCAAATTTCTTATTCTTATGGTTCATAGTAATGTGGGATAAATGGGAATTACAGAAACTTTTTTTTGTAAGTTAACAAGTACTCTGTAGAAAGTGTGCCAGCTTCAAATCCTGACTTTGGCTCTGAGAAGTTAGGTGATCTTGGTAAATCTGGGGCTTAGAGGATTAATGCAATCTGCCAAGATCACCTAACTTCTCAGACGCAAAAGACCTGAGTTTGTATCTCCTAGCACCCATATAAAAACATGGGCATGGCTATCCGTGTGTATAATCCCAATGTTGGGAATGGAGGCAAGAAGGTCCTGAGGATTTTCCTGGCCATCCAGACTAGCCAAAATAATGAGTGTCCTGTTCAATAAGACACCCAGCCTCTATACTTTCAGAAGCTATAGAGGAAGATATCATATCTTATGTCTTGCTCTGGATTTTATATGTATGTGCTCCAACACACACACACAGACAAACACACACCCCTACACCTGCATGCATACACAACACAAAGACACCACACATAAGAAAAACCAAGCATGGTAGTGTATGGTTTATATTCTCAGACTTAGTGACTGATCATTAGATCTAAGACCAGCCTCAGTTACCTAGATTCAGGCCAACCTGGACTATACATAATACTAGATTCTATCTTAACTAATTCCCCACTTTCTCCGTTACCCAACCAAAGAGGGGGAAAATAATAATATTCCTTCCATAGATTGTTATTGTGATTAAAGAAAAACAATATATAATATAATATAGAATATAGAATATTGACTATTCTAGTCAATGCTGGTCATAATATTTTCTTTTATAATTTTTTTTCTTTATTTACATTTCAAATGTTATCCCCTTTACTAGTTTCCCCTCCAAAAAACTCCTATCCCTGCTTCCCTCCCCCTGCTCCCCAACCCACCCACTCCCATTCCTGGTCCTGGTGTTCCCCTATACTGGGGCATAGAGCCTTCATAGGACCAAGGGCCTCTCCTCCCATTGATGACCGACAAGGCCATCCACTGCTACATATATAGTTAGAGCCACAAGTTCCACCATTCCAAGGAGCTCTGGGGGTACTGATTAGTTCATATTGATGGTCCTCCTATGGGGCTTCAGACCCCTTCAGCTCCGTGAGTACTTTCTCTAGCTCCTCCATTGGGGACTTTGTGCTCTTTCCAATGGATGACTGTGAGCATCCACTTCTGTGTTTGCCAGGCACTGGCAAAGCCTCACAGGAGACAGCTATATTGAACTCCTGTCAGCAGTCTCTTATTGGCATCTGCCTAGTGTCTGGGTTTGTGGATTGTTTATGGGATGGATCCCCAAGTGGGGCAGTCTGGATGGTCATTCCATCAGGCTCTGCTCCAAACTTTGTCTCTGTAACTCCTTCCATTGATATTTTGTTTCCCCTTCTAAAAAGGATTCTGAGCTTCTGGGCTAATATCCACTTATCAGTGAGTGCATATCATGTGTGTTCTTTTGTGATTGGTTACCTCACTCAGGATAATACCCTCCAGATCCATCCATTTGCATAAGAATTTCATAAATTCATTGTTTTTAATAAGCTGAGTAGTACTCCATTGTGTAAATGTACCACCTTTTCTGTATCCATTTCTCTGTTGAGGGACATCTGGGTTCTTTCCAGCTTCTGGCTATTATAAATAAGGCTGCTATGAACCTAGTGGAGCATGTGTTCTTATTACCAATTGGGACATCTTCTGGATATATGCCCAGGAGAGGTATTGCTGGGTCCTCCGGTAGTACTATGTCCAATGTTCTGAGGAACCGCCCAGACTGCTTTCCAGAGTGGTTGTACAAGCTTATAATCCCACCAACAATGGAGGAGTGTTCCTCTTTCTCGACAGCACCTGCTGTCATCTGAATTTTTTATCTTAGCCATTCTGACTAGTGTGAGGTGGAATCTCAGGGTTGTTTTGATGTGCATTTCCCTGACGATTAAGGATGTTGAAAATTTTTTCAGGTGCTTCTCAGCCATTTGGTATTCCTCAGTTGAGAATTCTTTGTTTAGCTCTGTACCCCATTTTTAATAGGGTTATTTGATTTTCTGGAGTCCAGCTTCTTGAGTTCTTTGTAAAAAATGGAGATTTAGGATTGGTAAAGATTGTTTCCCAATCTGTTGGTTGCCTTTTTGTCTTATTGACAGTGAGGTCCCATTTGTCGATTCTTGATCTTACCTCCAAGGCTCTTCCCCACTTTCTCCTCTATAACTTTCAGTGTCTCTGGTTTTCTGCGGAGGTCTTTAGTACACTTAGACTTGAGCTTTGTACAAGGAGATAAGAATGGATCAATTCGCATTCTTCTACATGCTAATCGCAAGTTGAGCCAGCACTATTTGTTGAAAATGCTGTCTTCTTAGATGTGTGGGTTCATTTCTGGGTCTTCAATTCTATTCCATTGATCTACCTGTCTGTCGCTGTACCCGGTACCATGCAGTTTTTATCACAATTTCTCTGTAATACAGCTTGAGATCAGTCACGGTGATTCCACCAGAGGTTCTTTTATTGTTGAGAAGAGTTTTTGCTATCCTAGGTTTTTTGTTATTCCAGATGAATTTGCAAGTAGCCCTTTCTAACTCTGTGAAGAATTGAGTTGGAACTTTGATGGGGATTGCATTGAATCTATAGATTGCTTTTGGCAAGATAGCCATTTTTACTATATTGATCCTGCCAATCCATGAGAATGGGAGATCTTTCCATCTTCTGAATTCTTCATTGATTTCTTTCTTCAGAGACTTGAAATTCTTATCATACAGATCTTTCACTTGCTTGGTTAGAGTCACACCAAGGTATTTTATATTATTTGTGTCTATTTTGAAGGGTGTTATTTCCTTAATTTCTTTCTCAGCCTGTTTATCCTTTGTGTAGAGAAAGGCTACTGATTTGTTTGTTTTAATTTATACCCAGCTACTTCACTGAGGTTGTTTATCAGGTTTAGGAATTCTCTGGTGGAAATTTTGGGGTCACTTACATGTATCCTCATATCACCTGCAAACAGTGATATTGTTGCTTCTTCCTTTCCAATTTGCATTCCTTTGATCTCCTTTTATTGCTCTGGCAATTACTGGCAAGTACTATATTGAATAGGTAGGGAGAGAGTGGGCTTTCTATTTTTTATGTTGTTATTGAAGATCAGCCTTAGTCTGTGATGATCTGGTAGGGTACATAGGATTATTTTAATATTTTTTATCTCCTTAGGCCTGTTTGGTGACCGATTTTATGGTCAGTTTTGGAGAAGGTACCATGAGGTGCTGAGATTAAGGTATATCCTTCTGTTTTAGGATGAAATGTTCTGTAGATATCTGGTAAATCCATTTGTTTGATAACTTCTGTTAGTTTCACTGTGTCTCTGTGTAGTTTCTGTTTCCAGGATCTGTCCATTGATGAGAGAGGGGTGTTAAAGTCTCCCAATAATATTGTGTGAGGTGTAATGTGTGCTTTGGGTTTTAGTAAAGTTTCTTTAATGAATGTGGATACCCTTGCATTTGGAGCATAGATGTCTAGAATTCAGAGTTCATCTTGCTAAATTTTACCTTTGATGAGTATGAAGTGCCCCTCCTTATCTTTTTTGATAACTTTGGGTTGGAAGTCGATATTATTCGATATTAGAATGGCTACTCCTGCTTGTTTCTTGGGACCATTTGCTTGGAAAATTGTTTTCCAGCCTTTTACTCTAAGGTTGTATTTGTCTTTGTCCCTGAGGTAGGTTTCCTGTATGCAGCAAAAAGTTGGGTCCTGTTTACGTGACCAGTCTGTTAGTCTATGTCTTTTTATTGAGGAATTGTGTCCATTGATATTAAGAGATATTAAGGAAAAGTCTTTGTTGCTTCCTTTTATTTTTGTTGTTAGAGTTGGAATTCTGTTCATGTAGTAGCTATCTTCTTTAGGTTTGTTGAAATACTGCTTTCTTGCTTTTTCTCAAGCTTTGTTTCCCTCATTGTATTGAAGTTTTCCCTTTATTATCCTTTGAAGGGCTGGATTTGTGGAAAGATACTGTGTAAATTTGACTTTACCATGACGTTTTTGTTTCTCCATCTATGGTAATTGAGAGTTTTGTTGGGTTTAGTAGCCTGGGCTGGCACTTGTGTTCTCTTAGGGTCTGTATGTCATCTGCCCAGGATCTTCTGGCTTTCATAGTCTCTTGGAGAAGTCAGGTGTAATTCTGATATGCCTGCCTCTTTATGTTACTTGACCTTTTTCCCTTACTGCTTTTAATATTCTTTCTTTGTTTTGTGCATTTGGTGTTTTGATTATTATGTGACAAGAGGAATTTGTTTTCTGGTCCAAACTATTTTGAATTCTGTAGGCTTCTTGTATGTTCATGGGCATCTCTTTCTTTAGGTTGGGGCAGTTTTTTTCTATAATTTTGTTGAAGATATTTACTGGCCTTTTAATTTGGAAACCTTCCTTCTCGTCTATACCTATTATCCTTAGGTTTGGTCTTCTCATTGTGTCCTGGATTTCCTGGATGTTTTGTGTTAGGATCTTTTTGCATTTCACATTTTATTTGATTGTTGTGTCAATGTTTTCTATGTTATCTTCTGCACCTGAGATTCTCTCTTCCATCTCTTGGATTCTGTTGGTTATGCTTGCACCCTTGGCTCCTGACTTCTTTTCTAGGTTTTCTATTTTCAGAGTGGTCTCCCTTTGTGATTTCTTTATTTTTTCTACTTTGTTTTTGAGATCCTGGATGGTTTTGTTCAATTCTTTCACCTGATTGGATGTGTTCTCCTGTATTTCTTTAAGGGATTTATTTATTTCCTTCTTAAAGTCCTTCATCATCATCATGAGAAGTGACTTTAGATCCATATCTTGCTTTTCTGGTATGATGGTATATCTAGGACTTGCTATGGTGGGAGAGTTTGGTTCTGATGATGCCAAGTAACCTTGGTTTCTGTTGCTTCTGTTCTTAAGCTTGCCTCCCGCTATCTAATTATCTCAAGTGCTTGTTGTCCTCAATATATCTGATTGGAGCCTGTCCTTCCTGTAATCCGGGTTGATTCAGGACTTCTCAGAATCCAGATTTCTCTGTGATCCTATGATTCTGGGCTCCTGTGAACCTGAGATTCTGGGTGTGTCAGAGTTCTTGGCAGTTAAGCTTCTTCTGAGACCCTGAGATACTGGTGTTACCTAGCTCCTGTTATCCTGGAATCCTAAGATCCTGGGTGTGTTATAGCTCCTGGAAGTGGTGTCTCCACTGGGGACCATGGGACTGTCTAGTGTGTTCGAAACCAAGGTATACCAGCACCAACCAGAAGGAATCCAAGCCCCTGGTTAGACAGGGCTTCTGTGTTTTTGCTCCTGTTGTCATAGGCCTGTCACAATTGGTTTGTAACAGATGTTGCGTTCTACTTCCCAGTGATCCTAAGAGCCTGGGCATGCTAGGGCGCCTGTGGCATGGACATTCCTCTGGGGACCGTGGGACTGTCCGCTGAATTCATGCCCAAGGTGGCCCGAAGGTGGCACTGACTGGAAGGCTGGTCATGATACTTTCATCATCCTCAGTGAGGAAACTGAGTCACAGGAAGATGACTTGTCCAAGCTCACATGGGTCACATGGGTTACTTGTAGAGTTAAAAATAAGTTCAGTTTCCTAATCTACTATTTACTAATCTTTATAATATTTTTTAACTTTACTTAATTTTATCTATATATATGTGTATGTGTGTGTGTGTATTCCACACACGTATGTATACACATAACATTTTTGGAGGGTAATTTTTTTCTAAGATATTTAGAACTTAATTATATAATGCTTGACCTTTAGAAGATGTTATGAAAGATTTTAAAGATGTTTAGCTTTAAGTATAAGATAACCTTTGTGTGTTTTATTTAGCTTGAAGAAACAAACAGTGTGCTAACCAAAGATATTGAAATGCTAAGAAAAGAAAATGAAGAGCTAAATGAAAGAATGAGGACAGCAGAAGAAGGTATATAGTTTCCTTAGCAAATGATGGTGTGGGGCTGGATAGAAAGCTTAGAAATGATGAGCAGTCGCTGCTCTTAAAGAAGACCCAGGTTCAGTTCCCAGCACCCACATGGCAGCTCCCTTCTGTGAGTTGTGCCTCATCTTTAGGTCCAGCTTCAATCCAATAGCTTCCTTATGGTTTCTGAAGGAACCAGAAATATGTGTGCAGACAAAACGTTCATACACATAAAATAAAAATAATTTTAACGAAGTTAATGATAAGTACCTTTAATTTTTTTTTATTGATGGTCTCATCCATTAAGAGACCTTGTTGCTCTTCTAGAAGATCCACGATCCACGTTTGGTTCCTAGCACCCATATTGGACAGCTTAAAACTCCCTGTAACTCCATATTCAAGGAATCTGATGCCCTCTTTGGCCTGTCTGATTGTCTCCAAATGCTCCATGCTAAGAGTGGGCTCATGATCTATGTAGCCATTCATGATGATGCAGAGTTCCAGATTAGCCTGGTTGATACCTTTTTAACAAAAGAAGGAAAATGTAAAGCTAATTCTGAGATTAGTCTCTAGTTATGTTTTACTTTGTCTTTGTTTTTAAAGAATTATTTTATGTATATGAGCACACTGTAGCTGTCTCAGACACACCAAAAGAGGACATCAGATTCTATTACAGATGGTTGTGAGCCATCATATGGTTGCTGGGAATTGAACTCAGGACCTTTGGAAGAGCAGTCAGTGCTCTTAACCACTGAGCCATCTCTCCAGCCCCTTATTTTGGGCTTTTAAGTGCTTGTTTTCATATATTGACTAACTTATGTACCCTTAAGAATATTAAGGAGCTGGACAATTGGTAAATTCATGCAGTCCCAGCACTTGGGAGGTAGAGACAAGAGAATTGGGAGTTCAAGGACAAGCTGGCCTACATGTATTAAAAAACAAACAAACCAAAAAAAAAAAAAAGCAACCAGTTACCATAGTGAAATTGCTGAAAGGTACTATGTAATACTGCGTAGTATATAGTATTTTCAATAATTGAGGTCATTGTTATTTTGGAATGCAGATAAAAGTATCTAATGCTGCACAATAACAGTTTACACAATTTATTGGCAGAATATAAATTGAAGAAGGAGGAAGAAATAAATAATCTTAAGGCTGCTTTTGAAAAGAATATCAGTACCGAACGGACCCTTAAAACACAGGTATATGTGCCATCAGCCCTTCCTAGTGGTTTGCATTTGAGTATCATATAATCAGAAAACTAATAATTGTTCTTTATGTATGTTTTTTACTAAATGAAAGTCCTAAGGTTTAGCTTTTCATTAGAACAAATAAAGTATATCCCTGTTAGATATAGAAGACTTACTTGAGACGTATAATTGATCAGTGTATATCAGGCTATGATCACAAGTCTGTGACAAGTGTATAATGACACAGCTCAGTACTAGAGCAATTGCTTAGTATTCATGAAGACCTGAGTTCCATCCCCAGCACTCTAAGAATGTGATGTGTTTGATAACCTATTGTTGACACTAGGAAACATGAAGAGAAGATATATTAGATCCATAGCCAGAGAAATAGTGTGGGAATGAGAAACAAACTGTAGGACGGTGGTTTACCATTTTGTTTTGCATTTGAATATGCATATGGCTTAGTTTTTTGTTTGATTTTGTCATTAAGCTTAATGTCTTAGCCGGGTGTGGTGGCGCACGCCTTTAATTCCAGCACTTGGGAGGCAGAGGCAGGCGAATTTCTGAGTTCAAGGACAGCCAGGACTACAAGGAGAAACCCTGTCTCGAATAAACAAAAAACAAAAAATTTAATGTCTTGACATGAAACCCTATCTCAGGAAAAGGTTGGGATGGGGGAGGCAAAAAACTGTGTGTCTTATCATTATACTAAGTTACCCAGTAGATCAGAAACTGAGTGCTTCAGTTGTTTTTTTTTTTTTTCTTTAAAACAGTAATTGCTTTTCTCTGCTTTTAGTAAAATTAGATTAAATAATTGAGGACAGTCAGTAATTTTATTTTTAAGTAAGTACATGTTAGGTTTATTATTCAATCATCTAAATGTGTATTAAAATTACTGAGAGGTGGGTGCCTCATCTTCAGGGGAACTTTACCCATAATCTTTCTTATTGATCCTATACATTGCAGCTAAAAATAATCTCTTATAAATGTGCTTGACTGATTTTTTTTTTTTAAATCCTTCAAGTACAGATGTCACCTTTAGTATAGAACAGAGACTATGAAAGAAAAGATACACTTATTACATAAAAGGTCACATGTCTGTGGAGGACCTATCAACAAAAGTTTAAATGAGACAAACTGAAGAGAATACTTGCCAATATTAACATCTGTAAATAAAAATACCAGTACATAAGAAAAATATTGTCTAGCAAACATTTGAAAAATACTTAACCTTAATAATAAACCAGGAAACAAATTAAACGACAGTTTAGCACTTAAAAGCACGTACTGCTCTTGTAGAAGACCTGGATTCGGTTCACAGTACTTACACTGAGCAACTTACAACCAACTTAGATATGCAGCCAGAAAATTGAAAGAAATGCAGAAGGCTTTAGTAGAGCTTGCCCTTGAGGAATGTGGTGCTACACTGACCTTTTATTCTTCATATGTTTCTGAATTTATTTTTAAAGTATGTGTTAGATTTATTATTGCAAACTCTAAATATGCATTAGAAATTATTCAGGGTACCTCATCCTAAAGGGAACCTTATCGGTATAGATGAGATCTAAATTAGGACTTTTTCCTCTCTTAATGGGATCAGATCTATCATTTTCATTTTTTATGTTCCTATCCATGAATACTATGCATGTATATGGTAGACACATATGCATTCAAGTAAACAAATGCTCATATACATATGATAAAAATATGTCATTTAAAACAACAACAACAATAATGTAGAGAGTGATTGAAGAAGACACCGAATATCAGCCTTTGGCCTCTGTACACATGAACATACACACAAGTGTACACAAACATGGCAAAAGAAAAGGGCTGTGTGGCCTAATCAGATAATGGATCTTGCTTTTCTACTAGCCCAAAGGAAAGAGATCTCTCTAGCCTTTTTTTTTTAACCTGTGCTTACAATGTTATCACTGCCTTCATATGCTTTTCTTGGTTATCCATCTCCTAATCCTCTTAAGAAACGTGGAACGGAGTGCAGTTGCATACTCCTTTAATCACAGTGCTCATAATACAGAGGCAAATGGATCTCTCTGAGTTTGAGACCAATATGATCTGTGTAATAAGTTCCTGGCCAACTACCTACATACTCAAGTGATGAGGGTGGAAGTGGGAGGAGGAGAGAGAAAAGAGGGGAAACCTGTGGCACATTCTAGGGAGCTTATCTTAACTTCTCTAGGGGTCTTCATGTCTCCATAGCACCGTTGCATGTGTTTCATGTTCTGTATAGCTTATCTGTTTTCCTCCTTTACCAGCTAGAATATTTGGAGCATAGTTATATTTCTTTATATCTTGTGTGCAGTAATATATACTGCAGTATTTTTAAACAATGGACTTTGTTTTACAAGCCTGATTCTTACATTGTGCTAAATAAGACATCAGTTTTAGTTATGTGAACCACTATTCATATCCTAGCCTTGACTAGTTTGTTTTGTAGAAACATAATTTTACACACAGAGACAAAGGAAAAAAAGTCCTACATAACTTTGAAAACCAATACATTTTAATAGACATTAAAATTGAATAACTATAGTATATTGATTCTTACAAATACTATTTTAATGTTTGAACAGGCTGTTAACAAGTTGGCAGAAATAATGAATCGCAAAGATTTTAAAATTGATCGAAAGAAAGCTAATACACAAGATTTAAGAAAAAAAGAAAAGGAAAATAGAAAGCTACAACTGGAACTTAACCAAGAGAGAGAAAAATTTAACCAAATGGTGGTGAAACACCAGAAGGAGCTGAATGACATGCAAGCGGTAAGGTCTGTGTGTGTACAGCATGGCGGGATCATCTCCAGTTGGTACCTGCCATGCTTAAAGTAGACTTGGTCGTGTTAAAGTTTATATTTTAATCTATAGTGTTTACATTTCAAGCATATGCTCTAATACTAACAGTTCTCTCTAAAGAATGTAAGAAAATGTAAAAGAATGCTCTTTTTCCTCTCAGTGGTCATGACTTGAATTATTTTTACTAGGTTGATTAGAGGCCCTGGTTTGAAAGACAGTCAAGGATTTTTGTTTTTCAGGTGTAACTGAATTTGGAATATGGCTGTTATATTGATTATGGTTAATTTAGAGGTTTTTAATAGAAGCATTCAATATCTACTTTTCTAAAGTCAAAATACCAATAAGTTATATTTGGCATTTAATATAACATAAGACAGTATTGTCTTAAATCACTTATATCCAGGCTTTTATCTTTAATTTTCTGTGCTTTAAGAATTAATTCATTTGGAGCCAGAAAATAGTTTACTGATGTTTTAAGTACTTTTTCATACCTTATAATTTAAAGAAAAAAAAAAAAAGAAAGAAACTTTTCTTTACAAAGTCTGGAGTATTTGTTGCTCTAGGTTTGATTCCTAGCACCATATGGTGGCTCACAATCATCTGTAACCCCAGTTCCAGGGGATCCAACAGGCACACATGTGGTACACATACATGCATGCAGGCAAAACATTCATACACATAAAGTAAAATAAATCTTTAAAAAATGAGGGGAAAAGGAGTTTATTTACCTTTAGCACTGAACTCGGAAAGAAGCTAGTTTCTTCATCAGAAAACATCATCATCTGTGGCAGTTGCCAGGTACAGTAGCATACTCCTGATCTAGCTACTTGAAACAGGCAGAAAGACTGCTTGAGCTAAGAAGTTCTGGACCAACCAGCCAACCACATTTCCAAAAGAAAACCTAACCATAGTAATAAACATCCATAGTGTACAACATGTTTCACACTTACAATTTTTAGTTACTCATTTACATTTAAATGATTACTGTCAGAATTATTTGAGTCTGGTTATTTTTATCATCTTTTTTTTTTTTTTTTCAAAAATAGCAATTGGTAGAAGAATGTACACATAGAAATGAACTTCAAATGCAGTTGGCTAGCAAAGAGAGTGATATTGAGCAGTTGCGGGCAAAACTTTTGGACCTTTCGGATTCAACTAGTGTTGCTAGTTTTCCTAGTGCAGATGAAACTGATGGAAACCTTCCAGGTAAGAATTGTGCTCTGTCACTCAGATTTGCTCAAGTAAACAGGTTATTCAAATGTACTAATAGGCTGTGCCTGAGGAAACCCCTGAAGGTGTTCAAAGAAAATTTGTTATTTTGTTTTGCTTTGCTTTGTTTTTTGTTTGTCAACATGGGATTTCTCTGTGTAGCTCTGGCTGTCCTGGAACTCATCTGTAGACCAGGCTGGCCTCATAGAACTGTCTGCCTCCGCCTTATCCTCAACCCCCATCCTGAGCTTAAAGGTGTACACTACTTTCTCTGCTTTAATGTGTTTTTATGAGTACTCAGTGCTTAATGCTTATGTATTTTGGGAGAGAGACAGAGACAGAGAGACAGACAACACACACGCACACATGCATGCATGCACGCACACGCAGAGAGGGAGGAGGAGAGGGAGGGGAAGAGACAGAGAGCGCAGAACTATAGCAGCTATAAGTAGAATCCTATCCAATATATTAGTGAGAACCCTTTTGTAGACTTTGTCAAGGGGATAACAAAAATTGAGTAGAAATAAATGCCTAATGTTTCATTTCTTCTTCTTTCCCTAATTAAAGTAAATAAAAAATAATGAATGAATAAATACACATTCTTGGCTTAATTGAAGTTCAGATGAAGTGAATAGGATGTGTAGCTAAAGAGATGGCTCAGTGGCTAAGAGCATTCCTGCATGATGGTTCACAACCATCTGTAATTTCAGTTCTAAGGAATCCAATACCCTCCTCTGGCTCTGCACAGCCACCAGGGCTGCACAGGGTACACAAACATATATGCAGGCAAACAAACAAACAAATAAAAACACCACATACACACAAATAAGATGATTCTAAAAAAATTTTGAAACATGCATTTACAAATACTATGCATATTTGCTATGCCAACATTCTAGTTCAGTGTTTCTGAAGTGTTTTATTTTTTTAACAAAGTAATGGAAAATATATTTTAGTATATTTCCTAAGTGATACATGAGTAAAAAGGTATTTTATTAAGCTAGATAAGTAATACATTTCACCAGAATATACTATAGTTTCTATTTTCATAAAGTTGATAGACTACCTTAGAAAGTTTTTGGTTGTTCAGGAAAGTGGTAGTCAAGGGACCGTGTACTTAATATCATGTAATCTCTGCCCTCCTGCTTTACTATCTCGGCTTGCTCCAAGTCAGATCTCTGTGAGGGCAGATAGGCCTGCACTTCCTGTTCTTAAAGTCGGGCATTTCTGTCTCGCAGGGTTTGCCTCTTTATACAGCTTCTGCCTCTAGAAACTTTTAGCTTCCCATCATAGGAAGATGACTATTGGTTAATAAGAGCCTCTGTTGTCTTTAAGTTATTGCTGTGATTAAAAAAAAAAAAATCATGACCAAAAGCAACTTGATAGTGGAGAGGTGTTTGAGTGATTTCGAGCACTAGTGGCTGGCTCATCTAGAGGATCAGAGCATACACATGGTGCCTCACAAGTATAACTCCACTCCTAAGCACTGTCTCCTAGACGCCATGAGTACTAGGCACGTAAGAGGTGCACAGATAACATGCAGGCAAAGTATTCATAGACCTGACATAAATAAATAAAATTGTTTTGGTAGTTCTCAGGTCACACTCATATCTCTGAGAGAAGTTGGGGAAGGACCTCAATCAGGAACCTGAAGGCAGGAACTAAAGCAAAAGCCATGGGAGAACACGGGTTTGCCTCCCATGGCTTGCTCAGCATGCTTTCTTATACAACATAGGACTGCCTGCCCAGAGGTGGTGCCATCCACAGAGAGCTAGGCCCTCCGCACATAAGTTATTATTTAAGAAAAGTGCATTTCAGACTTGGCTATAGGCAATCTAATAGAAGCATTTTTTTCATCTGGGGTTTCTCTTAACAGATAACTCTGGCTTTTATTCAGTTAACAGGGTAGAGGACAGCCAGGACAATTATGATTTAGTTTTTGAAATGAAATTGTTAACTCAATTTTTATTAACCACATGATACTTCTGGAGTAAATGGGTCTAATGTCAATCAAAAATCTTGAGTAGGGCTTTTTCTTTATCCTATGCATTTCTATTAGCTTTAGAATATCTTACTGGCTTTGTCTAACTTTTCAGAGACTCATGCATTATTAGTGACTATTATTAGAAGACTTGAGTCAGAAGATAAATTGGTGAGCTCCAGACTAAGCAAGCACATGAGGTGGTATGATTGGTAGGCTTTAGGTTAGACATCCACTTTGACTTCAGAACCCTGATCTAGGAGATAAACAGAGTCATTTGACAAAAGGATTTAAATGTTTTTACAGGCCCTGTTTTACATTTGTTTTTGTTTTTGAAGATTTTGTTTCTGAGTATCAAATGTCAAAGTACTTTTGGGTATTCTTCATCATCACTGTAATGTCATTATTGGAACTTTAGAGAAAAATAAAAAACAAGCTAAACTCTGACTTTCCTATTGGATGTAGAAATTAAAGGATAATCTTTAGCAAAATCACTTTTCCCTTCAGGCTGGAGAATAGCTTAGTAGATTAGAACACTTGCTCCTCGTGCAGAGACCTTGGATCTGCTCCCCAGCATTGCAATTGTAAACTACTTTACCCTCTTTGCTTCTCTATTGAACATTCATACTACATTTTTCATATACTATATGCTTAAAAATAGTTTCTTTGACAAATAAAAAATTCTTTATAGTAATATCTAGGAGAAATTCTCTAAAGTATTTTAATATTCATCCTTAATATAGATAGTATATTATTCACTTCTCTATAATAGTTTCTAAAGATGACAAAATTTTATTGGGGTCTGGAGAGATGGCTCAAGAGTTAAAAGCACTAGTTGTTTTTCTGAGGTCCTGAGTCCCATCCCCACCAACCACATGGTGGTTCACAATTGTCTATAACTGAATGCTATGGAATCAGATTACCTCTTCTGGTGTGTGGATATACATGCAGACAAAAACACCCATATCCATATAAGCACACATCTTTACTTGTTCTATTATGGTTTCGTCCTCTCCCTAGTTCTGCCAGGTTGTCATCTGACAGGCTGTGACTATGGGGATTACCAGAGTTACAGTTTGTCTCATGCCCAAATGACAAAATCGCTTCTGTATAATAATGGCTTCTCTTTGGGCTAGAGAGATGGCTCAGTAGTTAAGAGCATTGGTTACTCTTCCAAAAAGCTTAGGTTCAGTTCCCGGCACCCAAATGGCAGCTCACAATTACCTGTAACTCCAATTCCAGGGGAGGATCCAAAACCCTCACACAGACATACATGCAGGCAAAACACTGGTGCACATACAATAAGAATAAATCACTAAAAAAGTCGTCTTTCTCAGTCTTTTTCTTGCCTTCTTTTGGAATTGTTGATTGTTATCTGAAGAGTATGTAGGGTATAAAGCATTAGAAAAGCACTCATTATCTCTTACATTTTGTTTTCCCGCTCCCTTGGATCTCATGCTCTGAAACTTAAGCCAGAGAGTAGGGATCACTGAGTGAGTTTCCAAGTCTATGAGGGCTTCTGACCTTACCCAGCCTGAGTTGGAGGCTATGCTTCTATATTTCAGCATTAATTAATGGTGTTTGCTTTGTCACTTTTGAATATAACAAGAACACTGCATACTGGTTCTCTACCTCTATTAAATTGTAAGTAATATATTAAAATACACTTTGGTAGTCTAAAAAAATAACTTTGATATTTAAATTGCCTCTGCTAGCTATTAATTTACATCCAATTGGGCTCAGTCTGTCATTTGGGTAAGAGTCAGTTATTGGTGTTGCAATACTACAGACATTTTTTCAATTAAAAACTTTATAAATACATTATATAAAAATCCAGGGTTTTATTTTTGTTTGTTTGTTTGTTTTACTTCTGTGGCTAATTATTAATAAGGAGAGGAAACAGTGAAGCTAGTGTCATGATTGCTGTGTTGTGAGCCTCTAAGCTGAGCCATCTCTGTGAGTGTGAGTATGAGTGAGTATGTGTGTAACAGAGAGAGAGATTGAGATTAAATCTATAATCACTGATTTCAGTTCTCAGATCAAATATTAGAACTAGAGAAAGTAAATAGTATCAGTTAAGAGAAAGCCAAGTAGAAATATAGAAAACTTGAATTTAACTTACCACAATTTCATTTAAAGAAGTTTTCATACTAACATAAAATCTTTGAGACGTTAATTAACTGGTGGAAGTGACAACAAGAGAAATATTACATTCAGTAACAATACTGTGAGACTTGTTTGAAAATAGACTACCATTGTATTTTAGCAACATAAACTCAGAAGTTAAGACATAGGGGGTTTGAGCCCTGGAGCTTTTACACATACAGAAAGATGAGGCACCTTTCCTAAGCCTTGGTGTCACAATTTTTTAAGTGGGTGAAAATAGAATTGTATGTAAGAATGATATTCTGCGTCTGGAGAGATAGTTCAGCAGTTAAGAGCACTGACTGCTCAGGTCCTTTATTTAACTCAATTCCCAGCACCCACATGGTGGCTCACAACAATCTGTATTGAGATCTGATCCTCTCTTTTGGTGTCTGTGAAGGTAGAATACTCATATATAAATAATTTTTAAAAAATAATATATCCTATAATCCAAGACTGTACAACTTTATAATATGATGTATCACTTGCGAAGCATTTTGACAATCAAATATTTAGTAATGACACCTGTTGTTATTCCTGTAAGACTGAGCTTTTCAGCTTTATGTGAAGAGGGAATTTTTTTGTTTGTGAGTACACTGTCACTCTCTTCAGACACACAGAAGAGGGCATTGGATCACATTACAGATGGTTGTGAGCCACCATGTGGTTGCTGGGACTTTATCAGGACCTCTGGAAGAGCAGTCTGTTCTCTTAACTGCTGAGCCATCTCTCCAGCCCTACCTTCTATTTTTTTTAATGTGTTAAATATAACATTAATATAGAAAGAGCTTGAGTTTTGGGGGTTTTTGTTTGTTTGTTTGTTTACGTACAACCTGATATAACCATCTCTAAAAGAAGCATCTTTATTTCTCAGACACATCTAATAAACTTTAGATATATTAAGTCTGGTAGCGCACTGGCCGAGCATGCCCAGTGCCCGGAGTTTGATGCATAGCACCACAAAAGGAATAAACATTATGTAATAGTACAACAGTTGCTATAAAAAGCTTTAATTATAGTCAGCAATTTAAGGTATAAATACTAGCAGTTAACCTACTTATTTCTTCTTTTTTTTTTTTTGCTTGTTTATTGAATTAAATAAGCATAAAAAATAGCATATTTCATTAGTTTGAGAAGGTTTGGAATTAGACTTATATGTAGAATTAAGTGCCTCCCAGCCAAATTTGAACAATTTTACTGAAGTTGTTGTGTGTTTTACTCAATTTATTAAAATATTTTACTGAGAAAACAAATAAAATGCTTGTCTCTTATTCTTTGTATCTAGTTGATTCTGCCTGCATTCCTTATTTATTTATCTTCTACTCTTCTGTGAGTAATAGGACACCTCAGTACTTTTGCCTGCTCTTATGTAAATAAATCATGGCTCTGAATTGTTCAACATGCTGCATTTTTTTTCCTTTTTCTTTTTCTTTTTTTTTTTTGCTGAGCATTTTTATATGAATGTCATATAATATTTAAAATATTATATATCATATCCCATTTAAGCTGTCTCTCATTCCAGTCATGCCTGGCTCTTAAAGACATTATTATTTCATATGTTTTCAATTGAGTACTAAATGTTAGTTTTATGGGGAAAGTGGCTTTGGATTTTTTTCTGCAGTCTTTATTTGACCATTAAAGCTAATATGTGTGATTGAAGCATGAAAGAGCAAATTACAGCATTTATTTGTTTACCTGTTTTCTGTTGCTTGTTGTTGCATGCTGTCAGACCAATTGCAGTTTTTCCTTTGATTTTAAAATTTAAGATTGACTACTACTATACCTATTTTTCCCACCTAGAGTCAAGAATTGAAGGTTGGCTTTCTGTACCAAATAGAGGAAATATCAAAAGATATGGCTGGAAGAAACAGGTACCATATATCTAATTTCTTCTCATTGATAATTTTGTTACATGTTTTACTATAAAGTGTAAATCTTAACTGCTCTATTACTAAAATTGACTTTAAGTTAATGCAGTATAGTGGAAACACAAATAGAAAATATGCTAGTCAATTTAAATCGAGTTAATGTTGCTGTTTTCATTCTTCTCTCTTTATCATTTCAGTATGTTGTGGTAAGCAGCAAAAAGATCTTGTTCTATAATGATGAACAAGATAAGGAACAATCCAGTCCATCTATGGTGTTAGACATAGAGTAAGTTGCCTTTGATTGAATTTTTTTTCATTGTTTGACTTTTTACTTATGAGTTATTTTCAGAACTGCTTGTCGTTGCGTGTTATTTAAACATCATGACCCATTCTAAACAAGATGGCCCACTGGGTAGAATTTGCATTTGCTTCACAAGCCTAAGTGCCCGAGTTCTGATGGATCCTCAGAACCCATGTGAAAGGTGGATGCTAGGGCTGAGCACCTAATCCCAGCACCACTGCAGGGTGCTGGGAGACAAACAGGAGGATCTCCAGAAGCCTGATGGCCAGCTAGCGTGGCTTGCACAGTGGCAAAGACAACCTGTCTCAAAGAAGGTGAAAAAGTGAAAACCAATACTCATACGTTTCCCCTGACTTTCATATATGCACATGGCATGTTTGCATCCACATTGACACAAATAAGCACACATGTACAATTTAAATAAAGTCTAGCCTTAGCAAAATGTGAGAAGGGAAATTATGTATACAAGATTTATGTACTTTAAAAAGCAAATTTCAGCTGGGCGTGGTGGCTCACGCCTTTAATCCCAGCACTCCGGAGGCAGAGGCAGGCGGATTTCTGAGTTTGAGGCCAGCCTGGTCTACAAAGTGAGTCCCAGGACAGCCAGGGCTACACAGAGAAACCCTGGCTCAAAAAACCAAAAAAAAAAAAAAAAAAAGAGTACTTGATATGCTTTTGCAGAGAGCTCAGGTTTCTTTCTCAGCATCCACATGGAAGCCCACAACCATAGCTGCAGTTCGAGGGGCTTCATCAGCCTCTCCTGGCCTCCATAAGTACCAAGCAGACACACGGTTCACATATATACATGCAAGCAAAACACTTATCACAGGAAATCCTTTTTTATTTTAGTTTTACTTGATATTTATTGTTGTTTTGCCTGCATATATGTCTGTGTGAGGGAAGGTGTTGGATCCTCTGGAACCTAAGATACAGGCAGGTGTGAGCTGCCATGTGGGTGATGAGAATTGAACCCAGGTCTTCTAGAAGAGCAGCCAGTTTTCTTAACTGTTGAGCCATTGCTCCAGCCCCCAATTTTTTTTTTCAGTGTAACATTATTTGATCATCATACTGACACCATCAGTAGTTTATGTTAATTAATGTAAACAAATAACCTTTTTTAAATAATATTGGGTTTTTCTATGCATGTTCATTCACATTCCATTTGTCTATATTATCATACAGGTAATACATATGTAATGAAACTAGCTTCTATATTTAAGAACCTTAGAGACAACTACTTAAAAATTTTTAAGTGTACAATATAAATTCAATACGAGGTTTGGGAAATGCTATTCAAGAGTTATGTAAAGTTTAATAAAGGACCATCAAGATGGCTTAGTGGGTAATGTTGCTTGTTGCCATGCCAGATAATGTAAGTTTGATCCCTGGAATCCACAGAATGGAAGAGAATGAACTTCAGAACGTTGTTCTCTAGCTTCCACACATACACCATGGCATGTGCACCCATACATAAAATGTAACGTTTTCATGTTAAATAAAACATTTTGGAGCTAGTACTTGTTAGAAGATAAACAAAATTGAACAAGCTTGGGTAATATTTCGTACTGCTTTAACTATTAGTTATGAATGATAAGCTTGAATGGAATAGTAAAAATAAGAGTGAGTCTAGTTTATAAAACAAGTAGCCAAGTTGTTTTTCAAGTGGATTTGCAATTTTGCGTTTCTGTCAGCAATATGTGAGTAATCTAGCTTCTATACATTTTTGTCAACATTTGTTTTACTTTTAGAGTCTTATTTTTATTATATGTGAGGGTATGTACACATGAGTGTAGAGACCTTTTAAGCCTTTTGAGTTGGAGTTACTGGCAACTGTGAGCCACCAGATTTGAGTGCTGATAGCCAAACTGTGGTCCTCTGAAAGAACAGTATACATTCTTATATTTATACCTCTGAGCCATCACTCTAGCCCCTATTGTTTCTCTTAAAATTCTAAAAGGTATACCACGGCATGCTTTTATATACACACACATGATTATTGATACTGGACATATTTTTTTTTGTTCCTTTGCCACTTAATATCTCTTTAGTGAAATGTATGCCTTTTGTTACCAATGAGATTCTTATAATGGATTTATATCATATATTTCTATCTTAGTAAATTGTTTCATGTCCGACCTGTAACCCAAGGAGATGTGTACAGAGCAGAAACTGAAGAAATTCCTAAAATATTCCAGGTACAAATGTTATATTTATAATTCTAAAAGCTCTTTTACCGAAGCAATTTTGTGAAATAGGTAACAGTGTTTTCATGCATGTAGAATTTTTATTTACAGATTAAGGTTTTTTTCAATCTTCTTCACCCCTCCTGAATTTAGATACTATATGCAAATGAAGGTGAATGTAGAAAAGATATAGAAGTGGAACCGGTTCAACAAGGTGAAAAAACTAATTTCCAGAATCACAAAGGCCATGAATTCATTCCTACCCTCTACCACTTTCCTGCCAACTGTGAGGCCTGTGCCAAACCTTTGTGGCATGTCTTTAAGCCACCACCTGCCCTAGAGTGTCGAAGATGCCATGTTAAGTGCCACAGAGACCATCTAGACAAGAAAGAGGACTTGATTTCCCCGTGCAAAGGTAAGGTGCAGGGTGTGAAATGACTCAGTGCTGTGGATCCTGCAGGTGGGTTTTAATGTATTCCTGAGGGACCGTGCGGTGGTCTTTTCTCAGAGCTAGTGAAATCACATCATCCCCCTTTCAAAAGGCAGGCGGCTGAAAACCTTGTCATCTGAGAGAAGAACTTAGGGCAACTCCTACTGCTCCCCTTCCAGTTTTCACCAGTGTGTCTCTCACAGACAGCCGGAGGAAATGGACATACACTGTCCGCTTTAAGTAAGAGACATAGGTTCTGGATTTAAAACCTGGCCTTTTGTATAATGATGCTTCCTAATGAGGATGTCAAGGTAGGAAGGCAGAACCTACAGAATCCAATGGCTTCTTAACGTGGTAATGTCTGTGCATCTGGGCATGTGATTATGGCCTTGCATTTTTAGGCTCACTGTGGGCAGTAAAAACATTCGAGGCACTGAATATGGTTTTAAAGAATCACTTTTTTTCCACTAACAAATTTTGCTCTGTGATGAGTTCAGTGGATAGGAAATACCTGTATGCATAATGTATGACAGGAACCGAAGTTTGCAGTATGGAGATTCCACAATCTGCACCAGGGTTTTCTTCTAGTCCCCACGATGACACAACAGGGAGGCACTCAGTGACATTAAGCAATTTGTTCCAGGTCACAAAACTAGAGCTTCAATTAGCTTTAGTTGTACAATAAACTGCCTTAAATTGGAAGTGGAAAAAAAAAGAGATATAGGTTCTATATATAAATATGTTTTACTGTTGTATTTTTTATATTTCTAATTTTATACTATTTTTCCTATGTTTATGCCTATTGGTTTTGATATTTTTGGTTTTTAGAAAAAAAATTCAGTCTTAGTTAAATTGATACAGATACTTTCCAAGTATAGTTAAGTATAGTATCTTTAGAATTAAGAACTTGCTAGGTGTTGGTGGTACATGCCTTTGATCTCAGCACTTAGAAAGTAGAGGCAGGCAGATCTCTGTGAGTTTGAAGCTAACTTGGTCTACAAAAAAGTTCCAGGACAGCCAGTACTACACAGAGAAACCCTGTCTCAGAAAAGCCAATTTAAAAAAAAAAAAAAAGAAAAGAAAAAAAAAAAAAAACCTTGAAAAATTATGAATGTAATTTTTTTTTGTTTTTAAAAGAATTTTATCACAGGAAATAACCACTAGACACTCAAAGTACATCTCTAGCCATTTGTGATGGTTGAAAGTAGGTTTCCAGAAATCTTGAAATGATGTCATCTATCACAGCTTGAGGGACCAGGGAATAAGGCCAGACACTGCCCAGTAACGAGATGGGCCGTTCTGCTGAGGGAAAGCTAACAGGTGCTTTCTTACTCTTCTAACACCAGATTTGTGCTGGTGGGTGATTTGAGTATTTATGATTCTAAGGCAATCCATAATAGTTCTCCTTTTTTTGCCAAACCATAACTCAATTCATTGTGTGCGTGTTAGGTTGAAGTCTGGTCTACTCCTCTTTTATTTTATTTTATAATACTTTTATTAGATATTTTCTTTATATACATTTCAAATGCTATCCCGAAAGTTCCCTATAGCCTCCCCTCCCCACCCCCCCAAGCCCTGCTCCCCTACCCACCCACTCCCACTTCTTGGCCCTGGCATTCCCCTGTACTGGGGCATATAAAGTTTGCAATACCAAGGGGCCTCTCTTCCCAGTGATGGCCGACTAGGCCATCTTCTGCTACATATGCAGCTAGAGACACTCACTCTGAGGGTACTGGTTAGTTCATAGCCTCATATGAGACAGCTACACCAGGGTCCCTTCAGCAAAATCTTGCTGGCATATTCAGTAGTGTCTGGGTTTGGTGGCTGATTATGGGATGGATCCCCAGGTGGGGTAGTCTCTGGATAGTCCATCCTTTCGTTTTAGCTACAAACTTTGTCTCTGTAACTCCTTTCATGGGTATTTTATTCCCTATTCTAAGGAGGAAAGAAGTATCCACCCATTGGTCTTCCCTCTTCTTGATTGTATTGTGTTTTGCAAATTGTATCTTGGGAGTTTTATGTTTCTAGGCTAATATCCACTTATCAGTGAGTGCATATCTAATGACTTCTTTTGTGATCGGGTTACCTTACTAAGGATGATATCCTCCAGATACATCCATTTGTCCAAGAATTTCATAAATTCATTGTTTGTAATAGCTGAGTAGTACTCCATTGTGTAAATGTACCACATTTTCTGTATCCATTCTTCTGTTGAGGGACATCTGGGTTCTTTCCAGCTTCTGGCTATTATAAATAAGGCTGCTATGAACATAGTGGAGCATGCGTTCTTATTATCAATTGGAACTTCTTCTGAGTATATGCTCGGGGGAGGTATTGCTGGATCTTCCAGTAGTATATTATGTCCAATTTTCTGAGGAACCTCCAGACTGACTTCTAGAGTGGTTGTACAAGCTTGCAATCCCACCAGCAATGGAGGAGTGTTCCTCGTAATTTCTTTAATATGGTATTATGGTTGTAATTGTATAAGTTTTATGAGTTTTTTTCTTGTTTGTTTTTTAATGTAGTAAGTTACGATGTAACATCAGCAAGAGATATGCTGCTGTTAGCATGTTCTCAGGATGAACAAAAAAAGTGGGTTACTCATCTAGTAAAGAAGATTCCTAAGAACCCACCATCTGGCTTTGTCCGTGCCTCTCCTCGAACGCTGTCAACAAGATCCACTGCAAATCAGTCTTTCCGCAAAGTAGTCAAAAATACATCTGGAAAAACTAGGTAAAAACTAAAATATTAAAGTGTTTAGTCACATAAAAATTGTTGGAACCTGTCTATTAAAATTAGAAATCTAGTCAGTCATGATGGCCACACCTTTAGGCTCAGCACTCAAGAGTGAGAGGCAGGCATGTCTATGTGAGCTTGAGGCCAGCCTGGTCTACAGAGCAAGTGCTAGGAAAGTCGGAGCTAAATAGGGAGACTGTCTCAACAAACAAATACTACTATTACTATAATTAAAAGCCTTCACACCGGGCGTGGTGGCGCACGCCTGTGATCCCAGCACTCGGGAGGCAGAGGCAGGCGGATTTCTGAGTTCGAGGCCTGCCTGGTCGACAAAGTGAGTTCCAGGACAGCCAGGGCTATACAGAGAAACCCTGTCTCGGAAAACCAGGAAAAAAAAAAAAAAAAGAATTACTATGTAGGACACTTTCATACCCAGTGTCTATTACAGATTAGGATGTGACATATAACTTATCCCCTGTTATTTTATCACACTAGAATCATTTTAAATGCAAATGAGTCATAAAGTGTTCCTCATCTTTTACACTGTTTTAGAATTGGATACTTTTGAAAATCAACATCATTTGTTAGGACTGATGAATAGTGTATTACAAATAAACTCAGTTAATTCCTCTTTTTAAGTCTTTGATAGGTGGAACTTTTTTTCAAAAATACTTTATGCCACAACAATTACAGAACCTGATTAAACACTGCCCCTACCCCATTGATTTTTTTGAGACAGAGTGTTTCTTTGTGTAGTCCTGGCTGTTTGGAACTCACTCTGTGGACCAGCCTGGCATCAGTCTCAGAGACCTGCCTGCCTCAGCCTCAGAGTGTTGGGATGAGAGGCTGGGCCAGCATGCTTGGCTTGAAGCTATATTTAATTCACTTACTTTGTTCACTGTCTTCTGTCAGTAATGAAATGATGCATACCTTTTCTGTATTTTCAAGCCTCTATACTATTATAAGCATATCACAGCATTTACCTGAACCCTATAGAATGCTATTTCAATCACCTAACAGGGTATAAACTAAGACTAAAACAATTTAAAATAAGTAAGAAAATGTTTTAGAAATACAAAAGGAAAAAGAAAAAAAGAAAAGAAAAGAAAAAAGATAAAAAAAAAAGAAATACAAAAGGAAATCATATTACAGTGTCTTTTCCTTTCTTCTGTTTTATCTAAACTTTATGTCATTTCTTACTCCTTTGTGTGAGTGTACATGTTTGCCTTTCCCTAAGTTTTTAGGACTAATAGGGGTGGTGCTGATGGGGTTTGAACCCGGGGCCTCATGCATGCCAGTCAAATAGTCTACCACTGAGCCATACTCTCACCCCTCCTTCCAGCTGTTGTTGTATCTTATATTTTTGAACCAAGCGTCTTTCTTAAATTACAAGATTTTGTTTTTTTCCTTCAACAGTTAACCATGTGACCTACTGCTGTGTTGGAATCATGTGGGATGCTACCTGATAAACCGAGCTGTTTAACCATGTGGAACAGACAGGCTGTTTCTTTTGACACAAATACCACAGGCTTTTCAGGGTTAAGATTGCTGTTATTCTGTCCTTGTTTTGGCACAAAAAGCACACTGAGGATTGTCTTTTTTTTCTGTTGTTTTTTTTTTTTTTTTTCCTTGCGGGTTTGCCTACAGGTAGATTAGATTAATTATTACTATGTAATGCAAGTACAGTTGGGGAAAGCTTTGCTAGATATTTTTTTTAAGGTGCTGCCTTTTAAATTTATTAGAAAATGCCTGTCAGTCATGATAGAACCGTTTTCCTCGTATGAACAAGAGGAAGGAACTTTCACTTTCAGTGGAATGGCCATCACTATCAAGATCAGATCGTGGAAGGAGTAAAGAAAATATCTCAAAATGAGACAAGTTTTTCTGTTTTGTTTTGTTTTTTTAATAACTAAGTTTTTTGTGCTCTTGCAAAACTATTCAGAACTGTTTTAAGAACACAGTGATGTCACTTTAAGCTCAGTGTCCTTACTGTAGAATTAAAAGCCTTACTGTCGATTGCCCACAGTGGGCTCTGTGGAGAAATTAAATATCTTACATTATGCTTTACAAAATATTGTATATGTTTCAGCAACTTTGTAGATTGGGAACTGGGAGAAGAGGAAAGAATTACATTTAATCTATGCATTTTTGCCAAGCCATATTGAGTTATTTTACTACTAGAGACATAACTAACTGTACAAGAGAACCAAGTTTAAAAGCATTTTGTGGGATACATCATTTCTGTAATTATATAATGTATTTCTTTGTGGTTTTAAGTGAAAAGACATTAAGTTAACAAACATATAAAAATGTATGCACTGTTTGAAATGTAAATTATTCTTAGAATATTTTCAGTGGAAGTTGCATTACCCTATTAGTGCCTTAATTTGAGAGAATTTTTTTACTGCCATAAATACAGACTTTTCAGAAAACAGATTTTACAAAAAATTATGTGTTTTTTTCATTGGTAATTGGTTTAATTTAAAATATAGAGGTTTGTCAGATTTTTATAAATTGAGTACAACCTTTGTACCAAACTACCTGCTACAATAATGAAACTATCTGCAAAAACATATACAGTTACACCAGTAGTAAAGAATTATGAAATATATCCATGATGTTTTCCAGTTAACATAGGAATTACCATATAAATACTGTTCAACTCTCCTCTGGTAACAAGAGTTGATGTGTATGGGCAGTGTGATTTATTGTTTATTTTTTTAACCAAATACCTCCTCAGTAATTTATAATGGCTTTGCAGTAATGTGTATCAAATAAGCACTGGAAAACCGATCTTCTCTAGGGTGATATGCATGTTTCAAGTGGTATTGAAAGCCGCACTGATGGATATGTAGTAATAAACATATCTGTTATTAATATGCTAATGACTCTGTGCTCATTTAATGAGAAATAAAATAATTTATGGATAGATACTTTTAATATTGACTACTATAGTATTTTCTCATGGCTGGAATGAATAGATGGCATACTAAAAATTATTCAGTGATTGTATACAAATGTTTGCTAAATTTTGTGAATAGATTAAAATTATTTTTTAAAGATAAAACTTGACTTGGGCTCTAAAACAAGAGGTACTATTGTTCAAGTAAAAGATAGCTAATCTTTGTTGGAAAACAATTCCCCATGGGTCTGTTGCAGGTCTGTACATCTTGTGAGCAGAGGCTGTGATAATTTACATTTGGGCCATCACAGATACAACACAACCACCCACAGCCTTAAAAGATAAAATGTGTCCCTTCAGAGGTCCCTTTACTGCCAGTGTCTCTCTGCATGGTTAAAGTCAGGCAGTTTGCTTAAGCTTATTTAAAAATTCAGATTCCAGTGCTGAAGAGATGATTGGTTGAAACCACATTTGCCTTTCTTCCAACAGGACCCAGTTCAGTTCTCAGCATTCAATGTCTCAACAACTAACTCCAAGGGATCTAAGACCCTCTTCTGGTCTCTTTGACACCAACACAAAGGTAGCATACACATACATATGTACATAAACATACACACACACTTAAAAACAAGAAAGGCTGACTCCTTATACTTGTAGTTTCTTCATCTGTTATATAAGACCATCCTGAGTTCAGGGCCCACCTGATCTGGGGGAACAGGAAGATCATGCTGCTTGCTATGAGTAAAATAGTGTTCATTTTTCTCTGTCATGCACATGTTTCATGTTGTCTCTATCCTAAGAACTGTGATAAACTTAATTTGTGACTTGCAAATGGGATGTAGGGTGTGGATCCTTTCTTTATCACCTGACAGTTTACTTACTGCATTCTTAGAGACATCCGCATTAAGTAGTATGTCAAGGTTGAGTAGCAGCCAGCACAGTTAATTCATACTAAATATAAGGATTTTTTAAAAATGAAATACTGGCTTGGCAGTGGTGGGGCATGCCTGTAATCCCAGCACTTGGGAGGCAGAGGCTGGTGGATTTCTGAGTTTGAGGCCAGCCTGGTCTACAGAGTGAGTTCCAGGAAAGCCAGGGCTAAACAGAGAACCCCTTTCTCGAAAAACAAACAAACAAAAGGAATATTACATTTATTTTTACAGCAATACAGTTAATACTAAATATAAGGGTATCTTTTTTAATGAAATACTAGTCTGAGCATCACAGTGCTCAGAACTGAGTGTCCAGAGGAAGGACTCCTAATGCTGACTTGCAGAACTGCTTCTCTGCATTCCCAGCATATTCCAGTTCTATAATGGCCAGAGCATGCTGGTCCAAGAAGCTAGTACCTGACAGTACTTCCAAGTATCTGCTATATCTACAGACCAGTCTGGCACTTTGTACTTTTTGCCACTTAGGAATTTCACATCCACTCATGTGAATCACTGTCCATCCTGCCTCAGAAAACCACTTTAGCCAAAGATTGTCCTACCCAGAACCCTAGCTCAAGATTGTCTAAGAAATATATTACAGCTTCTAGATCTCTCCTCTCACTGGAAGACACACTAATGGAATGGAGATTTAATAGTCCACCTGAAAGAGACGGGACTGTGGGGGCACTTGTAGCTGACAGAGATTGTCCTACATCCAGCTGTTAACAAAAATAATTCATAATATCATGCTTTCTTTTTGCTTGACATACACAAGGACCTATGTTTGAGCTTGCCACCACTGCCCACAAAAGAGTGGTGACAACAAAAAATAAGGAGGAAGGAATCTTACTTAAGTTATGAAAACAAAACAGACTGGGCTAGAGAGATCGCTCAGTGGAGCTGATACTGTGGCACAGCACTCCATACCCAAATACCTTTGAGAGAGAGCTGGTCTCCCAGAAGTGTGGGCAAGCCTGTGTGCTCCAGTAAGACCACCACTTCTGCTCAGAGGGAGACCCGCTCAGAACCCTCAAGACACATGAACTGAGGAGCAGCCTGGCAGGATCCTTCTGGTTTCCATCTGTGCCCTGAACTGACCCAGTGCCACAGCTCTACATACCTGAATACTGCCAGGAAAGAACTGGTCTCTCAGGAGTGTGTAAACACTTGTAAGCACAGGTAAAACCACTACTTCTGTTCAAATTCCTGGCCTAAGAGGGGCCCGCCCAGAGCCATCAAGACACAGAAACCAAGAAACAGCCGGGGACAGGATCCTTCCAGTTTCCATCTGCACCCCTGAGCTGATCCTGTGCCACAGCTCTCCATACCCAAATTTCTCCCAGAGAGAACTGTTCTCCCTTGAGTACTGATGCACAGGCTTGCAGGAGGGACAAGCCACAGTAAGAGACAGCAAAACCATCTAACACCAGAGATAACCAGATGGTGAGAGGCAAGGGCAAGAACATAACAGAAACCAAGACTACTTGGCATCATCAGAACCTAGTTCTCCCACCACAGCAAGCCCTGGATACCTGGACACACCAGAAAAGCAAGATTCGGATTTAAAATCAAATCTCATGAAGATGATAGAGAACTTTAAGAAGGACATAAATAACTCCCTTAAAGAGATATAGAACACAGGTAAACAGGTAGTAGCCCTTAAAGAGAAAACAAACAAAAAAAAATCCCTTAAAGAATTACAGGAAAGCACAACCAAACAGGTGAAGGAATTGAACAAAAGCACCCAGAATCTAAAAATGGAAACAAGAAATCACAAAGGGAGACAACCCTTGAGTGAGAAACCCTAGGAAAGAGATCGAGATCAGGAGTCATATATGCAAGTAAAACCAACAGATAAAAGAGAAGAAAGAATCTCAGGTGTAAAAGATACCATAGCAAACATTGACAAAACAGTCAAAGAAAATGCAAAAGGAAAAAACCTCCTAACCCAAAACATCCAGAAAGTCCAGGACACAATGAAAAGATGAAACCTAAGGATAATAGGTATAGAAGAGAGTGAAGATTCCCAGTTTCAGCAAAGTTATAAAAGAAAACTTCCCTAACCTAAAGAAAGAGATGCCCATGAACATACAAGAAGCCTACAGAACTCAAAATAGATTGGACCAGAAAGGAAATTCCTCCTGTCACATAATAGTCAAAACACCAAGTGCACAGAACAAAGAAAGAATATTAAAAGCATTAAGGGAAAAAAAGTCAAGTAACATATAAAGGCAGACCTATCAAAGTTAGACCAGACTTCTCACCAGAGACTATGAAAGCTAAAAGAACCTGGACAGATGACATACAGACCATAAGACAACACAAATACCAGTCCAGGGTACTATTCCCACAAAAACACTCAATTACCATAGATGGGAGAAACCAAGGTATTCCATGATGAAAACAAATTTACACAATATCTTCCCCAAATCCAGCCCTGTGAAAGATAATAGATGGAAAACACCAACACAAGAAGGGAAATTACACCCTAAAACAAGAGTAATCTTTCAACAAAACCAAAAGAACATAATTCCACCTCTCACAACAAAAATAAAGCAACAACCACTGTTCCTTAATATATTAACATCAATGGTCTCAATTCCCCAATAAAAAGACATAGAGGCTGGATATATAAACAGCACCCAGAATTTTGCTACATACAGGAAAAGCACGTCAGTGACAAAGGCAGACGCTACCTCAGAGTAAAAAGCTAGAAAACAATTTTCCAAGCAAATGGCCCAAAAAACAAGCTGGAGTTGGCATTCTAATATCAAATAAAATCAACTTTCAACCAAAAGTTATCAAAAAAGTTAAGGAGCACTTCATACTCACTAAAGGCAAAATCTACCAAGAACTCTTAATTCTGAACATCTATGCTACAAATGTAAGGCCACCCACAATCATAAAAGAAACTTTACTAAAGCTCAAAGCACACATTGCACTCACAATAATAGTGGAGACTTCAACACCCCACTGTCATTAATGTACAGATCATGGAAACACAAACTAAACAGATGCAGTGAAACTAACAAGTTATGGACCACCTGGATTTAACAGATATCTATAGAACATGTCATCCTAAATCAAAAGTATATACCTTCTCAGCACTTCATGGTACCTTCTCAAAAACTGACCATATAATCCTTCACAAAACAGACCTCAACAGATACAAGAAGACTGAAATAATCCCATGCCTCCTATCAGATCACCACGGACTAAGGGTAGTCTTCAATAGCAACAAAAACAACAGAAGACCCACGTACACATGGAAGTTGAATAATGCTCTACTCAAGGATAACTTGGTCAAGGAAGAAATAAATTAAAGACTTCTTAGAATTTAATGAGCTGGGCGTGGTGGCACATGCCTTTAATCCCAGCACTTGGGAGGCAGAGGCAGGTGGATTTCTGAGTTCGAGGCTAGCCTGGTCTACAAAGTGAGTTCCAGGACAGCCAGGGCTATACAGAGAAACCCTGTCTCGGAAAAAAAAAAAAAAAAGAATTTAATGAAAATAAGGTCACAACATATCCAAGCATATGGGACACAAGAAAGTAGTGCTAAGAGGAAAACTCATAGTTCTGAGTGCCTCCAAAAAGAAACCAGAGAGAGTATATACTAGTAGCTTGACAGCACACCTGAAAGCTCTAGAACAAAAAGAAGCAAATATACCCAAGAGGAGTAGACAGGAGGAAATAATCAAACTCAGGACTGAAATCAACCAAGTGGAAACAAAAAGTACAAAGAATCAACCAAACTAGGAGCTGGTTCTTTGAGAAAATCAACAAGATAGATAAACCCTTAGCCAGACTAACCAGAGGGCACAGAGACGGTGTCCAAATGAACAAAACCAGAAATGAAAAGGGAGATACGGCACAGCAACTGAAGGAATTCAAAAAATCATCAGATCCTATTACAAAAACCTGTAGTTGCCCGGCGTGGTGGCGCATGCCTTTAATCCCAGCACTCGGGAGGCGAGGAAGCCAGATTTCTGAGTTTGAGGCCAGCCTGGTCTACAAAGTGAGTTCCAGGACAACCAGGGCTATACAGAGAAACACTGTCTCAGGGAAAAAAACAAAAAACAAAACCAAAAACCTGTAGTCAACAAAATTGGAAAATCTGGATGAAATGGACAATTTTTCTAGACAGATAACAAATACCAAAGTTAAATCAGGTTCAGATAAACCATCTAAACATTCCCATAAGCCCCAAAGAAATAGAAGCAGTCATTAAAAGATTCCCAACTAAGAAAAGCCCAGGACCAGATGGATTTAGTGCAGAGCTCTATCAGACCTTCAAAGAAAACCTAATACCAATACTCTTCAAATGAATCCACAAAGTAGAAACAGAAGGAACCCTACCCAATTCATTCTATGAAGCCACAGTTATACTGATACCAAAACTAAAGACCCAACAAAAAAAGAGAACTTCAGACCAATTTCCCTTGTGAATATCAATACAAAAATACTCAATAAAGTTCTCACAAACCTAACCCAAGAACACACTAATACAACCATTCACTACAATCAAGTAGGCTTCATCCCAGGGATGCAGGGATGGTGTAATCCACTACATAAACTCAAAGGAAAAAAAACAAAAAACAAAAACAAAAAAAATCACATGATCACTTCATTAGATGCTGAAAAAAGCGTTTGACAAAATTCAACATCCCTTCATGTTTAAAGACTTGGAAAGATCAGGAATTCAAAGCCCATACCTAAACATAATAAAAGCAATACAGCAAACCAGTAGCCAACATCAGACTAAATGGAGAAAAACTTGAAGCAATCTCACTAAAATCAGGGACTAGACAAGGCTGCCAACCTTTTCAATGTAGTACTTGAAGTTCTAGCTAAAGCAAAAAGACAACAAAAGGATATCAAAGGGATACAAATTGAAAAGGAAGAAGTCAATCTATCACTGTTTGCAGATGATATAATAGAATACTTAAGTGACCCCCAAAACCCCATCAGAGAACTCAGCTGATAAACCACTTCATCAAAGTGACCGGATATAAAACTAACTGAAACAAATCAGTCGCTTTCGTATACTCAAAGGATAAACGGTCTGAGAAAGAAATTAAGGAAATGACACCCTTCACAACAGTCACAAACAATATAAAAGATCTTGATATGACGCTAACCAAACAAGTGAAAGATCTGTAGGTCAAGTATTTCAAGTCTCTGAAGAAAGAAATCAAAGATTGGACATAGTACTATCTGAGGACCCAGCAGTATCATTCCTGGGCATATACCCAGAAGATGCTCCAATAAGGACACATGTGCCACTATGTTCATAACAGCCGTATTTATAATAGCCAGAAGTTGGGAACAAACCAGATGTCCCTCAACAGGAATGGATACAGAAAATGTGGTACATTTACACAATGGAATACTACTCTGCTACTAAAAACAATGACTTTATGAAATTTGCAGGCATATGGATGGAAATTGAAAATATCATCCTGAGTGACGTAACTCAGTAACAAAAAAAAAAAAAAAAAACACCCAGTATGTAATCACTGATAAGTGGTATTAGCCCAAAAGTTCACAATATCCAAAATACAATTCACAGAAAATATGAAGCCCATGAAGAAGGAAGACCAAAATGTGAATGCTTCAGTTCTTTCTTCCTTTCTTTCTTTTTCCTTCTTTCTCTCTCTCTCTCTCTCTCTCTCTCTCTCTCTCTCTCTCTCTCTCTCTCTCTTTCTCCTTTCCATTTATTTTGTTAGATGTTTTCTTAGTTTACATTTCAAATGTTATCCTCTTTCCTAGTTTCCTCTCTGAAAATCCCCTATACCCTCCCCCTGCTCCCCAACCCACCCACTCCAACTTTCTGGCACTGGCATTCCCCTATACTGGGGCCTAGAACCTTTGCAAGAAGAAGGGCCTCTCCTCCCATTGACGACCGACTAAGCCATCCTCTACTACATATGCAGCTAGAGACACAAGCTCTAGGGGTACTGCTTAGTTTGTATTGTGGTTCTTCCTATAGAGTTGCAGATCCCTTCAGCTCCTTGGGTACTTTCTCCAGCTCCTTCATTGGGGACCCTGTGTTCCATCCAATAGATGACGGTGAGCATCCAATTCTGTATTTGCCAGGCACTGGCATAGCCTCACAGGAGACAGCTATATCAGAGTCCTGTCAGCAAAATCTTGTTGATATATGCAATAGTGTCTGGGTTTGGTGGTTGTTTATGTGATGGGTCCCAGATGGGGCAGTCTCTGGATGGTCCTTCCTTCAGTCTCAGCTCCAAACTTTGTCTCTGTAACTCCTTCCATGGGTATTTTGTTCCCCCTTCTAAGAAGGATCAAAGTATCCACACTTTGGTCTTCCTTCTTCTTGAGTTTCATGAGGTTTGCAAATTTTATCTTGGGTATTCTGAGCTTCTGGGCTAGTACCCACTTATCAGTGAGTGGCATATCATGGGTGTTCTTTTGTAATTGAGTTACCTCACTCTGGATGATTTCCTACATTTGCCTAAGAATTTCATAAATTCATTGTTTTTAATAGCTGAGAAGTACTCCATTGTATAATGTACCACATTTTCTGTATCCATTCCTCTGTTGAGGGGCATCTGGGTTCTTTCCAGCTTCTGGCTATTATAAATAAGGCTGCTACGAACATAGTGGAGCATGTGTTCTTATTACCAGTTGGAACATCTTCTGGATATATGCCCAGGAGGGGTATTGCTGGATCCTCCAGTAGTACTATGCCCAGTATTCTGAGGAACGGCCAGACTGATTTCCAGAGTGGTTGTACCAGCTTTCAATTCCACCAGCAATGGAGAAGTCTTTCCTCTTTCTCCACATCCTCACCAGCATCTGCTGTCACCTGGGTTTTTGATCTTAGCCATTCTGACTGCTGTGAGGTGGAATCTCAGGGTTGTTTTGATTTGCTTTCCCCTGATGATTAAGGATGTTGAACATTTTTTTCAGGTGCTTCTCAGCCATTTGGTATCCTCAGTTGAGAATTCTTTGTTTAGCTCTGTACCCCATTTTTAATAGGGTTATTTGGTTTTCTGGAATCCAATTTCTTGAGTTCTTTATATATACTGGATATTAGTTCCCTATCAGATTTAGGATTAGTAAAGATCTTTTCCCAATCTGTTGGTGGCCTTTTTATCTTATGGACAGATTTTACCTTTGATGAGTATTAAGTTCCCCTCCTTGTCTTTTTTTGTTAACTTTGGGTTGAAAGTTGATTTTATTCGCTATTATAATAGCTACTCCCACTTGTTTCTTGGGACTTCGCTTGGAAGATTATTTTCCAGCCTTTTACTCTGAGGTAGTGTCTGCCTTTGTCCCTGAAGTGGGTTTCCTGTATGCAGCAAAATGTTGGGTCCTGCTTATGTAGCCAGTCTTTTAGTCTATGTGTCTTTTTATTGGGGAATTGAATCCATTGATATTAAGGGATATTAAGGAAAAGTAATTGTTGCTTCCTGTTATTTTTGTTGTTAGAGTTGGGATTTTGTTCTTGTGGCTGTCTTCTTTTTTGTTGAAAGATTGCTTTCTTGCTTTTTCTAGGATGTAGTTTCCCTTCTTGTGTTGGTGTTTTCCCTTTATTATCCTTTGAAGGGCTGGATTCATGGAAAGATATTGTGTGAATTTGATTTTGTCATGTAATACTTTGGTTTCTCCATCTATGGTAATTGAGAGTTTTGCTGGGTATAATAGCCTGGGCTGGCTTATCTTTGTTCACATAGCAACCAGTTGATGTATGACTTTACCCGCCGACAAGGGGCAATAGACAGAGGGGAGGTTCCAGTCAGATGGTGTGGACTCAGACAAGATAGCCTTACCTGCATCCTTGCATTCTTTTTCATCTTTACAGTCAAGAGCCCTGCCCTGGCATTTGGGCTCATGGACAACTCTTTTACATGAATCACAAGTTACAAAATCTCATTTTCCTTCATTCTCCTCTTCTTCTTCTAAGTAATTCTAATCTTAGAATTTTAGAACTCTATATCTCTATGTGGAGAATAGAAATCATACTACTGTATCTTAACTATAGGTTGGTATTGATGCTGGAGGACCATAAGCTATACTGTATCTTTAACATGGGAACAAAAACAGAATAAGAAGGGATAGTAAACAGGACTAGGCAGGGACCATTTTAGCGAGGCTTGAGGGTCTGGGCATAATGTAGGTGCACGTAGATCAGATCTTTGGCTGGAACTGGTGAGATGTCTTTGGGGTACCCGGTTTGTTCGCTGTAGCCAATTGTGACCAGCCTTCTTTCTGCACCACCTGCAAGCCTTTTAACTTAGCATACAGATTATTATTACAACAACATGTAGATTTAAACACATCATTTAAGACAGTGATGGCCATGGGAGCCCCATAAAGGATCTCAAAAAGAGTAAAACTGAATCAAGAGGGAGTATTTCTAGTTTTAAATAGGGCAAAGGGAAGGAGCACCAAGTCTGTGCCAGTCTCTATGATTAATTTTGTCAAGGTCTGTTAGAGTTCTATTTATTTTTTCTATCTGTCCTGAGCTCTGAGGTCTGTACACACAATGCAATTTTCATTTGACCTCTAAATACTTGGCCACACCCTGACTTACCTGGGCAACAAAGGCAGGGCCATTATCTGACACTATTGCTTTTGGCACTCCGAACCTTGGAAAATTTTTCTTTAATAATCTTCTTGATGACTATCTGAGCAGTCTCATTTTTACAGGGAAAAGCTTCTATCCATCTTGAGAACGTTCACAAAACCCAAAAGGTATTCATACACATATTTTTCTCAGTAAAGTCTATTTCCCAGTAGATGTCAGGTCTGTCTCCCATGGGAGGACTAGTTTTTTTTCTTCAGTTTTTACTATTTTATACAGGGTTTCTTTTACCAGTCTTAATTTGTCTATAACTTGATAGTCTTCAGACTGTCAGGATCATTGCTCTTTGGGATGCCTGTTTGGTGGTTAGATCTGCCATCTGATTTCTTTTAGCCACAGCATCTTACTCTTTTTCTGCAGATGTCAACAACTCTCTTTGTCTGTATATTGCTCCGCACAGTGGCAAAAGCATATCTGCTGTCAGTGTAGACTTCTCTTTTGTCATTTATAGAGCTTGTATCAAAGCCACAAGTTCAGCTTTTTGGGCTGAAGTCCCTTCAGGGAGGCTGCTGGCCTAGATCATTTGCTTTCTGTCCACCACTGCACTGCTGTCCCCACCTTCCGCTTACCTTCAACTGTGAGGCTACTGCCATCCGTGTACCAGCTCAAACTCTCAGGCCAAGGCTGATCTGATCCTTCAGATCATTTCCAGTATCAGTTTCTTCTGCCAGAATGTCAGAGCAGTGAAGAGTAGGTGAAGTCTCGGCAGGTAGCAGGGGGAACGTAGGTTACTTGTTCAGTCAACAAAAAGCTCTGATAATGTGTCCATCGGTCAGGGAAACGGTTGGATAATGTTTTCAAGAGCGTTAGTCAGCCATTGGTCAGGGGGGCTGAACCACACTTTTTAGGGCATGTGCCAAGTTTTGTCTCAGAGTCAATTTATCTGCGTCCTTGACCAGAAGCCACTATGTGCAGACAAGCAAGCCATCTTACAGTCACCAGGTCTAATTTTTTACAAGTATGCCACAGGTCTTTTCCAGGGTCTCAATCTCTGAGTAAGAACCTCTTTGGCAATATTGTTGTTTTCAGTCACATCTAAGAGTCTCAAAGTTGGGGACAACATTAGGGCAGTCTTAATAGCATCAAAGTCCATCCAAGATTGTTCTTTATTTCTCTATATGAAGGGCTGTTTATTTCTTTAATTTAGCAAAACCTGGAATCCACAATCTGCAAAAGCCCGCAGTGCCCAGGAACTTTTCTAGCTTGTTTTGCACTGGTTGGTGGGGGAATGTGAAACACAGTCTCTTTTCTAGCTGCTTCAACAGGTAGGCCACCGGTCTTTTCTAAGGACTCAGCTTCTGTGTTAGCACCCCTTTTGCTATCTCTTTACTTTTAGCCACAAACAGGAGAAGGGTTGGTCATGAGGGGGGCTCCTCTTCTTTTTGTTAGGGCAGTCTCTCACCCAGTGCCCTTTTATTTACAGTAAACACATTGATCTTTAGCCAAAAGCTTTCTTTTGTTGCCAGGTACTAAGTTTTCTAGTTTCCCTGACTTTTGTGGCCAGCATTTCATTTTTCTTATCTTTTTAAAAAATTTTTCTGGCTTCCTATTTCTTACAGATCATTTCTAAGTGTGCCACTTTGCTAGGTTCTAGTCTTTGTCATTTACCTTTCTTTGCTCCTGTTTCCTAACTGTAATGGAGATCTCATATAATGATATATATGAGATCCTCCTTGTCTTTGCTTCCTTTGGATGTTATCTAATTATCACATCTATATTCTGTCACTTATCTTCTCTCATAGTTTGCCTCTACCCTGGTTTATCTTTCTGTCTCACAGCACATCTCTGATTCTGACTCTGGTCTCTGTCTTTGTCAGCCTCATTTTATTGGTTCCTCTTCTAAATATTTCTCATTCAGAGTATCTCTCTCATCTCAGACCTAATTTCCTTCATCTCTATTCTACCTCTCCTCACTGTTAACCTATCTCTTCTGAGTCTGCTGAAGCTTTGCTCTCAGCTCTTCTTTGCAGACCTCTATCCTTCTTTTGTTTCTCTTCCTCTGCACTTTCTTATCATCGACTTACACTAACTTTTTTACTGACTAACCCTGTCCTTCTCTTAACTTCTGTAACTTCCTATTACCTCGGTCAGATTGTTGGGGCACTTTCTAGTCCCACAGAGACGAGACACTCATCAGAGCCTGGCAGTTAGACTCGCAGGTGCTCCTTACCTTGGACAGAAGCCCCAAGTGGGCAGATGCCTCCCTCACTGGAGCTTGGAACAGACTCACTGCCAGCAGCTCAGGGCAGTGCCTGAGAAGAGAAAACACGTGGGGCAGAGAAGGGAGTGCAGCTTTCACAGCTGGCTGCACCAGACCACTGATATCTCAAAATGAAAGCACTTTTTTCTGTTAACAAGAGACGGGATGCCGGGGACAGGGGAATGAGAAGCTGCCAGGGAACCTGCGGTGCAGGCTCCTGGGAGCAGCAAACACTGGCAGGGACGGGGGAAGGCGTCAGAGGCAGCGACTCAACCACTTGACGGACGCCTGGTGCTCGCTGCACTGTCTGCCCGCCTGGCTTGCCCTTGGAGGCGGCGGTGGTGGCAGCGAGGGAGGGAGCAGCCAGGCGGGCACAAGGGACGTGCGGGCAAGCACCCATGTGCAGACTCTGAGGGGCAGCGGCTGTAGTCAGCCCCTCCTCAGCTGTGGCAGGCATTGTGGCTGCTCTAGGGAGCTAGGCGGGACCAGTGCGGGCCACGGCGGGCCTTGCCCCTCTTCTTCTCTCTCTCTCTCTCTTTTTTTTTTTTTTTTTTTTTTTTTTTTTTTTTTTTTGCCCGCCTGCGGGCAGCGAAGTATGTGGCGGTGGTGGGCATCCCGGGGAAACCTCTGTGTTGGTGTTCCCCCCGCCCCGGGCCTCAATTTTTTTCCGCGGCGCCTCGCCTCGGCCGCCCACACTCGCCATTAGCGTCTCACAACTCGCTCGCAGGGCACAGATGGCCTCTGTTGCCGCTGAGCCTGCAGAACCCAGAACCGCAGCACCACTGCTGCTGCCAAGGTCCTAACTGCTCCGCCAAAGCCAGAAGTTCTTAGTCCGGCTCTGCGGCTGCATCCCAGAACTCTTCTGAGCAGCCCGGGGCTCATGCAGGGGAGCAGGTCCGTCCACGGGAAAACAGCGCTGAGTTGTTTTTTCTTAACTATCACTGACAAATTCTGTCCCAACGTTAGTCCAAGTCTACAGTCAGAGACAAAGGGTTGACACACACACAGTCTGTCCCATGACAAAAACCACAACAGAAACAAGACAGCAACAGTGGAAAAAAAAAAGACACCAGTATATCTAAGCACACTCGTCCGCATCTGGACATATACAACCAGCCAAACGCTATTTCCTGACGGGGTCGGATTCCACATCGACTCCCTTTCTGACGGGGTAGGATTCCACATCCACTCCCGCTCTGGCAGAGAGAACACTCTCTTCCTTCACTCTGCCAGGCAACAGCCAGGTCCTCTTGACTGTTCCATACCCTGGGCACTCCCTCCAGGATCTCCCTTGGAATGTCTTCCAGGTGTGCAGCCTGTGGGGCCATAGTCCGTTGTCCTCCCACAGCCACTAGGGTCCTTTCGGTCCACAGTGGCAGCTGCCAGAATACAGAATACCAGAACTGGTAACACAGGTGGGGCTCAAACCCACAATCTCAGAACTGAAAAACTAAGACACAAATTCAGCAGTGCCACACTTAGACACTTAGACAACAGACAACATAACAAGACTCACACAAACAAACGCACCTCCAAGGGGTCCTTTGGGGTTCCTGGGTGTCACGCAGATCTCGGTGGAACCTCCAAATGAAAGAACCTAGTGGGGAAACCCCCACTCAGCTCCTGATTCGGCGTGCACCCAAGAATCACGAATAGAACACAACACCTTGATGTAACAACACGAGGTATTTTAATGGCGGAGCTCCGGGTCGAAATGTATCTCACACAGGAGACAGTGGATTCGACCATGAGGCTTGGAAGCTAGGGGTTTTTATAGAAAAGGAGTGGGGCTAGGGGAGGAATTGCCGCGGTTTCACATGATTGGTCCATTTAAACATCAGCAGCCTATAACATTTAACTTAGGTCAGAGGGGTGGGAGATAGGGAGGCGATGGGCCTGCCCGGGTATGTCCTGGTCTGTTCTGCTATGTTCTCAGCCCCAGGTTTCAAAGCTCACAAACAACTCTTTGGGCTATTTGACATACATTACATGAATCACAGTTTTATTTCCTTTCAGTGCCACACTTAGACACTTAGACAACAGACAACATACAAGACTCACACAAACAAACGTACCTCCAAGGGGTCCTTCGGAGTTCTTGGGTGTCACGCAGATCTCAGTGGGACCTCAAAAATGTTAGACCTAGTGGGGAAACCCCCACCCAATTCCCGATTCAGCGTGCACCCAAAAAATCACGAAGGACCATCTCTTGATGTAATTACATGAGGACGTTTAATGACGGAGCTCCGGACCAACATGCATCCCACACAGGAGATAACGGATGTCGGCCACGAGGCTCGAAAGCTAGGGGTTTTTATGGGGGAAGGGGCTTAGGGGTGTGGAATCAGCATAGCGACACACTGTTGGCTTATTCAAACATTAACAGAAAGATTACAGGGCATCAGGACTTTGTTCCTGTGGGCTGGGGGCTTATCTTTGTTTACATAGCAACCAGTTGATGTATGACTTTACTCGCCGACAAGGGGCAATAGACAGAGGGGAGGTTCCGGCCAGATGGTGTGGACTCAGACAAGATAGCCTTGCCTGCGTCTTTGCATTCTTTTTCATCTTTACAGTCAAGAGCCCTGCCCTGGCATCCGGGCTCATGGACAACTCTTTTACATGAATCACAAGTTACAAAATCTCATTTTCCTTCAACTCCACCTTAGGTGGGCTAGCTGACAGTGGCAGAACTGGTCTGAGCCAGCCTGCTCAAGGCTGGGGGAGGCTATAATTCCTCCCTAATTATTTAATAAAATTTAGCTGGACTGGGGCATAAAGTTTACTTATGCTCCACGGTCCTGCCTGGGAATTACGGTGGCTGGAAGCCTTGCCTGTCTTAGGACTGTGTCTAATTGGACTTATTCCGTATCCATCCTGAAGAACATATGCAGCTTGTTTGTGTTTATTTGCACAAACATGGCTCTATGGTGTTCTTATGAACAAACCATGGCCTCTTGGCACATGCCTCCGTCTTAGATTGAAATAAGCCATAGACCCAGTTTCCCATCCTTGGCTGCCAGCCCTCATTGCACACCTTTTTCCCAGTCAGACCAAAGCCACAATATGCACTCAATGCATCTCTTCATATCAATGAATTACTGCCATATGCACTTGCTGAAGGTGAGCCTTTGAGGAGGTAACTGGCCTGCTTGAAATACAAAGCTGAAAGTTGAAAAGCAACAGGATTAAGGTTGACTATGGGGAAGTTCAGGTACTCTATTCAGCTGCAAATTAGCAATGATCAAGCCCAAGCTCTGGCCTCCAGGTGTGAGGGAGTTGACTCTGAGAATCAACAGAAAAGCTGTTACTTCTCATGTAAATAGGCTATGCTCCAAGTTAACTCTGCTGGCTAATAAAGATTTTTAACTATCTTCATAATAGGAATCTCTAATAGTGGATTTATTATTAGACCAGTCCATGATTGAGTCAGAATACCTGGTCACATTAAAGGAAAGAGAAGAATCATTATAACTACTTCTTTTGATTAATTTTTCTAAGTCAGTTTCCAAAGTCTCTATGTTCTCTGTCCTACAAGGTTAAAAAGCTTGAAGCAAGGTTTGTCTAATCTGGGACAAAGGCAAGCAAAGGTGGGTCAAGAACATACACCCAATACAGCTTTCTTGTGACCATTGTCAGGACACTCAGCAAGCTCACAAGTCAACCTGTTACACAAATCATTCTGGCAGCTAGCATGCCCCTGCAGCATTCTGTGGAAAAACCACAAGCATGTCATCTTCCCCATATTAAATATTTGATCAGGATCATGCCATATTCCAATAAGTGGATCCTTCCATCTCACCTAGGCATAAGTATGCCTAGTTTTAAGATACTATAAGGCACTCATCAAGGAGTTCTTTGACATCCAAATTTTAAAATTTTAAAAATAAAAAGTGTGAAGCTGGGCATGGTGGCACACACCTTTAATCCCAGCACTCGGGAGGCAGAGGCAGGTGGATTTCTGAGTTTGAGGCCAGCCTGGTCTACAAAGTGATTTCCAGGACAGCCAGGGCTATACAGAGAAACCCTGTCTCGAACATCTCCCCCCAAAATAATAATAATAATAATAAAATTAAAAATACAAAAAGTGTGATTTAAATAATGTACACGGAGATATAATTCCCCCTTTATTGTTTTTTAAGAAGATAGAGTTTTATAATTCCACAATACCTCATCCTTGATAAATATAAAAAGTCTCAGTAACATGGGTAACATTAAATTGTTGACAAAACATCTCAAATACTTGACTGTAATAGCCTGTTCCAAAATCTGTTTTAATCTGATTTGGAACACCAAGCATTAAAAAAAAATATTAACATAGGCAATGACTAATTACACTTTTAGTTGCTTCTCTTGTTAGAGCTGTTGCAACTAGAAAGCCTAAAACTGTATCAATAGTCTCATGTGCATATTTTATTTATTAAAAATCAGAAATAGGAGTATTCATTTGCAATAATTGATTAAGTATAAGTCCTCAAGAATTAACACCATTTTGGGGAACAGGTAGAAACTGAGGACACTGAGAACAAGTCTTTACAATTTGACATGCACATTCTCTAAAAATACCAAAATATTATCTTAAGCCAGTACTGTTTTGATGATGTAAATAATGAGATTATGCGGCCAATTATTCTTGTGTAAGGCCTATAATCTGCCTGGGATATAAATCTGGGGTGGCATTGTCTTAAGAGGTCTTGTCCGGACAATCTAGAATGAGTTCTTAAATGTCCAAAGACAGTCCTTTAAAGGAACAGTATTTTTTTTCTTAACGTGAGTTGTATATGCATAAACAATTGCAAATTTGAGAATTTGTAGTATCTAAGAAACAAACAATTTCAAGCAATTGTAAGCTCTGAGATATATAGATAGATAGATAGATAGATAGATAGATAGATAGATAGATAGAGATAGATACACTATTAGTATACAAATTAAAGCTTGATTTGTCAACATTTTAATACACTGACTACAGCACACAATTTAATTATCTGTGCTGAAGCAGGAGGAAACTCAAAAGAATAAACATGTGATCCAATCACATATGCTTTCCTCCCATACAAGGGCTGTTTCTAAATACAGTAATTTGGTTTTTTTGTTTTTTTTTGTTTTTTTATGGTTTTTTGAGACAGGGTTTCTCTGTGTAGTCCCAGCTGTCCTGGAACTCACTTTGTAGACCAGGCTGGCCTTGAACTCAGAAATCCACCTGCCTCTGCCCCCCGAGTGCTGGGATTAAAGGCATGCACCACCACGCCCGGCTGGTAGATGTATTCTTTATGGGATGCATGTATGTATAAATTTACAGAAAATACAAAAGCATGCATAGAAGCAATCTTTAACAAGTTATATTTTGGATAATGATTATCAATTTTACCTAAAAAGTTTGCTATGCAATAGGCCAAATATCAATATTCTGCAATAACCAATTTAATTGCTGTTTGGAAGAAGGAACAGATGCCTCGTCAGGTTTTTAAGACACATTTTTTTCTAAAATAACTTCATGATTTTATCTTACAATTCTTTATTAGCACTACAACAGCGTCATAATGGGATGTTAAAACTTTAATTGGATATGAAGTAACATGATTTTACATTAATGTTCTATTTTGCCAAAGAATTGCTGTGGGAACATTGAGTAACAATAACTGAAATAAGCAGCTAATATTTGATTACCATTGATTACAATTGATAACAATTAATTATAAAAGCTTCCTCTACTTTCTGCAAAGTATTTTGTTTCTCACCAGTTAATTTGCATCTCCCTTGATAACATCCAACAAAGGTTTAAGTCACCTTAAGACCTTAGCCATTTAACATCTCCTGGAAGCTTTTGAAAGTAATTTGAAGTAAGCAAATCATCTTTTCTTTCTTAAAATTTCTGTAGCACAATTTTTCTAGGATTACTAAGACCCTAAATATTAAAAAAATATTGCCTCTGAATCCTTTCTGGAGCAACAGCTACTCCCCAGAACTTTAAAGTTCTCATTGTGTGAGAGCAAAGATTTGAAGTAAGCTTCCCTTCAGAGGCATTTGCTAATAAATTACTTTCCTTTTAAGAAACAATATACACTGAAGGATTCAAAGTTTTAGCTTCTTGTATTGAAGCAGAGACAGAAAAAAATTTTTTTCTTACATAACGTAAGGCTATTAGCCATACCTAGAGGCAAAATTTTCCAATGATCACAAGCTCACTGGAAGCAAACCCTTTACAATTATCGGGATGCAAAGGAAAAAAGAGCCATCCAAATCTATAATAATCCTATATGGAATAGGCAAGCCAGATTGTAATGCCTCTATAAGTTCTACAGCCTCATTGACCTTTCATAAATCTAAAATTTAAACTTTATTTTTAACAACACTTGGATAGATCTGTAATAATGTTGTTTTAGCTTAAAAAAAAATTCCCCAGTGGCAAGCAAAGTCGAGGTCCCAAGAACTTCTCTAGGCAGGGTTTGCAAAACAAAAGAAATGTCACACAAGCTTTGCTGAGGCTCTTCTGAGCTTTGCATTAACTCAAATGTAAATATTTCTTAATCTGAGCAGAACTGTCTGAGTTTTGGCCCAAAGATTATCTCTCTTGTAGTGAGGACAAATTCCAGGGGAAATTTTCAACTGTCTATGTCTCTAACTTTTTGGACAGTCTTTCTTAAGATGACTTATACTTAAAACATTTTTTATAACCTTAGTGCTGTGAAAGCATTGCTTGTACTGTAGTCCCCTGCAAGGCAGCAACCATAGCCAAACTGATTGTATGAGGGTCCATTTTCTGCACAAAGACGAATATATCTAGATAACTCTGCCTTTGTTTTGTATGGCCGGAAGGCCGAAGTGAGCTACATTAGCACTCTCGTAAGATGATTACTCTTGTAATCATACTAATTACAATATATGGGTGAGTTAAAAATCTTAAACTTGCGATCAAACTGCAAACTGCAGTCAATGGAACACCGGCAATTTTAATCATAATTTTTAAGTTTCTTTTGCAATATTAGAATATATCCATAACTTTTGGAAAGCAAAACCCAATTTTAAACAATTTATTCTCTTTAAAAATCAATACCAGAAACATCACTTTCATGTTACAAAGTTTGGCTGCCAATTTGTAGATATGAATGCATGACATTGCAAATTTTAATGCTTCATTAAAGAGACATTGCTTTAAATCTTGTCTCTTATAAGTCTAGTTTCTAGGGTAAGAATCACATAAAATATTATCCCAATTTAGAAGTATCCTTAGAGGCTTAGTTTCCTGGGCTGGTTTATGCCACATGCTGTTGTTTAAAATGACTCAAACCCTGAATTACCAGTTTTAAGCTAACTTTCTTATAACTAATATTGTACCTTTTTAATAATGCCCAATAACTTAAAAGCCAATACTCTATGACCAAGACATGCAGAGCATATTTATACCTTTAAGACAAGTCAGAAACTGGAAGGAAATAAAATTTGAGACCCGTGATTCATGTAATTTATGTCAAATAGCCCAAAGAGTTGTTTGTGAGCTTTAAAACCTGGGGCTGCGAACATAGCAGAACAGGCCAGGACATGCCCAGGCAGGCCCGTCCTGACTGGCCTAGTGCCTCCCTATCTCCCGCCCTTCTGACAGTCTGTTGATGTTTAAATGGACCAATCATGTAAACTGCGCCAATTCCTCCCCCAGCCCCACCCCTTTTCTATAAAACCCCCTAGCTTCCAATCCTCACGGTTGAAACCACTGTCTCCTGCATGAGATATGCTTCGACCCGGAGCTCCACCATTAAACTACCTCGTGTTCTTACATCAAGTTGGTCGTCTGTTCGTGATTCTTGGGTGCACGTTGAATCGGAAATTGAGTGGGGGTTTCCCCACTAGGTTCTTTCATTTGGAGGCCCCAGCGAGATCGAAAGACCCCTTGGAGGTACGTTTGTTTGTGTGCGTCTTACATGTTGTCCGTTGTCTAAGTGTGGCACCACTAAATTTGTGTCTTGGTTTGTAAATTTGTGTCTTGGTTTATGAATTTGTGTCTTAGTTTGTAAATTTGTGTCTTGGTTTGTGAATTTGTGTCTTGGTTTTAGGGTTACGAGATCGTGGGTTCGAGTCCCACCTCGTGCCTTGGTTTTACATCTGGCAGAGTGAGGAATGAGTGCTTAGATACTGGTGTCTTTTATTCTCTGTTGCTGTCTTGTTTTTGTGTTGCTGTCTTGTTTTTGTTTGTGGTTTTTGTCATGGGACAGACTGTGTGTGTGGTGCCGACTGTGGACTTGGACTTACATTAGGACAGAATTTGTCAGTGATAGTTAAGAAAAACAACTCTGCACATCCCTGGCTGAACACAGCCGCAGGACCGGACTGAGAACTTCCGGCTTCGGCGGCAGCAGCAGCGTGCACTTGCCAAGGCGAGGTGTCACGTGAGAAACTGTGGCCTGGGGGGAACACTGATGTGGAGGTTTCCCCGGGATGCCTGCTCCACCACCGCCATACATTTCACCACCTGCGGAACGGGCAAGAAAAGAAAGAGGGGTGAGGCCCACAGGGCCCACGCTGGCCCCTCCTGGCTTTCTAGGGTTGACTAGAGTTGCTGCCTCCACCACATTCCCCTCCGCCCCCTTCCCCAAGTTGGCCCAGTGCAGCCAGCTGTGAGAGCTGCCTTCTCTTCCCTGCCCCACGTGTTTTCTCTTCTAGGGTCACCCCACCCTAAGCTGCTAACCTTCGAAGGGAGACATCTGCCCACTTAAAACTTCTGTCCCAGGTAAGGAGCACCTATGAGTCTAATCACCAGGCTCTGACAAATGGGTATAGAGGTCTAAAAAAAGGTGAGCTTAAACTGTAAGGAAGAGCAAAGCTTCAGCAGACTCAGGAGAGATAGATACTAGTGAAATAGAGATGAAAGAGATTAGAGAGGTCTGAGATGAGAGAGATACCCCAAATAAGAAATATTTAGAGTAGAACCAGTAAGTAAGAGGCAGAGAAGGCATATGACGAGAGGAGAGGAAGAGAGAGAGAGAGAGAGAGAGAGAGGAGAGAGAGAGAGAGAGAGAGAGAGAGAGAGAGAGAGAGAGAGAGAGAGAGGCGAGAGGCAGAAGAAAGAAAAGACAAGAGGGATCTAGACAAGAGAGAAATTTGACTAAAATCTTGGCCGCAGAGATAAGAGAGAAAGAAAAAGACAAGATCTAGACAGGAAATCTGGGCAACAGAAGTCCGAGCCTCCACTAAAAAGGCTCAGCTGTGTCAGATTGAAGTTACTTGAGATACATCCTTCGAGACGGGAAGTAGTGGCTAAAGAAAGCCAGAAAAAAGACTGTAACTCAGATCCCCACCCCAACTACACAAAGACAAGTAAGAAAATTCTTGGGCACCGCTGGTTTCTGCAGGCTCTAAATACCTGGGTTGGCGACCTTAGCTGCCCATTGTACACCCTAACCAAGGAAGGAGAAGTGTTTGTGTGGACCCCAGATCACCAGAAAGACTTTAGAAAAATGAAAAAGGCCCTACTGATGGCCAGCCTTTGCCTGACCTAACCAAGCCTTTCACTCTATGTAGAAGAGAGATCACGGGTCGCCAAAGGAATCCTTACTCAGACTTTGGGACTTTGAAAAAGGCCAGTGGCTTACCTATCCAAGAAGTTAGATCCTGTTGCCAGCGGGTGGTTTTCTTGCCTGTAAGCTATTGCTGCCATAGCTCTGCTTGTCAAAGATGCTAATAAGCTCACTCTGGGACAGCAAATAACTGTAGTGACATCCCACACTCTTAAAAGCATTATCTGAAAGCCCCCTGACTGATGGATGACGACCAACGCTCCTGTGACACATCAGAGCTTTTTGTTGACTAAACGAGTGGCGTTCGCTCCACCTTCTGTCCTCAATCTCACTACCCTACTGCCTGAGACTTCACCTACTCATCACTGTGCTGACATTCTGGTAGAAGAAACTGGTACTCAAAATGATCTGAAGGATCAGATCAGCCTTGGCCTGAGAGTTCGAGCTGGTACACTGATGGCAGTAGCCTCGAGGTTGAAGGTAAGCAGAAGGCAGAGACAGCAGTACGGTGGTGGACAGAAACCAAGTAATCTAGGCCAGCAGCCTCCCTAAAGGGACATCGGCCCAAAAAGCTAAACTTGTGACTTTGATACAAAGAGGGCTGTTGACATCTGCAGAAAAAGACCTAAGATGCTGTGGCTAAAAGAAATCAGATGGCAAATCTAACCGCCAAACATGTGGCCCAAAGAGCAATGATCCTGGCAGTCAAGGAGCCTAAAGATTATTATGATGTCAGAGATACCAGCTTTAGATACACCCCTGAACACTATCAAGTTATGGACATTACTTGACCCACCTGGGGGCCAAGAAATTAAAAGGTGTGGTTAGGTCCTTTAACTACTATGTTACAGGACTCTCTGACTTGGCAGAAAAAAATAGTCAAAAGCTACAAGGCCTGTGCTATGATGAAGTAGAATTTACAGAAATTAAGCCAGCTAGATATGGCAACAAGTACTTATTAGTGTTTATAGACACCGTTTCAAGATAGATAAAAGCTTTTCCTACCAGGACTGAGATGACCAATGTGATAGCCAAGAAGATCCTAAAAGAAATCTTCCCGAGGTAATGGACCTGCCTTTGTTGCCCAGGTAAATCAGGGACTGGCCAAGATATTAGAGATTAATTAGAAGTTACATTGTACATACAAGCTCCAAAGCTCAGGACAGGTAGAAAAGATAAATAAAATTCTAAAAGAGACTGGTGCAGACTTGGTGCTCCTTCCCCATGCCCAATTTAAAACTAGAAATACTCCCTTTTGATTCAGCCTTTCTCTTTTTAAGATCCTTTATGGGACTCCCATGTTCATCACTGTCTTAAATGATGTGTTTAAACCTACATATTGTTGTAATAATAATCTGTATGCTAAGATAATAATCTGTATGCTAAGTTAAAAGGCTTACAGGTGGTGCAGAAAGAAGGCTAGTCACAATTGGCTACAGTGAACGAGCCAGGTACCACAAAAGACATCTCACCAGTTGCAGCCAGACATCTGATCCACGTACACCTACATCATGCCCAGACCCTCAAGCCTCACTAGAAGGGCCCCTGCATAGTTCTGTTTACTATCCCTTCTTGTTCTTATGATTTCTATTCTCCACATAGAGATAATAAACTTCTAAAATTCTAAGATTAGAATTACTTAGTAGAAGAAGAGGGGAATGAAAGGAAATAAAATTTGAGACCTGTGATTCATGTAATTTATGTCAAATATCCCAAAGAGTTGTTTGTGAGCTTTAAAACCTGGGGCTGCAAACATAGCAGAACAGGCCAGGACATGCCCGGGCAGGCCCGTCCTGACTGGCCTAGTGCCTCCCTATCTCCCGCCCTTCTGACAGTCTGTTGATGTTTAAATGGACCAATCATGTGAAACCGCGCCAATTCCTCCCCCAGCCCCACCCCTTTTCTATAAAAACCCCTAGCTTCCAAGCCTCATGGTCAAAACCACTGTCTCCTGCATGAGATATGCTTCGACCCGGAGCTCTGCCATTAAACTACCTCGTGTTGTTACATCAAGGTGTTGTGTTCTATTCGTGATTCTTGGGTGCACGTTGAATCGGAAATTGAGTGGGGGTTTCCCCACTAGGTTCTTTCAAAACCAAATAAAGCAGCTACACAAATCATATAAATTTAGGCCAATCAAAGAATTTTACTTTTTCTAGCTATAATTTCAAGATAAAATACACTTTGTCATTTGCTGAACCCAATAATTACAATTGCAGAGAATTTTCTAGGAAAAAACAACTATCAGCTTATTTGCCTTAGAACTAAGAAGCTGCAGACTCCTTTTAAAAAACAGTTTTTCAGCAGGAGCTATCCTGCTTGCCTGTCTCCTGGCTAAGGTGCGGGGCAACTTAGATAGCCTCCACTGTGTAAACTGAGACTGAATCAAGAGATGGATAGATAGTCAGCAGATAAAGTTTTAAAAATTTTTTCTTTTCAACATGAAATATAGAATAACAGTCATTCAGACAACAAAACAAAACCAGACATGAATTGACCCGTGGACAGATTGGTGTACCAAACACAGACAATACAGAGTATAGAGAACTTGATGTAACCAGAACTAAGGATGTCTTCTGTAGGGGCCAAAGAGAAAGCAGGGCATCTCCCGATTTCCCTCTGTCCCTGGGAGAGCTCTGAAATCCATTTTCCTTCTCTCTTCATCTCTCTCTCTCTCATGTCATTTGTATATCTAGCATCTCCTTTTATTTTATTTTATTTTATTTTATTTTATTTTATTTTATTTTATTATTTTAAGCCCTACTCCTCTCACCTGATGCAGTTCTTGACTGTGGACAAATGCCTGGTTAGAATTTTCTACTCCCATTTTCCACTGTCAACCCTTAGCTTATATCAGCGCTGGGCCAATGCTGACTCAGTGTAGCCTGTATCCTTTTTGCACCCTTAAGATCAACAGCCTTCAAAAGATGACATTTGTAGTGTTAATATTAATTCTGTGTGTTGTTTACTGTGCAAGGATACATTTTTTTTCAATTTAAATGAAAATATTGCATATTTATTCAAATTATGTATTTCATTGACTTCTGTGACTTCTATACAGTTTTATACATTTCAATTACAAGTTTGCAAACTAATCTGTCTGTATTTTTAACAACTCCCTTCACTTTTTGTGAACTACTGTGAAGATTTTCAGTGGTAGGAAAAGGAAAGTGGATAAAGATTTTCATTTTTATAATGTAATATCTCTCATCACCCAAATAAGTGAATTTTGTAGTACAGCATTCATTCCACTAAAGAATCTCCAAATTCTATTCTCTGATCCATATCTTATCCACCTCATATCTGCCTCTGCTTTTTTTTTAATTTCAAGATTCTTTTTTTTTATTAGATATTTTCTTCATTTACATTTCAAATGCTATCCCGAAGGTCCCCTATACCCTCCCCCTGCCCTGCTTCCCTACCCACTCATTCCCACTTCTTGGTCCTGGCATTCCCCTGTACTGGGGCATATAAAGTTTGCATGACCAAGGAGCCTCTCTTACCAGTAATGGCCGACTAGGCCATCTTCTGCTCCATATGCAGCTAGAGACACGGATATTAGCCCAAAAACTTAGAACACCCAATTTGCAAAACACAAGAAAATCAAGAAGGAAGACCAACGCATGGATACTTCATTCCTACTTAGAATAGGGATACTTCTTCCTACCTTTCTTGTGGAGCTCCACCAAGACAGTGTTTTCCTCAGTTGGTCATTACGTATTCAGGCCGCCTGATCGAGGCACCACCTGTAGCTGCCCACAGCTACATGAACTGGGTTTCTGAAAGGGAGGCTGGGGCTGTATGGGAGAAAATGAGAGAGAAATAATGAGCCAAGACAAAGTTTTCTGACCAAGGCCCAAAGTTTACTTAAGAGTCTGAGCTTATAAAGGGGAAGGTTCATCTACCACCAAGCCAGGCTCTCGTCACAACTGGACCATATTCAGAGAGTGAGAGACTTTGGAGCACTCAGTCCTAAGTGGAATGTCTTCATCAACCCCTCCTTTCAGGCCTCAGGGAACTGTAGGTAAAGGAGGAAGATTTTGAAAGCTACAGTCAATGGATGACACCAAGGAAACAGGGTCTTCCAGATACAACAGGACTGATGCATGTAAGAACTCACAGAGAGTGTGGCAGCATGCACAGGTCCAAGCCAGCAGTGGTCCCAACACTAAAAGCGGGTAGTGGACATAACCAGGAATAAGTTATCTCCAGTTGAGATCCAGTAGCAAAGGAACAACTAGTTTTCTCCAATGGCATTTCACTGGGTATATAACCACATTTAAAGGTAGGCCTCATGCCCAGCAGTAAATAGCCAACATAAGAAGAATTCTGGTATTTCCATAGACATTTTGTCTCATGTTGCTTTGTTTGGACATCTTTTGCGTTACTGATCTTTCAGTTGTATATTTTGGTTTCCATTTTTGTAGTTTATGGTATATGTCTGTATGTGTTTCTCTGTTTCTTGTGTTTTCTCTGTTATTTTTTTTCTTTCTTTTCTTTCCTTTTTGCTAAATGATAGGGGTTCTCGTGTAGCCCTGGCTGTATTGTAACTCTCTATGTAGACAAGGGTGGCCTCGAACTCAGAGATCAACCTGCCTCCAGAGTGCTGGGATTAAAGGCATGCCACACCATATCTGGCATATTTTTCTTTTTCTTTTTTTTTTTTAAGTTCTGGTTTTTTTTTACATTTTTTTGTCTGACTGTTCTTCAAAGAGAAAGAAAGTGTGAGGTGGGGTGGGTGGGAAATGAGAGTATCAGGGAGGAGTTTGGGGAGAGGAAACTGTGATCAGAATATATTTTATATTTCATGACAAAATGTATTTTCAATAAAAAATAATTATTAGACAGGAGAGAGGTAGATTGTAACATAATAAATACTTTTTCATAGTTTACAGTGTAAATTCAGGAAATATTCCATTAAACTTGATAAATTAAATAATAAGGTTATGTTATTTAGAATTATAGAATTACAGGAGATCTGAAATGAAAGAGTCAAAATGCAGCTACTTGTAAGATATAAAACTAAGGCATGGGGAGATAGATAGAAGAGTTTTATATTTCTTTAAAAGGCTTTCCTGTAAATAATCAGCCCTCTAAATCATCATTTCCATATGCTGGAACAGCCCAGCATGTAGAAATGTCAATATTACTTTTCTTTTGTGATAAATAGTGACTTTAAGAAGGGAGCTCTGTTAAATTGAGACTGAACATTTTCCTCAGTTACCTAGGCTCTCTATAATCATCACATCCCATATTGCCCATCCTGCCTTATCTATCCTCACAGTCCCACACATGCACCCGCTGCTGGGAGCTATTTTCCCTCCTAACCTCCATATACACTTAGATATTGTGATAGTTCTAGTTTTCTCTTCTTCTTTTTAAAAGATTTATTTATTTATTATATGTAAGTACACTGTAGCTGTCTTTAGACACTCCAGAAGAAGGTGCCAGATCTTATTACAGATGGTTGTGAGCCACCATGTGGTTGCTGGGATTTGAACTCAGGACCTTCAGAAGAGCAGTCAGTGCTCTTAATCGCTGAGCCATCTCTCCAGCCCTCTCTAGTTTTCTTTCTTTTCTTCTTTCCTTTCCTTTCCTTTCCTTTCCTTTCCTTTCCTTTCCTTTCCTTTCCTTTCCTTTCCTTTCCTTTCCTTTCCTTTCCTTTCCTTTCCTTTCCCTTTCTTTCTTTCTTTCTTTCTTTCTTTCTTTCTTTCTTTCTTTCTTTCTTTCTTTCTTTTTTTTTGGTTTTTCGAGACAGGGTTTCTTTGTATAGCCCGGGCTGTCCTGGAACTCACTTTGTAGACCAGGCTGGCCTTGAACTCACCTCTCTAGTTTTCTAAGACAGGTTCTTACTGTATAGTCCAGGTTAGCTTACAACTCACAACCTCGTGTTTCTGTTTCTTGAATGCTAAGATTATGGGTATAAGCTACTATTCCTAGCCATATATTTTAATATAGTTTATTTTATTTTGATACCGAGTCTCACTATTTAGCCCTAGAACCTACTATGTAGACTAGGCTGGCCTCACATTCACAGAGATCCACCTGACTCCCGTGCTTGGTGTAAAGGCTTGTGCCTGGCATTGTTTTTTTTCCTTTTCTTTTCTTTTCTTTTCTTTTCTTTTCTTTTCTTTTCTTTTCTTCTCTTTTCTTTTCTTCTCTTTTCTTTTTGCTTTTCGAGATAAGGTTTCTCTGTGTAGCCCTGGTTGTCCTGGAACTCACTCTGTAGACCAGGCTGGCCTCGAACTCAGAAATCCACTTGCCTCTGCCTCCCGAGTGCTGGGATTAAAGGTGTGCACCACCCTGCCCGGCTGTTTCCTTATTTTCTGATGGTCTATTACTTCTTGGAATGTAGGGTCCATGAGTATATAATTAACAAATAATTATCAAATTAATGGACTTTATTGCTTCAAGGTTTTCCTTTTTTCTGTAATTATCTAGAGCTCTGATGCCCCCAAATGTCTTCAATATCCTTCAATTTCTTTCTTCTTTGATTTCTAGTATCAACATTCAGTTGATATATACATACATATATATTGCAAACATTAAGTAGATAATACAGATCATAATCTATTATTTATTTATTTGTATGTTCATGTGTGTGTAAGTGCAGATGTGTGCATGCCATATGTGGTATTCACAGGAAAGCTCTTAGGACTCAGTTCTCTCATGCCACCTGCTGAGATATGGGAATTGAACTCAAGTTTTCAAGCTTGCATGTAGTTACTTCTACCCACTCAGTCACCTAGCTGGCCCTACAGATATAAATATTGCCGTACCTCACGTAGAGGGTAGAATGAACTATTCATAGTCTAAGGGGAAATACAAAATATAACTGCTATATATCCACATAAATAGGATAATATACATCATTAACTGCTAATAAATAGCAAATACTAAAAAAGCAAATGAAGCACTAAAAGGGCCAGTAGATGCAAAGATCAGTTGTTTACAAAGGCAGAGAAGGGGCAGGAGAGCTGGTTCCAAAGATTGGCTGCTTTTCCATAGAATGTGTGTTCAACTCAGGTTCCAAGGAGTCCAGCACCCTCTTCTGGCCTCTGTGGGCACCAGATACACACGTGGTCCACAGACATACATGAAGGCAAAACACACATACACACAATACATTTCTGAAGAAATAAAAAGGCTTCGGAGACCATTACAGAAAAGTATAACCATCAAAGATCAGTGCTATGGAGCCCAGTCCCAGTGGACACATCTACCAGACCTCAGGCTCCAGCACCTCAGGCTCAGGAAACCCTTTGGAAAGGGAGGTGGAATCCTCAGGGATCAGGGAGTTTGCTGTGAGATTGTATATCCTAGAAATGTCAGACATTACATTTATAAAGTCTTACAAAATGGCTGTCTAAACATGAGCCAAACAAGGATGACACCAAAATACATGCCAAAGTGTGTGTGTGTGGGGGGGAGAGCCACAAAGATCTACAGGCAACTAAGGAATGCTGAGAGGGGAAGAATCCGTCTTCTCCAGGGAAGAACACACCAACTGGTTACCCAAGTCCAAGTGGTGATCCATAAAACATACATACAAATAGCATTGTACAGATTAAGCATGTTATATCTAGAAATACATACATGCATGGAACAACGATTGGTGAAAAAAGAGAATGTGAATTTGAAAGAGAGCAAAGAGGAGCATATTGACATATAATATAACGTAATTATATTATAATTCCCCAAAGAAAAACTTTAACATACAAAATAGAGAAGAACTTCCATATTGTACGGTTTAAACATCTATCATCAGAGTAAGTGGAGAGAAATTGGGGTCTGTAGGAGTGAAGAGCAAAAATTGGACGTAGGTCACCAGGTAAAAGCCTTTGATATATAAGCCAGACAATCTGAGTTCTAACCCACATAAAGGTAGAAGGAGAGAACTGACCTACAATGTTGTCCTTTGACTCCCACATGCATATTGTGGCACATACACACACACACACACACACACACACACACACACACACACACACACACACACACCATCACTGTCAATAACAACAACATCAATAATAATAATAATGACTGACAGAGTAAAAGCTGGAAGGCATGAAAAGGCATTCTTCAGTGTCCAGTAGGTTCTAGGAATCCCTGCAGATACCCACATTTTCAAAGCTCATGTCTCTCATACAACTTGATATATTTGCTTATACCCTATTCATACTCTGTTATACACATGGGACCATCTCTGTTACTTATAATACCTAGTGTAATAAAAATGGTTGTTATAGTGTTTTGTTTTGTGTTTAGATGTAAAAAAAAAAAACTGGGGTTTTTTGTTTGTTGTTTTGTTTTTTGAGACACCTTTTTCATGGAGACCAAGCTGGCTGCAAACTTGCAAGGTAGCTAAAGCTGGCCTTTAACTCCTGATTTCCCCACTTCCACTCCCCAAACATTAGGATTACAGGCATGTGCTGCCTTCCTTGGCTCATCTGTGAAATTGTTTTGAGAGTAAAGATTAAAAATTATATACTTCCATTTGGGCTACAATAATATAACTTTGGTAATTGAACTTATTCTAAAATGTAGATGTTTATCATTCAAGTACGCCTACTATTTACTCTGTTGTGGACTATCTTTGTTTGATAGTTATTTTGACATATAATCATTCAGTAGAAAATTTAACTTTACAACCCTGAGGAGGATCTGTATCAGTATAATTGTTATCAATGCATGACTGACAAAACTGAACTGCCAGGAGCTTTGTCACTCATAAACATAAACATAAGCTTTGAGATAATTTACAAAAGATCAACATGAGCAGAACAGGTACTGTTGGTTTCCTGTTAAAACCCACTGTCCTTCCTGAACACTGATGGCTTTAAGTGTGTATACCTGGGCTCCTATGATTCATTTCTCAGGATTCTATGTTGGCAGGTATGTCCATGTAATTAGTTTCTAGTGAAGTGTGAGTAGGAGCAGTTGATGTACGTTCCCTCTTTTTTTAAAAAATATTTTTAAAGATTTATTTATTTTATGAAAGTACACTGTAGCTGTCTTCAGACACTCCAGAAGATCTTGTTACAGATGGTTGTGAGCCACCATGTGGTTGCTGGGATTTGAACTCCGAACCTTCAGAAGAGCAGTCAGGTGCTCTTACCCACTGAGCTATCTCACCAGCCCACATTCCCTCTTTTTATTTAAAAGGAAACCACTTGGGCTGGATAGAAGTCTCAGCAGTTAGTACTTGCTGCTTCTTAGAAGAGGTGATTTTTGGGCCTAGCTGCCTGCATGGATGTGTATAATAATTCCAGCTTCAGAGGACCCAGTGCTTTTCTCTGACTTCCTTGGGTAACACACACACACACACACACACACACACACACACACACACTGTTCTTATTTATATACCTTTAGGCAAAGGCATTCATACACAAGAAAATAAATCTTTTTAAAAAGTGCTGTCTTGTACTTTCTTTTCTTGCTTCTTTTTTGGGGGGGACCAAAGTCTGCATATACATGTAACCTATTAAATCAAAGTGAAAAAGCAGAAAAAAAACACTTTTTAACACCTTCCTCCACAATGAGTGATTTTTAGACTGTCTCAGTATTTTCTGAGAACTTGTTAGTGCTTTAGACTTATCTAAGATCTATAGAGGAATTTGAATTTACATTTGAAAAAGGCAAGTAACTCATGTTCACATTTAATTTGTGTGTGTGTGTGTGTGTGTGTACATGTATACACATTTTGTTTCTTGTACCTGCTTAGAAGTCAGAGGACAACTTGTGTGTGTGTGTGTGTGTGTGTGGGGGGGGTCAGCTCTCTTTTTCCAGCGGGTTCCAGAGATCGAACTCAGACCCTCAATCTCAGCAGCAGGCGCATTTGCCCACTGAGCCATCTGATAGGCCCCGTTCACTTCCAGTTAGAGATACAAGTACTTCTGTAGTAGGTGGCAGATGAATTTTACAGATTCTTAACGTTCACATTTGGTCTGTTACTATGTATTGTAATGCTAAGTGCGGACCCCTAAGGCTTGGCTGCCCCAGAGACAAGAGAGTTCACACTAGACCCCAGGGATGCTGAGTTGATGAAACCCTGCTATCTCAGCTCCCTCACAGATCTTGCCTCAGACTGATGCCATTTCCAGAGACTTTGCTTCCAAAACAGCCTCAGGAAAGACTGCTGATCCTGGTGACCTTGGCTCATCCAGCCTTTCAGATTGTTACAGTCAAGACTTCAACTAACTCCTCAACTTTCTAAGACATAGAGACCAGACAACAAATGATGTCAACTAGCTTTCTTTTGACGTAACCAGTTTTTCATTTCCTTTTGGACCTCCAAACGGGAATTCTTTGCTCCAATTCAGCAGGAAGCAATTATAAGGAGTATGCCATCCATTCCCTTAAATTGGGGTAGATGATTTTGGTCATTTTATAAATTATAGATATGTTGTCACTTTAAGGGATGATTTATAAATAATAATAGTCTTGGACAGGGAGTAAACTAAATAGAGAACTTAGACTCAGGAATTTTTTTTTAATTATCTTTTTTTTAAGATTTATTTATTTATTTAATGTATATGAGCACACTGTTGCTGTCTTCATATATACCAGAAGAGGGCATCAGATCCCATTACAGATGGTTGTGAGCCACCATGTAGGGAATTGAACTCAGGACCTTTGGAAGAGCAGTCAGTGCACTTAACCACTGAGCCATTTCTCCAGCCTGATTTGTACACTTTCTTTCCTCTTCTATATCCTTCTTTCTTTTTTAGGTAAAGGGTTAAAAAGAAAAAGGGGGAATATATTAATATTATAAGAAAATAGATAGAGAAAATGGATTATTGAATCTACTCTTAAAAGCATTTTGTAGCCATAATTGGTAGAAATCTTTATATTTTGATGTAGAATTAAAGTTATATTTTGTTATGTTAGTACAGAATTTTGTTCACTGATACAGGTTTTTTTCATTGGTATACATTTTTGTATTTTGATAAAAAATTTAAAATTAACTTTGTTACGATATGTATGCTTCAACTCTGAGATAAGCATTGTGCCTTTGCATCTCATTTAAAAATATAAGGTTTAGTCCCATCCCTTTTTTGTTTGTTTGTTTTTTTTTTGTTTTGTTTTTCAAGCCCGGCTCAGCCCCATCCCTTTTAATAGCTGCCATTACAAACTGTTTAGGATAATTACGTGATGCAAGTTAACAGTCACTCAAACTCATGGCCTTGACAGTTACTAGTCTATATTATCACAAAAATGTATGCCCTGGGTTGTACAGATAATAGGTAGCTGGAGACAGGCAATGTTTGCTTGTTCAGATATGCTATGAATAGATAGATGGTCTTCAAAAATCTCAGAGACTCGCAGAATGTGGCATTTAAAAATGTTTTTATTAATTTAAGATTTTTTAGAATTGAGACATGTCAGTTCCTGACAGCAACCCATAAGACTTGGAAGAAGATGGTGGGCATAGAAAGGCCTCCATATGGAGTTGCTTCAACTGTGGCAAGCTAGCCACTGGGCAAGAAAATGCTCTAACTTTATCTACAGACAGAACGCTCTCCAGAAAGGATAAAGTACTAACTAAACTCTGCCAAGACAGTGTAAGCTCGATCTTCATACTTCTTGCTTCACAAAAGGTCTGTGAGATATTCTGGACTAGAAGGCTGAAGATAGATGCTCCAATACTATAAGGAATATTGGGGACTGTCCAGGTGGTGAGCTGTCTCAGTCATTTCTATGGTTTTTGGAAGCTAGGTCCCTGTGCTTTCTGTATACTCAAATAATATTTATTGTTTCTCAGATCTGATGGAGTTGAAGACAAGACAGTTATAGTGTCACAATTAAACTTTAAGTTGTTTAAGATTTAAGAAGAAGGGGGGAGGGTATGGGGGACTTTTGGGATAGCATTGGAAATGTAAATGAGGAAAATACCTAATTAAAATAAAAGATTTAAGAAGAAGTTGTGGGTCTAAAGGATGTTTTTAGGATGGAAATACAAGTTAAGATAAAAAAATAACTTAAATAAAAAATTCTAACTCACTAAGGATAGATGATTAAGTGCTTTATCTAAATTGTCAAATGTAATGAACTGGACATTATTAATGCATACGATACCTTATAACTTTCATAATTGTTATAATTGTATTCAATTTATATCTGAGAGAAAAGGAGTCTTTTATTGGATTAAAAAGCAGAATTGTTAAGATTTGGTCAGTTGCTATGTATTGTAATGCTACATGTGAGCCCCCAAGGCCTCGTTGCCCCAGAGACAAGAGAATCCACAAGTGATGCTATGTGACCTTGCCCCTCCCTAAGTTACTTCTGATTGGTGAATAAAAATGCCTATAGCCTATGACTGGGCAAAACTGAGATAGGTGGGGCTTGGAATTTCCTTGTCTTGAGGTCAGAGGAGACCATGAAGGAGAGAAGAAGGTGGAGAGAGGAGAAAGATACCATGAGTTAGGAGTCAAGAAAGCATAATGATGAGGGCTGGCCAACTGGAGTTAAGAGCAGCCCAGATGAAACATAGTAAGTGATAGCTCAGGGTTATGGATAGAAAAGTGGATTCTAATAGCATAGATGGTAGATATAGTCCTGATTAAGGCTTATTATAAATATAAAGGTTGTGTGTGTCTTTTATCTGGGAATTAAATGGTCAAAGGAAGAGTAGAAACCCTGGATTGGGACTAAAAATGTCAACAACATCTTGGTCCACCAATAACCTTTCCTCCTTTCTTCCCTAACTCTTCCACAACCATCTATCTTCTTCAAACAGCTGGACCTTGAGGCCTTTTTTTTTGTTGTTGTTGTTACAGAATCATGCATTTACTTGGTATAGTCTGAATCTTTATTGATTTCCAACTATGTTTTGCATCCACTTAGGAAATATTTACTGAAAATCTTTCAAGGCAATGCGACAAAGACAACAATAGGTTAATGAAAGCACAGTAGTGAGGATGATCTAGCCATAAGTGTTAATTCCAGGTTTCTACCTGTGGCCGAGTGTTCTCCTGTTCTCTCTCCCCTCTCTCTCTGCTCTCTCCCTCCTTCTCTCCCTCTCCCTCTCTCTCATTTTGTCCTGCCTTCCCATCCTTTACCCCCCCCCCCCCGCCCCTAGAGCTTCTCCCCCCCAAGCCCCGCCCCCACAACGTCAGTCCTTCCCCCCCTTTATGCCCCTCCCTCAGGCCCCGCCCCTGCCCCGTGCTGCTCTCCCCCGCACCTCCCCGCGGTGGCTTCTTGGGCGAACAGCGTGCGGCTGCGTCATCGCCAGTGGCCGGTTTGAATGAGGCTTGTCGCACCGGAGCTGCCGCCTCCACCTCGCTTCCACCCCGGCCGCCTCCACGAGTTGCTTCGTATTCCTCGGCTGCCCTTGTCAGACCCAGCCTCCCGCGCCTTTTCTTCCTTCCTGCCTCGCCATGCCACTCTACTCTGGTGAGCTCCGTCCTCCCCCGCGCCGCGCCCTCGCAGCGGACGCTAGGCCTCCGCGTAGGCCCAGCCTGCAGAGGCGCGCGCAGGGCACAGCCGTGGGACACGGTGGGAAGTGCGGAGTGGCGGCCGCGCGAGTTGGAGCCCAGCTACGCGTAGGAGCTTGTCTGCTGTGTCTCCGAGTGGGTTGGGTGGGAGCAGGAGTAGAGACGGGGGAAATCTCAAGAGTCGTGACTCTGCAGAATAGTTTCTGTCGCTGCCCTAGAGTGTGCTGGGAAAGGTGAGGGTGTGTCTTGGGGCTCGGAGACCAGGCTGCTGGAGTGTGATTGCTTTGAGTTCCTAGATGATAGCAGTGGGTGGAATGAGCATGGAGGGGAAGTTGGAGATAGAAGGTCTCAGGAATTAGGTTTGCTTACTTTCTGCTTGGTATTGCACTCAGTAGCTCCCTTCGCTCACACGTTTGGTTCTACTGCTCCCTTTGTACCGATTTCAGTTCTATCTCCAAGCCCCTGCAAATCAGTCTTTAGTGCTTAGTTTTAATTTCAGCATACATCGTTTTGGATTTCGAAGATAAAACATAGTGTTAGTTTCGAAAGGCAGATGAATACAAATACTGGCAAATGCTATTTCTTTCACTGTGGCATTTGGCAGGAGTCTTTTCTTGATGTCTTTCCAAGGTATTGACCGAGGATCACGTTGTCCTTACTTAATGGACTTCCCTGTACTTCCTCTTAGTCAAAATGGCCTCCGAAATGTGTGTGGCGACTCTGGTTGGCTATAGATATGTGATTTATTGGTTCTCTCTGACCCTCCACTTTAGGCAGACATAATTCCTTTATAAGATACTGCGTTTAAAGAATGATATGAACCAAGAAAAAAAATCGTTGGTCTTAGGGTAGATTCTTTTATTCATTTATTTGGAGACAGGGTCTGCTGTGTAGGCTTAACTGGCCTGGAATTTAAGAAATTGCCTATCTTTGCCTACCAATTGCTGGCATTAAAGATGTGCACCACTGTGCCTGGCCTCCTCTCCTTATTTCTAATACTGTTTTCATTTAGTCTTATGTTATCTTTAGCTTGTACTATTATACATTACTTTTTCATTTTAGGCCTGTGTTATCTCTAGCTTGTACAATTATACATTACATGTAGTGGCCCACGTACTTGGGAGGCAGAGTGGGGTGGATCTCTGATTTTTGAGGCCAGCCTGGTCTCACCCCCCTCCCCCCCCCCAAAAAAAAAACCCAACCCAACAACAACAAATAACAAAAACCCAACCAAACAACCAGAAAAACCCATCATGCTACTCTTATAATGTTGAGGAGGATCAAACCGACCCAGGACCTTGTGTATGCTAAGTAGAAACTGTCCCTCTAAACTATGTTCCCAGTGCCTTTTCCTTTGTTTCTTTATGATTGCAGTTTGTACCGATTTGAATCTATTTTTCCTGCTACTGCTAGAGATATCTAATAATCTAACAGACCAGCCAGCCTTTATTTAAATTTACAAGCAATTACACATTTCGTATACCATAACAGGCCATATGTATGTTTTAGCATGCCACATGCTACCTTTTTTGTTTGTTTGTTTTTTGAAATTGGGTTTCTCTGTTGTAGCCTTGGCTGTCCTGGAACTCGTTTTGTAGGCAAGACTGGCCTCAGACTCAGAGATCCATCTGCCTCTGCCTTCCCAGTGCTGGGATTAAGGTGTGCACCACTGCCTGGCCACATGCAACCTTTCTGACTTGGCCCGTATTATCTAGCTTTCAGTTTACTTTTCTACTGTCTAATTCACTCTGGGAATTACTGCTATCTCAGAACTCATGCTAAGTGTTTTTCTTGTCCATTTTAGGAATACTTCTATTTATACTGATACCTTTGTTTGGAGATTCAACTCAAAGTTGGCAATGAGAATTCAAAAGTTAATACTTCCTCTAAGAAATCTTTCCTAGTTGTGTTATGGTGGCTCATATCTCTTATCTAAGACAGAAGGATCATAAATTTTGGTACAGTGTAGTTTACAGAGGGAGACCCCGTTCCAAAAAGCAAGACCAAACAGAACAACAAATAGGAATACTTTCTTACTCAAGATCTTTGCTTGGCTGTTTGTGGTGGTACATGCCCTTAATCCCAGCACTTGAGAGGCAGAGTCCTTCTGTGAGTTCAAGGCCACTATGTAGGCTACATAGTGAGACGTGTCTTAGAAAAATAAAAAATTGTTGCTCTTTAAGCCTTTAGTATTTATGGTAAGCATTGTCACTACTATGTCCTCTTGTCTTTATTAGGCTGTATTAGCTTGGTTGCTATGAAGTCAATGTTTGTTTATTGTATATGAGTGGGTATTTACATGCAGAATGTGATGGTCAGAGGAATTGCTTTCTTTTCTTCTTCTTTTTTTTAACCTTGTGGGTTATGTGGACTCACTAAATCAGGCTTTAACACACTCAATGAACTGTTGATAGCATTGAGATGTAGAGTCCGGGTTAAGAATTAAAATTTTGAGTCTAGAAGTTAGAACTTTGTTTTGAAATTCCCATTTTTTTTAAGAAAATACATTTTTCAATGTATGTGCTTGTTTTATTATTTATATGTTTCAAAATATATAAATAGCTATTTGGTGAACTTGAGCAAAGCTTTTTAATTGCAGTATATTTTATCTTTGTGACCTTTTTCCTCCTTTTCCTTCTGGGGTGGCTTCACTCTAAATCCTCAGAATGAGGTAGTGCTCAGTTTCTTGAGTAGCTGAAATTACAGGCACATGTCACATCTCAGATATTTTTAAGTGTTTAAGTTCTTTGTCACCTAAATTCATTCACATTTTTGTGCAACCATCATTATTTCTAGAGTCTTCATTCTCAAGCTGGCACTCTTGCTGTTAAAAACATTTCTGTTACTTATTAGCTCTTGACAGCCACCGTTCTTTTAGTGTTTAAAGATCTTGACTTTGAATGCCTCAATAAAATAGACACATATTTACCCTTTTATGGTCGATTTGTCTCACTTTATGCCATATCACCACACTTGAGCTGTCTTGTGGTGTGTGTAAGAATTTTTCTACTTAAAATTGAATGTGGGTGAGCTTTTCCCAGCATGCCCCTTCCCTGCCTTCTCTTTTTCCCTCCCATTTCCATTTATATTCCCTTACCCTCTTGCCACAGGGATCAGCCCCAGAGCCTCACACGTGCTAGGCAGCAGCTTTCCCACTGGCCTCATCCTAGTCCTTTCTCAACTTTTGTCTGAATGATGCTGCTCTGAAGGAGTACACAGTTAGCTACTTTGAGTCCTTGCTTATGTACTTCTGGGTGAGAAATTTAATATGGTAATACTCGGGCTGGCAAGATGGCTCAGCGGGTAAGAGCACTGACTGTTCTTCTGAAGGCCCCAAGTTCAAATCCCAGCAACCACATGGTAGCACACAATCACCTATAATGAGATTTGATGCCCTGTTCTGGTGTGTCTGAAGTCAGCTACTGTACTTACATATAATAATAAATAAATCTTTTAAAAAATATGGTAATTCTCTGCTTAAATTTTTTTGAGCCAGTGTCCCATAGCAACCACTGTTGCACAGGATTCTACTTTCTCTACTTCCTTACGAACCCTTGTGTTTTCCTGTTGTAAGCAGCATTTTGGGTGGGCCAGCAAAGTGAGTGTGCTTGTTGTGCCGCCTGAGGTCATCTGTAGCACCTACCCACATGGTGGGAGGAGAGAACCAGCTCATAGGAACTCTCCTCTGACCACAGCGATTGCAGAGGCATGGGCACCTCCCATGCACATCCATGGACACTCAGGAATAAGGAAAAGGCAGTACAAAATTAAAAGACACTTTTTTTTTTTTTTAAAAACTATGCTTGCGTGCTTGTCCACTTCTAAGGCTGAGGCAAAGGAAAACAAAATTGAGCTCAGTCTCAGCAATGCTGATTTTCAACCTCAAGAAGCCCCCAATTAATCGGGGGAAAACAGCTATTTTATGTAGCTAATGCATATTTGTAGTTTTGTATACTTGAGTACCTCTTGCTTGGGAAACAGCCTTTCATTTCTCTCATGCCTTTCTTATAGTTTAGAACTGTAAGATTTTTTTTCAAAAACTGGTGTGGTGCACGTATGTCTGCTTTTGCAGGTACAAGACAACTTTCGGGGGTTGGCTCTGTCTTTCCACTCTGAGAGCTGGGGATTGAGTTCTTGTCATCAGGCTTGTGAGCCAAGGGCCAAACTCTATCCTCTGAACCGTCTCATAGGCCCAAGGATTGTTACAACCTCTCTAGCGCTCGCTTGCTCTCTCTCTGTCTCTCAAATTGAGACAATGTCTCATGTATATCTTGTTGGCCTGGAACTCTGGAAAGGCTGGCAGTGAACTCACAGGGGTTCACCTCCTTCTGCTTCCTGAGTGCTAGCATTAAAGGTGTGTATCCACATATCCAACATGAATTATGTAATTCCTTACCCTGTTCTCAATGCTCTTTTATTCTCTCAAGATTTATTTTCTCATAACCTCTCTTTTGTACCAACAGTATGTATTGCTTTAAACCAGTGATTTTTTAACCTGTCGGTCTTGACCCTTTAATAGGGGCTGCCAAAGACCTTCAAAAAACACAGTAGCAAAATTACAGTTTTGAAGTAGCAATGGAAATAATTTAATGATTGGGGTCACCGCAACATGAGGAACAAAGTTAAAGTTCCTAATGCTGGAGTTAGGAAGCATTAGGAAGGTTAAGAGCCACTGCTTTAAGGCTAACCACATCATGAAGGCCAGGAACTTTATCCTGGGAAATGATTCAGTGTGCTTAGAGGTTCACCTTAGTTTACAGAGTGACATTAGTGGATCAGTCACTTCTCAAGTCAGTCTCCTCCCCTCTTCCTTCTTCTTCCCTTCCTTTTCCTTTTGTCCTCTTGCCTTCCCTTTCCTCCTTTATCCTGCAGCACTGGGAAAGCTGTACTTTCAACACATTTGTATTTAGATAATGGGAACTGAGTTAGATCCAGTGAAGTTTTGCTTTGGATCCATTGCATTTATACTGGCTCTGAAACATGACGTTGGTAGGTAGGGGCGGAATTGAGACACAGTCTCTCTGTGTTGTCTCTGCTGGCTTTGAACTCACAAAAGTAGCTTGCCTCTGCCTCCCAGGTGGTAGGACCTGGTATATTTTCACCTTTAAAAGGTTATGCCCTAATGATTTTCTAAATTTGAGGTCTATAAATTTGAACATTATGTAAGTGAAAATATTTGTTTTTGTTTACAGTTACAGTAAAATGGGGAAAGGAGAAGTTTGAAGGTGTAGAATTGAATACTGATGAACCTCCAATGGTGTTCAAAGCCCAGCTTTTTGCATTGACTGGAGTCCAGCCAGCCAGACAAAAAGTTATGGTGAAAGGAGGAACCCTGAAGGTAAAACTGATGTAAAATGTCATAAATGCTGCTTAACAGGACGAATGCTAGAGACTAGGTTATTGGAGACATGGTCTCATGATGTAACCCTGACTGGTCTGAATCTTCCTGGTAGATCAGGCTGGCCTTAAACTCTCAGATCTGTCTGCTTCTGCCTCCCATTTAAACTGTTCTAGTGATGTTGTGTATGTGAGGAGCATCATGTCTGTTTCAAAATGTAGCATTTATTTAGTAGATACCTCCAGTGGTCAGGACTATAGCATGCTATAATTATCTGTAGTGTTTGAAATTTTTGGTATGAAGATGTTAATTTTATTTTTGTTTGGGCTAGTAAAAAATGGATTGGTATATCTTTAGTAATTTTACATACAGGGATAGAAAATTTTATTTGTTATAAGTATACAACCAGGGGTTGGAAAGATGGCTCAGTAGTTAGGAGCACTTGTTTCACTTACAGAGGACTCAGGTTGGAGTCCCAACATCCGTCTGGGGACCCACGACAGTCTATAATTTAAGTCCCTTATGGTTTCCCAGGGTATGCAAAATACCTGCGCACATGAGCTATAGGAGAATAAAAATGCAACAGTAGGAATAATTTTTTTTTAAACAGCACAGAATGTACTTTTGTAATATGTATTTGAATGTTGAAATTTAGTTTAACATCTTCATCAGAGCCCTGCTTCTCAAGTAATGGGACACATTTTTATACATTATTCTTACCTTTTCTCATAGTCTGCATTTTAAAGAAGAGTCTTTTTCTCTTAAGAGTAACTGCTGTCGGGGCCTGGAGAGATGCTCACTGGTGAAGAGCACTGACGGTTTTTCCAGATGACCTGGGTTCAATTTCCAGCAGCCACAGCACAAGCTTATAACTATCTGTAACTCCAGGGGTTCTGATACCCTCACATAGGCATATATATATATATATATATATATGCAGGCAAAATCACTACTGCACATAAAATTTTTAAAAAAGATAAAAGAAAAAGACAGTAATTATCTAATTCCTATCTAGAGCTGGAAGGAAAAATGTCTATTTAAAAGGAGAAAAAAAAACCCCAACATTTTCTCCTTTGGAGACCATATAAACCCTATAGTAAGGGTTCAAGCTTAGTAGCCTTTGATGGAGGACCATAAAAATAATGAGGGTTTTTTTGCTTTTGTGTTTGTTTCCTCTTATTGTTCTTCATACCACATAAGGATCGCTGAAAAATATTTTTGTAGGCTCGATGTGACATTCTGAAGAACAGTAGTTAACTTAGGATAAGGACTGCCTGCCCATTGGTTGGTATAGATAGAGATATTGATGAAAACTTGTTTACTCCCCAAAGCCTATGAGCCTTTGGCTTTCAGGGACTTGGATAGCTAGTTTGTGGTGGGCTGTGTCCTAATGGGATACTTTAGAATATAGCAGAAAATACTAACCAAACAAAATTGACTAAAAATAAATAATATTTACTGTATATATCTTCTATACCAGACTTTTATGATTTTTCATTACTTTTGAATTATATATTATTTATATTTTAAAGCTAAGGGAACATAAAATGTGAGATGTAAAAGGCAAGCAGGTCTGAATTGAAGCTTTAGTTTTGGGGCAGGCATGTAAATTTTGTTTTGAGGTAGCTTCAAATTTAAAATTGTGCAGATGTGGTTAAACATGTTTGTTTGTCTTTGAAATAGGATGATGACTGGGGAAACATCAAAATGAAAAATGTAAGTATTAAGAACACTCATTACAATGAAGTGAGCCAGCTATCTCACCAAAATAAATCTCAAGGTCCCTTTTTAAATGTGTATTTCCAGTTGTTCAGCACCATTTATTTATAATTCTTATTCAATTATAATTTTAGAAGAAGTCATTTCCACAAGTTAATTTTGTTTGAAAATACATAGGTGTTTAGACCAATTAGGAGAGGATGAGCCTACTTTGAGTACTCTATCTTCTAAATCTTAGAGTGTGGGATGCGTCCTATTTTGTTTAGGTCTTTAATTTGGCACAACAGAGTTGTGTTTCAGTATGGAGACCTTGCCTGGCTTTTGTTAGATTTTCAGAATCTAGTGTTCTGTTGCAGTAGGAGCAATATTTTAAAAAATTGTTTCTCAATGTTTATGGCTAGTGTATAAAATATAATTGATTTTCAATTTTATTCTTATTCTGTGATCTTAATTCACATAATATTCCAGTAATGTTTTTGGAGATTGCATTGTCTTTGCATCTTCAAATAATGAATTTGCTCTTCCCCTTTTAGTTATTGTGACTTTTATTGAGATATAATTGCTAAACCAAATAACTTCTGTTTTGTTTTTTTTTCCTTGAATTCTTAGTAGAATTTCTAGTATACTACTGAATAGAAAATAGAGAGTGGAGATTTTCTCTTGAATCACTAACATTTAAAATTATGAACAACTGTTAAATGTCGTTAAGTCCTTTTTCTGTTACTTGTTAAAATGATCATCTGATTTTATTTTATTTTTATACTTTGTTCAGTGTCATTGTTACCTGTCACCATCCTCTGTCCTTGGTACTGGGGATGGAACTTTGGGTCTAGTGCATGCTAGGCAAGCTCTTTAACACTGAGAAGGTACACACCAAGTGTGCTCTCACTGATTCTCAACCCATCCCTAACACCTGATACTTTGCTATGTTGTTTAGGCTGGTTCTGAACTCCTGGGCTCAGGCAGTCTTGCTTCAGCCTCAAAAAATGAAAAATGTGTATCTGGTGGGTATGGTTGGTATACTTGCCTTGAATCCCAGCACTCTGGAGGCAGAGATAAGTAGATCTCTGGGAGGTCCAGGTCAGCCAGGGATACTTAATAAGACTCCATGTCAAAGAAAAAAAATGCAACTAACCCCAAAGGGGATCTTGTATGTGGACTTTACCCATTGATATTTATCATATGGAGATATTAAAACTGAGATATTTAGGGGGCTGGAGAGATGGCTCAGCGGTTAAGAGCACCGACTGCTCTTCCAAAGGTCCTGAGTTCAAATCCCAGCAACCACATGGTGGCTCACAACCATCCATAACAAGATCTGACGCCCTCTTCTGGAGTGTCTGAAGACAGCTACAGTGTAACTTATATATAATAAATACATCTTTAAAAAAAACTGAGATATTTAAAAATATTATTCATTGATTTAAAATAATTACAAAGAAAGTTGGCAATTGACTTTGTGGGTAAGGGTGCTTGCAGCTAAGCCTGGGGTCCTGAGTTCAATCCCTGAAACCCATAGGGTAGAAGGAGAGACCTGGCCTCTGCAAATTGTCCTCTGGCCATTATGTGTTGTACGTACACACACACACACACACACACACACGCACACACACACTTAAAAATCATAAATAAATAAATAAAAAACTGAGAAAAGTGCCTAGCCCAGTTTGTGAGTTGACATTTTCAGGAGTGATAACCTTGAGAACTAGCATCACTCAGTGGGATGTAACTGTTTATGGCTTCTCAGTGTACTGCAGAGGATCAGCTGTATTCAGAGATGAGATTTATTTATAACAATATTTGCGAGTTTATGATTCTGAAAGAATCTCAGGATCCAGTGGAGGTTCACAGACAATATCTAGAGTACTGAGACTGTTTAAGAGGAAGAAATGTTTATCTCCTTAATATATTGCTGGGTTCCAATTTTTTTTTATTTTTAAATATATTTTTAAAAGATTTATTTAATGTATATGAGTACAGTGTTGCTGTCTCAGACACACCAGAAGAGAGCATTGGATCTCATTACAAATGGTTGTGAGTCACCATGTGGTTGCTGGGAATTGAACTCAGGACCTCTGGAAGAGCAGTCAGTGTTCTTTAATCTTTGAGCCATCTCTCCAGCCCGGGTTCCAATTCTTAATTAGGATGTTTGCGTGTATGATCATGAGACTTGTTAGCCTTCATTTCTATATTGATTTACGGACTTACTTTGTGACTCTGGTTGGCCTTGAACTTCGTATGTAGTGGAGGATGAATGGCCTTGAACTGATCTTGCCTTTGCCTCCTGGTGCTAGGACTAGAGGCCTGTGTCACCATACCTGGCTAGTCTGTATTTTTATTACATACTTAACTTTATTGTCAGAATTATGCTGAGCTTATTAAGAGAGTTGGAGAAGTATTTCTTCTTTCCTGATGAGTTAAAGAGTAGATGTTCTTCACATATGTGAAGTAATTTACCAGTGAGTTCTTTTGGACCAGGTTTTTCCTTGTGTGTGATTATTTTAACTTCCTTAAGAGATTTGTAACTTTCGCTTTTTCTTACATTAGTTTTCAATGAGGGTGTTTTAAAGAAAGGGATAGAAGGAGAGAGAACGCTGAGCATCCGTCCTTGTCTCCCACTGTGTTTGAGATAGGGCTTCTTTGCTGCTGTGTAGGCCAGGAGCGTTAGCCCCTGCCCTTCTGGAGATTTTCCTGTATGTGGTTCCTTTTTTGTCTAGGAGCACTGGGATTAGAGATGTATGCTGGCATGTCCTGTTTTATGAGTTGTGTCTCTTCAAACTCATATCCTTGCTTGCATGGCAAGTACTTTCCCTATTGAGTTAATATTTTCCCAGTCCTGTAGGATGACTTTTAAAGACATCCTATGCCCATGGATTTGCAGATCCTCCTGTTTCTATCTCCCAAGTTCTAGGATTAGAACATATAGGTTTGTGCTATCATGCCTAACTTAATACTGTCTCCTGTTTTCTTCTTCTTTTTTTTTTTTTAAAAAATAAATGGCCTGATTTATTTTAAAATTCATCAGTTTTTTTTCCATTTTTTATTAGGTATTTAGCTCATTTACATTTCCAATGCTATACCAAAAGTCCCCCATATCCACCCACCCCCACTCCCCTGCCCACCCACTCCCCCTTTTTGGCCCTGGTGTTCCCCTGTACTGGGGCATATAAAGTTTGCAAGTCCAATGGGCCTCTCTTTCCAGTGATGGCCAACTAGGCCATCTTTTGATATATATGCAGCTAGAGTCAAGAGCTCCGGGGTATTGGTTAGTTCATAATGTTGTTCCACCTATAGGGTTGCAGATCCCTTTAGCTCCTTGGCTACTTTCTCTAGCTCCTCCATTGGGAGCCCTATGATCCATCCATTAGCTGACTGTGAGCATCCACTTCTGTGTTTGCTAGGCCCCGGCATAGTCTCACAAGAGACAGCTACATCTGGGTCCTTTCAATAAAATGTCTCCTGTTTTCATACTGAGTATTAATGGTCTATTTAAATATTTGCATCCTTAGTTTTGGAAGAAGTTTCCTTAGTCATATTTTGGTAGTGTATTAGAAAAAGTTCATGGAGAAATAAAATGAAGGTTTGAAAGTTATTGAATTCAACATAGATATTTTGTGTGTGTGTGTGTGTGTGTGTGTGTGTGTGCGGTGGTTGTTTTAATCCTGATCACAGTTTCCCTTCTACTCCTTTCAGCTCTCTCCCCTACTTCCCTTCTTCCGCAGATCCACTCCTTCTCTGTTTCTCTTCAGAAAAGAAATCAACCAAATGTAGCATAACAAGTCACAATCAGACTAACCACATACCCTGATATTAAGGCTAGTTGAGGTAACCCAGTAGAAGGAAAAGGGTCCCAAGAGCAGCCAACAGTCAGAGAACCCTCACCCCCTATATTAGGAGTCCCATAAGAACACCAAGCTACACAACCATAGTATGTGCAAAGGACTTAGTTCGGACCCATTCAAACTTCCTGATAGTCACCTCAGGCTCTGTAGCCCCCGTAAGCCAAATGAGCCCTGCTTAGTTGACTCTGTGGGCTATATTCATGTGGTGTCCTTGACTTCTCCTGCTCCCATAATCCTTCCTCTACCTCTTTTGCGGGGTTCTCTGAGTTCTGCCTAATGTTGACTGTGGGTCTCTGTACCTGCTCAACTCTGCATCAGTTGCTGGAGGAAGCCTCTCTGATGACAGCTGGTCTAGTGTGAGTATAGCAGAATATCATTAGGAATCATTTCACTAACCTTTTTTTTTCTTCTTTCTTTGGCCAGTTGAGTTTGGTTCTATCTTAAGTTTCTGGGTTATCCAGCCTCTGGTTCCTGGCCATCCAAGCATGTCTTTTGGTGTGGTGGCCTCAAGTTGGCCAGTCATTGGTTTGTTGTTGTTTTGAGGCAGGATCTCACCACATTATCATAGCTGTCCTGGAACTTGCTATGGAGTCCAGACTGGACTAGAACTCAGAGTATTCCATGTTGTGACTTCTCTGGAGCTGGAATTAAGGTATTTGCCATGGTGCCCAGCTCAGATACTGCTCACCTTTCTAAAGAAACACAGTCACTCCCTCCAACTACTACCAGGGCTAGGTTGCCAGGCATCTGTTTTGTGTAGATTTTCCTTTTTTCAGCTAGTCGTCATGCTGTAGTCTGAGTGCTTTTGAGATTTCCTTTATTGAGCATACCATTGTCAGCTTTTAAGTGTTTTCATGAATTTATTTCTTTTGTACAGGGAATGACTGTACTAATGATGGGGTCAGCAGATGCTCTTCCAGAAGAACCCTCTGCTAAAACTGTCTTCGTAGAAGACATGACAGAAGAACAGTTAGCAACCGCTGTAAGACGCACCAGATTTTATGTTGAAGGGCAGTTATTAAGATGCCTTCCAGAAAGTAGTATCTAAAGGTTCTAACTATTAACATTGATGTAGCAATAAGTAGAATTTTAATATTTTTGAAACTAGCTTAAGCTTGGCCTATTGTCAGGTCACCATAAAACTCAGAAGGATATTGTATACTTTGATTGTTGTTGCTTTTCTTAATTTAGAAGTGATTTTGACTTAGCCTTAATTTACATTTAGCATTACATACGGAATTTCTAATTCAGGGCTTATGCTTTTATACTTCAAAGCAATGAGATATTAAAAAAAATTATTTGGGCTGGAGAGATGGCTCAGTGGTTAAGAGCATTGACTTCTCTACCAGAGGCCCTGAGTTTATTTCCCAGCAACCAGATGGTGGCTCACAGCCATCTGTAATGAGATCCGATGACCTCTTCTGGTGTGTCTGAAGACAGCAACAGTGTACTGATATACATTAAATAAATAAGTCTTAAACAAACAAGCCCCCCAAAACCAAACTATTTTACAGATGGTGTTATAAAATGCACACATAAATATACAGATATAAATTGATATACAGTAAGTATATATTGGGAATATTCAATTGAAATATTTACTACTTATAAGAAAGCAGGATCAAAGAGAAGCTTAAATGCTAGAATATTTAAATTCTTAAAACCTTCCGTGTTAAATACAGTTTATCTTCATATATATTTTTTAAATGGTACAGAGGGTCAAAACTAGGGTGTGCTAAAGCAGGTGCTTTCCACCAAGGTCGGCCTGGCCTTTATCCCAAAATAAATGTAAAGTCAATATATAAAATGGCCAAGACATGTCAAATTAAAGCGAACAAATACTTACTATTAGATACATTGTTTTTGGAAGTGAGGGAAGATCTTTTGAGACTGAGACTCACTGTGTTACCCAGACAATCTTGAATTCATGATACTCCTTTGTTCTGACTATTGAGATTGCAGGCATGCACTATCAAGCCCAGCTCATTTGTATATTTGTTTTTGTGTACTTGTTTTAAGTCTTTCTACCTGTTTCTTTTGCTACCTGTTTTTTTTTTTTGTTTTTTTTTTTTTTTTGTTTTTTTTTTGGCCAGGTGAATTGATAGGCTTATCCTCTTATTTTCTAGACAGTAATTACTACAGAATTCTTGCCAGCATGATGCAAGTAAAATTTTTCTGTTGGGGGAAGTGAGACACTGTTTTAGTGTGAAGTTAGAGTATTAGTTAATAGGGCTAAATGATTCCTGACTCAGAGTGTGAAGTTTAGAGATTAAAGTATGTCATGCCATTTTATAAATGTGTTTATTTTACTCCATCCCCTTTTATCAGATGGAATTGCCATGTGGATTGACAAACCTTGGTAACACTTGTTACATGAATGCTACAGTTCAGTGTATTCGTTCTGTGCCTGAACTCAAAGATGCCCTTAAAAGGTAAGGCTGAAAAGACTTTGTTTAAAGCCAGGTAGTAGTAGCTGCACACCTTTAATCCCAGGCAGAGGCAGCTGAATCTCTGTGAGTTGGAGGCCAGCAATCAAGCAATCCCCCCACGTCCCCCAAAGACGTCTCTGAGTAAAGGTGGTTGACTTTTGGATGAGTGGCATGGCTGTCTTTCATGGACTTCTTTGAGGGGCTCATTTACTAATACCAGTCCACTCTTAATGCACTCATAGTTTTTATTCACAGAATTGTACAACTGTTAGCACACTAAGTTTTGAAACCCTCCTCTCTTCTAAGAAAGGAAATGTGGCCAGGCATGATAGTGCATACTTTAGTGTCTGGTCTACATGTGAGGTCAAAAGAAAGAAAGGAAGGGCATGTGCTCACTGCAGTCACTTTTATTTTCTCTACCCACCTTTAGCAATTCATTTACTTTCTGTTGTGAAAAGTTTGCCCATTTGCAGACATTTCATCTATATCTATCTATATCTATATATATATATATATATACACCATATAATATGTGGTCTTCCAGTTGGATTTATTCTTTCATAATAGTTTCAGAGGTTTATCCATGAAGAACATGTATTACTGTCACCATTTCTAGGTATGCACATATATAATAGTTTACTTAATTCTGTTGACATTTGGGTTGTGTCCACTCTTTATCATGAGAAATGCTGGCATGGACAGTGTGTTAATTTCCTAATGCTGTGATAAAATACCATAACTAAGTTAGCAGCTTAAAGAAGAAAGGGTTTATGTAGGAGATACACCTAAAGAAAGCATTGGAGGAACCAGATTTGTTGAACACTAGGGCCTATTTTCTTCAAAGGAAGAAAATCACTGATGCCTGGTTACTGGGAAGGCTGGAGTGGATGTTGTCTAACCTTGTGATCTTTTCGCTGTTCTGTGGAGCCAGCCTTCCTGAATCCCCTCCATATCCTGAGCATCGTTTAGCCCTTATCCTCAGCATTAGCCCATATCCTGAGCATTAGCCCATATCCTGAGCACCGTTTAGCCCTTATCCTGAGCATTAGCCCATATCCTGAGCATTAGCCCATATCCTGAGCATCGTTTAGCCCTTATCCTCAGCGTCCTTTCTCAGTGACTAGAATTCATCCTTATGATAGATGTACTTTGTATCCTCCATCAATAGACTATCCTTATGTTTATTACAAATCCTTCTTATGTCCTTTTCCCGAGTACTATTTATTAGTCAGTACAACTCATTGTAAAGGTCACAGGTGTTTTGCTACTTGGCTAGGGAGTTTTCATAAAGCTATACCTAAAGCTTTGTTGTGATAATTGTACATGGAAACCTTTTCCCAAAGTTTTACTGTTATTAAATGTATAAGAAAAATAAACCCGGGGCTGGAGAGATGGCTCAGGGGTTAAGAGCTTTGACTGCTCTTCCGAAGGTCCTGAGTTCAAATCCCAGCAACCACATGGTGGCTCACAACCATCCCTAATGAGATCTGACTCCTTCTTCTGGAGTGTCTGAAGACAACTACAGTGTACTTACGTATAATAAATAAATAAATAAATCTTTAAAAAAGCAAAAAAGAGCTGGGCGTGGTAGCTCACGCCTTTAAAAAAAAAAAAAAAGAAAAGAAAAATAAACCCTAAGGCCACACTCTAGTAGAAGTTTTGACCTAGCACTTGCTAAAGTGGTGCTGACCCTGAGTTCATTCTTCACCTTGCTTCCTTGCTGGTATGAGGCATGCTGGGTACCGACAGCTTTATTTTGGCTTACAGGTCCAGACTCATAGTGTCTTTAGTTGTGGGAAAGGTTTGATAGCAAAGAGGCATGGCTGCAGGAACAGGAATCAGAGATGGGAGACAAGAGGTGGTGCAACTCTTCAAGTCACTCCAAATGAAGTGCTTACTCCAGCAAGTTCCATAACTTCCCCCAAACAGCATCGTGAACTGGGGACTGTGTCCAAACACATGAACCTGTGGGGGACATTTCTCAGTCAAACTACCACAAGCATTCATGTACAAAAGTTTAGACAGTGCTTTCATTTCTCTTGTTTATGTACATAGGAGTGGATTGCTTAGTCATTGGATAACTGTTTAAGATTTTGAGAAACTCCAAAGAGACTGCAGTGTTTTACATTTTACCGGTAGTGGAAGAGGGTTCTAATTTCTCCATCTTTGTTCAGTACTTGTTACAGTCTGACTTTGATTGCAGCCATCCTGAAGGTGTGAAATGGTGACTGATAATCTTCTTTATGTTTCTAATGTCTAATGATGATGAGCATCTTTTCACTTGACTATTGGACATTTGTATACGTTTAGAAAATGTCTTTTTAAATCCTTGGTCTGTTTTTTTTAATTATTTGCCCTTTTAGAAAAAAATTAGTTACTGTTTTTAAAATATATTCTAAATTGACTTATTGGCTAATTTTCTTCTGTATTCCGAGTTGTTTAATTTTGTGAATAGTATGTCTACAGCACATTAAAAGTTATTTTAATGTAGGAGCTCGGAAGATGGCCCAGTGAGTGAATATGGTTGACCTGAGTATGGTTCCTGGAACCTATGTAAATTGCAAGCTACAATGGCATGCATCTGTAATCCAGCACTTCCTGTGGCTGAATGGGAGGAAGCACAAAGACAGGCAACTCGGAAGCTTATAAGCTAGCTAGCTGGTGTATGCTGTAAGACATTCCTCAACAAAGTAGAAGGAGAGAATGAATGACTGAAAGCCCTTTAATCCTCATGTGTGCACTGCACGACATGAGGGCACATGGAGTAAATTTAAAGAACATTTTAATGTAGTTAAATTTTAATTTCTTATTTTATCTCATACTTTTGGTGTTGTGTTAGAAATTAACTCTGTAATATAACATCACAGACTTTTTGTTTGAGCCAGGGTCTCTGGCTTTCCTGGAACTCACTATATAGACTTGGCTGGTATTGAATTTATAGAAATTCATCTGTCTCTACCTCTACCGGGATTAAAGATGTGACCTACCATACTTGGCCACATTTCCTTTTTTAGGGAAGAGGAATTTTTCTTGAGGCATGTGACTCATTAGTTAAAGATGTTCTTTGTCCCCTGCCTCCATTTGGTTCTCTTAGGTTTTTTTTTTTGAAAAAAAAAAAAAAAAAAAAAAAAAAAAGGTTTCGTCACTATAGTTTTGAAAGTTAGAAGCGATGATAGGAAGGCAAAGCTCTTGAGTTGGAGGCAGTTTAACGTCTTTTTTGTGCCGGTTTTCATCCTATTTACATAAGCAAATTGCTTTTATGTTTTTAAATTGAGACATACTTTATATCTACAGGAATACATGGCAATCATGTTTGATTTGATTGTTTTTATTTTTTTCCTTGTTAGATTTGATTGGTTTTGAGAGATGTGAGTGCTCTGTAGTCTGCTTTCCTGTCAGCCTGGAGCATTTCATACTCCAGAGGCCATGCTTTCTCTACAGTTCATTGCTCATCCCCCCAGATCCCTCCAGTGACTTCAGCTTTCATGTCCCTTTGCAGTTCTGGGATGCACATGGATCATGTAGGCTTCTCTTTTTGGTTTAGCTTTTTACTCAACCTAAAGTTGAGATTCATGAAGGTTGTTCCTACTTGTAGTTCTGCTTGATCTCTTAACAGTAGTTACTTTAGTGGATACATTAGAAAAGTCATATTTTACCATAGTGACTTTGTCATGAGTGGAGATGGAGATTCTTTTTGTGAGGTCATGGGTGACAAATGACCATGGTTGGATTTTTTTTTTTTTTTTTTTTTTTGGATGCTTCATGTTCTGTGCTGATGTAAATTAACTGAGCATCATAAAGTTGGAAGTGAAAGTAGAAACTATTCTAGGACCTTAAGCTGACAATGACTTACTTAGTTTATCTTAGACAAGTTAATGCTGGAAGTAGGTATATGGCTTTTGCTCCAAGCAGTGCTATACAGGAAGTTAGTACAGCATCTAAGGGTGTGGCTTTTACATTTATAATTTATTTTTATTTTTTATGTACATTGGCATTTTCCCCGCAGGAACAGGAGTTGTAGACAGTTGTGAGCTGCTATGTTGGTGCTGGGAATTGAACCTGGGTACTCTGGAAGAGCAGCCAGTGCTCTTAAAGCTATCTCTGCAGCTCCTGGCTTTTAAATTTAAATAGCCATTTAAGGTCCATTGTAAGAACAGAAGAGAAAAAAATACTTTGAGAAATTTCAAGGGTATCCTAATAAGTTCTTTTAAGTAATTTCTTCTCATTTTAATTTCAGGATGAATTTAATCATGCTATATTTAATTTTCCTAGGTATGCAGGTGCGTTGAGAGCTTCAGGAGAAATGGCTTCAGCACAGTATATTACTGCAGGTCAGTATGTGTACTGAGGGGCTGTAATAGTTAGTGAAAGTTATTTTATGTGTGTGTGTGCATAGAGACCAGAGGGACAACTTTACTGGGTTGGTTCTCTCCTTGGATTGTGTGGGTGTCCTTGGGGAATTGAACTCCCAGCTTTTCGGCTTGGCAACAGCCACCTTTACCTCTTAAACCATCTTTTCAGGTAAAACCATAGTGCCTTTTTTATTAAAAAACAAAAAAGAAGAACAACAACAATGTGGCGATGATGGTACAAGTCTTTAATCCCAGCGTTTAGGAGTCAGAGGCAGGTAGATCTCTGAGTTCAAGGATAGCCAGGGCTACATAAAGAGACCCTGTCTCAAAACAAATGGACAAACAAATAGCAACAAATTTCTTTTCTTTATTTCTTTTTTTTTTGTACGTCACTTTATTTATATTGGAGTATCTTTACCTTTTCATTAAGTAGCTTAGACTGTATCCAGATTATAAACCAGTGATAAATTTTTTCTTGAAAAATAAACTAATGAAGTGGAACCAGGCATGGTAGTACATGCATATAATCCCAGTACTTAGGAGACAGAGGCAGGAGATTACAAGGCCAAAGATAACCTGGAATATCAACAGGCACATCTTGCCCTTAAAAGACGTAAAATAGCCAGGTAGGAGTGGTATACACGTTTAGTTCTAGGCCTTGGGAAGAAACAGGCAGATGGATCTCTGAGTTCGAGGCCAGCCTGGTCTACACAGAGTTCCAGGACAGCCAGGGCTATAAGAGAGACTCTGTCTCAAAAAAAAGAAAAAGGAAAATAATCCTTTGGGTTTTTTTTTCTTCTTTGTTTAGTGTCTGTTAATGTGTGTGTTCTTGCAGGTATATTTTTGTGTGCTGTGTGTTGTGCATTTGTGTATGTTGAGCCAGGACTCAGCCTTAGGTGTTACTCATCTGGAGCCATTTCTATTTTTGTTTGAGACAAGGCCTTTCATTAGCCTGGAACTTAGGCAAATGTGTGGTCATCGAACCCAGGGATGCGCCTATTGCCACCACCCTAGTTTTGGAGTAACAAGTGTGTACCACTGTCTCTAGCTATTTTGTGTGGTTCTGGGAGTTGAATTCAAGCTCCTGTGCTTTCTGATAACCACTTGATTGACTAGGTCATCTCCCCAGCCCAGACCTTTGGATTTTTTGTGTTGTAATTTTGTTTTCAGGTTCTAATAAATCTCTAGGAATGACATTTAGGGGGTGACAGAAATAAGACTTAGTATTGATGTGATTGTTATAAAACAAAACTTAGTTGGTGTTAATAAGGAAGTAATATGTATGAAAATAAATCTAAATTACTATTTTTGTGGTGCTAAGGATTGAACCTAGCGATGCATGCAAGCTAAGGGTGCTTCCTTCCTACTACTAAGCATTTGCTATTCTTTAAAGGTTAGACATCCCGTGCTTCTTTACTCTGTGAGAAAAATCTGACATTGTAATAATTTATTTGATTTTAATGCATTGGTGCGAGGGTTTTAGATCCTCTGGAACTACAGTTACAGTACAGTTGTGAGCCGCCATGCGGGTGCTGAGTATTGAACTTGGGTCTTCTGGAACCACCGAGCCATCTCTGCAGCCCACTGACATTATAATAAATTAATAGCCCCCACTTTTTTAGTTACTGAGACAGGATGTTGCCATGTAGTCCAAGTTGGTATTGAACTCAAGAGCTTATTGCCACAGCCTCTTAAGAGATTGGATTATGGATGCCTACCACCATGCCCGACTAAAAATGAGCCATCCCATAAGTAATTGGATTAGATAAGGTTTTAGAGTTGTACTATTTTTCCTCAGAAGTTTTATTGAAATGTAAGTAACATATCATACAAGCCACTCATTTGAAGTGTGCCCATCAGTATTCATAGTGTTGTATAGTTTTAGAACTTTTTTTTTTTTTTTTCCGAGACAGGGTTTCTCTGTGTAGCCCTGGCTGTCCTGGAACTCACTTTGTAGACCAGGCTGGCCTTGAACTCAGCAATCTGCCTCTGAAGTGCTGGGATTAAAAGCATGTGCAACCACCTGGCGAACATCTTCTTTACTACAAAAACAACCATGTATTCAATGCATTACTGTTTTTCTTAACCAATGTTTGTTTTCTTTTTAAGCTCTTAGAGATTTGTTTGATTCCATGGATAAAACTTCTTCTAGTATCCCACCTATTATTCTGCTGCAGTTTCTGCACATGGCCTTTCCACAGTTTGCAGAGAAGGGCGAACAAGGGCAGTATCTTCAGCAGGTAAAAGGGACGGGTGTCTCTCATCTTGTAAAAAGTTTATATTATCTTTGTGTTTATATGTAAATGTGGGTACACACATGTCACAGTATGCATGTGATGGTCAGAGGACAACCTCTGGTGCTGGTCCTTGCTTTCCAACTTAATACAGCCACTCTTGTTTTTCCACTGTGCCCTCCAGGCTGGCTGGCATACAGGTTCTGAGGGTTCTCTCTCCTGCTAGCACTGCGATTACAAATGCTTAAGCTGCAGGTCTGACTTTGACATGGGTTCTGGGCATTCAAGCTCAGGTCCTTATGCTTGGACAGCAAGGATTTCCCACTTAGTCATCTCTAATCCAAGGTTTTCTGCACTCAGTATAGTAATTGGAGACACAAGTATCAGTCTGCTCTTGTTCATATCAGTATCTTGTCTAGATTGTGTATAATCTTACCTGGTCATCTTGATGTTGTTTTTAATCCCTGTATATTTGTCACACAGGCCCAAGTGTTTCTTTAAACATTCAGATAAGAGGAGGGGTACAGCTAAATGATTAGGCACTTCTTTAGCATCAATGAAGCTTTGGGTTTGAGTTCTATACCCACACCCTCACCCCACCCTGCAAAAAAAAAAAAAAAAAAAACGATAGATAAATTAAAAATAAGTGGAATTTTGGGGTTGGAGAGATAGATGATTCTTTTCCCAAATCCCCCATTTTTTTTGTTTTTTTGTTTTTTAAATGTGTGAGCATTTATTGCTCTTCCATAAGACCCAAGTTCTGTTCCTAGCACTCATATTGGGTAGCTCAGAACTACTCTTAACTGCAGCTCCAGGAAAACGTGCTGTTGAGCTTTCCTCGGGCACTCACATATGTGTCATACACCTACACACATACACATGAGGCAAAAAATGAATATTAGAAATTGATTCTTGTTTGGTACCAATAAGGTAGTCACTATGAGTGATTTGCTGCCTCAGTCTAAATCTGTTTGATGCCTCTGATTTTAATCACGTATTTTCTGCCTTGCTCATCTTTCTTCAGCTTGTGGCTCCTTCCTTTTGCTTAAATTATGAAAACCCACTCTGTAGTGTTTTGGTCTTGTCCTTGATTGTCATTTATGTGATTGTGGCTCTCTTAGGTCTCACCACTCTGTGGCTCCCTTCCGCAAATCTTCAGCTCTCACCCTTTCTTCTGGCTCTAGTCCCTGCATGGAAATTGTATTCCTATATATGTGTATTCACTACCAGGACCTTTTGTAGTCAATAATATTTTGAAATACCTGCAATAGTGTAGTGCAATTTAGGAACACAAAATCTGTAGATGAATCTTCTGAAATTTTTTATGTTTTGAAAACTCTTATACCAATTTGATTAAAGTAGTTATTATTGTGGATGACCAAAATACAATTAAGGGACTGAAGGTACAGCCCAGTGGTTGAGAGTGCTTGCTGCTCTTCAGGGGACTCAGGTTTGGCGCTCAGTACTCAAATCCTCCAGTTCCAGGGATCCATACACTCAGGAACACGCACAGATAAATGTTTAAAAAGTTTAGAAAAATTGGAATTACATTTCTATTCATTTTGTGTGAAATGTGTAAATGTATGTGGGCTTGGGATATGTGTGGCACTGTGCATATATGGAGGTTGGGGGTCAGGGGTCAGTTTTCCCTTTCTATCATGTGGATTTCAAGGATCAAACTCATGTTACCAGGTTTGGCAGCAGGTGTTTTACTTCTTGAGAATGAGTTTTGCTATGCAACCCAGGCTGGCCTCCAACTTAGATGTAACTTAGTTTGGTCTCAAACTGATGGCCATCTTCCTGCCTTACGCCTTCTGAGTGCTGAGAGTAAGATGGGCACTGCTGCATCCAGCCAGGTAAGAATGGTGTTTGTTTTGAGACAGGGTTTTTCTGTATAACCCCAACTGGCCTGGGATTCTATGTATATCAGACAGCCTTGAATTTGTGGCAGTCTTTCTACCTCTGCTTCCCAAGGGTAGGATTGTAGGTGTGCATCATCATACCCAGATCTGCTTGAATAATTTTAAAGAAGAAATTATCTTCCTTCCCTAAGGAAACAATAGCTTAAAAGAGTTTTATAGATTAAACCCTGTCTCATTTTATATCACAGGATGCTAACGAATGCTGGATACAAATGATGAGAGTCCTGCAACAGAAACTAGAAGCCATAGAGGATGATTCTGGTAGAGAGGTAAGTGAAGTGTGTTGTGATTAGAGATTTTCATCATGCCACTTTGTGTAGTATAACAAATTTAAGCTTATCCCTGAATAGTTTACAAATAAACAAGACTCAGACTATGGTTATTTTATTTGGTTTTGACAGTTATTGGGGGTCACCCCTAATCTACTTTTCTAATTGCTGACCTGGTTGCTTCCCTAGCAGTGTACCCTATAATCTTGCTGTTTCTTCTGGCCATGTGCTCATGGTCTATCTCCCCTCATGGTGGCTTCCTCCTCTCCTCTTGTTCTTCTTCCTCCTTCTCCACCTGATCTCTCCTCACTCCCTTTTCTTTTCTACCCCTAGCAAGGTAACTCAAAACCCACCTACCTCTAATCCCTCCAGTAATTGGCTGTAGCCAATTTAATTAAATCAAGGAACAAGGTTTGCAAAACCAAAGCTGGTAAACATGAGAATTCACTAGTAGGCCTAGACTAGAATTCAGCATTAAAATACATACTAACAGAGCAAACATCAACAATACCCCCCACTTTTTTTTGCCTTAATAAAAAAGCTCTTTAATAATAATAATAATAATAATAATAATAAAAAACATAGCCTAGGAACAATTATGAAATTATTATAAAAATTATGTAAGAGATATATTCAAAAAGTCTAGTCTGTTCATATTTGGCAACTCATGAGAAAGTATTCTATTACTTGACCTATCATGGTGAATTTAAGGCTCTGTATCTAAATCAGTTTTTATCCAAACTTGTATTACCATCCTAAAAATAACTTCTTAGACCTAGAATATCTTAAATCCTAAACAGCTTAAGCTTATAGTAAGACTATGGCTATCAGAGGTCTGAAAAGGAAATATTACCTGAGTATATAGGAAGCACAAGAGCGTAGCTTCCAAAAATCATAGAAATGACAGACCAAACCTCAACAACTTTGTGTTTTATTTTAATTTTCTTTTTGTTTTTTTCCTCTGAAAAGCTTTAAATCAATCCATCTTAATAGGTAGATATCAGGCTGGGGAGATGGCTCAGCAGTTAAGAGCACTGGATACTAGTCAGAGGTTATAAATTCAATTCCCAGAAATCACATGGTGGCTCACAATTGTCAGTAATGAGATCTGATGTCCTCTTCTGTCATGTAGGCATACATGCATATAGAGAGAGTGTGCGTGCATGCGTGCGTGCGTGTGTGTGTGCGTATGTGTATATGATAATCTTCTGCATCAGCCTATACAGCCTGTACTTAGATTTTAAGGACTTGCATTTTAGTCCATTTCTAAATGTAACCTATTCATGTTTATCTACATGTTTAATCTTTTGGTAATGTTTTTGAATCAGAATGAAGTACAATATCTTAAATCATTTTTAAATCATTTAAAAATCTTAAGTATCCTGGGCAGTGGTGGCGCACGCCTTTGATCCCAGCACTTGGGAGGCAGAGGCAGGCAGGTTTCTGAGTTCGAGGCCAGCCTGGTCTACAGATAAATCTCTTCGCCTGGATGACCTGTCAATTGATGAATGAGTATTGTTTAGCCCTCAACTCCAGAGTTAGAGAGTTTATCTCTCTTTTCAGATACAATTATGTTTACTTTATGTCATTGAGTCCAGCTTTGGCTGGGTACCTTTATAATTGTCATTTCTTTCTGTTAATCATATGCCTCCATCCATGAACAAATGTATTTTATGTGTTTTTAACCTTTTTATACTGCCATGCTCCCACCTTGATGATTGGTGGGGGCGTGGTTGTGGCTTGAGTGGATACGCTTCTGAGATTGCAAGCAGTCACTACTGTTCTTGCTTTTTAAATATGAGTTCTGGGCATTGGATTCAGGTCCTCTTGCTTGCAGGGCCAGTACTTTACAAACTGAGCCCATCTCTCCAGGCCCTGTCCCCATCTTTGTCACAGGATTTCACAAGTTCCAGGACAGCCAGGGCTACACAGAGAAACTGTCTCGAAAAACCATCCAACCAACCAAACAAAATCTTAAGTATGCATTAGTAATTAGGATTGTGTTGAGATCTACAAAAAGTAAAACTAGAATTTTCTTTTTAATTTTGTAGACGGATTCTTCATCTGCACCAGCGGTGACACCTTCTAAAAAGAAAAGCTTAATTGATCAATATTTTGGTGTTGAGTTTGAAACTACGTATCCTTTTTGAGCCAAGCTTTGTATAGATGGTCTTTATAATTTTTAAGAAGTAATTGTCACTAAAAGCATAGTTGGCTGATTGGCACTGCAGGCCTCAGGTTTCTATGCCTAAAAACTTATAGTTGTGAGAATTAGAAAATAATAAAATAGTCTTTCAGGGATTTTGAGCTTTAGATAAATGTATATATATCTTAAGGATATTCATTACTTTTTTCTTAAGAACATGTTTTTCTGTGTCTCTTTAATTTATCTCATAGAGTAGTTTCAGTTATGTGAAATTCGTATATTAATAATGTACATGAATTCAAGGAACTTGTTTTCTTGGGTTAAAGGTAGAAATTTGGAGAATATCTCTGTTTACCTTTGGATTATTAAGATACATTAGAATCATAATGACAACTTATATTTTGTAAGAGTCCTTGTTTCTCTTAAACACATACTCATTTTTGATAAAGTGGGTAGGCAAATGAACATTTTTAAGCATGTTGCAGTGAATTTTAATTGGGAGATTAATATTTAGAATAAATCAATGAATGACTATTACTAACTCTATGATAATTTATTCTTTTCAAGATTAACAAATTGAATACCTGTTGCCATTCCTTAATTTACAAAGCATGAAATGTACAGAATCTGAAGAAGAAGAGGTCACCAAAGGAAAGGAAAATCAACTTCAACTTAGTTGTTTCATTAACCAGGAAGTGAAGTATCTTTTCACAGGGCTGAAATTGGTAAGGAAGTCATGGTTGAGCCTCATTTGTGGGTTCCATATTTGTGGATATGTCTCTTGGCTGAAATGTATTTGTAAAGTCAAAGGTGGTTCTTTATTTTCGTTGTTAATTTTGGTGTTTAGAATTTATCCCCAAGCATACAGCATTCCTAAGTATGAGGATACTGTACTGTGCCTTACGAAGAAGGCATTTGGTCTGAGTATGAGTTAGGCTACTATCATGGAGGTTCAACACTGTAGGTAAAGTAAGATATCTTTAAATGGAAACACCCCAAAGGTTACCTGTTGATTGGTTGATGGAAACGTGGCCAGAAGTGTCCAGGAATCTACCTAGGAGCATAGCTTAGTGAGTTCATGGCTCAGGGTGTCCTCGATAGATAGAGCACAGCTTTTCTGTATACCAAGGATTACCTGGGTGATTCTTCACACTTCATTTGGGCTTTTATCTCATGAGACATTAACATAGTTTTATATATTACTGAATTCAATTTAGAGGGCATGCAAAATATAATGTTAATGTTATTGCATTAGAATTGAATGCTGTGGCAAGGATTCTGCAGGCAGATTTTTTAATTTTGTAAAATTATAGCCAAGTGATACTTGGGAGTCCTAGATGACAACTTATAGTAGCTAATGTATGTATTCATGTGTGTATATAAGTCCAGGACCTTACAGTCCTCTTGCATCAGCTACCATAGTGCTGGAATTGCTGTGTACCACCACACCTACTTCTACTTGATTGAAATACACATTTTTGAATTATTTTCTTTATAATTTTAAAGATTTTATTATTTGTTTGAATTTTTTCTTTTCTTTTCTTTTTCCTTATTTGGGTTTCTCTGTTTCATCCTGGCTGTCCTGGAAATTACTCTGTATGTCAGGCTGGTCTCCACCTGGGCATAAAGGCATTACTGTTACTACATAGCTATTTTTGTCGATTTTCTTAAGTCATTTTACTCCATGCTTCACCTGTGCATAGCTATGTGTTAAAGCTCCACAGTGATCCTTTTATAATGTGATTGGTAATTTTTTTTTAAAAACTAGACTTAAGTTGCACAATTGTAAGATACTAAATTATAAACAGTAAGGTTTTCTAGTCCATATTTGTTTAGTTTTGCTTATATATATATGTATGTATATATAACACTGTATATATACATACATATATACTTATATATATATATATATACATATATATATTGTTATAGTGGCAATATTAGAGACTCCTTATTACAGATGAGCTATATGCCAGGTTGTTTCCGAGGTTTCCAGCATGCACTAATTTGTGTTGTTTTTACATCACTCTGAAAACGTGACTGGGGGAAGTAAACCACACCTAAGATTTTCTCACATCCCTTGTATCAGTGGTTCTCAGCTTTCCTAATCTGTGACCCTTAAATAGCATTCATGTTGTGCTGACCCCCAACCATAAAATTATTTTTGTTTCTCCATAAATGTAATTTTGCTACTGTTGTGGGTCATTATGTAAATATTTGATAGGCAGGATATATGATATCCAATCCCTGTGAAAAGGTGGTTCATCCCCCAAAGGGGTTGTGACTTATAGGTTGAGGACTGCTGCGTTAGATTAACAAGTTTTCTTTGTTAATTCTTCTTAGATTTAAAATTAACCTAATTGATGCTGGCAGGCTTTTATATATAATGCATGAAGAACCAGGGTTTCCTACATTCTCTTAATTTCTAGTCTCAGTATTCTGATAATTCATAGATACAGGGTAACAGAAGGCTTTATTATTTAATAAAATAACACTATAGCATACCTTCCTGACTTAGAGCAACATTGTATTCAGAGCCTTTTAAAAATTAATTTTTCTCTTCTATAGTACATCGTAATTGCAGCCATCCCCCCCCCCCGCCCCAGTCCCATTCCCCATTTTGACTCTCACTCCCCTACCCTCTGTTCCCATCTCCTCCTCCATTTCCTATCAGAAAAGGACAGACCTCCCAGGGATATCAACCAAACAGGGCATAACAAGTTACAGTAACACTAGGTACCTCCCCTAGTATTCAGGCAACCCAGTAGGAAGAAAAAGGTTCCAAAGTAGGCAAAAGAATCAGAGACACCTGCACTCCCACTGATTTGAGTTCTTTAAGAACACCAAGCTACACAACCAAAGCATGTGCGCAGGGCACAGCTCAGTCCCATGTCAGGCTTTTTGATTGTTGCGTCAGTCTCTGTGAGCTCCTATAAGCCTTGCCTAGTTAGTTCTGTGGGCCGTGTTCTTGTGTCCTTGACCCCCTCAGAGGGGTTCTTAATAGTGTATATTATATGATTTCTTATCTTATGATACTATATCATGTTTATTCTAATTGTTATTTATTGGGATAAATCCACTGATATATTATTATAGTGCTGTTTTTAAAAATTAGATATGTGATTTTTGTGTTGCAGGGGATAGTTTTTAAATTTGATGTTTGGTTGTTTGTAATGTCCTTTTTTAGCGACTTCAGGAAGAAATTACTAAACAGTCTCCAACACTGCAGAGAAATGCTTTGTACATCAAATCTGTAAGTTATATATTTCCTTTTGAGATTGAGTTCCATTCCATTGAAAGGGTTCAAGGGGAAGGAGGTGGCTCATTAGGAAACCTGCTTGCTGTGCAAGCCTGAGAACTGGAGTTTGGAGCCTCAGAACTCATGAAGAAACTGGGGAGGCATGACTTCCTGTCTCTAATCCCAGGGTGCTGGAGGTGGAGCTGGCTGGTTGGAGCAGTGACTCCACATGCACAGTCAGTCACACATGTGCTCTTGCACATATACACTGTAAACATGCATGTAAGTACACATGCATGTAAATACACATGCATGTAAGTACACATGCAGATGCTCACCCTCACTACACACAGAAAAGCAAAGAGACTGTGTGCCAGTTAATCTTGTCTAATCTTTATTTTTATGTGCTCCTGTCAAAAACCAACAAACCAACAAAACAAAACAAAACAAAAAACCAACAACAACAGAAAACCCTTATATGGCATAGATTAAACGAATTTTTCTCATTTCTCTCCTTAGTCTAAGATCAGCCGGCTACCTGCTTACTTAACTATTCAAATGGTTCGATTTTTTTATAAAGAGAAAGAATCTGTGAACGCCAAAGTTCTTAAGGTTAGTAATGAATTTTAGTCTGTATATTAAATATAATCCTGAAGGCAATTCCTAACCTGTAATAGATGTATTTATCTTATTAGGGATAGCTTTGCGATGCTTAGAGGTGATTACATTAGACAGTGATTCTTAGCCCACAATTTATAAGGATTATGTATTATCCATTTTGTTTTACACATGCCTGGCTTCTTTCTCCAGTCTCAAACAGCTAAGCCTTTGACCCACCTTTTTATATTTTTCAAAAGACTCACAGATAATCATTAATTCTTATACTCCTCAGAAATCCTGCCTGAGATTAGATTGGAAATGAGGACAGCTGCAGTAAGCACATTGCAATTGCATTTAAGCCCCACAGAGCTTCAACTGTGTAGCTTAGCTGTATGTATACAGTCTTCCTTTGGAAGAGGTGTATGAATCTAGCCTCTGGAGCTGAAATTCATAACATTTTCTGGTAGTTACAGGTGAAGGTTAAATAAAGCTTGGTCTTTATTTTTTATTTATTGTAATTATTTTAATATTGCTCTTTAACTGTTTCAGTGTTTGTATAGAAACAGCAAAGCAGAGCCTGGTTTAAACCCCACATTGGGACCCATTACTTGACTAGCATCTCACATATTACTTCTGAATCACTGTCCTGCCATACACGTATAGTTTCTATGCCCACGTGTATGGGCTTGATTATCTAATAGGAAAGATCATGAAAAGTAGTTACTGTACAGAAGTTAGAATCAGATCATTCTGTCAATTTTTTTTAGTGTTAGGAATTTTGAATATGGATATAATTTATCTTGGTGAGATCTACTCCTCTTTCCTCCTATTTTCTCTCAGTCTTATAGCACTATTACTTCCCAATTTCATGGGTCACTATGATATCACAGAGTCATTTTCAACTTTATATGAATTATGAAATATTATTTTGAAAGTCTTATATGACTGGGCAGTGGTGGCAAATGCCTTTAATCCTAGAACTCTGGAGGCAGAGGCAGGTGGATCTCTGCGTTCAGGACAGCCAGGGCTACACAGAAAAACCCTGCATTAAAAAAGACAGAAAAACCCTGCATTAAAAAGGAAGAAAAAAAGAGAGTTATATGTAGTTTGAATAATTGTCCTTTTTCATTTGTTTTTTTTTTTTTTTGGTTTGTTGCAGGATGTTAAGTTTCCTCTTATGTTGGATGTGTATGAACTCTGCACACCAGAACTTCAAGAGAAAATGGTCTCTTTTCGGTCAAAATTCAAGGATCTAGAAGATAAAAAAGTGAATCAGCAACCAAATGCAGTAGGTTCCTTTTGCTGTATTTTTACCACTGCCATTTAAATCTTCATTTAGTGCCCAGGAGTTACTGTTATGAGTGACCAGCCTGCATATCAGTTAGGAGGTGCATATATCTTGATGCAGGCCTCTTATAGCTGGATATGCATTAACACTGCAGGAAGCAGGGCTCTGCTGTCATAAAGCAGACTCCTTATCATCCTTGCTCTGCAGTCTACAGCACATGTAGACTTCACATGAAACCTGAATTTCTCATATGGGATGATATTCCTTGTGAGGCATTTTAATTGGAAGTACAAAATATACCTTCCTAGTCTCATTATCTATCCTTCATCATGTTTCTATGCTTTTGTAATTTCAAAAAAGTTACTATGTGAAATTAAGCTCCCAATTTTTTTAGACATAAACTTTTGAATTAACTCATTCATATTTCATAATTTCTCAGAAGTCATCCAGGTTTTGTATGTCAGTAGTTATGTTTTGCTCCTGAATAGTATTTCCTTGTCTGGGCATTCTGTAGTTAAACCATTCCCCTGTTAAGTGACACATTATTTTCAGTTATTGTCTATTATGAATAAAGCTGATAAATGTTTATTTGCAGAAATTAGTGTAAGCAGGAGTTTAATTTTTCTGAAATGAATGTCCAAAAGTGTAATTGCTATGTTGCATGGTGGTAAATGCCCAGTTTGTCAAGAAAGTGCCAAATGATACTTGCTTTATATTCCTGTGAGCACTGCCTAACTGACTCGTGCTCTGAGCTGAGCAGCTGTTGCTGTTGTTACTAGGTTTCATTTGAGCTGATGGATAAGTTTGTGGTACTACCTTAATGATACTGTTTTTCATGTTTTGGTTGCCCTGTGTGTCCTCTGCTGAACTTTCTATTCTGTTGTAGATTGTAATTCTTAGCTATGCAGATTGCAAGTATTTTTCTCAAAGTCTGTAATTTTATCTCTTCATGCTCCTTGTGGCAGAGAAGAAAGTTTAAGAATTTGATAGTTTCTTTAGGTATTTTGATTCATTTAATTTCTGTGTGATAAGATGTTCAGATCCATTCTTTCGGGTATGATTATCCAGATCTCCAGGATATTAAACAAACAAACAAACAAAAAGTGAAACCTACTATTTTCCAGTTGAATTATTCTGGCATCTTTATAGATAATTGGTTGACAGTAGATGTGAATGTGTTTATGAAGTTTTCAATTCTATTCCAATTATTTGTATGTCTGTTCTTTGGCCATACTACATTGTTTTTGTTTTATAAGATGGGATTCATGGGGTCCAGGCTAGCCATGAATTTGCTAGATAGTTGAGGGTATCCTCCTGACTCCAGACCTCCAAAGTGCTTGGTTTTCAGGCTTGTGCCACAATATTACCCATACCTAATGCAGGTTCCTTATAAAGACTGGACTTGTGATCTCAAGTTTGCTCTTTTCAGTCCTTCTGCAAGTGGCATCACTTGCTTTGTTGGTGCTGATCTTCCATCCTGAGCTATTGTCTTTTTTTTTTTAACCTATTGTTCAAACAGACTTTGTAGAATTGTTTTCTTCTTTTTTTGTTTTTGTTTTTTGAGACAGGGTTTCTCTGTGTAGCCCTGGCTGTCCTGGAATTCACTGTGTAGACCAGGCTGGCCTCAAATTTAGAAATCTGCCTGCCTCTGCCTCCCAAGTGCTGGGATTACAGGCGTGTGCCACCACTGCCCGTGGTAGAATTGTTTTCTATTTGATGAAACTGTGGAAATAATCAATGTTTGGAGACTTTTTAGTTTTCAAAGGTCTGATTCAGTTTCCTGTATAGGACATGTACAGAATTATTCAAGTGAACTATTTCACAATGTATCTGTTCTTATGTAATTGACTAATTTCATTAGCATTTCCCATTTGTCTATGGAGATTTTCATTAACTGTTTTCATGTGTGTAGGGCAAATCTAACCCATTTCTTTACTGTTAACTGAAATTTGTCTCTATTCTTGAGGATTCCCAATTTTATTGGTATTTTAAGGTCTGGCCTTGTTTTGTTGAGTTTTCTGTTTTCCATTATTTTTATTTGATTTGAGGCCTGTTTAATTTTTCCCCATTAGTAAGATGAGTTGAGGTAGTGAATTCTTACTACATTTTAGTTAATCATACTACTTTTTTTTTTTTGTTTGTTCGAGACAGGGTTTCTCTGTGTAGCCCTGGCTGTCCTGGCACTCACTTTGTAGACCAGACTGGCCTTGAACTCAGAAATCCACCTGCCTCTGCCTCCCGAGTGCTGGGATTAAAGGCGTGCGCCACCACGCCCGGCTCATACTACTTTTAGTGTAGGCCTTTATTCATTTTAGCTGGCATGGCTTCGAGTGCTGAAACTTTACTTAGCTTCTTGTTCTCGTTATTTTTTTGTTTTGTTTTGAGGTAGCCTTTGCTCCTGCAGGTTCACAGACATGGATTATTAACCTCACTGCTCTACCTCTGGCATGTTAAAGTTTTAGTTAATGGCTTAACATTAGCCATATATCCAGGCAACATGTTACTGTACTGTGATAATATTGCATATTATTAAAGTCTTTGGCCTTACAGTTTTTATGATAAGTGTAGTTTATTGTTTAATTATTTCACAAGGCAGACTATTATGTTGTCCGTGATTCATTGATTTGTAGATAGTGTAAATATTTATATAATTAAGTACTCAACAAGAATATGTATTCATTTCCAATATCACAAGTTAAAATTCAGATTTTTCTCCTCAGAATGACAAGAATAGTCCTCCGAAAGAGATTAAGTATGAACCCTTTTCATTTGCTGACGGTAAGTGGATGTCTCAGTTTGATTGTATACATTTAAGTTAGATTGCATGTTCTACCATTTATCTTTTTAATCATATACCTTGCACTCTTCACGCTATCTTTCTTCTTTGGCTCACTCAGTAGTCCAGAATGGTCTGGAATTCCCCATGTAGCTAACGGTGGTCTTAAGGTTATTTGTACTCTACCCTAGCTTCCCAAGAATTGGTGTGACAGATATAAGCCACCATCCCTGGTCTAAAGTTAGGCTTTTTGAAAAATAATGTCCTTAATATAACTTAAATAAAGTACTTTAGACCTAATTGTAGCTCTGCACAGTAATATGTAATGGAGTCCAGTAAAGCAGTGTTTCTCTAGTCTTAACTTGATAATTGTTACTTTGACTGAGCACAGCACATGTCTATTTGTTGCCTGTTTTAATTGAATCCCTTCTCTTTAAGATATTGGCTCCAATAATTGTGGCTACTATGACTTACAAGCAGTGTTAACTCACCAGGGAAGATCTAGTTCTTCAGGTCATTATGTATCATGGGTGAGAAGAAAACAAGGTAAAGAGTATTATTACAGTTGTTAACTACTTTATTATTACAGACTTTATAGCATTGTAGGTGTTTTTGTTTGTGAACTTCATGCCTTTTAAAAAGGAAATATAATTGCCTAGTCTGTATGCAGGTGTGTGTGTGTATGTGTATGGGTGCATGTGTATATAGGCCAGGATCTTCCATTAGCATTTCCTTGACACTTTCTTGCTGAGCCTGAGCTAGGTTGAACTGGACTGGCTAGCCAGGGAGCCCAGGTAACTGCTCATTTCCCTAGCCCCTCAGCACTAGGGATACAGACGGGAGCCATCACACAGCTTTTGCCTGGAGATCAAAACTCAGGTTTGCATTTGTGTGAGAGGCACATATGTCACTGACTGAATAAACCCCCAGACTCTTCTCAGTCTTAAGGCCCTCAAAGCTTGCTTATCTTTTCTACCGAAACTTACAACATCAGCAGTTATGGCTGAGAAGAGCTTGAAGCGACAATCTCTAGGGGATGATGAAGTGCTCGGGTTGACTTGTTGTCTTACTTGTTGCCCGGCTCAATATGGCTGCGCTCTTACATCTGTTCTTGTTTTGTTTTAAATGATACTGGGATCAAGCCAAAGATACCTTTCTTGCATATGCTGAGCAAGTACTTGACAGCAAAGTTCCTTTTGTGTTTGTCTGTTTTCATACTTGATTGGCACACATCATGAAGCTTTGGAGCACTGCAGCATGTACTAGGAACAGTGAGAGTAGAATGGCAGATCATGCATTAGAAGTTAAGAATAGCTGTGATGTCACGGAAATCGTGAAATCATATTGAACCTGCATGGTCCCTGGGCCATGTCTGAAGAGCTGTTCATCAGGTGGAATATTGTTGCACATCAGATCAGTCCCTTTTGCACCAGAACTCTGAGAATAATGGTGTGTATCTTCTTAATTTAGATGAATGGATCAAATTTGATGATGATAAGGTCAGCATTGTAACCCCAGAAGATATTCTGCGGCTGTCTGGTGGTGGAGACTGGCACATTGCTTATGTTCTACTTTATGGGCCTCGAAGAGTTGAAATAATGGAAGAAGAAAGTGAACAGTAATCTTCAATTTAGCTATTTATGCTTAGGTGTGAATGTTTTTGTTGTTGTTGTTGAACATTTCTATAATCTTGAGCTCTAAAGAAAATGAGAACAGAACCAAGCCACTTGTGCATCTTCAATCTTAAGACTACGGGAAATTACGTTTGGGTCCTACCTTGTATAGAGGTAGCTTCAAGACATTCTTTAAAAATCTCATTTTTTGCATTAATCCTTAGAAATTCTTGGCTGAAATCCATTTTATCCCTTGCCTTTTCAGCCCAAGCTTTAGCAGTGATGTTTATTGCACACCTATCTGTTGTTCTTGCATGGTTACTATCACCTTCAGTAGCTGCCCGTCCTCTGCCTTATCTAACCAATATTTTTCTAGGAAGGTGGAAAAGTGTTGCTCTCTTCGTGTAACTCAGTGCTGCTGTCCACATCCCATCAACTGGGTGCAATCAAGTATTGTCCAGACTGACTGTTGCTGGCCTTTCATGACTTTACAATAAATTGTGATCAATAAGAACACACTTGATTATACACTTATTATTGTGTCTCTAATGTACTGTGGTTTATATGTTAAACTTTGCATTGGTTTTTGTAGTAATCATAATGTGTAAACAAGCTCTGGTTGCTTGGAAACCAAGGATATTTAATAATAAAAATAAGGAAAAAGAGGGATTAACAACTTTTGACATTTCTTTTTAGTATTAGAGCTTGGCTTAAGAGTCAAATGAATTCAGTACTATACAGTTTCTGCAAATGGCTAATAATGCTAAGCAGTCAAGGATCTATTTAAAATACAAGAAACTTTAGCTTGTCCAGTGTTATTACAAAAGAAATACAAAGTAGTAAAGGTGATGAGTTCCTTTGGACAGTGAATTCTGTGATCAGTTTCATTCCCTCACACGTTTGTTGTTTCTATTTTCTTTCCCAAAGTCTTTGTGCCCATCTTGAAAGTTACTGATTTTTAAGATTAAGGTATACATTACCAAGAGTATTGTTTATTAATCTATTGACTACCCAGTGAGTAAGTCCTTAGATGTTTCAGGAACTTTAGCAATCTAAGGAAAGGATGAAGTGTTGAATATTCGTGATCTGGTCTGATTTGAGTTGACTAGGAATGTCAGGAATATCATGACATCTTCCACCTCATGTTTTAATGCTCTGTAAAGTACCCAAGATTCCTATAGGATAATAAATCTGTAATAGTGTGGGTAAGTCAGCATTTTAGGTTTGTAAATAGTTTGCTAACTTAAACATTATTAGCAGTTAAGACGCCTTACAATGGGGAGTGAAACATGGAATGAAACAGTGCTGTGTGTACTGTAATAGTTTGTGTCATGACCCCTGGGATTCAGTGTTATTTGCTAGAACAGTTGTAGAACGAAGGAATTTGGCACCTGTGTTTTCCTACTAAACCAGGTGAGGTAGATTTAGAACAAATATGCCAAAACTATGTTTAGAATGCATTAAGAAAACTATTATACAAAAAGTGTGGTGATAGTTTATTTGACCTAAAAAGGCATTCCAAAAATAATTCTTTAAAGTAGAAATTGGACTTCCATCATTTTGTTTTAAATAAGGTGTTAAGTGTTTTAGAATGAGGTAAAAAAACATTCTCCTCCCTTTCAATCCCTGAACTTGCCTTAATTTGCTTAATGCAGAAGACATCTGGAGGCCAGGGTTGTGCTTAGTCACTGCTTCCCCAGCTAGTAGAGTGCAGTTCAAGCAAGAACACTTAACAGTGGTCTGCCCAGTCGCCCTTCACTAGTATACTAAACACCCACAGGAAATGCTGTATGGGACTAGAACACGAACATCTTAACCGTCAGCCAGTACCACACATGCTCTGCTACATATAGGGTATTTTCACATCTCAAGTGAACTGACAGGAATCCCTGGGTGTTTAAAGACTTAAGGAGGTCAAGTAATCTTTGTAAAGCTAAAGGAGTAGTTGGGTCTTAGACTCCACTTCATATAAACTTAGAGCTAGCAAACAAACATTTTCTGTTTTGGACAAACAGCTAATGATTTGGTTTTTGCAGGCCCCTGGCTATCAGTTTGAACTCTTTGCTATTGTAGTGTCAGCATGTCAGAGTGCCAGGAAAACACTTAAAACTATCCATGGTTTGCTGATCCTCTTCTCTCCAGTCCTAAGGTTTCAGAAGTGTCATCTTGTAATTTCAGAATAAAATTTTATAACCGATAGCATGCAGGAAACTAATTTGGGACAGTACTGTTAGTAGTACTCATTTAACTTCACTGTAGAAATACTTAACAAAAATTGGTGTGATCTTGAGGTCCTTTTACTTTGTTTTCCCACCCTGTTCTCCACTCCAATGCCTGTTCTGTATGTGGTTTTTGGAGCACCAGCCAACTGTACAATAGCTGTTATAAAAGTGTTTATTGTTTACCAAAACCAGTGAACCTTTTATCAAATGCTGCTTGGTAACAAAATCTTATCACTGTTTAATAAAAAAGAAAAGAAAGGAAGAAAGCTAACTGTTTGTTTCAGTGTCATTAGTTAGACTTTCTGCAAGGTCACTTAATCCAGACTTGTTTAGTGCACTAATCAGGTTATCAGTTGTTGCATGAACTCCTTCTTGATCTTGCCAGGCAACAAGGAGCTGCTTGGCTCTCATCTTCATGTCTTCACTGTCACACTCAATCTGCCTAATATCAGAGTCTTTAATTTCCAGGTAAGGAGCCAAAATCTTCCACTGCTCACCAAGTTTGTTGGCAAATGACTCTATCTGCTCCCCTGTTATAGGTTTATCTCGCCGAACATCTGGACCTAGAAAATATAGAGATGTGCAATTAAAGTATCTGAAATAACTGCAAAGCTGAAATGACCACTGGGTTACTAGTCCCCTAAAACTTTACTTTAAAACTTGAAAATTTTCCATAGGCGTATACACTCAAAGCTATTTTAATTAGAAACACTTTCTTGTAGAGGAGATGCTCCAATTCCCACTAGTTAGAGTTTAAGCTCTGCTGTAAAACACCTTTCTTCTTTACCTCTTAAAATTATCATTTCCACATTTCATCTATAAAATGTGTTTTAAGTGACTAGTGTTTTAAATTTCATATTTTAAGTCAAAAGATAGAGATAAAATGGTAGAACTGAGAAGTAGATCAAATTAGCTCAACAAAGATCCCCCAGCCTTTTCCAATTTTGTAAAAAAGCCAAGAAAATTCAGTTCTTACTTTCATTTTCCTTTAGTAAAGCATCATTATCTTCCTCGTCTTCATCCTCACCTGTCTTTATTTCTTCAGAAGGGGGCTATAGTAAATGAAGAACAGTGATGTTTAAAAGGACACCAGTTTCTGAAGATAGCTAAGGTGTACGACTTTGGGTAGAAAGAAGATTGAGAAGCATAGGCAGGTTTGCAAATACCTAAGCTTTAGGCAGTACTGTCTAAGGGGCGACAGAAAACTGATAATGCCCATCATTACCATACTGTTACAACAGTGGAAGAGAGCAGAGTAGAAGGGGCTCTGCCAGGTGAGCTACTGCCACTCTTAGACCCTGCTTTTGACAAAAGACAGTAAAACACATTGGCAATGTGGAAAATCTGATCTAGTTTACTGAAGATAGTAATTTTAACACTTTGGGTAAATTGCATGCTGCACAGAAAATTACCAGTATCTCTTACTCTTAGTTTTACATTTTCTCTGTAAATATATTCAACAACATCCTCACCCCCATTCTAAAACATGATGGTCTGCAGATTACTATTTTTGTGAGAAAAGCTAAAGTGAATTCTGCTCAAATAATAATAGTTTTAAAGCAGATCATGTCTACTAGGGTAACGGGAACAATGAAGTGCATCACTTACTGGTAGTTCCTTGGCCAGCTTTATCACCATGTTTTCCAGATACTCTGGTAGACTCTTAAACTGCTGGTTGGTTGGCTGAAAGAAGTGAGGGCTTCTCCGGGCTAAGAGTCTAAGAGCTCTCCATCCATAATTTGAATTATTTACGGCTCTATAAGAAGAGATGTCAGCCTTGTAATTTATAGTTACTCAGTTCCATAGTTATTTTCATGTAACAAGTGTCACAAAATTTTATGCTCTCTTGCAAATAACAGCTCAAAGTATACCATCTTATAATTTGAAAGTATATATTTTGCTTTATTTTAGCAAGTCAATGGTCTTATGTCCCTAGTCCTGGCTACTAGACACTATGCATAGAAACCACCCAGTTATAAAGAAAAGAAAAAGATAATTGTATCCATTATCTGTAATGTTACCTATAGATGCGTGTTTAATCTAAAGCCTAAATGTTTCAAAATCTAATTTGTCTTACTTGCTAAAGTCTAAAATGTTACAAATCTGGAAAAAGAACACTTAGGGCTTCAAGTATTTTGTAATAGGGACCTGTATTTAAGAGTTGTATTATATAATGGCTAATCTTTAATTCATATTAACATCAACCTCAATGAATTAAAAAATGGCTCAGAATGCTAAAGCAGTAAATATCCAGTGGCCGCAGTAATGACATACTGATGTCAAGAATAGAATGGGAAACCGAGAAACAAGGGACCCATGAGAAATCTTAAACACCCCACTCCCACCACCACCAATGACAGAACTGCAGCAAGTACAAATGGATTCCACTTAGGACTTTTTAGGATTTGCCCACCTCGGGAACCCCAAATACAGACTTGCAATCTGATTTATTTAGTGGTGTATAAACAGTTAACTTTAAGTATGAGAAAGATTTTAAGCATGAGATGAGACTTGGGCATATCTTACTTTGTTATTATTATACTGATAGACTTTGTAAGCCACACTAACCTCAAACTTAATCTTCAGCTTCCTGGGTGCTAGGATTATAAGGTCTGTGCTAACCAAGCCTGCTGCTGTGCATGCATGCACATGTGTATTTATTTTAGGCAGGTTCTTTTTGTTTTGTTTGTTTTTTTTTGAGACAGAGTGTCTCTGTACAGTTCTGGCTGTCCTGGAACTCACTTTGTAGACCAGGCTGACCTCGAACTCAGAAATCCACCTGCCTCTGCCTCCCAAGTGCTGGGATTAAAGTCGTGCGCCATCACCGGCTTAGGCAGGTTCTTACTGTATAGACCAGGCAAAGAAATCACCGGCACTGGGATTAAAGGTGTGTATATCTATTTTAGATTACTAGTCGGCCATCACTGGGAAGAGAGGCCCCTTTGCATTGCAAACTTTATATTCCCCAGTACAGGGGAATGCCAGGGCCAAGAAGTGGGAGCGGGTGGGTAGGGGAGCAGGGCAGGGGAGAAGGGGATATAGGGAAAGCATTTGAAATGTATATAAAGAAAATATCTAATAAGAAATAAATAAAATTAAAAAAAAAATTCAATTGTGTATTGTTTTGCCTGCATGACTGTGTCATATGCATGCAGTGCTAAAGAAGGCCAGAAGAGCACATTACATCCTCTGGAACTGGATGGTTAGCCACCATGTGGGTGCTGGGGATGAAACCTGGATCTTCTGGAAGAGCAGTTAGTGTTCTTAACCTGAGTCATTTCTCCAGCCCATAAAGATCACTCTGGTGCAAGGAGAATAGAACACAAAATTAAGAGGTTGGAGTATGTAAAAACTTACCACAGGGTCAAAGCTAGCTATGTCATGTACTAACTACATGCTATGCATGGATCAAAATCAGTTATTTAATCTTCAGAATGTGAAATGAGTGGTTACCATGTAGCAAACGAGAAAAGTGGCACAGGGCTTATTTGTTAGAGCCTGGCCAGTAGTGGTACACGGGAAGAGAACCTATGCATTTTGACAAGAGGGCCCCTGCCTTTAAATCACAATTCCAGAACAGCTTCCTAAAAACTAAAACTGCTGTCACATGGGACACTTTAGAGAAAAGACTGAATCTTAAAAGTTACTGCAGGAATTTAGAGTAAGACAGCAGGTGTGGAGGCAGGTGGAGGGGGCAGCAAGGTGATGGTGAGTGGTTCCACCAAAATTGAGACAGGTCTATTGACAGATGCTGTTGGGACCTTAAAAAAAAAAGAATACTGGAGTGATAGGGAACACAGTCTCAAGTGGGTGGGCTGACCAGAATGGGAGGCTGGTGAGGAAACGAGGTCAAAACCTAAATTGGCTAGCAGAAAAGACTTGTGGAGAATAAACAGTAGAGGTGAAGGTCAGAAGGAGGTATGGGGTGAGGGCTGAGGGGTTATTCTGTCATGTTTTGGAATTGACATGGAAATAAGGATGTTATAGTAATGTGAACTGCATGCATAAACTCATCTAAAAGCACTACTTTGCTGACTTAACTGTAGCATTCAGAGGATTCCCAAGAAAACATGCTGAAATTAGCATCATTTCAGTATACCATTACTTACTTATATTCACTTTCAACCATGTTTTCAGGATCTGCTTGTTCAATAGCTTCTTCAAAGAACTCCTCCAAAGTTGGCATGTATTCTCTGGTCATTGTAAAGTAAACAGTGAGGTTTATGTGTAGTACTCTAAAATGGTGGCAATATTAATTTTAACAGCATCCACATGTGATAATTACATCTAAGACCTAAATGCAGGGACTCTAGATCTCTTTGAGAACATAAAGACTGAAAGCTCAATTCTAAAATGGGACAATAAAGAAGGTATAGGTCTAAAAACGATTCACTCCATATTTCATCAAACCATGCACTGTGATAGACTGTACTATTCATTTTTGAAGACTTCTGTCTGATCTGATAAGCTCTGCCTATCATACCTTTATTCTTTTAGTTTCAACATGGTCATATCTTTGTCTTTATGGTGTTTTATAATCAATATGTAGGTAAAAATTTAAAATACCTATCAATCTTTCTTCACACCAGAATGCCTGATTTTTGTTCATTTGAATTTAATTCTCTGTGTACCTTTGGTCCTTTCTCTCTCTCTCTCTCTTTTTCTTTTCCTTCCTTCCTACCTTCTTCCTTCCTTCCTCTCTCTTTCTTCTTTTCCTTCCTTCCTTTCTCCCCTCTCTCCTTCCTCCCTTCCTCCCCACTCCCTCCCTCCCTCCCTATGTACCTTTGCACTCCTCATTTATTTTAGAGATTACATACTCTGTCTTTACAACTCTTTGAGGCTCTTATTCCTGTCTTCTGATTTTGTTATTGAAGTCTGCTGTTAGTTTAATTTTACTTTTGTTTTCTCTTTTCACTCACCCTTCATTTTTCACATAGACAGGTCTGGCTTATCTATTTAATGCTAAAGCCCAGATATCTTAAGCCAAAGAATTTACGAATTAAGCCTATTTAGTCCTGATCTTAAGAAGAGCTTCTTTCACATTCGTGTGCTCTCTCTGCTGGGCTTTTGCTCAGCTTTGTGTTGTATTGTCTCTTACGTCTCCCAGCTGATGGGATTACAGTAACGAGCCACCATACCCAACTATCTGGTCCTTTTTGACAGTGCTAAGTTTTTCTTGTTTTAACTGCTACTTCTTTATTTTACAGCCTTTATCTGATTCTAGTTTTATCTACTAATTTATGAGTATGAGTATTTTGTCTTCATGTCCATCTGTGTACCACTTGTGTGTGTCCTTGGTGCCCATGGAAGCCAGAAGAGGGTGTTGGATCCCCTAGGACTGGAGAGAAGGAGTGCTAGGAATAGAACTTGGGTCCTCTGGAAGAATAGCCAGCATTATTAACCACTGAGCCATCTCTCTCTAGATTCTTTATGAAACTCATGGTAGATTGTTCCCTTGACAGTAAATTTGGATGGGTTTTTTTGTTTGTTTGTTTTGTTTTTTGTTGTTGTTGTTTTCGAGACAGGGTTTCTTTGTGTAGCTCTGACTGTCCTGGAACTCACTTTGTAGACCAGGCTGGCCTCCTACTCAGAAGTCCGCCTGCCTTTGCCTCCCTAGTGCTGGGATTAAAGGCGTGCGCTACCACGCCCAGCTGGATATTTTTTAGGCTTTTTCCTGTTAATAGCTCCATCTGAAGGTCTGACCTTCAGAGAGTTTACCACCAGCCTAGGATTTCCTAGCTGACAATTTTAGCCTTGGGTTCCCAATTGCTGCTGGTACTAGAAATGTCAGCTGCATGACATGTTCTTGTTTCTCGGGAAAACCCCTAGCAGAAACAAACAAGCTTTCTGGTTTCCACTGTTCTTGTCTCCTGATGCTTCTCTTCCTTTGCAGGCAGTGTCTCTCCTTAAACCAGGGAACCATACTCAGGTTCCTCTCCTGCATCTCTGTGAGTAACTTGGACCATCTTACTGCTTGCTCACTTGGAATATCAAATCATTCCTAACTAAATTATTCTTTTGGTGTTGAGTTCCCATTTCTTTATTTTCTTGTGACCTATAAAAATTTACCAGCATTTCTAGGTGTTTTAAGGTAAACTATATTCTGCCAGGCCCAAAGTTAATAACCACAATAAACTTTTAAGCTTTGATCATTCCTAAGAAAAGGTTTTATTATAGTTTACTGAACACTGAGAAAACGAACAGAAGTTTTACACTTGCCTTGTCTCTGATTTACAGGCTTCCATATTATCAGGACAGAGATTCCAAAGCCTTGTGAGCTCCTCACTACAAAATAAGGCAGTCATAGTTTGTATTGTAGCATTCTCATAGGACATCATAAAACTGCGTATTTAACATGAGTAGTGGGTCTGGGGGTGGTGACCCCTAGTCTAAAATGATAACCATTTCTCAGAAACTATTCAATAATAATAAAAAATGGAGAATTAACTGGAAGGTGACAGAATTGAACTGAATGATCAGTGCCCTTTCAGTAAATATAAGTGAGCTGCACTGGCCCAAACATTTATACTGTCCATGGCCTAGAAAAGATTACAGCCTAGAGCCAAGGGCTTTTAAAGTGGGAGACAACAGGAAGGCTTAAGTAGTTGCCTAGCCTTAACAGCAGGGCCATCTCTTTAGCCTAACTAGAGAGTTCTTGTAGTAATATTTTCAAACTATAAAAAGAACAATCAGGAACATAGGAAAATGAAGGACATACTTTCCAATGAGGATTTTCTTGTTGGGCCCTTTGCCTAAGAAGTCTTCTGGGGCTGCTCTCTTCCTCACCACTCTTGTGGGCTTGGTATCTGACGCTCTGTGAACAGAACATACATATTCTGGGGACTGTATATGGATATGTAGTAAGCATTTGCCTAATGTGCACAAGCTCCTGGATTCATTTAATCCTACTTACAGCAAAACTATCAGAAAAAAAAAAGAGAACAAGTGAGCTACATATTGCTTTTACCCTAAAATACAAAATCTTCATGGTGTGATAGAACAGTCATCAGACAGAAGACAGAATTAGCACATTATAGGGCAAGTAGACACGCCATTCTCAGTCACACCAGCGTGTCCTGTGCACGCGCTCGCGAGCGTCCTGATCTTGTGCTGATTATTTACCTTTCTTTAACAAAACTTGGGCAACCTTCATTCTTCCATGAGTTCCAATTTTCCTCAGTGTTTAATATATGCTAGAATAAACAAAAGACATACATATCTACATAAAAATATTTTGGAATCATACTTGGTAGTAAGAAAACTAGTGATCGAATACATACCTCTACCATCTTTGAAAATCTTTCTCCATCAGGGGGATTTTCAGATAGCAGCTGTGATTAGAAAGAATATACTAAGGTTTCAACAACTTTCTGCATCATAGGAGTGGTTTGTAGGCAGAGAACCAAGACGTGTTTGTGTTCTTGTACCTGAGCTTAACTTTATCCTTATTTTCCTATTTGGGGCTGAAACAAAGAAAATTCTAAATTTCCATTTTTTCAATCATGGGTTTGTTGCATGTTGGACTTACTTGGTAGACTGATTTTGTAGTATCTTCAATCCAGAGTGATTGCTCATCAGTTAAAACATAATTTGAACTAGGGAAAGAAAGAACAAATGCATGTCTAAGTTATAGCATATGTTTTTATATTGAAGCTATTCATGGCACCTTAAATTAATCATACTGTGTGAAAAATTACCTACAACTGTGACAAACATGAGAATTATTGAGAAAATTCTTGCACTTCATTGTCAAGTGTTAAAATTGAAGTCATGAAAGTATAAAGGCAAATAAGACATTCAATTACCTGGTCTGACTATAGAGTAATAATATTTCATAAATTTAGGAGAGATAAGAATCTGAGAAAGCATTAACATATCATATTCTATATGTATCATACTCCATATGCAGAACCAACTGCAGAACCATTCCATGCACATTTTAAAGAGAATACATTGATTCGGTGACTTCCCCAACGCCCAAAGCTTTAATTCAACCTATGTCTGATTTCAAGCTCTTGATCTTTCTACATCACACTAAACTTTGAAATAGAAGAAAAAATTACATTTTGGTTGGGTACCGTGTGCTACTTAATGACAGTTCTGAAGGAACTGCGGTACTGCTGATACAGGACTATGGGTTCAGCAGGCAACAATGGCATGGCCTTTATGCATTTCATATTGCACCGATTTGTGTACAAGCAACAGGATTCTGGCTTCAGTTATGGACAAGACAAGAATAAATGGTATGCTTTTTGTTGGAGGGGTTTAGACACAATACAGATCCTGACAAGGTTGTATGAAAACCTAAAACAAGAGAACAGTATGTAGGGGGTACGGGGGCAGAGGTCAACCCTGAGTATTATTCCTCAAGTGCTTTTCACCTTGTTTGTGAAAAAACTGTGTCTTATTGAGATCTGGGTTTTGATGACTAGACTAGGCTAGATGGCCAGCAAGCCTCAGAGATTCTCCTGTCTCCACATCTGCAACACTGAGATTACAAGATGTGTCTTGTACCTGACTATGTAGGTGCTGGAGAACGACTTTGGATTCTCATTCATATCAATCACTTCACCAACTGAGCAATCTTCCTAATCCCTAGAATTCACATTTGTTTCAAGATTTTCTTTGGTTCTTTCAGTTCTAATATCCCAGAAAGTTTATGCAATTGGAAGGTGTTATTTCCTTAGTTTACAATTTAGCATGATGCCTAGGTGAGGTAACAGAGACTTCTACGCACTAGAAAGAAAAACTGTGAAAGTCTAGGATTCTGCAGAGACTCACATTATCAAATGTATATTTTGACACTTTACCTAAAACAAATATCATACATCTAAAAGTTCCCAGTTAGCTGTCTGGTTGCTGTAGCATTAGTACTTTAAGGCATGCAGTAGCCAGTGAGATACTACCTCAGTGGGTAAAAGCTCTTTCTGTGCAAATTTGACAACCTGAATTCCATACCTAGACCCTATGACAGAAAGAGAACTGACTTTTGAAATGTGTCCTGGGACCTCCACAGGTGCACCATGGCACCCCTCCCTGTAATAGTAAATTTTAATTACAAAATGTAAATAATGCTAGGCAGTGGTGGCGCACACTTTTAATACCAGTACTGGGGAGGCAGTGCCAGACAGATCTCTGAATTAGAGGCCAGCCTGGTCTACAGATCGAGTTTCAGGACACCTAGGGCTACAGACCCAAACCATGTCTCCAAAACAACACCCCCCACCCCACCAAATAAAAAACAAACCAAAACATCCCCCAAAAGCAAAGCCCTGTGGCCTAAAATATGAAAAATTCTTTGCAAGGTCTTCTCATTGTCACTGTTTATATGCTACACACATTAACTCACCTTTTGAATTTGACCTGTCCCTTGAGATATTGAAATAAAATGAGATACTGCAACAGGATGTGTCGACGAAAGTTACTGTCACTCAGTTGTAAATCCATCAACTATTCAAAATATAAGCACATACACAAAACAACACATTAAAACCAAGTATGACTAAAAGCACAAATTATATAGTTGTAGAAATGGAAGATTCTGTTTCATTCAAAAAAAAAATGCTGAAAGCTTCCTCCTCGCTCAGCCCAAGAACAGAGCAGCAAGAGCACCACTCACTTTCTAGCCCTGCAAACAGATGGGGTTGAGTAAGCGAGCAGAAACAAGGAGGGAATTATCTGCAAATTAAAAATGGGCTGCTTCTCTTTAGATTTTGGAGAACTAAATTGCATTGTAACTGTATCACAGAACATGGAGCAGAGTGGACCTGAGGATCATAAGTGAGGATATTCTCTAGGAATCCTATCACCTCGCTGCTTCTACTTTGAGAGTGAGTGGTGGTAAAAGGAAAGACATTCTGATAACAACCCCCAGACAGAGCTCAAGGATCGCTAAAGACTTTCTACACACTTGTAGTTTTGCCTTGCTTTTCTTATTGCTTTTCTTTTCTTTCCTTTTCCTTTCTTTTCTTTCTTCCATCACATACCAGGGTGTTCTATTACTAGCACCTTCTTTCACACTCATGACTCAACAAGCTGCACTGTTGTCTTATTATAACTGGCCTTTCTTCAGCGTTGGGAAGTGAGTATTTGATTCCCTCTGTCTGGGGGTTGTTATCAGAATGTCTTTCCTTTTACCACCACTCACTCTCAAAGTAGAAGCAGCAAGGTGATAGGATTCCTAGAGAATATCCTCATTCATGATCCTCAGGTCCACTCTGCTCCATGTTCTGTAATACAGTTACAATGCAATTTAGTTTTCCAAAATTATTTTTCATATTCACCCTCCACATGTGAATGGCACACCAGTGGTTTTCCTTTCCTCTAGATCCCAACTGACTTTACTGGCAACATAAAGGCTCTTAGCTTCTGGATTCTGCCCCAACTGACAGGCACAGCCCTTTTACTTTGATGTTTGTTCCAGTCACAAGTTAGACTACTGACCACTCAGTCATTTCAGCTCTGGAGTCTTACTCTCACAGTCCTGTACAGGAGGAGCAATTACAATCTCATATCCTTTCAGGGCTCACTCTGAACTGCTCCCAATGTAGCTAATACTTAAGTCTTACTAAGACAGACCCTTGTTTATCTGTGAATCCTACAGTTTTTTTATTATAATTGAATTTTGGTTTAGTTGTTTCCTTAAGGTGTTGTGGGCCAAGAAATATATTAACAGTATTGTGTAAATACATAAGCACTTAAAATAGAGTAGCAAAACAAAAAAGTAATTAGTGGGTCAGATTTGGCTAAACCATTTTCAACCACTTACTGAACACTCTTTTGTACCACAGTCTATCACACCTACGAAGCCCACAACTTGATTATAACAACTACCTTCTTTATACCAACCCTACGGTTCTACCCAGATAAAAAGCCAAGTTGTTTGAACAAATAGACAAATCACGTGGCTGGACAAACACTGTTTCTACTGATGTCCTAAGAGGAATATCTTCATTTTACTCAGCCATCTTTATTCTTTAAAGCCATCTCTCGTATTCCATTTTGACCCCTCAATTTCTATTTGCTTTCCAAGAGCAAAAAAGTTCATTTAATCAGAACCCATTTAATTTCTTGCTTCCTCCTCAAAGGAAAACTTAGCTGTACCTAGACCTGCACCTGCTTTCTCATCTGCTTCTGTTGCATCTCCCTCCCTGCTCAAAGAAAATCCTTTTATTTGTGTGCCTCAGTCTAACCAAGCCCCATTTGTTACCCCTGCCTCCCGACCCTTCTACTCTCTCTTCCTTCTTCCCAAGTTCTATTTTGTTGATATTAAATAGCCTCCCTGAAAGATACCTCACCATACTTTCTTCACCCTCCCCAATGGCAAAGATGAAAGAAAAAGAAACAGCTATATTTATGGTTTTCAATTTGTCCTTTACCTGCTCTGATTTGTCTTTCTTACCATTCTGTATCTAAGATCACTAATGAGTCTATGCTGATATGAATATATGCTGAGTATATAAGTCTGAGCACTAGTTTTATTCTACTGGGCATTGCTTGGTTCCCATAAACTCAAGCTTTCCTATTTAACTAGTCATTCCTGCTTTCTCAATCTTCTACATCCCCCCACTCCTTTCTTAGTGCCTCCACAGCCTTAGTCTTCTATTTCCTAGTCTCTCCACCCTCTTTCCTCCTGATTAAGTCTTGGTTTTCTTCAGACTTTGGTTCCACACTTCTTTTTCTAATCTACACTTTCCAGCTGATCTCATATATTGTATACATTATTTGCCACTTAAAAACGAATCAAATTCCAAATCTATACTGTTAACCCAGATCTTGTTCCAAACCTCCAGAATCATATACTTAGCTGCTCAACAATTCTATTTCATGTTCAACTGCTATCTGGTTCATGAATAAAACAAAGCATCAGTTTTTCTCCTAAGGCCAGTTCTTTAGAACTGGCTAATTCACCACCCACTTACCAAAGCAATAGCCATTTGTCTAAGAAGACATCTGGAGGAAGCAGTAGCTTGACTGCAACCCCCAGCAGCAAATTAAGGGAATAAAAGAACAAGGGCAGAACACAAAAGCAGACACCAAGAACACTGAGAGAGGACCACAGTGGGGAGGAGGTGATTACTAATTCTTTGTCTTCATTTCTAAGTGCCCTTTACCACATTTACCTTCTTCATTTATCTCATGCTGGAAGCCAACTTTTATTGCTAGGAACATGGATTAAAAGTAGCACTCAACTAGACAGCGCAGGCTGAGATGAGACTGCGTGACCATGCACACTAACTGCTTACCATATTCTGAGGGAGATGAAGCTCAGAAGACAGAACTACTTATTTAAATCTACGAGCCAGCCAGTGCCAGCAGAGACTAAACATCTTCAGCCTTACTCTTCCTTTACATTATTTACACATTTTTTTAGTTCCTTTTCTATTGGTTGCCATTTTCATTGTGTCATGGATCAAATATTGCTTTGTAAACATTTTTGTTTCTAGAATAAAGGCCTTTTATACTTCTTGACTTTTGCTAATTGCTTAGCTCAGGCCTCAGCTTGCCTCACATTATTCTAAACATAAAATGGCTCATATTGGATCACTTATGCTGTCATCAATTTTCCATGAAAAATTTCCATGAAATATTCTTGGTAAAGCAAAGGCTAAATCTGAAATCTTCCATTTCTATCAATTCAACATAAAATACTTTACAAATCTGTACTAGGAAAAAAGTTTAGTGCATTTCATTATTAAAACTTTCATTAACTGTAATAATACCATGAAACAAAAATATTCCTTCTAAAATTAAATATTTCAAAAGTTTAAAAGGCACAAATGTTCAATATTCACATATTACCACCTAGTTACTTGTTTCACATTTGTTTAAAAATAAAAAAACACATTCTGAAACTGCTTAGTGCCTAATACCCTCCATATTCCTATTCCCCTCTCCTGCTACGACAACCATTCTCATGTGTTTGGTAATTATGATTTTCTTTTTCCCGAGACAGGGCTTCTCTGTGTAGCCCTGGCTGTCCTGAAACTCACTCTGTAGACCAGGCTGGCCTTGAACTCAGAAATCTGCCTGCCTCTGCCTCCCGAGTGCTGGGATTAAAGGCGTGCACCACCACTGCCTAGTGGTAATTATGATTCTTAGGCATATTTTATAACATTAATATATATGTGGCATCTATAAACACTATACAGATATACTCAAACTATATCACATTCATTGTTCTGTAATTTGCTATTTTCACACAATACTAGGTTTGAAATCTACCCACATAAATACATGTAGCTTTAGGTTCAGGAACTAAAAAACAAATTGTGTGTGTGTGTGTGTGTGTGTGTGTGTGTGTGTGTGTGTGCTCTTCCTCCTCAACTTGTTTTTTGGTTATTGTGTTTTGTCTCAGCAATAGAAACTAAGACATCTATGACAGAGTCATTCAACTCCCAAAGGGGCTGCAACTGACAGATTAAGAACTGCTGCTCTAGGAGGTGCAATTAGTAATAAGCATTTTTAACTTTAACACTTAAAACTGTTAAAATGTTGAATCGGTATTTTCTCATACCTTTGTCAAAACAATTTATCTTGGGTTTTTTTTTTTTTTTTTTTTTTTTTAAAGACAAGGTCTTGCTATATAGCCCTGGCTCTCCTGGAACTTGCTATGTAGAATAGGCTGGCCTCAAACTCCGAGATTGGCCTACCTCTGTCTTCTGAGCACACTAGACCATCTAGGGCTATACAGGAAGATAGATAGATGGATGGATAGATAGATAGATAGACAGACAGACAGACAGACAGACAGAACCAAAGCTAATAAAATCCTAAATGACATACAACTAAGCCTAGCTCTGCAATGATTTCTTAACTTCCAAGAATGCAGAGTTATGCTACCAAATATGCTTCTTTCTAAGTTATTGTAAATTTCATTTGTTTCATTTTAAATTTAATTATACTGTAGCCAGACACTGTGTTTAGTACAGTATGTAATCTTTGAAATTTGCTAAGACTTCCCTTGTGATCTTATACATATATTTGTGAATGCCGCCCCCCACCCCACCCAAGCAGCACTACCTGTTTTGTACAGGTCTCCAGATGTATTCTATCAAGTTTAGTGCTTCTGTTATTCAATCTTCCACATGCTTCCCAATCTTTTATCCCTAACCCAGCCGCTTCACATAGCTCCATCATAATTATGAAAGTACCAACTTCACATAATTTTACACTCTTACTGTTTTTTTTTTTTTTTTTTTTTTAAAGATTTATTTATTTATTATATGTAAGTACACTGTAGCTGTCTTCAGACACACCAGAAGAGGGCATCAGATCTTGTTACGGATGGTTGTGAGCCACCATGTGGTTGCTGGGATTTGAACTCCGGACCTTTGGAAGAGCAGTCGGGTGCTCTTACCCACTGAGCCATCTCACCAGCCCCCCACTCTTACTGTTTTAAGAATATAGTTAGTGTAAGTCAGTTCTTGGTGGTTCATTCCTTTGTTATGTACATTTTTAAACTTTATACTTTTTCCTGCCAATTCTTTGATGTTCAAGTGGCTTTGTCTTTTAAAAAAAGTTCTACTGTCTTTATACCCATTTCTGTTTTCCAATTTCTTGTCTTTCTTAAAATTAATTAATTAATTAATTAATTAATTAAATGTATATGAGTAACATCAGAAGAGGGCATTGGATCCCATTACAGATGGTTGTGTGTGCTGGGAACTGAACTCAGGACCTCTGGAAGAGTAGTCAGTTTTCTTAACCGCTGAGTCATCTGTCCAGTTTTTGATAGTGATCTTTAACTTGAGTCCCCTAAACTTTGGAGTTTTAATTAGAGTGTTTGAATGGGAAGCTTTTCTTGAGGTATTTACTTCACTTTCATTTTCTCACTGTGTACACACATCATTATCAAGTAGTTTTTGCATTTATATCAATCATGGCCCAAGAGCCCAAGTGTGAAGTATTCTGACTTCTGGGAGTAGCTGCTTTATGAGATCATAGGTGGCATTATGTATGCAGTCATTGAGTAAGCAGATATGAGACAAATCTATAGCTTTGTTATTCCTGAGCTGGTAACTTCCTATAAAATCATTGCTCTTGGCAGGTATCAGTAATATACGTTAAAATTCTACAATAGTCCCAGTTTCCAGCAGTACGTGGCTCTACTCTGGTCCAACAGGGAGCACACTTGACCTCTGTTACTTGCAATCAAACAGTGTGGCCACCATCTGCTTTGGATATAGTCTAATGGGCCATGGCTTCAGTTTCACTCTCATAACTTGCTATTTCCTTATTATTTATTTATTTATTTATTTAGTTTCTGAGACAGAATTTTTCTGTGTATCCCTGGCTGTGCTGGAACTCAATTCTGCAGAGCAGGCTGGCCTTGAACTCAGAGACTGCCTATTTTTGTCTCCCAAATGCTGGGATTAAAGGCATGCACCACTACCACTGGGCATAATTTGTTTTTTTCTGATCTATGAAGATATTTATTTCTGTAAGCACAGCTTTCTTTTTGGTGCTCTCTTTATACTTTACTTGTCATTCCTGTATATTTTCAGAAAAAGGAGTATAAATAAGTAAGTCAAAACACAAACTCGATGTGCCACTTTGAACAAAAATCACTGAAATGCATATAAAAACAGGGAACTTTAAAGCCCCTTAGTTTTAACTATATAATAAATGAATTGCAAAATATTTTTATAAATGCAAATTATATCCTAACTTAAAATTTAAAATATATACACTTCATAGTAATTAGGTACATTGGTTCTAAAGTAAGTCTTCTAAAGTGACTTAATGGAGAATAACGCTGTTATAAATTAGTCTTGTCCAAGTAAGAAATGGGAATCTCAAACTAAAACCAATCTTGGCTGTAAGTACAGCAATCCTACTGACCATGAACAGACTGCACGTTTAGGACAAAATGCCTCATCCTCAGTGGCAAAGGAGCATCATACCTTTTCACTTGTTAGAAACTTGGCGAAGTATACATGCTCTCCTCCTGTTTTCAATTCTTCCATCTTTTTCCTGGAGGCTTGAGTATCATCTAATTTATAACTTTTAAAAACAGCTAAAACTTCTTCAGAATACTGCAAAGAACAAAAAAGAGTTTCCTTTGACATTGTTATGAAAAACTCATTCGGTGGTTTTCTGCATCAAATGCTTTAGAATTTACTCCCAGTTAACATGTATAATATAAGGCATATTTTCAAAAAGGCATAAAAAATTCTAACAGCAACATGGGGAGTAAAAGTACTTTTGAATGAGATTTTATAATATTTAAAAGCAGGAATAAATACTATCCCTCAAAAACTATAAGACTTTTGCAGCAAACAGAAAAGGATATATCTTGATAGCATAATCATTTCCCGTGAGTATCTGCTCAATTCTGTCTCTGGGATAAGAAAATATTAAGCTACTGAAATGTCTCATTTATGGCACAGTATGTATGCATACCCTCCTGTTATAGTTCACTAAATCATCTCATACAAGTAGTATCTAATGTAAATGCTATGAAGATACTTTTATAAGCAATCAGTCTGCGTGTTTGTTAGTATAGGCACAAATTTTCCAAATATTTTCAATCTATGGATAACTGATGTCATAGAACCTACTGATATGAAGAGATGATTATATATAAAAATTTACCAGTGAATTGTTTTGTTATGTGGTTATGATGTCATTGCATCCTAAAGACGTGTTTATGTGAACAAACTAGTGCTGTGCTTGGATTTCATCAGAGAAGCCTCTTACTGCAGCAGGGGATGGGAAATGGCCAAAATGTGACAGTAAGTGACAGTGGAGAGCTCAAACCGTAAGGAGAACATATATGTCATTATCACCAAGTGCAGAGAACATGGTAGAAGGGGCTGAAAGATGTAAAGGTAAGAGGACTAGGTGAGAAATGCAGCAAAAAGCTACCTTCTGGATAAGACACAGACACTGTACTCAAGACCTCATTGCAGCTGTGGTTACCTGCACAGGACTGCACAGGACTGGGCCTGCCTGTCAGCACTTGGTCACGGATTGGGGATGAACCCTTAAGCCCCCTTCCCCTGCATGTCTGCTGGCAGCTAATGGTTATTGGGGAGAACAGATCATTTTCTTCAGGGTATAGCCACTAATTCACTGCTATACTCCAGTAAGTAACTCCTCCCACATGCATGCAAGCAAAGCATTAACTTAGTTGGGTCAGATGCACAAAGAAGACATGAAGGAAGGAAGAAAACTTGCTGGGAAGGAAGTTTTGGGAGTGGTGGTGATAAAAAGGAACGAGGTAAAAATACCTAAAATTCATGTATTAAAACTGTTAAAGAACTTTTAAAAACTTAGCAGTAAAAGTGATTGTTTAACTAGCTATGGAACCCTCAAAGCCATTTTATGTGCTAAGACTAACAAATCAGTAAGATGTAATTCACCCAAGAAGAGACTCCCTTATCTCACCATTTGAATCTCAATTTAGAAGGTGACATTCCTCTAAGATAAATGAACACAGACCACTTATGTTGCTTTAAAAATTATCTATGTTTTTTATTTGAATCACAGTCTTCCATGTCGACAAGACATATGGAGATTCTTTTAAGATAGGGTTGGCAAATGTTTTGTAAAGGTGCAGACAGCAAGTATTTGGGCTTTGTGGCATGTATACTGTCAGCTCAAATGCTCAACCTGCCACCACACTGTAGAAAACCACAGATAAATGAACCTTCATGGCTGTAAGCCAACAAACCTTTTTATAAAGCAGACTGACTTAGTTTGGGGCAATCGTTTTATGAAGTCTGTTTTAAAAGGAAAACTAGAATAAAACAACAGTTGGGCAGGACAACTTTTTTCAAGCTTTCTCGCTTCTGTAGACTCTGCTCCCTACCTCTCAATAAATATTGGTGTGTGCTCTTCAAAAGCACAACTTACACAAATTACAAAAGCACTTCAAATACAGAAGACATCCTGAAACAAAATCATCACTTTATGTGGACAGCAATTACTATGAAAAAAAAAAAAAATCAACCCTTGAGGCTTTAATGACTAACCTTTAAACCTAAAGCCACTTAAAAACTATACTACAAAAATCAGTGGCTAAGAATCAATTTACAACTTAATTTCTGTATACTATAGAATAGGTATGAAAGCATCAGACGGGGAGTTCTATAGTGAAAAGTCCTTGAACAAGACAAAGTCTACCCCTGTCATTACCTGAGAAATGTCAGCTTCAGAGGCCTATGACTCACCTTGAGAAACGTTTTCCAAGAAATCTTCTCATAGCATTGCACTGGGTTCCTGAAGTAATCCTGAAGTGACCAGAATTTTCTATACAGGTTGTAATCAATTGGAATAGAACTATAAAATAAATACTGTATTACATCACTTAAATTATTTGACAGACACAGAAGCTCATAAAAAGTTTCTTTCCCCTAAAAAGTATACATTTAAAAAAATTAATGACATAAACTTTTAGAAACAGTCTGAAGGGTTTGGAAAACATGCTAGGAGTAGCTATGCGGAGTTAGTTGGAAAAAGTCATATGTGCAATATGTGGGCCATGTTTTACCATCTGTTTTATTGCACTAAAGGGAAAAGGACAAACATATGCTGAAAAACAGTGAGAAGAAATGAGTTTCCTAGGATACCATGAGTAAGTACTATCCTGGAATGCCTCTTTCTAGACTTAACCCAAAGTAAGTGGATAATGCTAGTACAAGACAGATGTGTACGGGACAAACCAAGTCAGCATCACAAAAGCAGCCCTTTCTCCAGTGACTTCACTATGGCCTTACTGACTTAACTTCCAGTTTGGCTATGATACTGTGTGGGACCAGTGGATTCTTCTAGAAAATATGGAAGGTTATCTCTGGCAGAGAGAATCATGCAACCATTTATATGCTCATCTTTGTCTCAGTAACTAGAAGATCTAAATATAATTGAATGTTTGACACCAATAAGGATATTTTGTTTATTTAAGGGCTAGAGAGATGGTTCAGTGATTAACAGCCCTTAGTGTCTTGCAGAAGACTGGAGTTCAGCTTGGCAGCTATATTAGGCATATAAGGCAGCTAAAAACTGCACAAAACTTCAGTTGTAGGGGACTGGGACACCGGGACACCTCTCTAGCCTCCAGAGGCACCTGCACTCATGTGTACATATCTACACAGAGACACACATACATATAAATATAAATAAAAACAAATCTTTTTTTTTTTTTTTTTTTTTTTTTTTTAGTTTTTCGAGACAGGGTTTCTCTGTGTAGCCCTGGCTGTCCTGGAACTCACTCTGTAGACCAGGCTGGCCTCGAACTCAGAAATCCGCCTGCCTCTGCCTCCTGAGTGCTGGGATTAAAGGTGTGCGCCACTACTGCCCGGCCAAACAAATCCTTTTTAAAAAGGGATCTTTTGTTTTTAGCTATTTTTCTTTGTGTGTGCATGTGTATGTTATATTTATGACATATGTTGTCCTTGGGTATGCATGTAGGTACATGTGTGGACACTGGAAGACAACATGTTGGGTACAGGTGTTTGCTTTCCACTTTCTTCAAGGCAGTGTACACTAGGTTAGCTGGTCTGTGAGCTTCCAGGTATTCTCTTGTAGGAGCTCTGGGAGTACAGATGCACGCTACAGTGCCTGGTTCTACATGGGTTCTGAGGATTCAAACTTAGGTCTCCACAAGTTCTTCTCCTTATTTTCTTCTTCTTTACTGGCTTTACAGAATCAGTTTCATTTATTATCTGTGGTGCTGGGGGAATCAAACTCAGCAAATACTTTGCCATTGAGATATGCCCCCTTTCCAGAGTAAATTTTCAAGCAATATCAACACACTAAGAAACTTTTATAGTTGAGGCACTAAAACATCTCCCACTTGATGGTTATATTCCCCTTGGCTGGATATATTCTTTCATGGCTAAATTAATTGGGTTTTTTTTTTTTTTGGTGTTGAGTATTGAATCTAGGGTTTGTGTTTGCTAGGTAAGAGTTTCACTGAGCTATACCTCCAGCTCTTCAGATAAACTTGGAAGAGTCTACACGCCAAATACCAATTTACTGTCCACTTGTACTATTCTTTAGAAACGTACAGATTGGCTATTTACCCACACAAGGTATATGACACACGCATGCATGCACGCACACACACACACTCATGCGCACAATGTTATGGAACAGAGGGTTGAGCCCAGGATTTCATGCATGATAGGCAAGTGCTCAACGACTGAGCTGCATCCTTTGCCTCGTTGGTTTTTGTTTTGTTTTGTTTTTTGAGACAGGGTTCCTCTTTGAAACCCTGGGGCCTTGAACTCAGAGATCCACCTGCCTTGCCTTCCTCTGCTGGGATTAAAGGCATGCACCACCCTCACCTCCAGCTTTTTTTAAGGACAGGTTTTTGCTATCTTTCCACCCACATAATGGAAAAAGAGAACCGACTTCCACAAGGTGTCCTCTGATCTTCCCTTTTGTGTTGGCACATGCATATACATACACACTAAACAAATAAATTCACAAATGTAAAAGTACATAAACTCATCCATAGGGAAGTTGTTTAAGTAGGGTCTGGCCTACTCTGAACCTTGGCTCTTCCCATCTCAGCCTCCTAAGCAGCTAGAATTATAGGCCTGTACCAGTAGACCCAACTTACTACATTTGTAAGCAATAACAAATTAGAGGTAAGAGTTACTGTCTAAAATAGAATGTCTGAAGTAAGATTCAGTCAAACCCAGACATCTGGATATGAGTCAGGAAGGTCTCTTGAGCTTAGAATTTTAAGAACAATATGGACAACAAAGGAATAGCCATCATAACATGAACAACAAAATAGAATGTTACCTAAGTATCTTAAACTGAAATGTTTCAAAAACCATTTTTTAAAAAAGTGTTGAACATTTTTGGTGTCTTTATTTTGAGATAGTCTTACTATATTACTCAAGTTGCCCTCAAATTCGAGCCAGTCCTCTAGCCTAATCCTCTCAGGTTCTGGGATTAAAGGTTTACACTAACATTCCTGGCCCACCGAACCATTTTACACACTCTTATATATTAATTTTAGTATAAAAATGTTTATTCAGGGGCTGGAGAGGTAGCTCAGAGGCTGCTCTTCCAGAGGACCTGGGTTCAATCCCCAGCTTACACATTTCTGTAGCTAAGAGGTCCAGGGGAAAAAAAGAAAAACAAACATTTATTATTTGAATCAAAATATCTAGACTAGACTTCACATTACAAATTTATGGTAATATATTTACTTTGCAATCCAGTTTTTGTTGTTATGGTGGTGGTTATTTCTATTTTTTTGAGTCAGGGTCTCAATGTTTAGCCTGGCTGGCCTGATACTTGCTATGTAAACCAAACTACTAGCCTTGAACTCATAGAGAACCACTTGTTTAGCTCCAAAGGCTGGGATTAGAAGTGTGCCACCATGTCCAGCCATAAATTCAGTTCTTTTATTTTAGGTTTATTAATTTTAATAGTATGACAGTTTTGCATATATATATATATATGTATATATATATATATATATATATATATATATATATATATATATATATATATACATATATATATATATATGTGTGTGTGTGTGTACTATGAGGTCAGAACAGGGCATCAGCTTCCCCTAGAACTGGAGTATTATATAGTTGTAAGCCACCATGTAGGTGCTGGGAACCAAATCTGGGTCCTCTATAAGAACAAGTTCAACATCTGAACTATCTCTCCAGCAGCTAAATTCACTTCTTAAGACTAACAGGGGGCTGAGGGGGAAAGACTAACTGGTAACTCAGTTACTCATCAAGAATTATAATTCTCGTAGCAAGTCTAAAATTACCTTTCAGTTATCAAAATTAAATCACCTTTCCTAAACCTGTTTAGATGCTATTGGTTGGCTCAATAAAAAGTGTTTACTTTCTACAAAAAAAAAAAAAAAAAAAAAAAAATTATAATTCTCGGGCTGGAGAGATGGCTCAGTGGTTAAGAACACTGACTGCTCTTCCAAAGATCCTGAGCTCAAACCCCAGCAACCACATGGTGGCTCACAACCATCCGTAATGAGATTTGACACCCTTTTCTGGAATGTCAAAAGACAGCTACAGTGTACTTACATAGAATAAATAAATAAATCTTAAAAAAAAAAAGAATTACAATTCTCCATACACTTTCCTCCTCCATTCATAAAATAATTTACAATAGACAAAGATAGCCAAGTGCCTGATCCTATTTAAACAGTATTCCTGTGGTTGAGTTTATTTAGTTTTCTACTTATATATTTATTTGTTTAGTGTGTATGTACAGGAGTGTGCCATAGGACAAGTGGCGGGGTCCTTGGACAACTTGTACAAGTTAGTTCTCTCCACCATTTCTGTCCTGGGGATCAAAGTCAGGCTATCAGGAGCTGGCAGCGGCACCTTTACTCATGGGCCATCTTTGCCAGCCCTTTGGGCTACTTTATGACCTTACAACAATAGACCTGAATGCATTAAGCAGCGACTAGCTAGCAGAGTATTTCTGAGAGTCTATTTACACTTCAGATAACTCATTATCTTAGAACCTACTACTTTTGCCCAGAGTTGCACAGACAGACCCTAAAGGTCCATTTTATCCATGATATATGTAAACAAGTTGGTCTCTATAAAGAGAGTAGCCACAACTAGAATAATGAATAATGGTTAGAAAATGACTAGAAAATGAGATACTTTTCTGTGTGCTTTATGATTTCCACTGTATGTTTCATCAGCAACTACAATGAAAAATACTAAGTGCCTTAGTAGACCACTTTTTATCGTCGTCTTTCTGAATGCTTTCAACAACTGTAGTAAGTAGGCAGCACTGCTACATTTTAAAGGAACCAACACTCAGTTGTAGGAAACCTTGTTCAAGGTCATATGACCCGCAAGCAAGCACTAGAGTTAAATCTGGGAATACATCACTTCTAAATGCTTCCTATGTGAATATAGGATCGAATTTGAAATCTGGGATATCAGAAATACCTCTCCCTTTTTGATCTTCTGGGCAGCAATTATAGAAATTCTTTCATTTACAACTGACAGTATGGCCTATTGCTTCAGACATGGAAGAGTACTATTCTGACAGCCCAGGAAGATTTTGGTTTTCTGGTCCCCCTTCTCATCACCTCTTCTAAACTAGCACAATAAAGAAACTACCTGCAACAAAGACTCAGAACTCACAGAGTAAGAAAAGAATGATAAGAAAAAGACTTGAAAAACTAAAAAAAAGAAAGAAAAAGAGAAAGAGAAAGGGAGGCTTCCAGTTCTTTGCATGTCATTACGTCAGTACATTACGTCAGTACATTATGTCAGTACACTCACCATGAGTACCAGGACCATAGTTTAATGGAAGGGAGAAGAGGGGGCTAAGGTTGCCATGGCTAGGGTATGTGTAAGATGGGCTGCTCAAACAGTTCAAAGTATTTGTCCATAATTTAGAAGGCAACTGATAACAGCCTACTAGTGACTCAGGATTTATTATTTTATTTAACACACACGAAGGGTATGTATAAGAAAATCCTATAAGCACGACTTCCTCCCTCCTGTCTGTATCTTCGTTTCAGTATTTGATATCTCATTAAAGGGTTATCTTTGTAAATCAAGACATCTTAAGCTCTAAAAACTCACCAAGTTGTCGGGGCTTCATCATCTCCCATTTCACCTTCTTCTACATCCATCCCTTCCTCTCTATCCTCAGTATGCTGAATAAAACAAAACCAAACCCATTCTGTCATGAAGTAGTCACTGAGCAAAAGATGACATGTTATAGGTTAAGTAATTTCTATATTGCTACACATTATTATTAGGGAAGCCTAGATACAGTAATTGTTCTTTAAGGCAATGGCATTTTGGGTGACAGGAAACCAACAGTAGTATGACAATAACATAGCATGGACATATGTAAAGACACAAGATCTGCCTTATTCTCCAAATATTTTTTCATCACTGAAACAAATAGTCTACTACTACTACTACTACTACTACTACTACTACTAAAGAATAGACGCTAACATGGGTGTTAATGCCGTAGAAAAATGCACAGGCAGTCTTCCCTTGTCACTGGCAGTAATATATATGGATGTACTTTTTCTGAGAAGTAACAACAAAATCTGAAATACATGATGTACACTTTGACTAAGCAATTTCACTTATCCTAAGGAGATACAACATGGGTTAGTAATTATACACACAATTCACTGTAATATTAACAATTTCTTACTACTACACACTACTTGAGCCAGGCAAGGTAACACAAGCCAGCACTGGGAGATGAAGGCAGGAGGATCAAGAGCGCCAGGCCATCTCCAGCTACAGTGAATTCAAGAGCAGCTTGGGGTATGTGAGACCCTGGCTTAAAATTAAACAAAACAGATGATTTAAATGTCTACTGACAAGAAATTAGGGTACATTCATTCTAGAATCTAATCTGTAATTAAACTGAAACATATCAGTTTAAAAAAGAAAATGAACTTAAGAACTTTATATAGTATCTTATTTGGGAAAAATAACATTACTTTGTACAAGTACTCAAAAAAGTCTTAAAAGATTAGATGGAGAATATTAGGGGTGGTTATAGAGATAATACATACTTACAGAAAACATGTAAAGACCATAAATAATGTTCAAAGTGGAAAACACTTTCCCTCTCTAGTTACCTTATGGTTATGTACATGAAAGAGCTGAGCCCTTCTCTAACATCCACTTTAACAGAAGACAAGCTAATCAGTAACAACACAATCTAATTCTGATTACAGTCAATATCCTTTGAACTCTAAATACTGCTTGAAATTTTTACACCCAACGCATACTAATTTAATGTATTAAAAATGAAGGGCCAAGTGAGATTTCTCAGCAGGTAAATTCATCTGCTGTGCAGGCCTAGTTACCCAAATCCAATCCTTGAGATTCACAGAGGAAGAAAAGTAGGACCAATTCCACAGAACTGTCTTCTAATTTCCATGTGTCCTCTCCCCACGTGCACATGTACACACAAACTAACAAACAATTTTGAATGAAGTTAAAGGTCTTCCAATTTTTGGTGATTTAAAGACCCTATTTACATCAATTATCTTAACTAAAACGTCTAAGTATGCTCTGTAAGAAGGTTTCTGGTCAGCCTTACCTTCTGACCCAGGGTGCTCTCCTGCTCGTTTGTATTGAAAACAGTGACGTTTTCCAGGTTAAACTGACTCTGCAAATTAAGACCTGTGGAAAGAGATTTTCATGAAAATGCACTGTCAGTTTTCTGCCTCTGAGTGCTAGAAATAGGCATTTGATACTATACCAGGCTGAGTTAGCCCTTTTTATTCCCAAAATTCAAAACAAAAATACATAATATATAGTATTTAGAATTTTCCTAAAGCATTTATTTCAGTTTGATAGAATAAAATGAATTAAAATATTATAAAGAAGGCCAAATTATTTAGCTTTCTTTGTTCTGCCTGCCGAGCGTCTCACAATAAGTGTATCGTAGATTCAGATCCTGGCTTTTATTTAGGGTCCAGATTAGCTTTAACTACCATTCTGAAATACAAAGTTCTTTGAAAAAATGGGTGACTCCAAGGCTGGGAAAGGAAAAAAGAATGAGCCTGGATAATCTATGAAAGAGCTCCCAGTGGCAGAAACAGGAATTATGTGAGGAAAAGAAAACATATTCTAAGAGTCCATGACTTGCTGAAGAATGATACCCTGGACTCAAATCGTACATAAACACAAAGAGTGACCATTCTGCCCAAGTCCAGCATGTTGAGGTCTCCATTACCAGGACAGAGAGACAACCAAATGAGCTAGCATGCCTGATTTAAACTACATTAGGGGATTCTGGGGTAGGTGACCTTTACCTTGTTCCATTTCTAGGGACATTTCATTTCTACAGCACAGGGCTGGAAGCTATTGCTGGGGAAGTCTGGACAATATGACATTTATAATCTAAGGAATAAAATATCCACAGTTCATTTGGAAAGAGGTAACTAAACTAACATGCCAGCAAGAAGACAACTTTCCCCTTATGGAAGGATCACCATTAATAAACATAGAAAAAGTAAGAAAATTGCCATGATGCCTTAATAATATTCATATCAGGCAAGATCCACTGATGGATATTAGCAGACAAAGCTTAAGAGGAAAAGAAGACAATGTGAGCGTTGTCTCAAAATATCAACCCTCCTCATAAGTATTACAGATCACAAAGGGAAAAGCTGCAATCCAAATAGGAGATACCATCTTAACTAGGCAATGAGTGATAATAACACTCCCAGTATAAGACATGTCAACATCAACTTCAAAATGATGCTTTGAGAAGGTACATCAGTTCCCTCTGAGTTCTTAAAACACCTAACTTTAATTCCTATGTGTTAAGTCACAAGAGATAAGAGAGACTAAGGGACTGTGACTGGAGAGACTAGGGCACATCAAGATCCTGGAATAGGAAAGGGAAGTAGTGATCAAGGTGATGAAATTCTAATGTCTCCAGCTGGCAACCAGGACTGTAGCAATGGATTTCTTAGTGTTAATAATTGTATTAGACACTAGTGATACTATATAACCGTATTCAGATATCTATACTATCCTTATAATTCCTGTCACAGAGAATTAGATAGGAAATTCAGTTATTCTACTAGTAGCTTTTGCCCCCCCCAAAAGATGAAAAATCTAATAAATGATCTAAAAAGATCTCTTATCAAGACATCTTTTAATCTACATCTTTAGACAACATTGAAAAACTGTAGTATGGTGCCGAATTTTCTGGACGATGAAGGCTCTGATCTTAGAGGCACCATATACAAGCAATGAAAACCTTCTCTCAAGAAAGTTATCCATCATGGGACTCAAAACTATTCTTCTCACCGGGCAGTGGTGGCACATGCTTTTAATCCCAGCGCTTGGGAGGCAGAGGAAGGCGGATTTCTGAGTTTGAGGCCAGACTGATCTACAGAATTTCAGGGCAGCCAGGGCTACACAGAGAAACCCTGTTTCAAAAAACCAAAAAGAAAAAAAAAAAATACAACAGTTATCAGAAACACAAGACATTCTAAGTTAAAACCAAAAAAGATATCACAAAAATACAACACACTGAAATGATCAGATATAGACACATGCTTACCATATTTTAAAACTAGAAAGCAAAGTTCAAAGTATCAACAGGGAGTAAAAAGCTAAAAAGTGAAAAGATCTCCCAGATATGAGAACCACATCAAATGATTTAGAGTGTAATAGAGACAGACAGACAGACAGACAGACAGACAGACAGATATTCATATAAGAAGGCAAGCAGGTAGAATAAAAGACAAGACAGGTTTGGTCTGCTGCTATGTATTGTAATGGTAAATTCTGTATCCAAGGGCTAGGCCTGCAAGTGAATTCTCTTGTTTACAAATGTTTGCAAACCTTGTTCCTTGATTTAAAACAACTGGTTACATAAAATTGACTACAGTTAATTACTAGAGGGATTAGAGGTAGGTGGGTTACCTGGTTGGGGGTGGGAGTGGAGAAGAGTGGGGAGCCAGGAGAGAAGGAGGAAAAACAGGAGGAGAGGAGGATGCATCCATTAGGGGAGATGGACCATAAGCACATGGTCAGGAGAAACAGCAAATATGAGATATACCGTTGGGGAGATTGCCAGGCCAGCAGATAGGAGATTAGGGATTAACCCCCACACCCCCAACAGTAACTGTCAAACCCAAATAAAATAACCATAGTATGAATCTCATTTATTTGTAAGCTAGTCAGGATAAGCATAAAGTTGTCGTACTACTGATACAGTCAAAGAACAGATCATATATAATTGGAGATGCAAAATAAAAAAAAAAGGCATTTATAAAATGTAAAGTTGTCATCACCACAACTTTTAGAAGTGGTAAAAGGCATGAATCCAAATTTAAAATGTCAACAAATCCAAAGAATATTAGGTAAAAAGCAATCCACACATACATACATCATAGTAAAATCAAAGAACATCTTAAAAGCAGTGAAAAAATTATCTTTCAAAAGCTAGACAACTGATTAGTCTATAGAACATAAAATGAGGGCCATGAAATGGCTTAGCTTGATAACATGAGTTCAACTCCCAGGACCCACATGGTAGGTTGGAATGGACTCCCATAAATTGTCCTTTGATCTCCATATATATACATGCACACACACACACACACACACACACACACACACACATAAAAAGTTTAAAAAGAATAACAAAGAATGAGAGACTAAATATTAAGATTATTACAAATGAAATGAAATCTATCTAGTACTAACCTAGCATTTTAAAGCCACTGAACTCATTCATACAAGGATTACAGAGAAATTAAGATTTCATGAAAGAGATGTCATATATGATTATAGTTCTGTCTGGTTGTGTGTTTGGTGTGTGTGTGTGGTATGTGTGTTAACTTGACATAAACTAAAGTCATCTGAGAAGAGGCAACCACAACTGAGAAAATGCCTCTCTAAGCTTGGCCTATAGGCAAGCCTATTGGCATCTTCTTAATTAGTGGTTAATGGGGGAGAGGGGGTGGGCTGTGCCACTGCTGGCTGTGCAGCTCTAGTATCAGAGTATGTTAGAAAGCTGGGTATAGTACTGGTGCATGCTTTTAATCCTAGCACTCAGGAGGCAGAAGCAGTGAGTTCAAGGCCAGCACGGTCTACACAGTGAGTTCCAAGACAGACAGAACTATATAATGAGATCTTGTCTCAAAGGGGGAAAAAAGGCAAAATGAGCAAGCCATAAGGAGCAAGCCAGTAAGCAGCACTCCTCTACAGTTTGTGTCATCTCCTACGTTTAGGTTCCTGCCTTGAGTTCTTCCCCTACATTCTCTCCGTGATGGGAGTGTGACGGAGTTTTAAGCTGAAATAAATCCTTTCTTCCCCAAGTTACTGTTGATGGTATTTATTGCAACATTAGAAATCCTAACTAAGCCGGGTGTGGTGGCACACGCCTTTAATCCCAGCACTTGGGAGGCAGAGGCAGGCAGATTTCTGAGTTTGAGGCCAGCCTGGTCTACAAAGTGAGCTTCAGGACAGCCAGGGCTATACAGAGAAACCCTGTCTCGAAAAACCAAAAAAATCAAAAAAAAACAAAAAACAAAACAAACAAACAAAAAAAAACCCAGAAATCCTAACTAAGATAAGTTCTGTATTAAAAAAAAAAAAGAGTAAGGGACAATGACCACAGATGAATGAGGAGTATATACATATTAAGACTAACCAAGAAATGACTGGGAAAGAGAAAACCTAGAACTAGCATGACAAAAAGAAAGCACACAAATCCAACATTAACATATTCTATAAGCTTACTATAAGCACGCGCCATTGCATGCATATCACATTTTAATACAATCATCACAATAACATATTAAAGGCAGGGAAAAACCAAATCAAAGAGATACCAAATTCTAGTACATCTGAATAGATAAAAGACAGGGAAGGCTCCAATTCTGGAGCCAAGCAATGGTTCTACAAGTATTTGCTTCATCATTATATTTATGTTACATACTTTGCAATGAGTTACATTTCATAATAAAACATTGTGAAATAGGGGCTGAAGAGACTGTCCTGTTACAGAGGACAAAGCCATTACATAGATGGCTTGTAACCATCTGTAATGCCAGCTCCACAGGCAACATATGCATGGCATGCATATACACATGCATTTACACAGCCAGGTAAATCACTCATATGTATAAAATAAGGTTTTTTTTTTGTTGTTGTTTAAAAAATTATAAAATTAAAGGAATTTCATGTGTACTAAACAGCAATTACTGTAACAGAAAATGGAAACAGAATAGGCTTATATTCTGAAATTGAATACAGACAGAATAGTTCATACCTACACATATTACTATGATTCAGTAGCACCCTGTTAATAAACTTTGAATTTAAGACTATCTATATCATACATAGAGCTGGCGAATTTATAAGAAAGTAAAGCAATTTTATAATGCTTTCAATATTTTATGTTAAGTTTTCTTATTATGACAGATTTTACTCCATAAAAACTGGGAGAGAGTTCCTTAAAAAGAATATAATGTATAGAAACTTACCTGATTTCTCAGATAGAGGAAAAAGCCTGGCCAAAAAGAGTTGAATTCTTCCACAGAAAACTGTATTCTGAGATTTAGACAATCTTCTGAGGAGATCTAACAATGTTCAGAAATGAATAAGACAGAAGAAATCATTTTATGTTTATTATAATTGTACCTGAATTTTTAGCCATTTGCCCAGGATTTTCCTAAAGCAAATGGAAGTATCAGTCATTGTCAAAGAAAGTACTATAAGTTAGAAACAAAAATCTGTGGGTAAAAACCAATGAAAGTGAATGATGAGTTTTAATAAATTACTTAACTTAAAAACAAAGATCCTAATTCACTTTTAAAACATCTTCATTGCTGGGGAGTGGTGGCGCACGCCTTTGATCCCAGCACTCGGGAGGCAGAGGCAGAGGCAGGCGGATTTCTGAGTTTGAGGCCAGCCTGGTCTACAGTGAGTTCCAGGACAGCCAGGGCTACACAGAGAAACCCTGTCTCGAAAAAAACAAAAACAAACAAACAAACAAAAGACATCGTCATTGTTAAATATTAAACCACCAACACCTATTCTTCTGGTCACGTTCACAGTTTTAAAAGAGTAATTTAATACTGAGTTACTTACCATTGCACATACGCAGTAAATAATTTTTGCCAGCAGAATAGAATGTATTCTGAAATTAAGACCAAAATTATTACTATACTTTGAAAGTTGCCCACTCCCTTCAATAAGTCATAGGAATTAAAATATTAAAGAGCACTAATGTATAAGAGTCTATTTCACTACTGTTACTGATTTCAAGCATTTCCACTTGAATATGCATTAACAGCATATCACTGAATAACTTGTAAACATCTAGAAGTGTGTGTGTGTGTGTTTGCTTTATCTTTAAAAATTTGTTTTATATTTGTTTATTTTATGAGTGTTCTTCCTGCATCTATGTATGTGTACTATACATACATCTATGTATGTGTGTATGCAAAAAGGCTAGAAGAGGGCATCAGATCACCTTGAACTGGAGTTATGTATGATGGTAAGCCACCATGTTTGAGTACTGGAAATCAAACCCAGGTTCTCTAAAGGAGTAACAAGTACTCTAAACTGCTAAGCCATCCCCCAGCTTTCTTTCTTTGTTTGTGACAGGTTCTCCCTGTGGAGACCAGGCTAGCTTGGAACACAGCATTCCTACCTATACCTCATAACTTTACAATACTATGCCTGCTTGAAAGCATGTACTTTCAAGTTACTTATTAAATTTTGTACCTCAAAATTTTCTCTACATTTGATTCTTATTATTACATAATATATAATTCTTTCACAGGGACAAATGTTTTGGCAACCACCAGTATTAGAATTATTACCAAATAAACTACAAACAAAGCTTTCTTCTGAATTCTATCTCTATAGTGCTAGGATTATCAGGAAAGGAAACCAAGGCACTTACTGACTTCCAAGTAGCAACATTTTTTTCAACAAAAGTGAATATTGTGTCACACTGATCCAAAGGAAGGCAGTCTAAGACATCTCCCAATAGCACAAATGGTGTGGACGCAGTACAAACACCTACAAATGGGGTATAAATCAATGAAGAGCTAGTGACACTGCCTTCCAGCACAAGAAAGAGAATCCATGGACAGGCTATATTACAAAGTAATAATAAAGTGAAAGTTACTATATGCCTCTAAAATCAATGTCAGTAAAGAATGTTTCAAAAAAAGAATGTTTCAGCCATTGACTAGAAGTTCAATAAGTATGTGTCAAGCTGAATGAACATTATTTATAGACAAACTGGAAACACAAAACATAAAGTACTACTACTAATAATCTCTTTCAAAAATAAGATTTTCCACTGCAGACTATTGTATTTAAGCCTTTATTTGCAGCTTAAGTAGACAAGTCCGTGTTCTAGGCATAGTTCGCAGGAAAGCCATCACCAATCTTAAGTAAATGACATAGCAAGTTAATGAACTAAGCACACATTGTAAACTGAGTAACAGGGAAAGGAAAACTTTTGGGGAACTCATCTAAGTACACTGGATAAATGAATCAACAACCGAACTAATAAACAGCCTACACAAAAGTTTAATAAGTAAATAAAAATTTAGGAAGTTAGATTTACAAAACAGCTCACTTTGACAATGGGAAACCATTTTTACCTTGTGTGCTCAAAAGAATATGTGATACAAATGATACTTAACAGGTTCAAAGGTCATTTTCACAAATATTATTTAAATTAATCACAGGGTTAAGAAATATTGATGAACTGCTTTTAATTTTTACTTCCTGAAAATATTTAATAAGGTCTTATCATGTATCAGCCTCTACGCGCCTATGTCCTGTGTTTAAAGTCTTTTAAACCAATCTTATATTGGCACTGATACATTTTTACAAAAGATTTATTTATTTTATTTGTATGTGTGTGCCCGAGTATATGTATGTGCGCTCCATGTGTGCAGGTGCCTGCAAAGGCCAGAAGAGGCCTTCATATCCTATGGAGCTGGAGTTAAAGGTAGTTAGTTATGAGCTGCCTGTCATAGATGTTGGAACTGAACATAGGTCCTCTGTAAGAGCATCAAGTAATCTTAGCCAATGAGCCATCTTCCAGTGCCCCAGTGCTGTTTTTTTTTTTTAATTTCTGCCTAGTTTTTCTGCTAGCAGTCTACCCCAATGTACTTAGTCTTCTCAGTACGAGATACACTGGCCTTTAAACTAACCCACAAATCTTAGTTCCTTTGCCATTCTCATCTCATATAATTTTCTAGCTATGCTGAACGTGGCCTTCCTATATCTATCTTCTTCTCTATTTCTGGCAAACTTTATTTCTATTTGTAGACCAGATCTTCTTTTTTTCATTTTGTTTTATTTTGACTCCAATTTCTGACTGTCCTGATTCAGCCTTACAAGTGTGGGATAATAGGTATTTGTCACAGATCCAAGCTCATCTTACTTTTTAAAATTCATCAACAAACTCTAACCATAGCGCTTACAGCACTCACACACTCACACACGTCTGCCCTGCATTACCCAGTAGACTCTTACACTGAACCTCCCAATCCTAACTTAGTACATGCATACAATAAATGCTCACTAAGTACTGATATATGATTAAAACACTTGAAAACAAACAAACTGTAATGTACATGACATAATCGTGATGAGCAGTAAGTAGGAACATCTTCTTGGCAAAGGAAGGAGTCAAACAATGAGCAGGGGCTGTGAGTGTGGGTCAGTGGTAGCACAGCATGCATGAGGCCCTATATTTGGTCTCTAGCAACACACATAAAAGATGAACAAAACCAGACAGAGGAAGAGGTATGTCGAGAGTCTTAAATAAAACAGGTCAGATCTAAAACAACTTTTAGGAGAAACAGAAAGATACTTACTTTCGGTCACTCCCCCAATAGCAAGAGAAATAATAGCTAAAACGTTCTCACATGCGGAATGATTTATCTACCAACAGAGAAACAAGTTTATTTAGAAGCAAGAATTTGCACTAATTTGTTAACAATAAAGACAAGTTCTATGAAATTAAGCAGTCATACAAACAGGAATGAAAATATCTTATACAAAGTTATTTTATAAGATGAAAAACCATGAACAGTAATATACACACTAAGTATATCAAGCAGTAAAGAGTGAGTCAATCAAAACCCAACTTGTGAAATGTTAACTTTTGCATGACTACGGTTATAAGATTATTGGGCACAGAAGTTCTAAGGTTGTGGGTGAAAGGCAACAGCAGGACAAAAGCAGGGCCTGGACTGAATCCATAGTAACACTGCAGACTTAGCAGAGGGCCTTCTGCAGGAAGGTAACAATAGGAAAAGTGACTTTCTTAGCACCTCATAACAGAGAAACGATTAAAGCTGAAAAAAAGATCAATTGGTCTGACCCAGAATTATCTGACAAAAAGAGGGGGGATACTATATTATGGTCATCAGAAGAGAATCTACCACCATGGGACCCAATTTCTGCTTAATCAAATATAAATGTTAAAAAATCTTTCATTCAGGATCCCTGCTAAAGGTAATATTTAGATTCTTCATGGTTAAATTTCTTCAGCAGGGTTAAACAAGCCTTAGTTATTTATGTATGCTTATAGCTGAGGAAAAATCCCACAAGAAAATGAGGACATGGAATCCTCGCTCTATGCTTAACATCTTTGGACTAGACCACTTTTACACAGTGTGTCATCATTTATATAACAAAGTGAGACTCTACTTTTAAAACTACATTTTAAAAACTGTATTTTGTGTACCTGTGTGTGTTCTTTATGGAGGTCAGAGGACAACTTGCAGGAGTCCTCTCCTTCCAACATCTAGGATCTAGAGACCAAAGTCAGGACATGGCGCTCTGTAGCAAGTGCCTTGACTTGCTGAGGCATCTCCCTGAGTCAGTCTTTACTTCTTGCTCTTTAAGACTGAATGTCAAACCATTTCTTATCATCAAAGCTTAAACTGTACCTGAGCCATCAAGAGCCTAATGCATTGTCTCAAAGGCAGAATGCTCATGCCCAGAAAACATGTCATGTTTAAATATCCATTCTAATAATAAAGCAATTTTTAACAACATGACTTATTAACCGGCCAGCATATTTTAACAAAGGGGGTAAATACTTACAATTTCTTCTTCCAGAACACCTCTGAAAGCTTGGTCAAGGGTACATTTTTTTTCATTTTCACTATTAAAAACATAAAATACCTTCATTTCACAAATAGTTCACAAACATCATGGAGTCCTCTTTTCATGGACAGTGTGCTTTACCTGCCAGGTAACTGACTGAAGGCAGTCAACAACGGCTTGATATTTTTGTTATTCAAGGCTTCTCTGGTAGATTTCTACAAAAATAAAAATGACAAATAAGTAGAAAGCTTTTGCTGTTTATAAAAATTTACCATTCATCAATTATAAGTCTTTCTAACTAAAAAAAAAAAAATGTTTTAAACTGGGAAATATTTTCTGCCAGTCATTTTTATTAACTTTTATTTCTAGTGATCGTAATCCTTATCCCATGAAAACCTGCCAAGAGCTAACTAGACATTTGCGCCACAGGTTTCCCTTTCCTATGTATCACACCAATCTATGTTTCCTGCTTTAAAAAAACCTTGCTAAGTTTGATGGGGCATCATGTAACCAGTGCTGGGGAAACATCAGTTTACGGTCAACCTGAATTCTCTGAGTTCCAGCCTAGCCTAGGCTGCATAACAAAACCCTGACTAAACAACAACAATCCAAAAGACAATACCACAAAGCAAAGCTTGAGAACTACTTATCTAAATGCTGTAATTCAGTAGTGGAGTTCTTTGCTTGGCACGTTCTACCCCCAGGACTGAGGACAAGGGGCAGAGGGAGAGGTTCCTTTCTTGGCGGGGTGGAAACTGACTTCAGGGCTCCTGCCTGAGAAACCCGTCCCGCCCAGCTAGCTAATGAGCTGAAGCTGACTGAGCTAGCCTGGGTGAGCTTTCCACGCTCGCCCGCAGGACGACGGTAACGACCAGGGGTCTCGGGACTTGCCCGCGGAGGGAGGGTCAGGACCCACAGACGCGTAGCCAGTGCGCCTTTCCCTTAATGTCAGTCCCGGAAGGGGCCAGGAACGGACCCGGCGGCGAAAATCCCTCAGTCCCTTCAGCGAGAGAAAGGGAAAGAATAGCGCCAGGTCAGAACCACGGCCTTCAGCCCCTCAGCTCACCGTAAATCGCGTCCGCGCCTCCGGCAAACTGAAAAGCGCCGGCGTCGGAGACATCTTGGTTGCGCGTGCCCACCACTGCACTGCGGCGCCCAGTGATGACGTCAGGTTGGGAGCAAAGAGACGGCAACGGCTAGAGTGGCCAGCGGTGAAGATCTCCGGTGCGGTGTGGCTCAGCCATGTGGCGCGTAGGCCGGGCTCTGGGACTCCACTAGCAGTGGAGCGGCCTAGGGTGTTTCGTGTTGTCAGCTCCGCCCTGGGCACGGCAAGGCTGGTTTTCCTAGAGGGTGAATGACGGCTTGGTGCCGCTTCAAGGGCGGTGCCGGAAGGTAGCGCTCGCGAGAAGCCGCAGAAGTGGCTTGCTTTGAAGTAGTAGCGACACTGCGGCGTCACTTAACGCCCCCTCCCCACCCCCAAGTCTGAGTGCCAGAGAGGTGACAGATTTCGGGTTTGTCTGACAGCCCGGTGGCCCTTGGATCCTGAAGTTTCTCAGAGCTGTTATGAAGAATGAAGTGTCCAGTTGGGCGTGGTGGCGCACGTCTTTAATTCCAGCACTTGGGAGGCAGAGGCAGGCGGATTTCTGAGTTCGAGGCCAGCCTGGTCTACAGAGTGAGTTCCAGGATAGCCAGGGCTACACAGAGAAACCCTGTCCAAAAAAAAAAAAAAAAAAAAAAAAAGAAAAGAATGAAGTGGCCGGATAGTTATTTTATTGTTACTATTATTTTGAAACAGGGTCTCCCTATGTATCGCTGGCCAACGTGGAACGCTCTAGGTAGGCCAGGCTGGTCTTGAACTCAGAGATTCACCTGACTGGCTCCCAATTGCTGGGATTACAGGGTTGGGCCACCATGTCTGGCGTACTTACTACTATACTCATATCTTTACCCGGAACTATACTGTACTGAAGACCTATGAGGAATACAGGCCATTGCTGCTTGGAAAATGGGTGGCACTGCATCTAGGTTGTAGGCATACCTTGCAAACTGGTGATCATTATTACCTCATGTGCCTCTCTTTTCTCTAGAGAAGTTTGACTAATGAGAAGCTGAATGACAGTAATCTAATTATAGTTAACCTACAGAATAATAAGTACTTACATAAAGGCAAGAGAATTTTCACAGCCAGTAAGAATGCAGGAAAAATTAGCTGCAGGATCTTGCCACTAAAGGAAATTGTGAATAATGATGACTACCAGGATGATTGCAATCTTTTTTGTTTTAGCCAAGAGATAACTGAAGTTTGGTTATAGAAAGGCAAAATTGGGAAAATTATTAACTTGGAAATACACTTTATTGATCCCTGATTATCATTTTACCATAGGTAATTGATAGCTATCTACAAGACCTAAGCTCTCAAATACAAAAGTCTGAACAGAAGAGACGGAGTTTCTTGACTTATCCATAAAAATGTGGTTAGAGTTCCATTTGTTTATTCAATAAACATTTCTTAGACCCTTTGTATAAAGCATTGGTTGAATAAATTAGTTCCCAGCACCTACACTGGGCAACTCAAAATTATCTGTGATTCCTGCTCTAGGGGTATATAATCTGACGTCTGGCCTCTGGGTACCCACAAACACACATACACATAATTTAAAATAGATCTTTTGAAAGACTTGTGCTATATTCATGTCTATAAACGTAGGCTGCGATAGCTCAGCCCTCATAGCTACTGCAGGGGCTGTATAGCACTACCCTTCCCTTGTCAGCCGTGCCCCACAATCTCCCCAGGCTTTTTTTTTTTTTTAAATTAGGCAAGTAAATGAAGGCATATGCCCAGAGCTAGTCTCTGAAATTTTTATTCAGCGATAAGATCATTTACCTAATATATTCAAGGCCAGGGTCCCATCTCTTAATACCCCCAAGAAGAAAAAAAATGAAACTATTAGAGTTTTAAATGATAGGTTACATTGGTTGGAAGACTAAGAAGTTAGTAGAAAGTTGTCAGAGGCTTGGCAGCTATGTGAAAGTCTGGGTTGAACCTTTAGAGTGGCCTTATTACAGCTTCAGTCTTTTTTTTTTAATTCCATTTTTTTCAGTCCTTCATATATCTCTGCTAATATCACCTCTGCTGGTTTCTGTGCCTTGATTCTGCAGCCTCTGAACACTTGCCACCACACCAGTGTTGAAGTTATCTTGGATAATCTTCAGATCTCCATATTTTACATCTCTATAGATTCAGGGTTATAGGTGGAAGTTTTTTACTTTTTGGCTGGTCACTTCCAAATCTTGGCCTTTGTGTTTTGGGAGCTTTTATACCCGTTTCTTGCTTCTTTTCAGCTTATGTAAAATCATATAGCTCCATTTCAGTATTTCTCTCCTTAGGGAGTTTTGATTTCAAACAGCTAGCAGGATAATAATCTACTGGCCACTTGTATCTTGTTACTTCAAGGGCCATGATGAATATTGAACTAATGCATCTCTCCTACTGCTTGGAGGGTGCTTAGCCACAGAGAAAAATGGGGCCAACACATGAAGCAGCTGAAAGATGAGCTGAGAAAATTAAAAAAGGGTGGGGGGAGTAGGATCTTAAATGGGATGGAGATATGGATTGTAGCAGTTTGAGCTCTGAATTATTTCATGTCAATTGCATCTCTTCCCATCCATATAAGTTACATGAACCCAGTAAATCATTTCCATAATAGCCTAATGCTATTAAGAGTTAGACTCATTAATTTGTTATCAGTCTCATCTGATTACTGCAAGAACTGAAGGGCAATTCATTTGCAATTATGTAGTTTATTACTTAAATTTCCTTTTCATTTTTCAAACTCAAAATGAATTAGGGTCGCAGAAGTCTTGACTGGGATCAACTAATGATCCAGGATCCCCGTGAGCCTAGTGAGGTTAGTAGCTGGATTTTGCCTCTAAGCAGCAGTACTTTGTGAATCTATGTGCAGGAAAGTAGCATATATGTCTTCTCTTGGGTGAAGCCTGCATTCAGTGAATGCGAATGAGAATATGAATTTTATCCTTACACTGACTAGAGAGTGATACAGTGAGAGTCCTAGTGAGAGTTGCATCTCTAGTGACTCTAAATGATGTCAGCAGAACAGTTGTAAAGAGAGAAAAGAGACTATTATTTTAGTCAGGGTTATCACTGAACTCTGAATTCTTTAGTCTGGGTAATTTGTTTTGAAGATTTTCCAAGGAATCAGGGCAGTGGAACTGAAACAGTGAAAACAGAAAAGCCAATGTATAAGTTGTGTTAGGTTTATCCTATAGCTGTGACAAAAAAAAAATGCCTGACAGGAATAACATACAGGGAGAGAAATTTATTTTGTCTCATGGTCCAGAGGATATCAGTCTGCCATGTTACTAGAATGGGGTGGTTCATGGAAGTATGAACTACAGCACAACTTGTGACATTGTCGCAGATCAGGAAGCATAGAGCACAAAGCAAGTAGGGCTGGGCAATAACCCTTAGTGGTCTGCATTTAGTGGCCTAAATCCAAAAGCTAAGTCCTATATCCCGAGGTTCCACAGTCCATTAAATAGTGCTACCATTTGAGGACTTGGTGTGCAAACTCATGAGCCTGTGGGGGACATTTGAATTCACTGTTGTGGGTGACTGAAATTCAATTGTTGTAAAAGTAACTTTTATTTGCCTGATGTGATTGTCATCATGGCTTCATGGCATCATGGCATCATGGCTTGCTGCTGAATAAGCTCACCCTTTCTTGTTCTTTCTGTACTCTGGATAGCTAGTTCAACTTAGCTATTCTGGCTCAAACTCCTCTCCAAGCAGATTAATTCAGTCTGGCTTCCCTTAGCTTCTTGGTGAATTGGTCTGCTTGGCCTCAAACTAATGCTGGCACTTCGTTCTAATCTTCTGGCTCCTTCTTATTCTCTGGCTTCAACTGCTTCTGATGACCTGCGCTGAACTCACGAATGAACTCCACTACACTTCACTGATTCCCCAACTGAGTGTACTCTCCACTCACTCAACTGACTGACTTCCTGTGCTGCTATTAAATAGCTTCTCATGAGAGTTGGGTATAACCTGTCTCTGACTCATTCTGTCATATCTTTCTCTGATTTGTCACTTTGTCCCTCAATTAGATATAAATATTTTGGATTCAAGAGCATGCATATATATTCTAACCAGATCACACAGACCTAAAATACCTTTGGATGTGATCAGAGCAGTCATTTTGCTGGATTAAAATTCCTGTACAAACTTTACTGAGACCTTTTGAGATGCTGTATTTAGTTCACCATAATATGACTTGTCCAATGGGAAGGGGAAGCCCCTGTAAGTATAAATTATGATGGTAGATGGGTTTGAGAATGCAGCTCATGTTGGTAGAATGTTTGCTTAGCACTGGTGAAGCCCTGGGTTTGATTGGCTATATAGTGAGTTTTAGGCCAGCCTGGGCCATGAGAGACTCTTTCAGAAAATAAAGTAGATAAAAATAAGTTATGCTGATAGAAATAAAACAGGTGTCAGAACATGGGTAGATCTAGCTTAATATTTATATGACTTGGAAAGTTTAGTATTTAATAACAGTAATTCAAGAATATGCAGGATGTGATGATGTGTGCCTGTAATTTCTGGTACTTAGATAAGTAAGGCAGGAAAATTATGAGCTTGAGACCAGCCTGGGATATATAGAAAGGCCCCCTGGTTTCAAAAAGGTAAAATAAATACATGTACTTTTAGGAAAGTAGGTGATAGTATTACAGTTATCATAAACATAAAATCCAGACTGTTTGATATCCTTCTGTAGTTATTTCTATATCTTAGCTGTGCATTCCTTTATCACTCCATGTGAAAATGGTTAAGTACTATTTTAACAAGATTTGTGGTTCATCTACAACTTCATCTACAGCTTCTGGTTTTGGTAGTGTTTCTTGGTCCAAGAACTGCAGCCATTTGGTAGCCTATTATTAGTACCTGCTATCTACAGCCAGAGCTGGTCCAGCTAGACATGTCCTTTGTGCCATAAGTTCCCCATCTTCTAACACGCCAGTTCTTGTTGGGAGAAACTGGGCATGAAGCTTGAGTGTTGAGCCCCATGTAAGGAGCAGAGTTAACATTTAAAAAGTGTCTTTAGCTATGGGGTCCTGGATGCTTAACAGGGTATGCCAGTAGATTGTCCTCATGGGCCAAGAAGATGTGTAAAATACTGCAATCAAATCTCCAGATAAATAGAAATGTTAGAAAAAAAACAACCAAAAAATATCAGAAATGAAGAAACAAAGGTAACATGAGAAACAGTAACTGAATACTGATAGACTTAAACTCATCTACATCAGAAATTACATTAAAAGTAAACCATGGAATAATACAATGAGCAGAATAAAAGTAAATACAATGTGTGGCTCTTGAGGTTGCTCAACAAGTAAAATGACTTGCGGTGCAACCCGACAAATCCCCAGAACTCATGGTGGAAGGGACAACCAGTGAAAGTTTCCTTTGACCTTGGATACTTCCAGCATGCCTGCACCCGAATATAACCATACTAGTAAAATAATAAATACAAAGTAAATGCAATGTAGAACTGTAGATTGGATTCTTTTTTTTTTTTTTTTTTTTTAAAGATTTATTTATTTATTATATGTAAGTACACTGTAGCTGTCTTCAGACACTCCAGAAGAGGGAGTCAGATCTTGTTACGGATGGTTGTGAGCCACCATGTGGTTGCTGGGATTTGAACTCCTGACCTTCGGAAGAGCAGTCGGGTGCTCTTACCCACTGAGCCATTTCACCAGCCCCTAGATTGGATTCTTGAACAGAATAAGGGTATGGAAAAACTGATTGTTGGGGCCTGGAAGCCCCTGGAATCTCAGCCTCTTGTTCCTGGGCCATTAACACTCTTCGGTTTGGCCTGTGTACCTGAGCAAATGCCATTTGCAGTTTTCATCTTTAAAAGCCCTCCCTCCATTTTCCAAGAGTAAATAAGGCTTGAACAGGATTTTTGTCTTGCCTCCTTCCTTCAAGTCTTCTGATTTCAAAATTTGTCGTTGTAGCTCCCTTCCCTCGAGAACCCTGTTGTTTAAGTCCTGTAGCAACTAATGACATCCAAATAAAGTCTAGAGTTCAGCTAATATTAATGTACAAATGGTTACTCTTTTGGTTAAAAAAATGTTATATAAGGATGCTAATGAAAATTAAGTGAAGGGCATTAAGGGTTGCTCTAAGGTTTTTTCACGTTTTATAAAAACAATATTGTTCCAAATTAAAATGTATCTTAAAAATATAGATGGATTTCATGTCATAAAGATCATGTAGTATTAGTCTTGACTGGGAATATTCTATTTTTAAAAATATATCTGGGTGTGACACACACCTTTAATCCCAGCATTCAAGAGGCAGAAGCAGGCAGATCTCTGGGAGTTCAGGGCCAGCCTGGTTTACATAATGAGTTCCAGGCCAACCAGAGCTACATAATAAAGCAACCCTGTCTAAAAAGAAGGTTAAAAAAATAATGTATAAAAGGACAGAAAAATGCTCAAGCAAGTTTCACTCATGAGAAACACTGTGCTACGAGATAAACATTCATTACATTATTCTTGATTTATTGCACTTTATAGTTAATCAGGTTTTTGTTTTTTGTTTTGCTTTATAAATGGGATGTTTATGGTAGCCTTAACTTGAACAGTTCTTGGAATGATTTTTCCAGGCAATTGTTTAATAAATTGTTTTCAATTTATATGTCTGCCACTGTTTATTGTTTTTTCTGGGGGGGGGGGGAGCAGACATATTGGAGTTAGAGTGTGCCTCTGGCCTGATCTCTCCTTTCATTTTGGGTCCTGGGGATTGAACTCACATGGCCAGGTTTGTGTTGTATTCAGCTTTTCCTACTAAGGCTTTTCACTAGTCCATCTCTGTCATATTTTGATTTCCATAAATTTTTAAATTATTTTCTGTCATGGTAACCCTAAATCACTGTTTTTAATGATTTTTGTGTGTGTTGTTGCTCCACAAATCATATATTATTTAACGCAATATTGAAATTAGATAAAGCAATGAATGCTCAAATGTTCAAGTCAGTAGAGAATAGAATATATCTCACTTTAAGGCTTACATGAAAATCTAGGAATGACTAAGCTTAGTAAGGAAAGCTTACTAAAAAACAGAGATGGGCCCAAAGTGGGGTTATTGTCCAGCTAGGCAAGTTGTAAATGCAAATGAAAATTTGTTGAAGAAACTGTTACTTCAGTGAACACACTAATAGTGAGAATTGAAACAAGCTTATTTATTATTAATAGAGATAAAGTGGAAGGGTCCATAAAGAATTTTGTATCAGCCATAATACTTATTCTCTCTGACTCTAGTCAGAGTAATCACAGTGTGGTCCTAACTCTTCAGTTCTTGAGGTTTGAGAGAGGTGAAGAAGCAGAGAAGGAAAAAGATTGAAGTTAGCAGAGATTGGTTATGGATGTTTTTAAGAAAAGAGGCTAGCTAGCCATCTAACTTGATAGTGAAAGGCAAAATAGCAAGTATTTATATAAAAACTGCAGCAAGTTATCCAGGCAATTTGACTAAGATAATAAAGTGGCTGCACTCCATAATAAATTATCAGTGTGGATGAAACTGCCTTAGGTTGTATCCAGGGCTTTCCTCACTAGAGATACAGCAATTCTTGACTACAAAAGAGAGGGAGACTTTCCTGTTAAGGGCTAACATAACTGATGCCTTCTAATTGCGCATCTACTGTTGGAGCCCATCAAAAGACCCTCACTCACAAAGACCACAGACCACCATCGCTGCAAACCGCATGAGGATTTTTATTGATCCAATGCATTGAGGACCCTCCTCTCAGCACACAGGCCAGAGGAGAGACCCAAAACAAAGAACACACTTTTTATACCTTGAAAGGAGAAGATTTAAGCAACAGGGCTAGCTGGCTTATTCTCATTGGTGTAGCAAGTAACCTTTTCAGGCATTGGCTGGTTTGTATAGGGTGACTAACCCTTTGGCCTAGTGACTCACTTTGCCTGCCCTTATGGTGGGTTATTATGATTTGGTCAGCAAAGAAGCAGTACATTTTGAACTTATGGGTCAGCTATTAACATCACAGCTATTAATGTTGCAGGAAATTCTAGCAAGGTCAGGGTGGTTTGTGGTCTTAGAATTCAGTGTGGGGTGGGGTAGGGGAATTTCTCTGGGAACTGCTATCTTGTTATGGTTATTTTTCTGAGAACAGCTCATTTTATTTTGGCAGCAGCAGACTTAGTCATTTTGACCGCTATGTTTCTCAAAGTCCCTTCAGAGGGGAAGGGGCTAGGTGGTCTTGAACTTATTTTGGATTCTACACTACCATTCTCAAAAAAAAAAAAAAAAATCGGGATAACAGCACACCTGTCTATAGTATGATTCTCTCTCTCTCTCTCTCTCTCTCTCTCTCTCTCTCTCTCTCTCTCACACACACACACACACACACACACACGCTGGGGATTGAACTCAGGGTGTCCCATATATACTAAGCTTACATCCTACCACTGAGCTCCACCCCCAGTTTTTACTTCTCAGCAAAAAACCTCCTGGTCTTGCCTATAAATGATATACTTTCTCAGTCAAAAGTTTTGATTGTACTGTACAATGAAGTTGATATTTTCATATCTGTTAACAGCAGCCATTTTGTAGCTTACAGATCAAGAAACAATTTAAACTTTTAAGTAACATTATTGAAGATGAGTGTGGGTCCGCATTCCACCTCAGGATATGGCCACATTGGGAGACGACACGAGGGAGCTTGACTGTGCTTATCCCATGTTGTAGCGGTTGAGTGCCAAGACACAACTCCTGGGGTGGAAAAACGCAGTCTGAGATGTGCAAAAGCCGAAACTGGGTTACCAGACACCCGGGGCACCCACTTGTCCATAGGGTATCACACACAGGAGTTGGGAATGAAGTATTGGGGGTCCCCAGGCCTGTGACGATGCCGAGGCCATGGTGGTTCTCAGACCCTTGGATATCTAGGTGCCTCTGTGAGTGACAGAAGAGCCAAGAATGGAAGAGGACCTCAAGCCGAGGACAAGCCCAGATATGGGAACAGGGGGAGCTCTGGCTTAGCTCAGCAGTGATTTTCCTTAGCTTGTCGGAGGTTATGGCAGGGAACACAGAGAGGTCTATGGGAGAATTAAGCTGCAGCTCTGTAAGTAAAGACCTTCTCCATGTTCCCCATGGCGGTGGTAGATGAAAGAGACAGTTCCTGGTTCAAACTGTTTATTGGTTGTTCATCATGGAAAATGGATGTGAATTAACCTCTCAGGTTGGACAAGAGATTAAATACCCTTTGCAGGGAGGAATGTTGCAGTAAATTTCCTCCCAAATTTGTCCCAGCAATGAAAACACAACTCAATTAGTATGAATACATGCTGTGCGTCTAGATTGGGCAGATCTACTGCTACACTACCATCTTCCACAGCTTATGAGACCCCTTAGAACTTGTGGTTTCTCCAGGCTATGTGCTTCTACTCTGAATTTCTTTGTCTTCCTCCACCTCTGCATCCTCTCCCTCTTCCGTTTTCTCCTTCTCTTTCTTCACCTTCCACTAGACGTTTCCTTTTATCTGCCCAATCATCAGCTCTCCTCTATTTTACAAGTTAAGGTGGGAAGAAGGCTTACAGAAATCACCTGAGTGCTGACTCATTCCTTGTTTGAGGCCACTTATAGGAGAACAGAATTTACATCAAATATAATTAGCCCCAGGGCTATCCACAACAGAGGAATGTACTGGAAGGGGAGCTTATTGGCTAAACCCTCAGGGCATCTAGGCACCTCATTAACATAGAGAACTCTGGACTGGGCCTACATGACTATGGGTCACATTTTTCTTATGTGAGAAGGGTGGCATGTGTTCCAGCCCAGGAATTTGGCAGGGAGTGGGGAGGTGCCTACTGTTTCAGGTGTGTACCCACCGAGTTTCTGGGGTCTCAGACCCACTCTACTTACCAAGCTTCCTGGCATGGTTTACCATCCCACAGCTCCTCCTTTTGCTTTTATAAAGGAGAGGTGTCGTTGGTGTGACTGTTTCTAATATCACTTGTAGTGAATTTTATTTTGTTGTATTTTGTTTTTCAAGACAGGGTTTCTCTGTAGCCTTGGCTGTCCTGGAACTCACTCTGTAGACCAGGCTGGCCTTGAACTCAGAAATCCACCTGCCACTGCCTCCCAAGTGCTGGGATTAAAGGTGTGTGCCACCATGCCGGGGTCTGTAGTGAAAATTTTGGATGAAGTGGAAGCATCAAAACACAACACACACACACACACACACACAAACCAACCTTTTTTTTTTTTTGAGACAAGGTCTATCTACATAGCACTAGCAATCTCCAAACTTACTATGTAGACCAAATTTGCCTGGAGCTCAAAGAGATCCATTGCCTCTACTTCCTGAGTGCCAGGATAAAAGGTGTGCACCACCCTTTCCTAAAAAAATAAGTTAACTCCTGAACCAGGCACACACCTGTAATTCCAATGCATTGGAAGCTGAGTCAGAACAATTACAACTTTCAGGCCAGCCTAGGTTACATAGTTCTAGGCCAGCCTGAGCAGCTGGCTCTGTATTCAAAATTATTCATAATCTGGGCCTATATGGCCTTTTAGACTTAAATATTAATATATTCATGTTAATTACTATAGACTTAGCACAATCATATGCCATAATTATTTTCCACACTACAAATACATGTGGATATGTGTGTATGTGTGTATGTATGTATGTATGTATGTATGTATGTATGTATGTGTACATACATATAATAAAGATATTATACCCTTCTCATTCTAAAAACCCAAGGCACAGCCTGGCATGGTGGCACACACCTTTAATCCCAGCACTTGGGAGGAGAGGCAGGCGATTTTCTGAGTTCGAGGCCAGCCTGGTCTACAGAGTGAGTTCCAGGACATCCAGGGCTACACAAAGAAACCCTGTCTTGAAACACCAAAAAACAAAACAAAACAAACCAACAAAGCGGCCCGGGAGGTCTTTGCATGAGCATCTGTGGGAGACATCTTGGTTCCAGGACTCCACTGAAAGTAGTCTGTACAGGTGAAAGAGTGGACTACAGAAGCTAACAGCTTCTGGGACAGGCAGGAGCCACAGAGCTTCTGAGGCAGCCCCCTTTTCGGGCTCCAGACATCTGGGCACCTTCCTGGCCAGAGGATAGGTGTCCCCCCTGCCCGGGAGGGCTTTGCAGGAGCACCTGGGGGAGCCATCTTGGTTCCCGGATCCCTCTGAGACTAGTCTGTGCAGGTGAGAGTGTGGACTACAGAAGCTAACAGCTTCTGTGACAGGCCGAAGCAACACAGCTTCTGGGACTGGGCACCTCAACACACCCGAAAAGCTAGACCCGGATTTAAAAGCATATCTCATGATGATGGTAGAGGACATCAAGAAGGACTTTAATAACTCACTTAAAGAAATATAGGAGAACACTGCTAAACAGGTAGAAGACCTTAAAGAGGAAGCACAAAAATCCCTTAAAGAAAAACAGGAAAACACAACCAAACAGGTGATGGAAATGAACAAAACCATATTAGAACTAAGAAGGGAAGTAGACACAATAAAGAAAACCCAAAGTGCAGTAACACTGGAGATAGAAACCCTAGGAAAGAAATCTGGAACCATAGATGCGAGCATCAGCAACAGAATACAAGAGATGGAAGAGAGAATCTCAGGTGCAGAAGATTCTATAGAGAACATCGGCACAACAATCAAAGAAAAGGGAAAATGCAAAAAGATCCTAACTTAAAAAAATCCAGGAAATCCAGGACACAATGAGAAGACCAAACCTACGGATAATAGGAGTAGATGAGAATGAAGATTTTCAACTCAAGGGGCCAGCAAATATCTTCAAGAAAATTATAGAAGAAAACTTCCCAAACCTAAAGAAAGAGATGCCCATGAACATACAAGAAGCCTACAGAACTCCAAATAAACTGGACCAGAAAAGAAATTCCTCCCGACACATAATAATCAGAACAACAAATGCACTAAGTAAAGATAGAATATTAAAAGCAGTAAGGGAAAAAGGTCAAGTAACATATAAAGGCAAGCCTATCAGAATTACACCAGATTTTTCACCAGAGATTATGAAAGCCAGAAAAGCCTGAACAGATGTTATACAGACACTAAGAGAACCCAAATGCCAGCCCAGGCTACTATACCCAGCCAAACTTTCAATTACCTTAGATGGAGAAACGAAAGTATTCCACAACAGAAGCAAAATCACACATCATCTTTCCAGGAATCCCGCCCTTCAAAGGATAATAACAGAAAAAAAAACAATACAAGGACGGAAACCACGTCCTAGAAAAAGCAAGAAGATAATCCCTCAACAAACCTAAAAGAAGTCAGCCACAGGAACAGAATGCCAACTTTAGCAACAAAAATAGTAGGAAGCAACAATTACTTTTCTTTAATATCTCTTAATATCAATGGACTCAACTCCCCAATAAAAAGACAGACTAACAGACTGGCTACACAAACAGGACCTAACATTTTGCTGCTTACAGGAAACTCATCTCAGGGAAAAAGATAGACACTACCTCAGAATGAAAGGCTGGAAAACAATTTTCCAAGCAAATGGTCTGAAGACAAGCTGGAGTAGCCATTCTAATATCTAATAAAATCGACTTCCAACCCAAAGTCATCAAAAAAGACAAGGAGGGGCACTTCATACTCATAAAAGGTAAAATCTTCCAAGAGGAACTCTCAATACTGAATAGCTATGCTCCAAATACAAGGGCAGCCACATTCATTAAAGAAACTTTAGTAAAGATCAAAGCACACATTGTACCTCACACAATAATAGTGGGAGAATTAAACACACCACTTTCACCAATGGACAGATCATGGAAACAGAAACTAAACAGGGACACAGGGAAACTAACAGAAGTTATGAAACAAATGGATCTAACATATCTACAGAACATTTTATCCTAAAACAAAAGGATATACCTTTTTCTCAGCACCTCATGGTACCTTCTCCAAAACTGACCATATAATTGGTCACAAAACAGTCCTCAACAGATACAAAAATATTGAAATTGTCCCATGCATCCTATCAGATCGCCATGGACTAAGGTTGATCTTCAATAACAACATAAATAATAGAAAGCCAACATTCACATGGAAACTGAACAACACTCTTCTCAATGATACCTTGGCCAAGGAAGGAATAAAAAAAGACATTAAGGACTTTTTGGAGTTTAATGAAAATGAAGCCACAACATACACAAACTTATGGGACACAATGAAAGCATTTCTGAGAGGAAAACTCATAGCTCTGAGTGACTCCAAAAAGAAGCTAGAGAGAGCACACATTAGCAGCTGGACAAAACACCTAAAAGCTCTAGAACAAAAGGAAGCAAATTCACCCCAGAGGAGTAGAAGGCAGGGAATAATCAAACTCAGGGGCGAAATCAAACAAGTGGAAACAAGAAGGACTATTCAAAGAATCAACCAAATGAGGAGCTGGTTCTTTGAGAAAATCAACAAGATAGATAAACCCTTAGCCAGATTCACTAGTGGGCACAGGGACAGCATCCTAATTAACAAAATCATAAATGAAAATGGAGACATAACAACAGATCCTGAAGAAATCCAAAACACCATCAGTTCCTTCTACAAAAGGCTATACTCAACAAAACTGGAGAACCTCGATGAAATGGACAAGATTCTAGACAGATACCAGGTACCAAATTAAATCAAGATCAGGTTAATGATCTAAACAGTCCTATATCCCCTAGAGAAATAGAAGCAGTAATTAATAGTCTCCAAACCAAAAAAAGCCCAGGACCAGATGGGTTTAGTGCAGAGTTCTATCAGACCTTCAAAGAAGATCTAATCCCAGTTCTTCACAAACTATTCCACAAAATAGAAACAGAAGGTACTCTACCCAATTCATTCTATGAAGCCACAATTACTCTGATACCTAAACCACAAAAAGACCCAACAAAGATACAGAACTTCAGACCAATTTCCCTTATGAATATCGATGCAAAAATACTCAATAAAATCCTGTCAAACCGATCCAAGAACACATCAAAACAATCATCCATCCTGACCAAGTAGGTTTCATTTCAGGGATGCAGGGATGGTTTAATATATGGAAATCCATCAATGTAATCCACTATATAAACAAACTCAAAGACAAAAACCACACGATCATCTCGTTAGATGCTGAGAAAGCATTTGACAAAATCCAACACCCATTCATGATAAAAGTCTTGGAAAGATCAGGAATTCAAGGCCCATACCTAAACATGATAAAAGCAATCTACAGCAAACCAGTAGCCAACATCAAAGTAAACGGTGAGAAGCTGGAAGCAATCCCACTAAAATCAGGGACTAGACAAGGCTGACCACTTTCTCCCTACCTATTCAACATTGTACTTGAAGTCCTAGCCAGAGCAATTAGACAACAAAAGGAGATCAAGGGGATACAAATTGGAAAGGAAGAAGTCAAAATATCACTTTTTGCAGATGATATGATATGATAGTATATATAAGTGACCCTAAAAATTCCACCAGAGAACTCCTAAGCCTGATAAACAGCTTCAGTGCAGTAGCTGGATATAAAATTAACTCAAACAAGTCAATGGCCTTTCTGTACACAAAGGATAAACAGGCTGAGAAAGAAATTAGGGAAATAACACCCTTCTCAATAGTCGCAAATAATATAAAATACCTGGCGTGACTCTAACTAAGGAAGTGAAAGATCTGTATAAGAACTTCAAGTCTCTGAAGAAAGAAATTAAAGAAGATCTCAGAAGATGGAAAGATCTTCCATGCTCATGGATTGGCAGGATCAACATTGTAAAAATGGCTATCTTGCCAAAAGCAACCTACAGATTCAATGCAATCCCCATCAAAATTCCAACTCAATTCTTCAACAAATTAGAAAGGGCAATCTGCAAATTCATCTGGAATAACAAAAAACCTAGGATAGCAAAAACTCTTCTCAAGGATAAAAGAACCTCTGGTGGAATCACCATGCCTGACCTAAAGCTGTACTACAGAGCAATTGTGATAAAAACTGCATGGTAGTGGTATAGCAACAGACAAGTAGACCAATGGAATAGAATTGAAGACCCAGAAATGAACCCACACACCTATGGTCACTTGATCTTCGACAAGGAGGCTAAAACCATGCAGTGGAAAAAAAGACAGCATTTTCAACAAATGGTGCTGGCACAACTGTTGGTTATCATGTAGAAGAATGCGAATTGATCCATTCCTATCTCCTTGTACTAAGGTGAAATCTAAGTGGATCAAGGAACTCCACATAAAATCAGACACACTGCTTTAAATTAGTCATACATCTGAGTAGTTTTCCTGTAGTGTGTGGGGTGGGGAAGGGTATAGGCAGGGAATTGAGAAGCTATCTGTTGTTATAGGGTGGAACTATTGTGCAATTCAGAACTGCATTTTTACATTTTTACTTTTACATGTGTCTCTGTGGCACAACTATGGAAGTCAGAGGACAACTTGTAAGAATTGTCTTTCTTCCCAATATATGGGCTTTGGGGATGAATCTCAGATGGTCAGAGTAGGCTGAAAGTGCCTTTAGAAGTAGAGCCATTTTCCCTGACTAGAAAAGCATTTTTAGTTTGAGCCTCTGTCCTAGGGTTTTACTGCTGTGAGCAGACACCATGACCAATGCAACTCTTATAAGGATGACATTTAATTGGGGCTGGCATACAGGTTCAGCTGTTCAATTCATTATCATCAAGGTGGGAACATGGAAGGATCCAGGCAGACATGTTGCAGGCAGAGCTGAGAGCTTCATCTTCATATGGAGGCTGCTAGCAGAATACTGGCAGCTAAGGTGAGGGATTTAAAGTCCACACCCACAGTGACACACCTACTTCAACAAGGCCACACCTACTCCAACAGGGTCACACCTTCAAATAGTGCCACTCCCTGGATTGTGCATATACAAACCATAACAGCCTGTCTTAGGGTTTCTATTCCTGGACAAAACATCATGACCAAGAAGCAAGTTGGGGAGGACCGCTGTTCATCACTAAAGGAAGTCAGGACTGGATGGAACTCAAGCAGGTCAAGAAGTGTCCCGAGCTATCGTTCTCGCCGGCAAGAACACACTCGGACAACCGGATTCTTCAGCAACAAGCTTTATTGCTTCTTAAGGAGGGAAGACCCAGACCCTGGAAAATGGTGCTGCTTATATAGCCCTCAGCATGGCGTTTCAGCACCTGATGTGGCATGTCAGCTCCTGATTTGTTGCTCGCCCATCACCTCTTTACTACACCTCGAGATGGGCAGTGATTAGGCGTGAGTTCACTCTTGCACTTGCGCACAAGGCTTGTTTACTAGAACCCAAGACTACCAGCCCAGGGATAGTACCACCCACAATGGTCCATCCCCCCCCTTTATCACCAATTGAGAAAATGCCCCACAGCTGGATCCATGGAGACATTTCCTCAACTGAAGCTCCTTTCTCTGTGACAACTCCAGCCTGTGTCAAGTTGATACACAAACCCAGCCAGTATGCAGCCTCAATGAAGAAAGTGATTCTTTTGCTCAAAGGGAACAAAGCAAGCTTGTCCTTTAACCACAGGATAGAGTCACTAGCAGAGAAGGTATGGACTGAGGCAATAACTACTTAAAGACACCTAAAAATTAGACAACATGGAGAGGAGTTGAAAACAAACATATTATCTGGGTGGACAAGTTACACAGGATGTTCTTAAAAGTTAGGCTTGAACTTGAAGCCTTTGAAAACATAAAAATGCTTGAAGTGAGGGCAGCCATCCTAGTCCAACTCTATAAGAAGATTGTGTTCCTAGAATGGGCAAAATCAGACAAGTAACATTTTCTCAGAATTTCCTTTTTAAAATGGCTATTTCTGTTTAATAAGAGAAGTTCTGCCTGCATTTCCATTTTATTTCTCTTACAAGTGCTCCAGATTTTCCCTTGCATCTGTGGCATGAAACTTACTGTCATATTTAGCTATGGTGGCATCTTCTTTCTCTATCTTCTTCCTCTTTCTCTTCTTCTTTTCTGTAATTGCATGTTGATCAGTTTTCCTATTGCTGAGATTAGAAATTTCCAGGCTAAATTATAGTTCCATTTTCCTAAGAAGAAATGGTTCTAAAGAAGTCTTTTTAAAAAGAGACAGCTGGCCAGCCCCACCATCTTTTACCTGAACCCCCCAGAGGCTACCAAGATCCCTAGAGTACTCTCCATACTGCAGGACCTCGGGATCACCTCAGGATCACAGGTGAGTGGTATGCAACATCAGCTCCAAAGAATTGAGGAGGAAGACAGGAACAGGGACAAAGGAACCCCTCCCGACCAGAGGCTGGGATTCTTTCCAGTTGGGGCCAGCCCCACCATCTTCCGCATGAACCCGGCCAAGGGCGTTAAGGGCCTCAGAGGACTCTCCACACTGCAGGACTCCTAGCACACCCAGGACCTCGCGATCACTGCAGAGCACGTGGGCGACAGAAGCAACAGAGATTCTTGGACAAGGTCCCGTCAGGCCTTCATCCTCAGCCAGGAGTAGGAGCTGAGGCCCAGACCCCTGGGCACCTTCCTTGTCAGAGGAGAGTCGGCTTACAGGGAGGGCTCTGACCCAAGGACTCAGGAGGTGGATCAGAGCTCCAGACTTCTGGACACCTGCCCTGCAAGAGGAGAGCTTGCCTGCAGAGAGTGCTCTGACCATTGGGGCTCAGGTGAGAGTTGGACTCCCAGGAGTGCTGACAGAGGCTAACAGAATCACAGGAGGATCAAGCTCCAGCCAGAGATAGCTTGAACATTAACACCAGAGATTATCAGATAGCGAAAGGCAAATGTAAGAATCTTACTAATGGAAACCAAGAACACTGGGCATCATCAGAACCCAGTATGCCCACCACAGAGAGTCCTGGATACCCCAACACACCAGAAAAGCAAGACTTAGATTTAAAGTCATATCTCATGATGGTGGTAGAAAGATTTTAAGAAGGGCATTAATACCTCACTTAAAGAAATACAGGAGAACACTGCTAAACAGATAGAAGACCTTAAAGAAGAAACACAAAAATCCCTTAACGAACTACAAGCAAACACTGCTAAACAGGTAGAAGTCCTTAAAGAAGAAACACAAAAATCCCTTAAAGAATTACAGGAAAACACAACCAAACAGGCAATGGAATTGAACAAAACCATCCAAGATCTAAAAAGGGAAGTAGAAACAATGAAGAAAACACAAAGGGAGACAACTCTGGAGACAGAAACCCTAGGAAAGAAGTCAGGAACCGGATGTGAACATCAGCAACAGAATAAAAGAGATGGAAGAGAGAATCTCAGGTGCAGAAGATTCCATAGGGAACATAGACATAACAATCAACGAAATTGCAAAATTAAAAAAGATCCTAACTCAAAACATCCAGGAAATCTAGGACACAATAAGAAGACCAAACCTACGGATAATAGGAGTAGATGAGAATGAAGATTTTCAACTTAAAGGGCCAGCAAATATCTTCAAAAAAATTATAGAAGAAAACTTCCCAAACCCAAAGAAAGAGATGCCCATGAACATATAAGAAGCCTACAGAACTCCAAATAAACTGGAGCAGAAAAGAAATTCCTCCAGCACATAATAATAAGAACCACAAATGCACTAAATAAAGGTAGAATATTAAAAGCAGTAAGGAAAAAAGGTCAAGTAACATATAAAGGCAGGCCAATTAGAGTTCTCCAGAGTTCTCACCAGAGACTATGAAAGCCAGAAGAACCTGGAAAGATGTTATACAGACACTAAGAGAATACAAATGCCAGCCCAGGATACTATACCCAGCAAAACTCTCAATTACCATAGACGGAGAAACCAAAGTATTCCATGACAAAACAAAATTCACACAATATCTTTCCATAAATCCAGCCCTTCAAAGGGTAATAAAGAGAAAACTCCAACACAAAGATGGAAACTACACCCTAGAAAAAGCAAGAAAGTAATTCTTCAACAAACCTAAAAGCAGACAGCCACAAGAATAGAATGCCAACTTTAACAACAAAAATAACAGGAAGCAACAATTACTTTTCTTTAATTTCTCTTAACATCAATGGACTCGATTTCCCAATAAAAAGACATAGACTAATAGACTGGATACACAAACAGGACCCAATATTTTGCTGCTTGCAGGAAACCCACCTCAGGGATAAAGAGAGACACTACCTCAGATTAAAAGGCTGGAAAACAGTTTTCCAAGCAAATGGTCCAAAGAAACAAGCTGGAGTAGCCATTCTAATATCGAATAAAATTGACTTCTAACAGAAAGTTATCAAAAAAGACATGGAGGGGCACTTCATACACATCAAAGGTAAAATCTACCAAGACAAACTCTCAATTCTAAATATCTATGCTCCAAAAGCAAGGACAGCCACATTCACTAAAGAAACTTTAGTAAAGCTCAAAGCACACATTACACCTCACACAATAATAGTGGGAAACTTCAACACCCCACTCTCACCAATGGACAGATCCTGGAGACAAACTAAACAGAGACACATGGACACTAACAGAAGTTATGAAACAAATGGATTTAACGGATACATACAGAACATTTTATCCTAAAACAAAAGGATATACCTACTTCTCAGCACCTCATGGTACCTCCTACAAAATTGACCATATAATCGGTCAAAAAACAGGCCTCAATAGATACAAAAATATTGATATTGTCCCATGCATCCTATCAGATCACCAAGGACTAAGGCTGATTTTCAATAACAGCATAAATCATAGAAAGTCAACATTCATGTGGAAACTGAACAACAATCTACTCAATGATACCTTGGTCAAGGAAGAAATAAGGAAATTAAAGACTCTTTAGAGTTTTATGAAAATGAAGCCACAACATACCCAAACTTATGGGACACAATGAAGGCAGTCCTAAGAGGAAAACTCATAGCCCTGAGTGCCTCCAAAAAAAAAGGTAGAGAGAGCATACACTAGCAGACTGACAGCACACCTAGAAGCTGTAGAACAAATTCCCAAGAGGAGTAGATGGCAGGAAATAATCAAACTTAGAGCTGAAACCAACCAAGTGGAAACAAAAAGAACTATTCAAAGAATCAACCAAATGAGGAGCTGGTTCTTTGAGAAAATCAACAAGATAGATAAACCCTTAGCCAGACTAACTAGAGGGCACAGGGACAGTATCCTAATTAACAAAATCAGAAATGAAAAAGGAGACATAACAACAGAATCTGAGGAAGTCCAAAACATCATCAGATCCTACTACAAAGGGCTATAGTCAACAAAACTGGAAAACCTGGATGAAAAGGACAACCTCCTAGATAGATACCAGGTACCAAAGTTAAATCAGGATCAGATGAACAATTCAACAGTCCCATTTCCCCTAAAGAAATAGAAGCAGTCATTAAATTTTTTCCAACCAAAAAAAAAAAAAAAAAAAAATCCCAGGACCACGTGGGTTTAGTGCAGAATTCTATCAGACCTTCAAAGAAGACCTAATTCCAACTCTCCTCAAACTATTACACAAAATAGAAACAGAAGGTACTCTACCCAATTCATTCTATGAAGTCACAATTACTCTGATACCTAAGCCACACAAAGATCGACAAAGAAAGAGAACTTCACACCAATTTTTCTTATGAATATCGATGCAAAAATACTCAATAAATCCTCGCAAACCGAATCCAAGAACACATCAAAATGATCATCCATAATGACCAAGTAGGCTTCATCCCAGGGATGCAGAGATGATTTAATATATGGGAATCTATCAATGTAATCCACTACATAAACAAACTCAAAGACAAAAATCTCGTTAGATGCTGAGAAAGCATTTGACAAAATCCAACACTCCTCCATGATAAAAGTCATGGAAAGATCAGGAATTCAAGGCCCATACCTAAACATAATAGAAGCAATATACAGCGAACCAGTAGCCAACAGCAAACTAAATGGAGAAAAACTCCAAGCAATCCCACTAAAATCAGGGACTAGACAAGGCTGCCCACTTTCTCCCTACCCATTCAATATATTACTTGAAGTCCTAGCCAGAGAAATTAGACAACAAATGGAGATCAAAGTGCTACATATTGGAAAGGAAGAAGTCAATATATCACTATTTGCAGATAATTTGATAGTATATATAAGTGACCCTAAAAATTCCACCAGAGAACTCCTAAACCTGATAAACAGCTTCAGTGCAGTAGCTGGATATAAAATTAACTCATACAAATCAGTGGTAGTGTTTTTTCACTACACAGAGGATAAACAGGATGAGAAAGAAATTAGGGAAACAACACCCTTCTCAATAGTCACAAATATAAAATACCTTGGTGTGACTCTAACTAAGGAAGTGAATGATCTGTATGACAAGAACTTCAAGTCTCTGAAGAAAGAAATTGAAGAATATTTCAGAAGATGGAAAGATCTCCCATGCTCATGGATTGGCAGGATTAATATAGTCAAAATGGCTATCCTGCCCAAAGCAATCTACAGATTCAATGCAATCCCCATCAAAATTCCAACTCAATTATTCAACGAATTTGAAAGGGCAATTTGCAAATTTATCTGGAATAACAGAAAACCTACGATAGCAAAAACTATTCTCAACAATAAAAGAATCTCTGGCGGAATCACCATGCCTGACCTCAAGCTATAACACAGAGCAATCGTGATAAAAACTGCATGGTACTGGTACAACGACAGACAGGTAGATCAATGGAATAGAATTGAAGACCCAGAAATGAACCCATACACCTATGGTCACTTGATCGTTGATCAAGGAGCTAAACCCATCCATTGGAAAAAGACAGCATTTTCAAGAAATGGTGCTGGTACAACTGGTGGTTATCATGTGGAAGAATGCTAATTCGTCCATTCTTATCTCCTTGTACAAAGCTCAAGTCTAAATGGATCAAAGACCTCGACATAAAACCAGAGACACTGAAATTTATAGAGAAGAATGTGGGGGAAAGCCTCAAATATAATGGGCACAGGGGAAAAATTCCAGAACAGAACAGCAATGGCTTGTGCTGTACGATCAAGAATCGACAAATTACAAAGCTTCTGTAAGGCAAAAGATACTGTCAATAAGCCAAAAAGGTCACCAACAGGTTGGGAAAGGATTTTTACCAATCCTAAATCTGATAGGGGACTATTATCTAATATATACAAAGAGCTCAAGAAGCTGGACTCCAGAAAATCAAATAACCCCATTAAAAATTGGGGTATAGAGCTAAGCAAAGAATTCTCAACTGAGGAATACCGAAGGGCTGAGAAGCACTTGAAAAAATGTTCAACATCCTTAATCATCATGGAAATGCAAATCAAAACAACCCTGAGATTCCACCTCACACCAGTCAGAATGGCTAAGATCAAAAATTCAGATGACAGCAGATGCTGGCAAGGATGTGGAGAAAGAGGAACACTCCTCCATTGCTGGTGGAATTGCAAGCTTGTACAACCACTCTGGAAATCAGTCTGGCGGTTCCTCAGAAAATTGGACATAGTACTACTGGAAGATCCAGCAATACCTCTCCTGGGCATATATCCAGAAGATGTTCCAACTGGTAAGAAAGACACATGCTCCACTATGTTCATAGCAGCCTTATTTATAATAGCCAGAAGCTGGAAAGAACCCAGATGTCCCTCAACAGAGGAATGGATACAAAAAATGTGGTACATTTACACAATGGAGTACTACTCAGCTATTAAAAACAATAAATTTATGAAATTCTTGGGCAAATGGATGTATCTGGAGGATATCATCTTGAGTGAGGTAACCCAGTCACAAAAGAAGTTACTTGATATGCACTCACTGATAAGTGGATATTAGCCTAGAAACATAGAATACACAAGATACAATTTGCAAAACACAAGAAAATCAAGAAGGAAGACTGTGTGGATACTTCATTTTTCCTTAGAATAGAGAACAAAATACCCATGGGAGGAGTTACAGAGACAAAGTTTGGAGCTAAGACAAAAGGATGGACCATCCAGAGACTACCCCACCTGGGGATCCATCCCATAATCAGCCACCAAACCCAGACAGTACTGCATATGCCAGGAAGATTTTGCTGAAAGGACCCTGATATTGCTGTCTCCTGAGTCTTTGCCAGTGCTGGCAAATACAGAAGTGGATGCTCACAGTCATCTATTGGATGGAAGACAGGGCCTCCAATGGAGGAGCTAGAGAAAGTACCCAAGGAGCTGAAGGGGTCTGCAACTCTATAGGTGGAACAACAGTATGAACTAACCAGTACCCCCCAGAGCTCGTGTCTCTAGCTGCATATGTAGCAGAAGATGTCTTTGTGGGCCATCATTGGGAAGAGAGGCCCTTTGTTCTTGCAAAATTTATATTCCCCAGTACAGGGGAATGCCAGGGCCAAGAAGTGGGAGTGGGTGGGTAGGGGAGCAGGGTGGGGGGAAGGTATGGGGACTTTTGGGATAGCATTTGAAATGTAAATGAAGAAAATATCTAATAAAAATTGAAAAAAAGACAGCTTTTTTCTTCTTTTTTTTTCTTTAAGATTTATTTATTATTATATGTAAGTACACTGTAGCTGTCTTCAGACACACCTGAAGAGGGTGTAAGATCTCATCACAGATAGTTGTGAGCAATCATTTGGTTGCTGGGATTTGAACTCAGGACCTTTGGAAGAGCAGTCAGTGCTCTTACCTGCTGAGCCATCTTTCCAGCCCCCTTTGTTTTTTTGGAGACAGGGTTTCTCTGTATATCCCTGGCTGTCCTAGAACTCACTCTGTAGACCAGGCCGGCCTCAAACTCAAACTCAAACTCAAACTCAAACTCAAACTCAAACTCAAACTCAAACTCAAACTCAAACTCAAATCTTTTGCTTCTGCTTAGATTTGAACAGTGGGATGCATTGGCTTGCTTAAGATTGAAGAGCCATGCCTCAGGAGTCTTTTGTCTGGATTGACGTCTTCCATCCCCTCTGGCTCTTACAATCTTTCTACAGCCTCTTCTGTACCCTGAGGGGAGGGATTTGATGGGGACAGTCCTTTTCAGGTTGAGTATTCCAAGGCCTCTCACTCCCCGCTGTGGGTCTCTATATTTGTTCTCATCTTCTGCAGGGAAGCTTCTCTGATGGTACCTGTGCAAGTCAGTGATCTATGAGTGTAGCAGAATGTTTATTTCAATGTTCCTTTAGCAGGACAGTACTGTTTGATATTTTTCATTGGGTTCCTGACCTATCTTTTCAGTCTCAGGTTCTTGGGTGCCCAAGCAGTGTCAGGAATGGGTTCCATCTCATAGATTGGGCCTTAAATCCAATCAGATATTGGGTGGTTACTCCCAATATCTGGATGTTGGGTGTACTACTATTGGATTTGCCTACAGTCACCATTGTAGAGCAAATGATTTCAAGTGGGTTAATGTTTACCTTTCTCCTCTGGTAGTATGCAGTGTTCTAGTACAATGAACAATAGTTAGGGTTAAGGTTCTAGGTAGGTACCAGTTCAACTTCTGTGTTCATTGTGTTGTGTAGGTGTTGTCTTCAGCAATAAGGCCTTAGCATCAGTTTGTGGAGAGATACTAATAACCTTGGTAATAGCCTAGGTTGTGTGGGGTTGTCCATGGGGCCCCTTTGGCTAGCAACTTGATTGGATGTAACCCTCTCCCAGAACTGGAAGTTTCATTTGGTAACAAGAGCTGTCTAGCTGAGGCTTTGTCTCCCCCATTATTTTGTGATTCCACTTAGAGTTTCATATGTGTGTGTGTGTGCGCGCGTGCGTGTTTGTGTATTTTTCTTTTATAAGAAGATTTTACTGAATTGAATTTTCCTATAACCCCTGAAATGAACCTTAGTTTTAGTTGTTCCTCCACATATTTCATTCTTTCCCTTCTTCTCCCTCCCCATTTGATTCATCTGTGCTATACACCATCCACACCCATCCATAATTACCTATTCTATTTCCCCTTCCTAAGGAGATATCTCCCTGCCCTTGCCACTCATCTCTTACTCTATGCCTACCCTCTGTGGTTATCTGGAAATTCATAGAGCAGACTGAACAGCAAAGAGATAGAGGTACAATTTGGAAGCAGGGTCTAGAGGAAATTTTACTAAAGCTAGTAAATAAAAATAAGGTAGATTCTACAATACCAGAATTACAACATAAAGAAAAATTAAAATTATGAATTCAGGGCCTACAACAGAAGATACAGGAATTTATAAGTTTATAAACAACAGGAAGAGGAATCTAATAAGACTTGGCAACATGGCCTAGAGGAAACATTAGAACTAAAGGCACAGGAATTTCTAGGTCATGGTAAGTGACAGAGAGAAGAAAATGAAGATTGGTGACAGGAGCTGGAAAGGATGCTAGAACAAAGAATGCAACAGCTCACAGAGCAGACTGAGAGGCAGAGAGAAAATAATGATTGGAAGCAAGGCTTTGAGGAGAGCCTTTAAAATTAATCAATCAGAATAAAATAGACAGAAGAATATTAGAATTACAATATAAAGAAAAAATAAAATGTGGAAGCAAAACCTTGAACAGAGAACACAGGAACTTATGGAATAAGAGGAGTAACAAAAGGAGAGATATGAAACATGGGCACAGACATTAAGGGAGGAACTTAAAATTACAATTAGGAAAGAAAACTCAAGTAGAGACAGAAGATATAATTAGAGAAAGCCAACCAAAAGTTGTTAGAAAACAAACTCTAGTTTATCCAGTTGGTGTACAACAAAGACCTTCAGATAATGATCATCCACAAGGCTATCAGGAATTCAAATGGCAACCCATGGCTATGTTAGAACTGAGAAAATTTAAGGAAAATGTCATTAATTTTGGAATGCACTCATTATTTGTAAAACAAATCCTGATTTCCTGGGCTATTAAAAATAGAATATTTCCCCAAGACTGGAAGGATGTCACATTTACAGTGGTTCTTATGGTGGAGAGAAGAGGCTAATGAGATAGCATGGCAAAATAGAGCCGGGGTAGAGATATTTCTAAAGATCAGCTGCTTGGTGAAGGTCATTTTGCTGAGATACAGGTGCAAGCTGTATTTGGCAAAGAAACCTTGGCATTATGTCGCTTGGCAGCCTTAAAGGCCTGGGAAGCAGAAACAGGGAAAACACTTCAATCATTTTCTCAAGTCATAGAAGGCCCAAAGGAAACATTCCCTGACTTTTTGAAAAGATTGACTTCCGCTGTGGAAAGGAGTATATCAGACCTATCAGCAAGAAAGGCACTACCTTAGACTTTGAAAATTCAAATACTGAGTGCAAGGTCTGAGTAATCAGACCATTGAGGGCAAGGTCTGATATACAGTTATAAGGGATTAGATATACAGTTGATGTTGGACCTCGTTCGCCTGAAATGACCTTAATAGGAGAAGCTACCACTAGAGGTCTTTTTGTTGTTGTTGTTGTTTTCGCGACAGGGTTTCTCTGTATAGCCCTGGCTGTCCTGGAACTCACTTTGTAGACCAGGCTGGCCTCGAACTCAGAAATCCGCCTGCCTCTGCGTCCCAATTGCTGGGATTAAAGGCGTGCCCCACCACCACCCGGCCCACTAGAGGTCTTGAGACACAAAATTTCAAATGTTTTAATTATGGTGAGCAGGGTCAGTTTAGAATAAACTGCAATGAAAACCAAATTAATCCCAAAAGGGAGCCTATGCCTTCTGGCATATGTAAAAGACGTGGCAAAAGCCTGTTGCTTGTAGTTTTAAAAACACACTTACTCTTTCTTGGGAACTCTCCATGAGTTCCCGGTTATGTTCCGAGAACAACCACCACCATGTTGCCAGCTGGCATTTTTCTGAGAGTGCCGCCCATTCTCCCGGCCGACTTTGCTAAGCTGCCAACAACCACCCCTTGCATGTGCTCTTTCTCCTGTCCATTTGAGTCACCGTGGATGGAAAATACTAGACAACCTTATTATTTTAAAACTAGCCAGATAAACGCTGGACATGGAATCTATTGTCCTAAACTTATCTATTTTATATCTTATATCAGGATTCTCCACCATTGGTTTTAATAGCTATTGTCCTAAACTTATCAGGTATTTTATATCTTCTATCAGGATTCTCCACCACTGGTTTTAATAGCCCCCGGGCCTACATGGTGTCTGTGCTCCTCTCCTTAAAGTCTGGCCAAAAAAACTTTCTCATCTCATCTTCCTCCTAGGACACGAAAATCCTGCCTCCGTTATCTTTGCCCAGTGATTGGCTTCTCCCATCTTTATTGACACATCAGGTCCTCCCCCTACATGTCACCTTTTCTGTCCAGTTTAAAAAAAAAAAAAGAAAAGAAACCCTCTTATCCCAGATATAAGTTTAAAAAAATCATGACAAGTAAATTACATAATATGAGGTACTAACGACATCAATTTGTCAATTTAGATAGAGTACTCTATCATCTATCCTAACTTAAAAGGCTTACAATTCTACACCTGACTTATGTACTGGTTTTAGCTTGTATACCCTCTGAAAACCATCCTCTCAAATCTGTATCATCTCTCTCAATGCTAAACAGCTTGAGTGTTTACAACCAGTCTTCAACCCTGTCAGAAATCCAAAAATGACTTAAATATTACCTGAAAAAAAATAGGAAACACTAAACATAGCTTCCAAAACTAAAACAAATTATAGATACAGCTGTCTACTTTCACAGTCCCCCATTCCTCAAAATGTTGGAGTAATGTCTTCAGCCTTCTGGTCCAGAACCATCTGACAGACCTTAAGTGAAACAGGAATTATTATGAAGGACTAGCTTATTCTGTATTGGCAGAGCTGACTATCCTGCATCTTGTGTCCTTTCATGGACAGTACTTTTTGTGTTTAGAAAATTAGGGCAACTTCTGCCCAGTGGCTGCCCTGCCATGAAAGCAACCTCCTGGAGGTAATGAAGTTCAACATCCTCTCCACACTGTGAAGGGGGTACTGGCAGGAACAGACACGTCTCTAGACAAATTATTTTTAATAATGAATTGACCATAAATGTTGTATTCTGTGGGCTCCTGATACCTTTGAAGACTATATATCTATGCAAAGTATATCTGAACTGTTGCCTTTTAACTAATCAAAGCTATTTCTAATTGAAATATCTTAAAAACAGCCTTTTATAATTAACTCAGAACCATGAGTTTGCTATCTGACCCTAAACTCATATTCTTGAAAGAGTTGCATAGGCACAATGCCTGTCTAAGAGTAACAATACTAATCTCAATTTTTATATCAATATACAGATTTATACCAATGAAAACCTTAATTCTGGAGATGGAGAGATGGCTTAGCAATTAAGAACACTGACTCCTCTTCCAGAGGTACTGAGTTCAATTCCCAGCAACCACATGGTGGCTCACAACTATCTGTAGTGGGATCCAACGCCCTCTTCTGGTGTATCTGAAGACAGTTACAGTTTTCTCATATAAATAAAAATAAATCTTATAAAAAAGAAAAGAAAAGTATTAAAGTAGTATTAAAATAAGAAGTATTAAAATAACTTCTGTACTAATGCAAGATTTAATTTCAAAGTTGCATCAATTATAAAGATTTCTACCAGTTAAGATAATGGCTACACAATCAATTCCACCTATTTCCTCCCTGTTCAAATTTATGACCATTCCCAAACTCCCTAGAATGACAACCTTAAGAATAAATAATTCCAGACCCCCAAACCCAGGCAATAGGGCAGATGACTCTCCATGGCTTCTTCCTGCTGAATAGGGGCAATGAAATATCTTTAAAGGGAGAGAAAGGGTAGGGAAAATAGGAGATTTGGTTAGGCCTTAAGACAGCCAAGCCAGCTGCCCGGGAGGGCTTTGCTGGAGCATCTGCGGGAGACATCTTGGTTCCCAGATTCTGCCAAGACTAGTCTGCACAGGTGAGAGTGTGGACTACAGAAGCTAACAGCTTCTGGGACAGGCCCTGTTTCTGGCCTTTATCTTCTGCCAGGAGGCAAGTCCGAATTCCAGATATCTGTGCACCTTCGCTGCAAGAGGAGAGCTTGCTTGCAGAGAGTGCTCTAACCACTAAAACTCAGGAGAGAGCTAGTCTCTCAGGTCTGCTGGTAGAGGTTAACAGAATCACGAGAGGAACAAGCTCTAACCAGAGACAACTATAACAACTGACTCCAGAGATTACCAGATGGTGAAAGCCAGACATAAGAATCTTACTAACAGAAACCAAGACCACTCACCATCATCAGAACCCAGCACTCCCACCTCAGCCAGTCCTGGGCACCCCAACACACCCAAAAAGCTAGACCTGGATTTAAAGGCATATCTCATAATGATGATAGAGGACATCAAGAAGGACTTTAACAACTCAAAGAAATACAGGAGAACACTGCTAAAGAGTTGCAAGTCCTTAAAGAAAAACAGGAAAACACAACCAAACAGGTGATGGAAATGAACAAAACCATATTAGACCTAAGAAGGGAAGTAGACACAATAAAGAAAACCCAAAGTGAGGCAACGCTGGAGATAGAAACACTAGGAAAGAAATCTGGAACCATAGATGCGAGCATCAGCAACAGAATACAAGAGATGGAAGAGAGAATCTCAGGTGCAGAAGATTCTATAGAGAACATTGGCACAACAATAAAAGAAAAGTGAAAATGCAAAAAGATCCTAACTCAAAACATCCAAGAAATCCAGGACACAATGAGAAGACCAAACCTACGGATAATAGGAGTAGATGAGAATGAAGATTTTCAACTTAAAGGGCCAGCAAATATCTTCAGCAAAATTATAGAAGAAAACTTCCCAAACCTAAAGAAAGAGATGCCCATGAACATACAAGAAACCTACAGAACTCCAAATAAACTGGAGCGGAAAGGAAATTCCTCCTGATATATAATAATCAGAACAACAAATGCACTAAATAAAGATAGAATATTAAAAGCAGTAAGGGAAAAAGGTCAAGTAACATAGAAAGGCAGGCCTATTAGAATGACTCCAGAGTTCTCACCAGAGACTATGAAAGCCAGAAGAGCCTGGACAGATGTTATACAGACACTAAGAGAATACAAATGCCAGCCCAGGCTACTATACCCAGCCAAACTTTCAATTACTGCAGATGGAGAAAACAAAGTATTCCATGACAACACCAAATTCACACATTATCTTTCCACGAATCCAGCCCTTCAAAGGATAATAACAGAAAAAAACCAATACAAGGATGGAAACCATGTCCTAGAAAAAGCAAGAAAGTGATCCTTCAACAAACCTAAAAGAAGACAGACACAAGAACAGAATGCCAACTCTAACAACAAAAATAATAGGAAGCAACAATTACTTTTTCCTTAATATCTCTTAATATCAATGGACTCAATTCCCCCAATAAAAAGACATAGACTAACAGACTGGCTACACAAACAGGACCCAACATTTTGCTGCTTACAGGAAACTCATCTCAAGAAAAAAGACAGACACTACCTCAGAATAAAAGGCTGGAAAACAATTTTCCAAGCAAATGGTCTGAAGAAACAAGCTGGATTAGCCATTTTAATATCTAATAAAATCGACTTCTAATCCAAAGTCATCAAAAAAAAAAACCCAAAATAACAAAAAAAAAACAAAAAACAAAAAAACAAAACAAAACAAAACAAAACAAAAAACCAAGGAGGGCGCTTCATACTCATCAAAGGCAAAATCTTCCAAGAGGAACTCTCAATTCTGAATATCTATGCTCCAAATACAAGGGCAGCCACATTCATTAAAGAAACTTTAGTAAAGCTCAAAGCTTGCACATCACACTATAATAGTGGGAGACTTCAACACACCACTTTCATCAATGGGCAGATCATGGAAACACAAACTAAACAGGGAGACAGTGAAACTAACAGAAGTTATGAAACAAATGGATCTAACAGATATCTACAGAACATTTTATCCTAAAACAAAAGGATATAACTTCTTCTCAGCACCTCATGGTACCTTCTCCAAAACTGACCATATAATTGGTCACAAAACAGGCCTCAACAGATACAAAAATATTGAAATTGTCCCATGCATCCTATCAGATCACCATGGACTAAGGCTGATCTTCAATAACAACATAAACAATAGAAAGCCAACATTCATGTGGAAACTGAACACTCTTCTCAATGATACCTTGGTCAAGGAAGGAATAAAGAAAGAAATTAAGGACTTTTTTTTAGAGTTTAATGAAAATGAAGCCACAACATACACAAACATATGGGACACAATGAAAGCATTTCTAAGAGGAAAAGTCATAGCTCTGAGTGCCTAAAAAAAGAAACTAGAGAGAACACACACTAGCAGCTTGACAACAAATCTAAAAGCTCTAGAACAAAAGGAAGCAAATTCACCCAAGAGGAATAGACGGCAGGAAATAATCAAACTCAGGGGCGAAATCAACCAAGTGGAAACAAGAAGGACTATTCAAAGAATCAACCAAATGAGGAGCTGGTTCTTTGAGAAAATCAACAAGATAGATATACCCTTAGCCAGACTCACTAGTGGGCACAGGGACAGCATCCTAATTAACAAAATCATAAATGAAAATGGAGACATAACAACAGGTCCTGAAGAAATCCAAAACACCATCAGATCCTTCGAAAAAGGCTATACTCAACAAAACTGGAGAATCTGGATGAAATGGACAAATTTCTAGACAGATACTAGGTACCAAAGTTAAATCAGGATCAGGTTAATGATCTAAACAGTCCTATATCCCCTAAAGAAATAGAAGCAGTCATTAATAGTCTACCAACCAAAAAAAAAAAAAAAGTTCAGGATCAATGGGTTTAGTGCAGAGTTCTATCAGACCTTCAAAGAAGATCTAATCCCAGTTTTTCACAAACTATTTCACAAAATAGAAGCAGAAGGTACTCTACCCAACTCATTGTATGAAGCCACAATTACTCTGATACCTAAACCACAAAAAGACCCAACAAAGATACAGAACTTCAGACAAATTTCCCTTATGAATATCGATGCAAAAATACTCAATAAAATACTGGCAAACTGATCCAAGAACACATCAAAACAATCATCCATCCTGACCAAGTAGGTTTCATTCCAGGGATGCAGGGATGGTTTAATATATGGAAATCCATCAATGTAATCCACTATATAAACAAACTCAAAGGAAAAAAAAAAACACATGAGCACCTCATTAGATACAGAGAAAGGATTTGACAAAATCCAACACCCATTCATGATAAAAGTCTTGGAAAGATCAGGAATTCAAGGCCCATACCTAAACATGATAAAAGCAATCTGCATCAAACCAGTAGCCAACATCAAAGTAAACGGTGAGAAGCTGGAAGCAATCCCACTAAAATCAGGGACTAGACAAGGCTGACCACTTTCTCCCTACCTATTCAACATTGTACTTGAAGTCCTAGCCAGAGCAATTCAACAACAAAAGGAGATCAAGGGGATACAAATTGAAAAGAAAGACGTCAAAATATCACTTTTTGCAGATGATATGATAGTATATATAAGTGACCCTAAAAATTCTACCAGAGAGCTCCTAAACCTAACAAACAGCTTCAATGAAGTAGCTGGATATAAAGTTAACTCAAACAATCAATGGCCTTTCTGTACACAAAGGATAAACAGGCTGAGAAAGAAATTAGGGAAACAACACCCTTCTCAATAGTCACAAATAATATAAAATACCTTGGCGTGACTCTAACTAAGGAAGTGAAAGATCTGTATGATAAAAACTTCAAGTCTCTGAAGAAAGAAATTAAGGAAGATCTCAGAAGATGAAAAAATCTCCTATGCTCATGGATTGGCAGTATCAATATAGTAAAAATGGCTATCTTGCCAAAAGCAATCTACAGACTCAATGCAATTCCCATCAAAATTCCAACTCAATTCTTCAACGAATTAGAAAGGGCAATCTGCAAATTCATCTGGAATAACAAAAAACCTAGGATAGTAAAAACTCTTCTCAAGGATAAAAGAACCTCTGGTGGAATCACCATGCCTGACCTAAAGCTGTACTACAGAGTAATTGTGATAAAAACTGCATGGTACTGGTATAGCGACAGACAAGTAGACCAATGGAATAGAATTGAAGACCCAGAAATGAACCCACACACCTATGGTCACTTGATCTTTGACAAGGGAGCTAAAACCATCAAGTGGAAAAAAGACAGCATTTTCAATAAGTGGTGCTGGCACAACTGGCGGTTATCATGTATAAGAATGCGAATTGATCCATTCCTATCTCCTTGTACTAAGGTCAAATCTAAGTGGATTAAGGAACTCCACATAAAACCAGAGACACTGAAACTTATAGAGGAGAAAGTGGGGAAAAGCTTCGCAGATATGGACACAGGGGAAAAATTCCTCAATAGAACAGCAATGGCTTGTGCTGTAAGATCGAGAATCGACAAATGGGACCTCATAAAATTGCAAAGCTTCTGTAAGGCAAAAGACACCATCAATAAGACAAAAAGGCCACCAACAGACTGGGAAAGGACTTCTACCTATCCTAAATCAGATAGGGGACTAATATCCAATATACATAAAGAACTCAAGATGGTGGACTCCAGAAAATCAAAATAACCTCATTAAAAAATGGGGCTCAGAGCTAAACAAAGAATTCTCACCTGAGGAATACCGAATGGCTGAGAAGCACCTGAAAAAATGTTCAGCATCCTTAATCATCAGGGAAATGCAAACCAAAACAACCCTGAGATTCCACCTCACACCAGTCAGAATGGCTAAGATCAAAAATTCAGATGACAGCAGATGCTGGCAAGGATGTGGAGAAAGAGGAACACTCCTCCATTGTTGGTGGGATTGCAAGCTTGTACAACCACTCTGGAAATCAGTCTGGGGGTTCCTCAGAAAATTGGACATAGTACTACCAGAGTATCCCGCAATACCTCTCCTGGGCATATACCCAGGTGATGTTCCAACCGGTAAGAAGGACACATGCTCCACTAGGTTCATAGCAGCCTTATTTATAATAGCCAGAAGCTGGAAAGAACCCAGATGCCCCTCAACAGAGGAATGGATACAGAAAATGTGGTATGTTTACACAATGGAGTACTACTCAGCTATTAAAAAGAATGAATTTATGAATTTCCTAGGCAAATGGATGGACCTGGAAGGCATCATCCTGAGTGAGGTAACCCAATCACAAAAGAACTCACATGATATGCATTCACTGATAATTGGATATTAGCCCAGAAACTTAGAATACCCAAGATATAAGATACAATTTGCAAAACACATGAAACTCAAGAAGAATGAAGAAGAAAGTGTGGATATTTTGCCCCTTCTTAGAATTGGGAACAAAACACCCATGGAAGGAGTTACAGAGACAAAGTTTGGAGCTGAGGCGAAAGGATGGACCATCTAGAGACTGCCATACAGGGGGATCCATTCCATAATCAGCTTCCAAACATTGACACCATTGCATACACTAGTGAGATTTTGCTGCAAGGACCCTGATATAGCTGCCTATTGTGAGACTATGCTGGGGCATAGCAAACACTCAAGTGGAGGCTCATAGTCAGCTATTGGATGGATCACAGGGCCCCCAATGGAGGAGCTAGAGAAAGTACCTAAGGAGCTGGGGGGATCTGCAACCCTATAAGTGGAACAACAATATGAACTAACCAGTGTCCCCCGGAGCTCGTGTCTCTAGCTGCATATGAATCAGAAGATGGCCTAGTTGGCCATCAGTGGAAAGAGAGGCCCATTGGTTGTGTGAACTTTATATGCCTCAGTACAGGGGAAAGCCAGGGCCAAGAAGTTGGAGTGGATGGGTGGGGGAGTCGGTGGGGGAGACTGTGGGGGACTTTTGGGATAGCATTGGAAATGTAAATGAAATAAATATCTAATAAAAAAACAAAAAAGAAAAACAACAACAACAACAACAACAAAAAGAACGCCAAGCCAACAATTACTATTCAGTGTTGATGTCTAAGTTCTGTCTGGACCCATTTGAAAGGTTTAATGAGGCAACCTGGAATCCATGACACTGCGAGTCCATACAGGTTAGTTCAGCATGTCTGAGAATGAATCTCACCAAAGCTGTACACTTTGCAATATACAAATCTTAAAACAGAATTTAAGTACCATCAAGATATCTGTCCTGTTTGATTCTCTTGAGTTTTTCTAGTTCTTCAGAAAATATCTGATCCATATAACTCTGGAAGGGGTCCAGAGCCTAATCATCTTTTCTATAAACACAAATATAAAGCCTTTCTCCAAAATTAGCATGTCATTTAGCCATTAACCAGAAAAACTTTTAGCTTAATCTCTGTCCCAGAGGAATAATAAAATAACCACAAAATCACACCCATTTTGATAGTTAAAACAATTCAAAACAAATAAAGTAAGCTAAACAAATACTGTATAAGTCTATTCTTAGGCTTTTTCTAATGTGTCATGCCAGGATTTTTAACCCCAAATTACCATGGAACCCATGTTTGCAGAATATAAGCTATCCTGCATTAAGGGTTCACTAAAATAATTCTGTTTTCATACAATCTACCTACTATCCTTAAAAACCTTTTGCTTACTGTATACACCTATTCTCAGGCCTCTTTCCTAATCTGTCATGCCAGGATAAGTAGAAGATGGAGGGGTGAGAGGAAGAAGAGGTGGAAGGAAGATTGAACAGAAGCACTTGGCCTGGAGGAACTACATGTAGCAAGGGATTTCATAGCTGGGGAATATAGTAGTGTCGTGGTAAGTCTGCCCAATCTAGGCATGCAACTTGTAAATATTATAACTGAGTTGTGTGTTCTTTGTATGGGCTTATTGGGGTTGGATATTTATAGCAATAAAGGCCAACATTGGAGTAGGTAATGTAGAGCATCAACAGACAAACAAGGCAACACTTTACCAAAAAACAAACAAACAAACACTCCGAGGGCGGCCTCTTGTGGGCCCCAGCCTCAGGCAGGAAGAGTTCTCTTCCTCAGGATAATTAAACATCACTGCTCTGAAAACAGATGTTGTAAGACCAGATAACAAGGTTAAGGCAAATTCTATAGCTAATTCAAAAGACCTAAAAGGGGTCAGAAAACAAATATTTTGGCAAACTCCTATAGAGGATGAAAGGCCCCAGATAACTAAGAATATTAAAAACCAATATTGAGAATGAAGAAATGGTTGATACTGTAGCAGCATTATCTCTCCAAAATCTTGGTCTGCAGATTGCCCACTTCAAGAAGTAGACATCCAATTTCAAGGAGTTGGGACTTTATCACAAATAAAGCAAACCACCAGATGGCTTAAATGTACAGGGTCTGAAGGTCAGATAGGAAAATTAAGGCCATACATGGCTGATATAACCATAAACTTATGGGAAAGAGATCTGTTATAGCAATGGAAAACACAAATTATTATCTTCTCACTTTCAGAGGCTGGCCACACAAATGGTCAGGCTCCTAGTTTAAAAAAAATCAAATTAGTTAAGAAACATTATTACAGACATTATTAATAGACTGTCCAGGTTGCCCATAAACAAGATACAGCAGAGGCTGACAATTCAGCCTTACACGAAGGAGCCACTGCTGTTAAACACCAAAAGCCTTAGTGGTAACTAAGGTGGTTGACTAACCAACCATTTGGATTGAACAATAGTCTATGACAAAAGAAAAACTACAGGCATTAGAACAGCTAATCTGGGAGCAGTTTGAGGCTCAGCATATAGAGGAGTCTACCAGCCTTTGGAATTCTCATGTATTTGCCATTTAAAAAAAAATCTGGCAAATGGAAGATGTTGACAGATCTCAGAGAAATTAATAAGATTATTCAGCCCATGGGTTCTTTGCAGCTTAGAATTCCATTGCCTTGTTGTCTAAGGAATGGCCTATCATAGTGATTGATCTAAAATATTGTTTTTTCACAATTCCTCTACATGAACATGATAAGGAAAGGTTTTCTTTCTCAGTACCCATCTTTAATAGAAGTTGCCCAATAAAACGATATCATTGGAGGAATTAGAGAAAGGACTGAAGGAGCTGAAGGCGTTTATAACCCCATAGGAAGAACAACAATATCAACCAAGCAGAGCCCCCCAGAGCTTTCAGGGACTAAACCACTAACCAAGGAGCACACATGAAGGGACCCATGGCTCCATCTGCATATGTAGCAGAGGATGGCATTGTCTGGCATCAATGGGAGGAGAGGCCTTTGGTCCTGTGAAGGCTTGATGCCCCAGTGTAGGGAAATGTGAGGGTGGGAGGCAGGAGTGGGTGGGTGGAGGAATACTCTCATAGAAGCAGTGGGAGGGGGAATGGGATAGGGTGTTTTGGAGGGGACCAGGAAATGGGGATAACATTGAAATGCAAACAAAGAAAATATACAATAAAAATTCCAAAAAAAGATATCATTGGAAAATCCTGCCACAACGAATGTTAAATAGCTCTACCTTGTGTCAATATTTTGTAGAACAGCCATTGAAGATTCACAATTTCCCCAATCCATTTATCATTATATGGATGACATTCTATTGTCTAATTCAGATATAAATATTTTAGACAGAATGTTTGGTGAAATGAAAAAAATCTTGCCTTGCTGAGGATTGCAAATCATCCCTGAAAAAATACAAAGAGAGGATTCTATTAATTATCTAGGATATAGAATAAGTCTACAAAAGGTTAGGCCATACAAAGTGCAAATGAGGAAAAACCAATTAAGGACACTTAATGGTTTTCAGAAGTTACTGGGAGATATTAACTGGCTGTGGCCTGCAATTGACTTGGCTACTCAAGAGCTAAACAATTTATTTCAAACCTTACAAGGTGATAAAGATTTAAATAACCTGAGGAAATTAACAGCTGAAGCCAAGAAAGAGTTAGCTCTGGTAGAAAGGAAATGGCAGGATATACATCTAGATCATATTGATTCAAAGATGGCCTGCATCTTAGTTATCTTGCTTTCTACTCATTCTTCTACCAGAATTTTTATGCAGAGGGAAGAGTATATCTTAGGATGGATATTTTTAGCACATAAACAGAGTAAGAAATTAAAAACCTACGTAGAAAAGGTTTTTGAATTGATACTAAAAGGAAAACTGAGAATTCGACAATTAACTGGATTGGAGCCAACTCAAATTGTACTGTTTACTAATGCAGAGATTGTCTCATTATGGACACAAGATGAATATTGGCAAAGAGCATGCAGTAATTTCTTGGGAGAGATTAACAGCAAAACCCTAGAAGCAAATGACTTAAGTTCATAAAAAGAACTAATTGGATTCTCCCTTGTATAATAAAAAGAACTCCAATTTCTGGATCCCCTACATTTTACACTGATGCCAATAAATCAGGACAGGCAGGATAGAAATTAGAAAGTGTAAGTAAGGTGGCCGAGAGTCCCTATAAATTGGTCCAAAAATCTGAATTATATGCCACACTTATCGTGTTATCAGATTTTCAAGAGTCTTTTAATATAGTAACTGTACTGGCTGGTTTTGTGTGTCAACTTGACACAAGCTGGAGTTATCACAGAGAAAGGAGCTTCAGTTGGGGAAGTGTCTCCATGAGATCCAGCTGTGGGGCATTTTCTCAAGGGGGAAGGGTTCTTTGTGGGTGGTACTATCCCTGGGCTGGTAGTCTTGGGTTCTATAAGAGAGCAGGCTGAGCAAGCCAGGGGAAGCAAGCCAGTAAAGAACATCCCTCCATGGCCTCTGCATCAGCTCCTGCTTTCTGACCTGCTTGAGTTCCAGTCCAGACTTCCTTTGGTGATGAACAGCAGTATAGAAATGTAAGCTGAATAATCTCTTTCCTCCCCAACGTGCTTCTTGGTCATGATGTTTGTGCAGGAATAGAAACCCTGACTAAGACAGTAACTGACTCTCAATATGCAGAAAGTGTTGTTTTACACATAGAGACTGTTGAATTTATTTAGAATGAATCTGAATTGACGTCACTGTTCTAGTTATTTTATTCATTATAGATATGTTGTCATTTTAAAGGATAATTTGCAAATGTAGCTTTGAACAGGGAGGAAACTAAAGAGCTTAGACTCATGGATTTCTACCTTTTCTTTCTTCTTCTCTATCCTTTATTAGGTAAAGGATAAGGGGTGCGGTAGAAGAGAAAAGGGAGGGATATAGTAATATTATAGAAATTAGAGAACTAGGTAAATAGGGATAGTTATCAAATTTACTCATAAATAAAGCACTGCATAGCCATAATCTTACATCAGTAGAAACTTTTATATTTGATGCAAACTTGAAGTTATAATTTCTAACATTGGTACAGAATTTATATAGATAGAGATTTAAGGTTTTCATTGGTATACATTTTTGTATTGATACAAATTTGAAGTTAGTATTACTAGTCTTACATAGGCATTGTGCCTATACAACTCATTTAAGAATACAAGGCTAAGACCCAGTTCCTCTAATTGCTGCTATTACAAATTGTTTAGGATGATTAAGTAATACAAATTCAGGGCCAGATAGTAAACTTATGGTTATATTAGGTTCTGATGTAATTATAACAAAATGTTTTCAACAACCTTTAAATAGAAACAGCTAAAAGTAGTAATATTTAGTTCGTTCTCATATTTCTGATGGGGTTGAAGACTACTTGTAGTCTCATAATCAAACTTAAGTTGTTTAGTATTGAGGGAGATGATATAGGTTTGAAAGGGCGATTTTCAGTTGGTAATGCAAGTTAAAATCAGAACATAATTCAAATATAGAATTCTAAACTCTTTAAGTTAGTATAGGTAGATGGTAGAGTGCTTTATCTACATTGACAAATATGATGGACTGGATGTTAAGTGTATATTATACTTTATAATTTGTATAATTGGGATGGTTGTGCTCAATTTATATCTGAGAGAAAAGATTCTTTTAATTGGACAAAATGTGGGAAATGTTGTGGGTTGCCCTGGTGCTGTTTGTATTCTGATGTTAATTCTGCTTCCTCAAGAGGGGCTGCCCCAACAAGGAGTAGATCACATACACAGGTGATCTCTTGTGAACCTTCTTCCCATTCTAACTGGTCAAATAAAGGCTAGAGCCTGTGATTGGGCAGTGGAAGGGAAAGGTGGGTCTGGAGTTCTTAGAAAGTGGGAGAAGGAGAGAAGAGAGAGAGGAGAGAGGAAGAAGAGGTGGAAGCTAATATGGAGCAGGAAAAACTGCAAGTAGCAAAGAGTCTCATAGCTAGGGAATAAGTTAGGATGGCTACAGGTATAATGTGGAGGCTACAGGTATAAGCTAAGTCTTTACAGTTGACTGCTGAACTGGCTATGACCCCCGTTGTGCTGGTGACAGGACTAGCAACTATTGTTATCTGGAGACATCATCCTCCTGCCCCAGGACCTACTTGCAGCAAAACACATAGGATGCTTTTTTATCTTCACAAAAGAGTAAGAGTTCACTCTCAGTGATCAGTCATCACAGCGAGCAGAGGTGGCCTCGCTGGCTTTTTCCAAACTGCTTGTACTTAAGCATCAACTAACTTACACTATCCCTTAAGTTCTGGATGAGAAAGGCACCTTCAAAGGCAGAGATGTAGATTTCCATCAGTCTCAGCGTCAGCCGCAGCTCTGCTGATCACACCACAAGAGTGAGTGACGCCAGCAGCTAGCTCAAACAAGAGATCTGTCCTTTATCCTTCCAGGCTCTTAGTCAAGATCTTGTTCTTATGAACACACTTGGGGCACAGCATGTTGTCCTCCAGGTGTGGAGGTGGAAATGTGCAGGCCGGAAGCAGGAAGAGGGCAATGGCTTTTCCTTTCTTATCGGGTACCCAGGCTTGTCCAGTGTGGAACTGCAGCCGAACCCAACCACGTGAGTTCCCAGGAAGGCTTGTCCCATGAACCACACACCACATTTCCCCTTTGACTTCTGATGACGATGACGACGCATCGGCTGGCACTGCCTCGTACTTCTTAGCATTGGATGCTATTCTGGCCCAAGATGCTAACATGGCCTCAGTGGCAGGTGTAGTCACTACGGTGGTGCTGACTTCCTCATAGAACAGAGGAGGGTCAATGAGGGCAGGTATCTGCTCCTCTGGCACAGGGACCATTTCCAGAGGAACTGTCACCTCAGACTCCTCCCCCTGTTCAGTCTTCATTTTTTTGTGAGCTGTCTTCAACCTGGAGTCTTTGGCCGAGTCAGGGACATTCCTCAACTCCAGCTGGCCTTTGCTGCTCACTCGTTTCTTCTGGCACCATGCCCGCAAAACATCTCGGTGAATCAGGTTCACTGGGGGCAGATACTCTGGAATAGGAGGAATTGGTACCTTCCTACTTCCTGGCGTCTCAGTGTCTTGTGGTTTTCCCTCCTTTGGTTTACAACCATTATCTGTCTCCGACTTCTTTTGTTTTTTTCCCGTTGCTTTAGCCTTTGCAGGAGCCATGCTTGGTTGACTAGACATCTGCAATTCCACTTCTTCCTTCGGCTCTTCTGCACTCCATTTCTTGTCTCCAGCAGTCTCCATCTTGAGAATAGATGAATCCTCCGAAAGAAAGTTCTCCCAGCTTCCAAAAGACCTCTGACCTCAGCCGGCTTTTCAAAATCTCCTCCGGAGATTGACTTTCTTTGTTGGGTCTTTATGCGGCTTAGGTATTAGGAATTGTGGGATCATAAAAAGAAATGGGTAATGTTCTTTCTATTTCTGTTTAGTGTAATAATTTGAGAAGTATTTATATGAATTATTCTTTGAAAGTCTGGTATAATTCTGCACTAAAACCATCTGGCCCTGGGCTCCTTTTGGTTGGAAGACTTAATTACTTCTACTTCACTAGGGGCTATCGGTTGTTTAAATTGCTTATCTGACCTTGATTTAACTTTGGTAGGTGGTATATATCGAGACAAAAGTTAGGTGTTATTCTGATTTGTCTGCCTTTATATGTTACTTGGTCTTTTTTTCTTTGCAGCTTTTAATACATAGTTATTGCATTTAGTGTTTTGATCATTATGTGTCACTGGGGGTTTCTTTTCTGGTCCAGTCTACTTGGTGTGCTTCTTGTATCTTGATAGGCACCTCTTTGTTTAGATTAGAAAAGTTTTCTTCTATGATTTTGTTATAAATATTTTCTACATCTTTGACCTGGTTTTCTTCTCCTTCCTCTATTCCTATTATTTGTAGATTTTTGACTTTTTATAGTAACCCAGATTTCCTGGATGTTTAGTGCCTGTGGTATCCATTTCTTCTATATTGTCTTCAATGCCTGAGATTCTCTTTAATCTGTTCTATTCTATTGGCAAGGCTTACCTCTGATGTTTTTTCTTTTTTCTTTTTTTTGGAGATAGGGTTTCTCTGTGTAGCCCTGGCTGTCCTGGAACTCATTTTGTAGACCAGGCTGGCCTCGAACTCAGAAATTCGACTGCCTTTGCCTCCCAAATGTTGGGATTAAAGGTGTGTGCCACCACACCTGGGACCTCTGAGGTTTTTGTTTGACTTATTTTTTTTTCCATTTTTTATTAGGTATTTAGCTCATTTACATTTCCAATGCTATACCAAAAGTCCCCCATACCCACCCACCCCCACTCCCCTACCCACCCACTCCCCCTTTTTGGCCCTGGCGTTCCCCTGTACTGGGACATATAAAGTTTGCAAGTCCAATGGGCCTCTCTTTCCAGTGATGGCCGACTAGGCCATCTTTTGATACATATGCAGCTAGAGTCAAGAGCTCCGGGGTACTGGTTAGTTCATAATGTTGTTCCACCTATAGGGTTGCAGATCCCTTTAGCTCCTTGGGTACTTTCTCTAGCTCCTCCATTGGGAGCCCTATGATCCATCCATTAGCTGACTGTGAGCATCCACTTCTGTGTTTGCTAGGCCCCGGCATAGTCTCACAAGAGACAGCTACATCTGGGTCCTTTCAATAAAATCTTGCTAGTGTATGCAATGGTGTCAGCATTTGGATGCTGATTATGGGGTGGATCCCTGGATATGGCAGTCTCTACATGGTCCATCCTTTCATCTCAGCTTCAAACTTTGTCTCTGTAACTCCTTCCATGGGTGTTTTGCTCCCAATTCTAAGGAGGGGCATAGTGTCCACACTTCAGTCTTCATTCTTCTTGAATTTCATGTGTTTAGCAAATTGTATCTTATATCTTGGGTATCCTAGGTTTGGGGCTAATATCCACTTATCAGTGAGTACATGTTGTGTGAGTTCCTTTGTGAATGTGTTACCTCACTCAGGATGATGCCCTCCAGGTCCATCCATTTGGCTAGGAATTTCATAAATTCATTCTTTTTAATAGCTGAGTAGTACTCCATTGTGTAGATGTACCAAATTTTCTGTATCCATTCCTCTGTTGAGGGGCATCTGGGTTCTTTCCAGCTTCTGGCTATTATAAATAAGGCTGCTATGAACATAGTGGAGCATGTGTCCTTCTTACCAGTTGGGGCATCTTCTGGATATATGCCCAGAAGAGGTATTGCTGGATCCTCCGGTAGTACTATGTCCATTTTTCTGAGGAACTGCCAGACTGATTTCCAGAGTGGTTGTACAAGCCTGCAATCCCACCAACAATGGAGGAGTGTTCCTCTTTCTCCACATCCACGCCAGCATCTGCTGTCACCTGAATTTTTGATCTTAGCCATTCTGACTGGTGTGAGGTGGAATATCAGGGTTGTTTTGATTTGCATTTCCCTGATGATTAAGGATGTTGAACATTTTTTCAGGTGCTTCTCTGCCATTCGGTATTCATCAGGTGAGAATTCTTTTTTCAGTTCTGAGCCCCATTTTTTAATGGGGTTATTTGATTTTCTGAAGTCCACCTTCTTGAGTTCTTTATATATGTTGGATATTAGTCCCCTATCTGATTTAGGATAGGTAAAGATCCTTTCCCAATCTGTTGGTGGTCTTTTTGTCTTACTGACAGTGTCTTTTGCCTTGCAGAAACTTTGGAGTTTCATTAGGTCCCATTTGTCAATTCTCGATCTTACAGTAAAAGCCATTGCTGTTCTGTTCAGGAATTTTTCCCTTGTGCCCATATCTTCAAGGCTTTTCCCCACTTTCTCCTCTATAAGTTTCAGTGTCTCTGGTTTTATGTGAAGTTCCTTGATCCACTTAGATTTGACCTTAGTACAAGGAGATAAGTATGGATCGATTCGCATTCTTCTACATGATAACAACCAGTTGTGCCAGCACCAATTGTTGAAAATGCTGTCTTTCTTCCACTGGATGGTTTTAGCTCCCTTGTCAAAGATCAAGTGACCATAGGTGTGTGGGTTCATTTCTGGGTCTTCAATTCTATTCCATTGGTCTACTTGTCTGTCTCTATACCAGTACCATGCAGTTTTTATCACAATTACTCTGTAGTAAAGCTTTAGGTCAGGCATGGTGATTCCACCAGAGGTTCTTTTATCCTTGAGAAGAGTTTTTGCTATCCTAGGTTTTTTGTTATTCCAGATGAATATTCAGAATTGTGAGTTCCTCTTGGAGGATTTTACCTTTGATGAGTATGAAGTGTCCCTCCTTGTCTTTTTTGATAACTTTGGGTTGGAAGTCGATTTTATCCGATATTAAAATGGCTACTCCAGCTTGTTTCTTCAGACCATTTGCTTGGAAAATTGTTTTCCAGCCTTTCACTCTGAGGTAGTGTCTGTCTTTTTCCCTGAAATGGGTTTCCTGTAAGCAGCAGAATGTTGGGTCCGGTTTGTGTAGCCAGTCTGTTAGTCTATGTCTTTTTATTGGGGAGGTGAGACCATTGATATTAAGAGATATTAAGGAAAAGTAATTGTTGCTTCCTGTTATTTTTGTTGTTAAAGTTGGCATTCTGTTCTTGTGGCTGTCTTCTTTTAGTTTTGTTGAGGGATTATCTTCTTGTTTTTTCTAGGGCGTGGTTCCCGTCCTTGTATTGGTTTTTTTCTGTTATTATCCTTTGAAGGGCTGGATTCGTGGAGAGATAATGGGTGAATTTAGTTTTGTCGTGGAATACTTTGGTTTCTCCATCTATGGTAATTGAGAGTTTGGCTGGGTATAGTAGTCTGGGCTGGAATTTGTGTTCTCTTAGTGTCTGTATAACATCTGTCCAGGCTCTTCTGGCTTTCATAGTCTCTGGTGAAAAATCTGGTGTAATTCTGATAGGCTTGCCTTTATATGTTACTTGACCTTTTTCCCTTACTGCTTTTAGTATTCTATCTTTATTTAGTGCATTTGATGTTCTGATTATTATGTGTCGGGAGGAATTTCTTTTCTGGTCCAGTCTATTTGGAGTTCTGTAGGCTTCTTGTATGTTCATGGGCATCTCTTTCTTTAGATTTGGGAAGTTTTCTTCAATAATTTTGTTGAAGATGTTTGCTGGTCCTTTGAGGTGAAAATCTTCATTCTCATCCACTCCTATTATGCGTAGGTTTGGTCTTCTCATTGTGTCCTGGATTTCCTGGATGTTTTGAGTTAGGATCTTTTTGCATTTTCCATTTTCTTTGATTGTTGTGCCGATGTTCTCTATGGAATCTTCTGCACCTGAGATTCTCTCTTCCATCTCTTGTATTCTGTTGCTGATGCTGGCATCTATGGTTCCAGATTTCTTTCCTAGGGTTTCTATCTCCAGCGTTGCCTCACTTTTTGTTTTCTTTATTGTGTCTACTTCCCTTTTTAGGTCTAGTATGGTTTTTTCATTTCTATCACCTGTTTGGATGTGTTTTCCTGTTTTTCTATAAGGACTTCTACCTGTTTGGTTGTGTTTTCCTGTTTTTCTTTAAGGACTTGTAACTCTTTAGCAGTGTTCTCCTGTATTTCTTTAAGTGAGTTATTAAATTCCTTATTTATGTCCTCTACCATCATCATGAGAAATGCTTTTAAATCCAGGTCTACCTTTTCAGGTGTGTTAGGATGTCCTGGACTGGGCGAAGTGGGAGTGCTGGGTTCTGATGATGGTGAGTGGTCTTGGTTCCTGTTAGTAGGATTCTTACGTTTACCTTTCGCCATCTGGCAATCTCTGGAGTTAGTTGTTATAGTTGTCTTTGTTTAGAGATTGTTCCTCTGTTGATTTTGTTACCCTCTATCAGCAGACCAGGGAGACTAGCTCTCTTCCCTGAGTTTCAGTGGTCAGAGCAGTCTCTGCAGGCAAGCTCTCCTCTTTCAGGGAAGGTGCACAGTTATCTGGTGTTTGGACCTCCTCCTGGCTGAAGATGAAGGCCCAAAACAGGATCTTTCCCAGAAGCTGTGTTGCTTTGGCCAGGAAGGTGGCCGGTTGTCTGGAGCCGAAGATGGCGCCACCTCAGAAACTCTCTGGCTCTCGCCTGTCCCAGAAACGGCTGGCCTCTGTATTCCACACCTTCACCCGTGCAGCCTGCCTTCCACGGAGTCCTGGAGCCAAGGAGGCTCCCGCCGCCGGGGCCTGAGGCACAAACCTCTCAGGCTGGCGGATCCCTGTGCACTCACCAGGAAGGTGGCCGGTTGTCTGGAGCCGAAGATGGCGCCGCCTCAGAAGCTCTGTGGCTCTCGCCAGGAAGGTGGCCGGTTGTCTGGAGCCGAAGATGGCCCCGCCTCAGAAGCTCTGTGGCTCTCGCCAGGAAGGTGGCCGGTTGTCTGGAGCCGAAGATGGCCCCGCCTCAGAAGCTCTGTGGCTCTCGCCAGGAAGGTGGCCGGTTGTCTGGAGCCGAAGATGGCGCCGCCTCAGAAGCTCTGTGGCTCTTGCCTGTCCCAGAAACGGCTGGCCTCTGTATTCCACACTGTCACCCGTGCAGCCTGCCCTCGGCGGAGTCCTGACTCATTTTTTTTTTAATTTTTATTCTTTAATCCCTTTTTTTAGAACAAAATATTTTATTATTAAAATAAAAACCTTTTTATAAAAGCATTACAGAGCAAAAAGCTATATTTACACTGAACAATTCAAGATCCAATTGAGCGTCACAGAATACAGAGTAGGCACAGCTGACAGGCTACACAGGTGAGGGACTCAGTCACTTAGCCACCAGTACTGAACGACCCACCTGTAGGGAAAGGTGAGGGAGGGTGACTCCAGGCACCTGCCCATAAACTAGACTGGCAGAGGTAACTCGTTAACAAGTGGTTCAAAGCTACCCATCTCTAAAAAGGTTACTTCACATCCTTCCAAATGTGTTTAAAACCTAAATAGAAACCCTGGACACAACCCCCAGGGTTACCTCTTTAGGAAACTGCCAGGATCTAAAGTGACATTATTAAGGTTAAGTTTCTGAAGCAGAACACCAAGGTTTCAAATCAACCCATTGCAGAGCTACCATCTTTAATTTCCCGGAACGCCTTTTCTATAGCAATTTAAGTAATTATGGTACCATGTTGCCACAAACCTTTGGGTGACTGGGTAAGCCAGATGAGAGCAGCAACAGTGTCAGCTGTGACAAGATGTACACTGAGCACAGCACCCAAGAGCTGTATTTCTCCAGAAAGTCATCCAATGTGGCCATACTCCAGTTTACAATAACTACCTAATTTTTCCTCATGGTTTCCAGCCCTTTGTGCCTTGGCCTTTCCATTTAAAACATCAGCCAATATAAACACGAGACACTAAATTGTATGCATGGATTCTGTGTAAACAAGTTAAAGGGCTTTTCTCTGCAATTCATCACAACCATTGCTTCACAATACTACTGTACCCCAAAGTGCTTGGGTATGTCCTGATCAAACAAATTCTCAAGCTGCCACTTAAAGATAGCCCAGAATCTAAGTGGTGGCAAAAGACCAGGGAGGCTACAAGATGGGGCCAGGGCAAGCTCTGAGACACTACATATCACTGAAATGTAATGAGTAGCATGCCTTTCATGATGCTTCAGAAACAAGTGTGAGCTACGAGATCAACGCTACTGAGTTCTAAGACAGACTGATGGACAAGATTCTTACTCAAGTTCCCATCAATGGCAATGTCAAGAACAAGAGAGCCTTCAGAGGCCGAAGGCGGGAAGATAATCTTCAGGCTCTATGTTTGCATTTCAAATTCCTGCTTCAGACTTTTCAAGTAAGCATGAATGTTCCCAAAGCTGTGATACTTTGCTAAATACACCAGGACTAAGGTGACACACCATCCATCATGCTGGCGGCAGAAGCTGCAGTCGCAAATTCCTCGACAAGATGGGCAGTGCCAGTTCAGATCCAGCAGAGCATCCTTGGCCTGTTCACCATAGTGGTTTTGAAGGCAGGAACCACAGAACTGGCCCCGGATGCCCCAGTAGTCTGGCTTTTCGCAGTTGGTTTTGGTGTCAGTGGTTTTCTGGTGACACTGATGACATGTAGAACCCAGAGATTGGTTGTAAATCTTCTCTCTTGAGTTGCTGCAGATGTTCCTAATCTCTTCCTCTGTGTCTTCTTTTTTTTTTTTTTTTTTTTTTTAAAGATTTATTTATTTATTATATGTAAGTACATTGTAGCTGTCTTCAGACACACCAGAAGAGGGAGTCAGATCTCGTTACGGATGGTTGTGAGCCACCATGTGGTTGCTGGGATTTGAACTCTGGACCTTCGGAAGAGCAGTCGGGTGCTCTAACCCACTGAGCCATCTCACCAGCCCCCTCTGTGTCTTCTTCTACTGGTCTGATTATATGTGGAAGGGTCATGGATCCAGGACGCCGACTTCTGGGCACATCATTGTCGTTCATGTAGCTGTTCACGGACTTCCTCTGTCTTACCAGCATGTACTTATCCTCTTCGTCCTCCTCTGTGGGCAGGACACCCAAGGAACCTAGGATCTGGAACCTTGACCTGGTAAGAGGTCGAGTTCTCCATTCCGGGTTCCTTCTGGAAGCCACACCTGGGAATGTGCATCTTCTAGGCGACTTTGAATATTTGGTTCTGTGGCCTGGGAAGGAATGTCTTCCAGAGAATAAGCCAGGGATGCATTCTAATTCTGACATGAGTTTTGCAAGCATTGTTTGTCCTGCTTTATATTTAAGGCCTTCTTCTCCAGAAAGTTCATGTTATCTTCTTCTTCAGAGTCAGAATGGGAATCGTTTGCGGAACTCTCAGAGGGCTTTGGGGGCGCAACTTTTTTGTTGGCCACCCTCCAGGTATTTCGTGCTGGGAACTTCATTGCTACCCTGAGAGGCCCTGAGTGCCAACACTGACTTCGGGTCCTGCAGCCTTCCCTGTTGAACTGCAGTCTTGTGTTTGCAAAATTATCAGAAGCAAAGCTGTTACACTGTCATTGAAAGATTACGATGTCTCCATGGAAATCAACTTCATTTATCTGATATTCTTTAAGTTCATTACTTTGAGAGCCTTTTGCCCTGCACGGTCTCCATTTTGGCACTGGTACCCAGGCACTCGGATGGGGACAGTTCATCAGAACACACCAGAACTCCTCTTTAATCCTTTTTTACAGTCTAGTCTTCATCTGAAGGAAGATAAAATATTGTAACTTGTGAGTTTAGGAGCCCACGGCCCCGGCCTGGGACTGAGAACAAGGCAGAACAGCCCCCAGGCATGCCAGGGCAGGGCTGTTGTTAAGGCATTCCTAAGAACATCTTGACTGTAAAGATAAAAAGGTATGCAAGGACCAGCAGGGCTATATTATCTGAGTCAACACCATCTGGCCAGAATCTCCCCTCTGTCTATTGCCCCTTGACACCGGGTAAAGCATCAACTGGTTGCTATGTGAACAAAGATAAGCCCCTAGCCCACAGGAACAAAGTCCTGATGCCCTTTCTGTTAATGTTTGAATAAGCCAATAGTGTGTCCCTATGCTGAATTCCACACCCCTAAGCCCCTTACCCCATAAAAACCCCTAGCTTTCAAGCCTGGGGGCCGACATCTGTTATCTCCTGTGTGGGATACATGTCGGTCCGGAGCTCCGTAATTAAACATCCTCATGTAATTACATCAAGAGATGGTCCTTCATGATTTTTTTTGGGTGCACGCTGAATTGGGAATTGGGTGGGGGTTTCCCCACTAGGTTCTTTCACATCCTCCTTCCAGTCTGACCCCCAACCACTTCTCATACCATACCTCCTCCCATCCCCCCAGGACCCCCCTCCAAGAGTATATCTCCACTCCCTGACTCTGTCCCCACTAGCTTCCCCACTTCCTGGGGCCTCAAGTGTCTCAAGGTTTAGGTAGATCTCTCATTGAGGCCAGATAAGGCAGTTCTCTGCTGTATATGTGTTGGGGGGCTCATTTCAGTTGGTAGAAGCTGCCTGGTTGGTGACTCAGTGAGAGATTAAACATTTTATTTTCTGTTTTCTCTCAGTTTGGATTTTCTTTAGTGATTCTACTCTTACTTCTTGTCTTGAACTGTTTTCATTTCATTCCTGTAACCTCCCCCAGTCTGAAACAGGCTGGTTCAGACTCCAATGCCACTGAGAATTAGATCACCTGGCATGGAGCCTTCCTGCCTGGATGGCTCTATTGTTCAGTCACTGCTACTGCTCTCCTTCAAGACGTTGCTACCTGCTGAGAGGCCCCTGAGATATTCCGGAGATTACACCCTATCCTGCACGTCATCACCTGCAGCTGGTTCCAGGCACCAAGAATGGATTGGCAGGAATGGGCCTCCCTGCTTTATAAGCATAGATTGCTATTAAACATTTGAGCTTTGATCAGGAACCTTGACTTGGCCTCCATTATTTCTCTCGACCACCTAGTTTCTGTCTTTCAGCCCCTGCCTGCCACCCAGGTGTCCCTGGTCCATGTGAGCGGGCGGGCGGCTCACAACAGTCTGGTGCCCGGGCCAGAGACCTGAGGAGCGGCAGAAAAATGCTGAAAGACTGCTGCTTTGTGTGGAGCTCCATGGGAAGAAAAAGAAAAGGATCATATCAGGCACCTGAGCAACAGGTACATATGCTCGAGCTAGCTCAAAACTTCATTTTTTTAAAGTGTTGCTGGAGGTGCGGAAGGATACAGGCTAAGTTTGGAATCAGTGCTAACCCAACGCTGGTTTCCACTTAGGTTAGCATCGAATTATTCAGAACTAGGAACTCAATCAGGCGGTTGTCCGCAGCTTTCACGAGCTGCTTCAGGCAAGAGGAACAGGGCTTGAAGTACAAATGTTATAAATTTTTTTAGATAAGATAGACTCTTGTTGCCCATGGTTCAAGGAAGAAACTTTAGATATCAGAACCTGGGAGAGAATTGGAGAAGCTTTGAAAATCACTCAGGCAGATAATTTCACCCTTTGCTTCTGGGCGCTCTTAAAAGATGCTATTGAAAAGGTGATCTCAAAGAGGTCAGATAGTACCTAGGCAGAGCTTGATGAATCTCAGGAAGAGCACCTATCAGAGAGGTCCTTCTCAGAAAAGGGTCCTCTCAACAATAAATTTGATAGATATAGAGACTCTGATGATGAGCTAATTTTAGACAAAGAAGATCACTCAGAAAGAGGAGCCGCCAAATATTTTGAGGAGGATTGGCCTCCTTGCAAGTCTCCCGCTCCACCTATAGCCTCCACCATGGGAGATGCTATTCAAAGGGACACGCAACTAAGCAAATTAGAGTTTGAAATTAGGCTGCAGAAATTGACTAATGAGCTTTGGGAGCTAAAAAAGGATGTCAGATACAGGGAAGAGTAACTCTTCTGAAATGTGCCAATCACCTCTAGGAAGAGCTGTGAGTCAGGCTCATGGGAGAGGATAGGATATGTCTGATGTGCTAGCCTTTCCTGTAGTCAAGGTAACTGACCAGCAAGATACTAGAGTCAGACAATACCAGACTTTGAATTTCAAGTTGATAAAGGAGTTAAAAACAGCTGTTGTGCAATATGGCCCTACAGCCCCTTTCACACAAGCATTACTGGATACAGTTGTGAAGTCACACTTAACCCCCCTAGATTGGAAGACTCTAAGTAAGGCTACTTTGTCAGGAGGAAATTTCTTGCTTTGGGATTCTGAATGGCGAAATGCTTGGGGACTGTTACCGGTTAGAGGGGATCTTGGTGGGAGAAGCCAGCATTCAGCAGGGTCCTGATGAGCTTTACCAGAACTTTGTGGATAGGCTATTAATAGCAGCTAGTAGAATCCTTGGAAAATCTGACATGGGAAGTCCTTTCGTTATGCAATTGGCTAATGAAAATGCTAATGCACTGTGCTGCACCACTATCCAGCCTCACAAAGGACAAACAGATTTAGCGGGAAATGTCCGGCTTTGTGCAGAGATTGGGCCGTCATATAATCAGGGTTTGGCTTTCTTTTTTGGTGCTGCTTTGCAAGGGACCACCGTACAAGCAATGTTCTTGTGGAAACGAGGGAATAATGCATGTTTTAAGTGTGGAAGTTTGGGTCATTTAAAAAGTGATTGTCCTAAGAACAAAGGTGCTGAGAGTGGGTAAGCAGGCCGTGTCCCAAGAATTTGTTCCTGGTTCAGAAAGGGCAACCATTGGGCTAAGGTGTGCAAATCCAAGCCAGGCATTCTGGGCTGTCTGTTGCCGGGAAACGAGAGGAGGGGCCAGCCCCAGGCCCCAACCTACTCACAGCAAGCAGCTTATGGGGCCATGAACCTGCTGCCCAGCCAAAGAGATCAGTTTTTGAACTTTTCAGGGCAAAACCAAGAGGTGCAGGATTGGACCTCTGTTCCACCACCCATGCAGTATTAACCCCAGAAATGGACGTTCAAACTCTGCCTACTGGAGTCTTTGGACCTCTACCTGTAGAAACTTGTGGATTTCTTTTAGGACGAAGCAGTTCTATTGTAAAAGGTCTGCAGATTTATCCAGGTGTTATAAATAATGATTATGAGGGAGAAATTAAAATCATAGCTGATTGGCAGGAATGGGCCTCCCCTGCTTTATAAGCACAGATTGCTATTAAACATTTGAGCCTTGATCAGGAACCTTGACTTGGCCTCTATTATTTCTCTCAACCGCCTAGTTTCTGTCTTTCAGCCCCTGCCTGCCACCCAGGTATCCCTAGTCCATGTGAGCCGCAGACCGGCTCGCAACACATTCCATTGTTTGTATTTTCATGTAGTTCACTTATTGATTTGTTTATTTCCTCTTTAAGATCCTTGAACATATTTTCGAAACAGCCATTTTGAAGTCCTTGTCTTGTGTTTTAGCTATTTTGCATTTCTGAAGTCCTACTGGAATAGGATTGCTGGGTTCTTATAGAGGTATTTTGTTTTGCTTGTTATTAATTTGTGTTTATGTGTTGGAGTCTAGGCATCTGGGTTTGAGGTGGTTGTGATTCTAGGTGTTGATATCTGGTCTTGTCTTTGTTGAGTGTATATTCTGTTCCTTGGATTTTAGTGCCCTCTCTGAACCTTACAAATCTATGGTAGCTATGAGTTGTCTGGTAGGGGTGCTTTTGAATCCTTTTTCTGTATGGCCAACGGTATTCCCAGGTACAACACATTTCTAGCTATTAGAGGCTGACACAAAAGAATGGGGATGCTCTACAGGTGGTGGGGGTGGGGCAGGTTATAAGGGTTCACAGGAAGGAGGAAAATTGGCTCTACCATGAGGGTTATCAGAGTCTCCAAGGTATAGAGTCAGAGAAAGAGGATAGGCCCCTGCAAGTGGTCTGCTACAGGGCTGGGGATGAAATGGGGAGAGTAGAATTGGAGGACAGGAAGGGGAGTAAATATTACGTACTTGATTTTCAGAATAGAGGAGGAGAAACTGGGTCTAACAAGAGGATTTGCTGAGTTCCTAGGTGGTAGAGGCAGCCCTTGCCAGTGGTCTGCTTTAGGGCTGAAGATAATATCAGGAACTGGATACAGAGGATAGGAAGTGGAGTGAAGGGTTCCAGATGGAGTACCTATGGGTGTTGGCAGCTGAGAAAAAGGGATGGAGCAAGGGAAGAAAGTTGAAGGAGATGACCTGCTGAGTACTCAGGGAATGGGGGTAGTGAGTAAGGGGAAGCCCCAGAAGGTGGGCTGCTACAGGGCTGGGGCTAAGACTGGGGGGACTGGAATTGGAGGACAGGATGGAGAGTGAATATTTCCTTGCCGATTCTTGGGCTAGTGTGGCCAATGGAGTTCTAGGTGGGGATGACCCTTTCCATTTTCAATTCCATTCCAGTATCTTGAAGCAGAAAGGTCATGGTCCCAGGAAACAGTACAGTAACAAAGTGAATAAAGTCTGGGATCTCAAATCACCATGTAGAGAGATCTGTTAAATAAGCAGGAGAAACTTCTTCTCATCAAGTGTGGGCTTATGGCTGATAGGCAGTATTTGAAACATTATGTATGTCCTTGAGGTTCTGGTTGCTATAGCAGCTACTTTTATATTAATCGGAATGTAATTATCATCATGAAACAGAACCCATGGAAAGGATAGATACTTTGCAATTAAATATCCATTATAGGAGCTGGTGTGCTGGCTCAGCAGTTAAGAGCACATGCGTCTCTTGCAGAGGACCTGGTTTTGGTTCCCATACCCACAGAGTGACTCACAGCTGCCTGTAACTTCAGTTCTAGGGGATGTAGAGCCTTCTTTCTGACCTTGGTAGGCATCCAGAATGCCACAGTGCACATTTATACATACAGGCAAAACACTCACACATGTCAAAGTTTTTTAAAAAACATGTTTTGTAGTTAAATTCAAATTTTCAGGGTGATAAGTAGAGAAACAAGCTAGAAAAGGAGTCCTCTGCCCACAGAGTTGGGCGCTAATCACTGTAGTATCTCATCTTGACCAGTGCTTCACAATCTACCCATTATCATTTCTTCACTGCTAGGCAGCAGCTTTCTCAGCTCCAGCGTGGATGGCATCTACAACAAGGCCAACCCCTCTTTAGTATCTGGAATGCCTTGTGTGTCTTTCTATACACAAGGATTGTGTGATTCTGCATCTTTAGAGACATTCTGTTGCCTTCCCAAATCATCATTTGGCAATTCATACAACAAAATTTGATCCCTCCAACAGTCCCTAAATAAGGTGACTGTCTTAGTTAGGGTTTTATTGCTGTGAACAGACACCATGACCAAGGAAATTCTTTTTTTTTCTTCTCTTTAAAGATTTATTTACTTATTTTTTATATATACGAATACATTGTAACTGTACAGATGGTTGTGAGCCATCATGTGGTTACTGTGGTCAGCCCTGCTCACTACGGCCCTGCACGCTCTGGCCCAAAGATTTATTTATTATTATATTTAAGTACATTGTAGCTGTCTTCAGACACACCAGAAGAGGGTTTCAAATCTCATTATGCATGGTTGTGAGCCACCATGTGGTTGTGGGATTTGAACTCAGGACCTTCGGAAGAGCAGTCAGTGCTCTTACCTGCTGAGCCATCTCTTCAGTCCTAAGGCAATTCTTTTAAGGACAATATTTAATTGGGGCTGGCTTACAGGTTCAGAGGTTCAGTCCATTATCATCAAGGTGGAAGCATGGCAGTTTCCAGGCAGTCACGGTGCAGGCAGAGTTGGGAATTCTACATCTTCATCTGAAGGCTGCTAGCAGAATATTGGTTTCTATGCAGCTACGATGAGGGTCTTAAGGCCCACACCCACAGTGACACACCTACTCAGGGCCATAACTTTTAATAGTGCCACTCCCTGGGCTGAGCATATATAAACCACCACAATGACTTATTAATCAAAGGGAATTCATAAGACACCAGGCATCTAAGCTATTTTTTTTAAAAGTGAGGCTTATTGGTGATCTTGGGAAATGTTTTAAAATTCCAGATTAATTGCAACATCTGTTTTCTGAAAACAAACAAACAAACAAACAAACAAACCTTACTTTGAATCAACATTTTCTCTGGAATGTCTGTCATTTTACCCCACTCAGTAGCAAGGAGAGGAAGTGGTTCCTACAGTGTTTGATCCCCTATCTCCACTCACCATTATAGATCTCACCAAGACACATCTTTAGACATGCACAATATCTGGAGCAGCATGTCTCCATGTGCACTGAGGAGACCTAAGCTCCCAGGCACGATGGGGCTTTTTAGAGAAGTGCTTGGGTGATACAGCCTGGCATGGGTTTGCTCACTGTGGAGCTGCTCCAGTGTCCCTGGATGGAGGTCTGGCTGATGTCCATATTTTTCCTAGGCACTGCTGGTTATGTGGTCTTGGCTTGAGAGATTTAATAACAGAACTCAAACATGGCAAAACATGGGCACTTTTTTTTTACCTGAAGTTGCCATCTGTTCTGAGTTGACTGTTCCAATCTAATAAGCAAGCCCAAATCTCCAGAAAAATAAGCCTTTGGAACTTACATTTCTCTACACCTTTTCTTTATCTGTAAACTCCCAATCCCTGGCTATGTCTTAAGTTGCTGTGTTCAGGTTCAGGTGCCTATACTGGTAATATTCAATAATAGTACTTTATGTTTAAAAATAATATTTACTTCTGAAAAGAATTATCCTTATGCAGGTTTTCAGGAAACAAGTGTTTACCATGAAAAAGTTTAGAAAATTAATTTTAGAGAAATTAGTCACTTGTACTGTGAAGCATTTGTAACTTCTAAAACTTCATGTAGAAAAATCAACATGGGGCATACCTCTTGCTGATTTCTTGACTTTTCTATTCTCCTAAGAATACCAATCTCTCAGAGGGGAGAAATACAATTTATGATTCAGAACTGGTCTAAACTAAAATGTAATTAAAAAAAATTTTATGGCAGCACTAGAGAAGTAGGTGGTAATAGCTCCAAAAAGTCTCCCCCAAATGCAGACAGAGGAAGATAGGCACTGTAGGCCTCTCTGCTCTGTAGAGGGTGTCATGTTTTGTTTGGTCACTAGAGGATTGAGGCCATCAACTTGGCTTAAGCAATTTATAGCAGGTTCTTAGGTATCCTTGCTTAGAGTTACTCTCAAGATAGCAAAGGAAAACCCAGAGTCAAATATCAAAGGGCCTAACTCATACCAGACATCTACTATGACAGGAGGATTAACCTGTCATCTACCATTTATCAGCATGAAAGAGAAAGACACCAGATGGAAAGGCCTATTTGCCTATGTGTAGGGAGTCTATGGGAAGAGGGATAAGGAGGAGCTCTTGGTTGTTGGCATTTTTGAGTCTTACATTATACACTAGAGAACACCCTCACAGAGAACATATCAACTGTGAGATCTGTAGGACAATTCATTCTGTGGATGTGGACAGGTAGTACTGAAAATTTTGATCTTCAACTGATAGTCCTTGACTACATTGTTTTGGGGTCATGGTGAGAGAGAATACCATGGTGGTAGATATGGTTGATGTATTCATCTCATGGCAGACAGGAAGTGGAATGAGACAGGGACCAGGACCACCGACAGATTTTCTCCTAAAAGTTTTCCCAAATTCCCAAAGTGGCACCACCAGCCAGGGGTCAAGTGTTTATCACATGAACCTATTGGGGACATTTCATATTTAAACCACACATAGGCAAAGGTACCTGTTGGGGCCGACCTGCGGCTCTCATGTCCGGGTTCGAGTCTGGAAGGCATCTTGGAACTGAAAGAGAGGGAAACTAGGCTACGAGAGAAAGATGGAACCAAGACAACTAGTCTGATCAAGGTTCAATTTTTTAATGGCGGACATGCTTTATAAAAGGGGGGAGGAGGTCCATTCCTGCCAATTCAACCTTGGAGCCTGGAACCAGCTGCAGGTGATGACCTGCAGGATAGGGTATAGTCTCCAGAATAGCTCAGGGGCCTCTCAGCAGGTAGCAGTATCTTGAAGAGAAACAGCGGCAGTGGCAGAACAATAGAGTGATCTAGGGAGGAAGGCTCCACCCTAGATAATCTCCTTAGTGGCAGCAAGGTCAAGTTCTGGCTTAGCCTGATTCAGGCTTATGGGAGGCTACATCTCCTCCATGTTATTAATATTAAAAAAAAAAAAGCTGGACTGAGGCATAAAATTTATTTATGCTCCTGAGAATTATGGAGGCTGACAACCGTGCCTGCCTTAGGATCTCAGATCCTCTCGAACCATCTAATTCCGTCATTGGAAGTTACATGCAGCTAGTTTGTGTTATAATTCACACAAACGTGGCTCTGTGGTGTAATATCAACAACCACTGCCTTTTGGCATGTACCCCCGTCTTATATTGGTTTGATCCAGGATCTGGTTGCTTGCTGGTCCTTGACTAACCAGCTCTCATAGCACACCTTATTCCCAAATCAGACCAAAGCCACAATATGTACTTATTATTCTTGATGAAAATTAATAACTGCCACCTGCGCGCTGTTGGGGGCAGGGATGCATGCCCACTTCAGTCAGGCTGAAGGGTGTTGACTGACCTGCTTGAAAACAAAGTCTAGACAGTGAAAGGCACAGTACAAAAGCTTCTTTTGGGGAAGTCTAGGTACTCCATTCAATTGCAAATTAGCAATGATCAAGCTCAGACTTAGAGCTCCCGGTGTGGGGGAGGTGACTTTGAGAATGGCAGAAAGGCTTACAGCTTCCCTGGGTGTGGAGGTTGTGCTTTAATTTAACTTTTTGGCTAAAGAGGATTTTTAGCCATAGTCAAGGTTAGAGTCATACTTACTAGAAGATTCAGGATCTGTGTCTAGTTGATGAACTAATCTCTCAGGCAGCCATCACACTCTGTCTTCTTTTTGTCAAAAAAAAAAAAAAAAAAAAAAAAAAGAAAAAAAAAAAACAGACTGAGCCCCTTCCCCAGATTAGGACCGGGTCTGGACCCTTCCATTTGTTAGTAAATGGGTCCCGCCACTTTACCATGGCATAAGAACTAGAAGTAACTGGATGCCAGTGGCGATCTGCTGCAGACTGACCTTTAACATCAGTTCGCATAAATTTTAGGACAACTAAGCAAAAGCAAGATGTGCCTTTGGTGACCTTGGGGGATATAACTGCCCCTGTTTTGTTTTTAAAAACCAATTTTTTAAAGTGCGATGAGCCTGTTCAACTATTCTTTCTCTCATGAGGTTATAAGGAATTCCAGTTTTATGTTTGATGCCAAATTCTTTACAAAATGAAGTAAATTTTTTACTAGAATAGGATGGTTTGTTATCTGTCTTAATAAATTTAGGCAATCCCATGGCATTAAAGGCTTGTAGGCAATGATCAATTACATCTTTGGAGGCTTCTTCAGTATGCAGAGAAGCAGAAAGAAATCCTGAACAAGTATCAATACAAACATGTATATATTTTAATTTTCTAAATTCTGCATAATGAGTTACATCCATTTGCCAAATATGATTAGCCATGTGGCACTGGAGATAATGTAATACATTTAGGATATTGTTTTACAATCATTCTTGCCTGTTCTTTAGTGATCTTAAGTCGGAGCCTTAAGGTCTGGTTAGAGAGATGAAATTTTTCATGATTACTCATGGCCAAAGCAAAAGGATCTGAAATTAAGGCCTCTCCCATTAGAGCTCTGCTGATGCAATCATTGCCTGCTGCTAACGGTCCAGGAAGACCAGAATGAGATTGTATGTGGCCAATATAGAACGGGTATTTTTGGGCAAGAATGATGTTTTGTAATTGTGAAAACAGTCATCCTGCTGGCGTATTAAAGTTAAAAGTACCACAGGTCTCCAATAAGGGTACTGATGTGCAACATATAAACTATCAGTAAAAATATTAAAAGCCTCTTGTACAGACTGAAAGACATTCAGTACTGCTGTTAATTCTGCTAATTGAGCTGAGAGGCCAGGAGTCTTTATGATTACCTGTTGATTATTTATAAGGTATCTATCTCACCCTTTAGAAGAGCCATCAGTAAACACCAGAACATCATTGTGTAAGGGTAGTAAAGAGGTCGTATTAGGAAATATCACCTCATGTACGTTTAAAAATTTTATCAACATATCTTGAGGGTAGTGGCTGTCTATAGTTCTTTTAAATCCTATTTGAGCAAGGAACCAATCTGTACTATGTTGTTCTAGCCAAGTGTCTTGACTTATATTATAAGGCTAAACAATTATATCTGGCTCTTTGCCAAAATAAGTTAGTGTCTGCTTCCTTCCAATGACAATCATCTGGGCTACTGCTTCATAATATGGCAAGATATTGTGTTTAGGAGAAATCCTCAAATGTATCCACATTAGAGGAGACTTTTGCCATAACAATCCTGTAGACACATGGATCGTATTAAAAATTAACAGAAGTAACGGCAAAGAGTAATCTATATAAATGACAAATTGCTCTTCAATAGTTTTTTCCACTTGTAAGGCGAGCAATCCTTCTGAGGTTAGGGATCTAGGGGAAGTAGGATCAGAACTCCCTTTAAGAATATCAAATAAAGGTTTCAACTCCCCTGTAGTGAACTTTAAATAGGGGCGAAGCCAATTAATATCACCTAACAATTTTTGAAAATCACTTAAAGTCCTTAAGTTGTCTCCGCGAATAACTATCTTCTGGGGAAAACCAGCTTGATCAGTAAGTCTAAAGCCCAGATAATTATAAGGATCTTGAGTTTGTATCTTTTCATGAGCTATCTGTAATCCCTTTTCAGCTAAAGCTTTTTGTAAATCTCTATAACACAAAAGTAAATCCTGGGGGTCTTTTCCAGGAAACCCAGGACAATTTTTTAACTGTCCAAAAACAGTCTTTTTAAAGGAACAGTATTTTTTCTTATGAGTAGCATAAGCAATTGCAAGCTTTAGAATTAATAGCATTTGTGGGATGAACAATTTTAAGCAATTGTAAGCTCTGAGATATATATATTAATAAAGATACAAATTAAGTTTGATTATTCAACATTTTAAAACACCATCTACAGCACACAATTTAATTATCTGTGTTGAAGCAGGGGGAAGCTCAAAAGAATAAGCATGTGATCCAATTCACATCTACTTACTTCTCATAGAGGGGTTGTTTTTAAACACAATAATTGGGATGTATGCATACATGAATTTATAGAAGATACAAAAGCATGCATAAAAACAATTTTTAACTTATCTTTGGGATACTGATTGTCAATTTTATTTAAAATGATGGTGTGCAATAGATCAATTATTAATATTCTGCAATAACCATATTAATTGCTGTTTGGAACAAGGAACAGACACTTAGTCAGGTTTTTAAGACACAATTCTTGTTATAGTTATCCCAAACTATATGACTTTATCTTATAATTTTTGTCAGCACCACAGCGGCTTAATAGGATGCTGAAACTGCACTTTGAGGTGAACGCCACCTCGGCCTCGCCCTTGAGAGGCATTAGCCAATAAAATACTTTCCACTTAGGAAACAATATACATTGAAAGATTCAAACTCTTAGCTTCTTGATTACAGCTCACTAGAAGTAAAACATCTTTGCATTTATCAGAATGAAAAGGAAAAAACAAACTTTTAAATCTATAATAACTTTATATAAAGTAGGCAAGCCAGATTGCAATGTCCTGATAAATTTTACAGCCTGATTGACCTTTTTTAAACTTTGAATTAAAACTTTATTAGGAACAACATCCGTAAAGGTGCTCTTACTGCTAAAAGGGTTTCTCTCCTGAAGGCAGGGAGGGGAGAGTTTCTCAGAACTTCCCTAGTCACAGTTTGTGAAACAAAGGAGATTTTGCGCCAGCTTCCCAAAGGCTGCTCTGAACTTGCATTAACTTGAACATAAGAAAAAATTTTCCAACTCAAGCATTTTGGCCCTCCTGTAATGAGGACAGAATTTTAGAACTAGTAAGTTTCTTTGTAATATTAGATTGTAGCTACAACCTTGGGAAAGCAAAACTCAATTTCAAAACAATTTATCTCCTTAAGAATCAACACTAAAACTTCACTACCACATTGTGAGAATTGGCTGCCAATTTATACCTATAAATGCATGTCAGTGAAAGCTCTAATGCTTCATTAAAGAGACCTTGCTTTAAATCTTATCTTAATCCTACTTTCTAGGATGAGAATCACATTAAATATTATCTCAGCTAAAAGTATCTTAGGAGGCCCAGTTTTTTGGCCTGTTTATGAAAAGACTCCTGAGTTGCCAATTTAAGGCTAAACTTCTGTTACCAATGTAACAGTTATTTAATCTTAACCAACAACTTATGAGCTTATTGTGAAGACACACAGAGCACATTACCAGTAAAAAACCAAATGGAGCAGTTACACTAGCACTTTTCTAAATTTTCACATAGCTCTAAACACATACACAAAACACACAAAACAGAAACCAACAGATCCAGACACATGTAACCCTTTCTCATCTTCCACGAGCAGGCAAAAGAATTAGAAGGGTAAGCTTTCATTTCATAAACAAAACTTGGTCCCTCTGATGGATCTCCGGAGATTGCCAGACGTCTCTGGGTCTCTCTACTCCCCAGGGCAACCCCTGAGGAGGTAGCGGTCTTCCTAGCACATCTGCTGACCACAGTCCTCCAGTCCTTACAGCCTGAAGGGACAGCTGCAAATACTAAGCGTGAGTTTCAGAAAACCCCATGGTCTATAAACACCAGAGGACCCAAACTCAGGCGGAACTAAACTCAGACACTGCCATGTTTCAGAGACACGGGATGAAAACAGACAACAAACCAACACAATGAGCACATTTTCATTTCCGGAAACATAAGACAGACACTCAGAACAAAGACACCAGCCTGCATGCACACACTTTCTCTCTGTCCCTGGGAGAGTTTCAAAATCCACTTTCCTCCCGCCTGATGCAGTTTCCAACTTCGGCCATCCGCCTGATTATTAAATCCCTTTTATTAAACCCTATTATTTCTCTTGCCTAAAAAAGCAGCTTCTAGAAGCTGCGGCCTACTGCCTGCGTGCAGATTTAGCGCCGTTCCAGCTTAGCCCGTATCAACCTTCTCTGGTACGAATTTTAATTCTTTTCTTCTTCCACGGAGCTCTAAACCAGCAGTGCTTCTTCTAAATGTCCTCTGCCTTTCCCAGGTCCTGGGTTGGTTCGCCAAATTGTTGGGGCCGGCCTGCGGATCTCATATCTGGGTTCGAGTCTGGAAGGCATCTTGGAACTGAAAGAGAGGGAAACTAAGAGAAAGATGGAACCAAAACAACTAGTCTGATCAAGGTTCAATTTTTTAATGGCGGACATGCTTTATAAAAGAGGGGGGACGGGAGTCTATTCCTGCCAATTCATCCTTGGAACCTGGAACCCGCTGCAGGTGATGATGTGCAGGATAGGGCATAGTCTCCAGAATAGCTCCGGGGGGCCTCTCAGCAGGTAGCAGTATCTTGAAGAGGAACAGCGGCAGTGGCAGAACAATAGAGTGATCTAGGGAGGAAGGGTCCACCCTAGATAATCTCCTTAGTGGCAGCAAGGACAAGTTCTGGCTTAGCTTGCTTCAGGCTTATGGGAGGCTACAGGTACCAAGAGGTAGAAATAGAGTAGAACCTCTACAGTCATTGCTTCTACACCTTGTAGCTTTATGTTCTTCCATAAATAGTCCTGGTTTCTTCAGTGGAAATCAGGCAATTACCAAACTTGAAACTAACTGCTGACCAGTTATTTCAGTCTATGTCTTAGTTGGGGCCACTAATATTGTGATGAAACACCATGATCCAAAGAAACTTGGGAAGGAAAGGTTTATTTGACTTATGCTTTCACATCACCATTCATCATCAAATGAAATCAGAACAGGAACTCAAACAGGGCAGGAATCTGAAGGCAGGGCTGATGCAGAGGCCGTGGAGGGGTTCTGCTTACAGGCTTGCTCCTTATAGTTTGTTCAGCTTGCTTGCTTGTAAAACCCAGGACCACCAGTCCAGGGATGGATCACCCACAATGGACTGGGCCCCCTCACATCAATCACTAATTCCAAAAATGCCCTATAGAATTGTCTATAGTCCAGTATTATAGAAGAATTTTACTTACTGAGGCTCCCTCATCTCTTTTGAGTCCAGCTTGTGTCAAGTTACCATAAAAGGAGCCATCATAGTCTATTATGTCAGTGAATAACTAGCAAAAAATAAACAAACAAAAAACAAAACAAAGCAAAACAAAAAACTGTAGTCTCCCCTCCCCTAGCCTGAAACCTGCTTGCTCAGGGGTGGAGCTTCCTGCTCATTCGTTCTGCCACGCCCACTGCTGGAACCTACAGAGCCACACACGTGCACCTTTCTACTGGACCAGAGATTATTCGGCGGGAATCGGGTCCCCTCCCCCTTCCTTCATAACTAGTGTCGCAACAATAAAATTTGAGCCTTGATCAGAGTAACTGTCTTGGCTACATTCTTTTCTCTCGCCACCTAGCCCCTCTTCTCTTCCAGGTTTCCAAAATGCCTTTCCAGGCTAGAACCCAGGTTGTGGTCTGCTGGCCGGACACAACAATTGGCGAACCAACGTGGGACTGAGAAACGGCAAAGGATTTTTGGAAGAGATGCTGCTGGTTCGGAGCTCCATAAAATAAAGGATAAGGGAAATTCATACCGGAGAAGGTATGGGCTAAGCTGAGACAGCGTTAAACCCGAGCGCTGGTTCACTTAGGTTCAGCAGTGAGGATCTGGGTATCAGGCGGTAGGCCGTAGCTCTCCGAAGCTACATGAGGTGTGAGAAAAGAAAGGGTTTATTAAAAGGAATAGGCGGATTGCCCCAGTTAATAAAAAATGCATCATAAGGGAGGAAAATGTCCCAAAAAGCAGAGAGAAATTTCTCTCTGGGCCTTATAGCAGGAGTACTCTGTTCCCTTTTGTGTCTTGTCTAATGTCCGGTGCACCAATCTGTTCTCATGTTCAATTCATGTATGTTCGTGTCCAGTCTGTATGAATGAATGTTCTATGTTTTGTGTTGGATAATAAAGATGGTATAAAAAACTTTATCTGCAAAGCCGAGAGCTGCCACGTGTTTCAGCCAGGAATCAGACACGTGGCAAGAGGGCCCCTGCTGGAAAAACTGTTCGTTTTAGGAAATAAGGGCGAGTGCACAGCCTCTAAGTTTCAGAGTAAAAAAGCTAATAAATGGTTCATGATTAATGTGTTTGACAATGGTAAAGTGTTTTTTATTTCTATGATTGTAGCTACAAAAATTATTATTCTCTGATTGGTCTAAATGTAACTGCTTCATTTGGTTCTTTTTTTATTGGTAATGTGCTCTGAGTGTTTTCACAATCAGCTCATAAGTTGTTGGTTAAGATTAATAATTGTTACATTGCTACAGATGGTTAGTGTTAAATTTGATAACTCAAGTTTAGAGTCCTTCCGACACATGGCATAAGGCAGCCCAAGAGGCTGGGTCTCTAAAGATATTTCTAGTTTAGGTAATAATTAATGTGGTTCGTATCCTAAATAGTAAAATTTAAAATAAGATTTAAAGCAATGTCTCTTTATTAAAGCATTAAAGCTTGCTTTAATAGGTATTCATAGGTATTAATTGACATCCAAACTTCGTAATATGATAGTAATGCTTCTAATATTGATTTTAAAGATAATAAATTGTTTTAAACTTGGGTTTTGCTTTCCCAAGGTTATAGGTATTATCCTAACCTTGCACAAAAAACTTAAAAATTATGGTTAAAACTGCTATTGTTCCATTGACTGCAGCTTGCAGTTTGATTTCAAATTTAAGATCTTTAATTCACCTGTATACTGTAATTAAGATAATTACAAGAGTAATCATCTTATGAGAGCGCTCATACAGCTCGCTTCATACAAAACTGTGACAGAGTTATCTAGTTATGTTTGTCTTTGTAAATAAATTAGACAAACAGTTTGGTTATAGTTGCTGCCTGGCAGGAAACTGTAGTACAGGCAATTTTTTCACAACACTAAAGTTGTGAAGAACGTTTTAACTGTAAGTCATCCTAAGAAAGAGTATCATAATTTAGAGGCGTAGACAGTTATATTGTTTCTCTAGAATCGGTCCTTATTACAGGAGGGCCAAGATGCTCAGATTAAAAGGTATTTTACGTTTGAGTCAATGCAGGGCTCTGGGCAGCCCCAGAGCAGCTTGTGGCCTTTCTTTTGTTTTGCAAACAGTGCCTGAGAAAGATTTTTCCCTGTGTTCAAAAGAAATTCTTTTTAACAGTGTTTCAGATCTATTCAGATGTTTAAATAATGCTTTAATTCAAAGAGTTTTGCTTCTAGTGAACTGTAATCACTAGAAAATTTTGCCTCTAGGTATGGCTAATGTAACTTTACATTATGTAAGAAAAATTTTTATTGTTTCTGCTTCTATACAAGAAGCCAAGAGTTTTAATCTTTCAGTGTATATTGTTTCTTAAGTGAAAAGTATTTTATTAACTAATGCTTCTTAAAGTTTACCTTAAATCCTTGCTCTCACCCAAAAGATTCAGAGACAATATCCTTTTATTACTTAGGGTTTTAGTTTACTACAAAAGTTTCTACAAAAAATAAAGCTTTTATAATTGTTATTAATTGGTAATTAAAAATTGGTTGTGCCCAAAACAATTCTTTGGCCAAAAAGAAAACATTATTGTAAAGTCATTTTTCTCATCCTCCCAGCCAATCGTTGGCCCACGTGGGCCCAACTAGCTTCTGTGGGGCGGAGTCTTAAGACACAGTTTCCCCTGTTCCAGCACAGATGATCTAGTTGTGTGCTGTAGATGGTGTTTTAAAATGCTGAACAATCAAACCTTAATTTGTATATTAATAGTCAATGCCATATCTCTGAGCTCGCAATTGCTTAAATTGTTCATCCCTCAGATACTATTAATTCTCAAATTTACAATTGCTTATGCATATTTCTAGTTAATAAATAAATAAATTATGCTCATGTGACTCTTAATAACTTTGCAAGCCTTCTAGTTACAACTGCTCCTTAAGAAAATTGATTAAAAGTGCAATTAGTCACTGCCCCTTTACAGCCATGTATTTAAAATATTTTGTCAACTAGTTATTAATTCAAAAGTTTAGGTATTATAAAATTTTAAAACTTTAACTTCTTAAAAGACAAAAAAGAGAGAAATTGTATCCCCGTGCATGCTATTTAGTGCATTCCCATGCACACTATTAAAGTCTTACCTTTATTTTCAAAATCTAATATTTTAATGTCAAAGAGTTTAATAAATGTTTTATAGTATCTTAAAGGGATCTACTTATTGGCTTATAGATTAATCCTAAAACAACTACCTTATTAGAAAAGGGAAAAACAGGTTTTCTCCACAGAACGCTGCAGAAGCATATTAGTAAATTCGTGTGACGAGCTGGTAGGTAAGTTGACTCATGTCCTGATTGAATTGACTAAAAAACTAAATTAAATTCATGTTTTAGATCCATCCTTACTTGTCATTTTTCCAGTTTAGACTAGCTTCTAGCCTTTTAACTTTATGGCAATAGTACATCAGAGACTGTATATTCAGACTTAGTAAAATTAGTCATTTAATAGAGTCATAATGATTTTTCTCCTTTCTTCAGTGTGACCAGCCATTCTAACTCAATCTTAGACTGGTCCTAATATTCAGTCCAATGTTAGAGATTCCTATATTCTAAATTACCTAGCAAGTTAATTCAGAGCACATCCCCCACTTCCCCTAGATCCCTAACCTCAGAAGGATTGCTGGCCTTACAGCTAGTGGAAAAAGCTATTAAAGAGCAATTGGTCACTTAATACATTGGTAAAATAGAAGGACCCCCTGACTAACGAATAGAAGGGTCCAGATCCAGTTCTAATTTGGGGTAGGGACTCAGTTTGTGTTTTTTCACGAGATAAAGATAGAGCGCAGTGGCTGCCAGATAAATTAATTTGTTAGATGAACACAGATTCTAAATCTTCTAAAGTATCACCTTGAGGACTAAAATTCCTCTTTTGCTTAAAAGTCGGCTTGAGGACTCAGGCTCCGAAAAAAGCTACTCTCTGAGCCAGCTCCCGACAGGAGGCCGGAGACTAGCCTCAGCTTTACAATTTGCATTTAAATAAAGTACCTAGAGTTCCCCAAAAGAAGTTCTGCTTTCCTACTTTCTCACTGTCCGAGATTTTGTCTTTCAAGCAGGTAAATCAACATTCTCGAGGCGGACCAGCGGATGTGCATCCCCGCGCCCCTAGAGCACACAGGTGGCTGCTGTTATCTCCTTTCCAAGGACATTTCCAGCATGTGGCTTTCAGTCTGAGTTAAAAATGAGGTTTACCAAGAGGGCTAAAAAAGTAGATATTTCTATATTAATAAAGATTGGTTTTTATTTTGATAGACAGGCTTAGTCCCTTAGCTGACCTCTGGCTTTTCACCCTTGCTGTTACTGCAAGGTGTCCTTAGGCTGTGGAAAAAACAGGGATGAGGAGAAAGGACTTCCAGCTCCTATTTTAGCCACAAATCATGGTATTACTAACGACATAATTCTTGCTTAGGCTTTGCTAATTCTGAGGTTGATAATTCTCCTTTAGGAGCTGCACAGCACTCAGAACTGTGCATACTGGTTTGTGATTGTACAAATTCAGTATGGGCATCGCTTGGTGCAGAGGTACTGCAAGGGAAGGTCCGGCTTGACCATTTCTGAGTTTCCTGTGAGATAAACCCGGTTTAAAAGAGGTTGGTATCATATTTTGGTCAAAAATCAAAAATATTTTCCGGCTCTGCCTCGCCTCCCCAAAAGATACCCAGAGCCACATGTGTGGGTCTTATCAATACCCACGGGAGGAATCGGGTCCATGTCCACCCAAGCCAAGGTTAAAAGCCCACTCATCTACGGATGAGAAAATCATTTGATCACCTCAGTTAAGCGTTGCCTTATTTAACTTAATCAATAGGGGGGAGAGAGATTGGAGACGTACTATTGAAAGGGCAAGCCCTTCACTGCCTCCCACCCAAATAAAAAAGCCAATTGGCCTTGTACTACAAGAGCCGGTCGAACTCCTTCTCCCTGTTTCCCACCTATCATCCAAAAATGCGGAGGAATATCAACTTAGTGTTATTCTTATTATAGTGTATTTCACATTTGTTCAGTCAAACTTAGCCAGAGTTCCAACGCCCTACTTAAAATTCAACTAAAAAGTTACCTACCAAGTACTAATTAGCATTATAAAGTCAGAGCCTACAGCTCCAGGCTTTTCAGTTAGTTGTTTACTAAGATAAGAAAGGACAGTCTTAGCCTTATACAGTTTACCATAAAAAAGTTAAGGAATCCCATGAAAGCAAGTTTTTTCTTTAGCCCTAGATTCCAGGCAGAACTATTGAGCATAGATAATTTTTCCCCCCTCAGGCCAGCTTTTTCGTTTTTTAAATTTTGTTAATAAAAGGGAGGAGATGTAGTCTCCCCTCCCCTAGCCTGAAACCTGCTTGCTCAGGGGTGGAGCTTCCTGCTCATTCGTTCTGCCACGCCCACTGCTGGAACCTGCGGAGCCACACACGTACACCTTTCTACTGGACCAGAGATTATTCGGCGGGAATCGGGTCCCCTCCCCCTTCCTTCATAACTAGTGTCGCAACAATAAAATTTGAGCCTTGATCAGAGTAACTGTCTTGGCTACATTCTTTTCTCTCGCCACCTAGCCCCTCTTCTCTTCCAGGTTTCCAAAATGCCTTTCCAGGCTAGAACCCAGGTTGTGGTCTGCTGGCCGGACACAACAAAAAACAAAAAAACTCTAAGCCAGGTATGGTAGGTAGGCTTGTGATCCTACATCTTGGGACACTGCAGTAGAAGGATCATAAGTTTTGAGGCCAGTCTGGGCTGCATAGCTAGGCTCTATTCCAAAAAATAAAAAGAAAAAAAAATGACAGATATAAGTAACCCTCATACTTTAAGGAGCTAGAGTTGTTCTTAGAGAATGAGCATAAACACATGAGCAAATTTAACAGTAGAGCCTGATGACAAAGGCCATCTAAGGACTCCGGGATGAGTTTCTGGGTCTGCCCATCGGCAGGGAGAAACTCAGTAGCTGACTTGGGCCATTCTTTCTCATCAGATGTGAGCATGAGAACCCAATATGGAGACCCTCTGCTTTTTACTATAGAAGTCTTTGTGGAATAAATGATTGACTGTGTATTGAACTCTGTAGTAAATGTGCTGTCATGGTTTGAATATGCTTGGCCCAGGTAGTGGCACTGTTTGGAAGTGTGACCTTGTTGGAGTAGGCATGGCTTTGTTGGAGTAGGTGTGTCACTGTGGGCATGGACTTTAAGACTCATATCATAGCTTCCTAGAAGCAAGTCTTCTCTTAGTAGCCTTCAGATGAAGATGTAGAACTCTCAGCTCTGCCTGCACCATGCCTGTCTGGATGCTGCCATGTTCCCACCTTGATAATAATAGATTGAACTTCTGAACCTGTAAGCCAGACCCAATTAAATGCTGTCTATGAGTTGTTTTGATCATAGTGTCTGTTCACAGCAGCAAAACCCTAACTAATACAGGTGCTTATGTTAATTCTTTTATTATTATTATTATTATTATTATTATTATTATTAATTTTATTATTATTATTATTATTATTATTATTAATTAGGTATTTTCCTCGTTTACATTTTCAATGCTATCCCAAAAGTCCACCATACCCACCCCCCCAATTCCCTACCCACCCACTCCCACTTTTTGGCCCTGGGGTTCCCCTGTACTGGGGCATATAAAGTTTGCAAGTTCAATGGGCCTCTCTTTGCAGTGATGGCCAACTAGGCCATCTTTTGATACATATGCAGCTAGAGACAAGAGCTCCGGGGTACTGGTTAGCTCATATTGTTGTTCCACCTATAGGGTTGCAGTTCCCTTTAGCTCCTTGGGTAATTTCTCTAGCTCCTCCATTGGGGGCCGTGTGATCCATCCAATAGCTGACTGTGATCATCCACTTCTGTGTTTGCTAGGCCCCCGCATAGTCTCACAAGAGACAGCTATATCTGGGTTCTTTCAGCAAAATCTTGCTAGTGTATGCAATGGTGTCAGGGTTTGGAAGCTGATTATGGGATGGATCCCTGCATATGGCAATCACTAGATGGTCCATCCTTTCATCACAGCTCCAAATTTTGTCTCTGTAACTCCTTCCATGGGTGTTTTGTTCCCATTTCTAAGAAGGGGCAAAGTGTCCACACTTTGGTCTTCATTCTTCTTGAGTTTCATGTGTTTAGCAAATTGTATCTTATATCTTGGGTATCCTAAGTTTCTGGGCTAATATCCACTTATCAGTGAGTACATATTGTGCGAGTTCCTTTGTGATTGGGTTACCTCACTCAGGATGATGCCCTCCAGGTCCATCCATTTGCCTAGGAATTTCATAAATTCATTTTTTAAATAGCTGAGTAGTACTCCATTGTGTAGATGTACCACATTTTCTGCTTATGTTAATTCTTGTTGCAGAAATGCTTAGGTACTTTGGGGATCTGAGATGACATGTGGCACTTCTAGTCCCTGATTCAGTAAGGTTTTTCACATGTTTCTCCCACAGAACCAGGACTCACATACAATTTTGGAAGGTCACCAAGCCACTCTCTGCCTCCTCCACAAGTCACTGTGTCACCAGCAGAGACTCATTATTTCTTCAAGTGGAGTGACAGGGAGAAATGTAATCCTTAAATCCTCTATCATTTTCTTGATCCCAAAAGTCACACACATGCCAAATGTTACTTTTATATGTTATTGTGCCAAACACAAGCCAATTGAATGATTTGTAAAGTGACTGAATGAACGTCATTTAAAAATTACCCCATTTATTTTATTCTGATCAATTATCAGATTAAAGCAGCAAATATCATATAATTATAGTGTTGGCAGTCAGTGGTCTAAGGTTCATCAAGATGAAAATTTGTTTTCCCTCTACCCTTCATTTTTCTTCTGAGATGGAAAGAAAGAGCATATAAGCTGTTCACATGGAGTTGTGGGACTAAATGGACTTGGAAGTGCTTTAGTCTAGTGCAGAATTATGGAAGCAGAAGCTTTGCAGGTGGAGAAGGTAGTTTCAGTCTTTCAAGCCATTTTTTCTTCCTTGGGCTGCCCTTGAACTCTTGATCTGCCTGCCTCTTTTTCCCAAGTGCTGGGAATTATAGAAACATACCACCAAGCCTGGCCCTCTAGCTTGTTTGTGAATGACATCCGTTTGAGTAGCTACTTGAAGAGAGGGAACTACTCGAAACCACAGTAGATAAGTAACAGTAATTACCATGCAGACTTAATGGTGTTGTAATGCTTCCTCGTGGTGACTGACATTCTCTTTCTCTTGGTGGATTTTTTTTTCTTTTAAAAAATATTTTATGTGTATGGGTTATTTGCCTGCATGTGTGTTTGTACACTATGGACATATAGGATAGTGCAAAGCCCAGAAGAGGGCATCAGGTCCTCTTGAGTTCCAGGCAGGAGGGAGCTGCCATGTAGGTGCTGGGAACCAACCTCTATTTCTTTGTAAGAGTTGTTGACTGCTGAGCTGCTCTCTAGCCACTTGCTGGTGTGTTTTGTTGTTTTTAGGTCCACATTATTTGAGAAGAACCTTCTGCTGCCTTTAATTTCACTTACCTGTTTAAATGAGCACAAATTTTTCCTTTGATGCAAAAGAGAATGCACATTTTTTTAATCCCTTAATTATAGAAAGTTATTCATAGCCCTTTATCATCTTTTGCAGATGTCTCACTCATGTGTTCCATATTTGAATGTGTCTTTAGTGGCAAGAATTCGACCATCATTGGAAAGAGAGGCCATATTCTTGCAAACTTTATATGCTCCAGTACAGGGGAATGCTAGTACAGGGAGTGGATGGGTAGGGGAGCAGGGTGGGGGGAGGGTATAGGGAACTTTCGGGGTAGCATTTGAAATGTAAATAAAGAAAATATCTAATAAAAAAAAGAATTCCATTGGGACCAAGGCAAACTTTACTCCTCTGTTGATACTTGACAGCATGTTGGCACTGTGCTGAGGTGCCACAGAAGAGTATGTGCCTACCAGCTACTAACTAGAATATTTGGTCATTGCTGTGTCTATGAAAAAGGTAGAACAACTGTGTTTTTTAGGATAACGCCTTCTGCATGCAGGTAAAGAATGCTGATCCATTCATGCAAGTATTTTACTCATCACTGTTGAGGTTTTTGTCTTTTTACTGTGTATTATAATGTTAAGTGCAGGGGTGAAACATGACCTGGAGTCCACTAACTCCTGTGACTCTGCCCCTAAGTTAATTCTAATTGGTAAATAAAGATGCCAACAGCCAATAGCTGAGCAGAAGAGACATAGGTGGGGTTTAGGTTTCCCAGGCTAGGGGTTGGAAAAAGAAGAAGAATGTGCAGGAGGAGGGAGGAGAAGCAGCCTTGGCCCTGAGGGCTACCCATTTGGAGCTACAAGCAGCCCAGATGAAACATAGTAATAACTCAGGTTTATTGATAGGAAAGTCGATTCTAACAGCACCGAGGGTAGGCAGCTGCCCAGCTCTTGTGCTACTTTAGGCTTATTGTAAATATAATGGCTGTGTATGTTTTTTATTTGGGAACGCAATAATCAAAGTCGGAGTAGAAGCCCTGGGACAGGATTTAAATAGTTTACTACAACATATCTTAGGGTCATGTGACCTTGTATTACTTTGGTGATGTTTTCTTTTTGTTTTGCTTTTTTTTTTTTTTTTTTGAGATAACCTAGGCTGGGCTGTAGCCAAAGATGACCTTGAATTCCTGATTTTCCTGTCTCCCCATCTCAAGTGCTGGGATTATAGGCCAGTTTGATAATTACAAACTATTTTTCAGTTTAGCAAATGAGTAGTTTATTAATAATAATTACTAATAATTACCAGGAGTTAACAAGTAAAACAAGGGGCATGGCTAATATCTGTTTTGCTAAGGCGCCAAAGTCTGTGGCTTTATTGCCATTTAGAATGATTCTGTATCTATTTAAGTAGGCCTTTTCTAGTTAACCTATTTCCTTAAATAAGTATTTAAAAAAAAACAATGTCAGCTTTATAGATAGTATAGAAAGTTCCCTATATGCTGTATTTTGTCCACCAATCCCCACATGTTTTGTTTTGTTTTTGGAAGTACAGTCTTTGTAGACCAAGCTGGTATGGAACTCATTATATATCTCAGGTTGACCTCAACCTAATAGCAATCCTCCTAACTGACCCTTCCAAGTGCTGGGATTACATGCTAGATTATACCCAGCTAATTTCCCATGTTCTTACCATCTGTTTGTTACAGTTAGTGAAACAGTACTGTCAAGTCGTTATTAACTGAAGTCTGTACTTTATTCAGGTTTCCTTAGCTTTGACCTAATGCTCTTTCGTGAGTCTGGATTCTATCTTAGCAGCACATTTACATCCAGTTGTCCTATTTATTTTGTTAGGTCTCTCTTGGCTATCACAATTTCTCAGGCTTTGTTTTTTGACCATTTGATACTTTTGAAGACTATTGGTCAGGAATTTGTAGGATATCCCTATATTGGAATTTCCTCATTATCTTGTGACTAGATAGGTTATGGGAAGAAAAAGCACAGAGGCCAAGTCCATTCTAAGGATATCAAGGGTGCATACTGTCAATAAACTTTACAGCCATTAGTGATACCCTTGATCACCTGGCTGTGGTGGTATTTTTCCACAATGAAGTTTCCTTTTCCTCTTTTTATTGTGTTCTTTTTGGAAGAGGATTATTCAGTGGGGAGTCAAGGACAGACTATGGGAAATTCTTTTTCTTTCCTTATTTTTCCATTTATTTATATCAACATAGATTCATGGTTTCTGGAGACTGTGCTTACTCGGTCCTGGGTTGTTCCTCTTAGGTTCTCAGCTAATGCAATGCAGAAAAGAAAAATCTATCTTAGTTATATATGTGTGTGCTTTAAAAATTTTTTTGGTTTATTTATTTATTTATTTATTTATTTATTTATTTATTTATTTGAGACAGGGTACCTCTATGTAGTCCTGGCCACGCTGGAACTCACTATGTGGATGAACCTTGTCTAGAACTCAGACAGGCCTGAAAAAAATTTTTGGTTTGTCCATCCACCCATCCATCCATCCATCCATCCATCCATTTATTTATTTGAGTCAGGGTCCCTCTATGTAGTCCTGGTTGTAGACCTGGAACTAACTTTGTAAACCAAGCTGGCCTAGAACTCAGAGATTGGCCTGCCTTCCAAGTTCTGGGATAAAAGGTGTGCATCATTGCATGCAGCTATGTGAAGCTTTACTGATATTTCTACATGTAAGTATTTGTATATTATGTCAACCATGAGTTCATACTGCTGTTTCTTCTTCTTTTTTTTTTTTTTTTTTATTTTTGTTTTTCTAGACAGGATTTTTCTGCGTAGCCCTGGCTGTCCTGGAACTCACTCTGTAGACCAGGCTGGCCTCAAACTCAGAAATCTGCCTGCATTTGCCTCCCAACTGCTGGGATTAAAAGTGTGCACCAGCACTGCCCAGCTGATACTGCTGTTTCTAATGTTAACCAACTATCCATAGATTACTCTGTCTTTCTACCTCCCTTATCTATAAAATCCCACTGGGGGTAGGATAAGAAACCCAGCTTATCCTTATTGCACATAATGATTCAGTCCCAGTGCACGTGTCTAATAGTATCAGAATTGCTAACCTATTCCCCATAATAAACCATTTTCTTAGACAATTGTTGGGTCTTTTGGCGTGTGGTCATGCTAGGTTCTTTTGTTTGTGAGTGCTCACTCTGGAAGACCCAGCAAGTAGCTGAGTCAGATGCAGATATTTGTGCCCAACCAATGGACAGAAGCAGCTGACCCCTGTTGTTGAATTAGGGAAGGCTGAAAGAAGCTGAGGAAAAGGGTGACCGTATAGGAGGACCAGCAGTCTCAATTAATCTGGCCCCCAAGATCTCTCAAACACTGGACCACCAAACAGGCAGCATACACCAGCTGGTATAAGGCTCCCAACACACATACAGTAGTGGACTTCAGGTCTGTGCTCATTCAGAGATGATGCATCTAACCCTCAAGAGACTGGAGGTCCCAGGGAGTTTAGAGGTCAGGTGGGGTGGAGGTGTGGGATGTGGAACAGTTGGAGGGTGGATGGGGGCAGGGTGGGGAATAAAATATAGAGTTAAAAAATAAATTAATTAATTAAAAAAGAAACCATTTTCTCAACTAAAGGGCTAGACGTAGGTCTTTAGTATCACACCCCACCCATACCCTTCAACAACACTGCTTCATATATTTAGAACACAGATACATCTTTTTAACTTCAGGGGGTATTTATTACCTTAAAAAAAACCCATCACAAGTGGAAAATAGTGTAATTAAAAAGTAAGTTTAATACACCAGAGTCCTGGACTTTATTATTTCTCTAGCTTATTTTAAATGTGCTTAGGACACTTAACATTAACCTACAGTTGGGCAAAATCATATGTTGTGTCCGGCCAGCAGATCACAACATGGGTTCTAGCCTGGAAAGGCATTTTGGAAACCTGGAAGAGAAGAGGGGCTACGTGGCAAGATAAAGAAATGTAGCTAAGACAGTCATTCTGATCAAAGCTCAAGTTTACTGTTTCGCACGCAATTATAAAGCAGGGGAAGGGGGCCTGATTCCGGCCAATTAATCTTGAGGTCCAATAGCAGGGTGACCATGTGCACAGCAAAGCAGCAGGTTCCAGCAGTGGGCATGGCAGAACAATTGAGCAGGAAGCTCCACCCCTGAGCAAGCAGGTTTCAGGCTGGGGGAGGGGAGACTACAATCATATAATATGAAACCTATTTTATAATGAAGTCTTGACTGCCTTATATAATTGAATTATGAACTGAAAGTGAAAACCAGAATATTTGAATGAGTATACATTGGTCTCATTGTAAAGTCAAAAATGTTTAAGTTGAGCCACTATTATCATCTACAATTCTTTGGAGATTTAGAGATTTTTTTTTAAGTTGTATGCATTGTGGGATACTCTTTGTGTTGCAAAGTTCTGAGGGTTTTGACAAAAAGAAGTCATGTATCTACCATTGTATCTGCATTGTTTTATTTCCTAAAAGTTCCCTAAAAATAACTATGTTCCACTTACTCATGCTCTGCTCTGCTCTGCCTTTCGATATATATATATATATATCTGCTTTTGCTTAGCAGTGGCCATTTAGGTCTCTTCCAAATCTTTCTGTGCTTTGGTGGCTCGCTTCTTTTGCTGTTGATTAACATTCTGTTATCCCTGTTTATTTTCCTAAGTCACTGAAGGACAGCTTGGTTGCTTCTATTTGGGAGCATTTTAAGCATCTGTGTAGTTTTAGTTTTGGGATTTTCTTTTCTTTTTTTAAATTTTTTATTAGGTATTTTCCTCATTTACATTTCCAATGCTATCCCAACAGTCTCCCATAACCCCCCCCCCCACAACTCCCCTATCTACCCACTCCCACTTCTTGGCCCTGGCGTTCCCCTGTACTGAGGCATATAAAGTTTGCACGACCAATGGGCCTCTCTTTCCACTGATGGCCGACTAGGCCATCTTCTGATACATATGCAGCTAGAGACACGAGCTCCAGGGGGTACTGGTTAGTTCTTATTGTTGTTCCACCTATAGGGTTTAGTTTTGGGATTTTCTTGAGACAGAGTTTCATGATGTTGGCTAGGCTGGCCTTGACTTAAGTGATCCTCTTGTCCCAGGTACTATGCCTGGCAAGACACGATAAAGCTCACATTCATGGCACAAGAGTGGTTGTGGAGAGAACTATTTTGTTTTTAAAATTCCTTTAGATGTTCTGGGTGCCTTGAGGAATTACCTACTGATAATTCTAATAATAAACACTACTAATTAATACTACTAATTATCTTTATATTCATAGCATTTTCATCTATATGACAATGAAATAATCTAAAATAAATGAAATTAGGTGTATTTTTCTAAGTACCATAAAGGAGTAGGCTATAAGTTGATACTGAATTTTGCAAACTTCTGTAAAGGGACAGATTGTGACTATTGCCAGTTTTGTAGTAACGGTCCCTTGTAACTGCTCAACTTTGCTGTTACAGCTCAGAAGCAACCACCTCAGGCACTGCATTAGTTTCCATCACTACATACTCAACAAACGCAAGGTAGAAGAAGGAAAAGATTTTCTTTCATTTCATAGTTTTAGAGGCTTCAGAGGTCTCTTGCTCCTACTGCCTTGGGCTTATGGCAGTGGGAACAATGTGGTAGCAAAGGCCCATCTACCTTATTGTGGCCATGAAGTAAAGAGATAGAAAGACATTTTCCCAGTGACACAGTTCCCTCTCACAAGACCTCATCTCCCAGTGATGCCATAGGCTGGGGATCAAACATTTGTGTGTGACAGAAAGTAAATAAACCAATGAACCTGTGTTTTAACAAGTTTGTTTATAAAAACAGACTATCGGCCATATTTGCTGATTCCTAGTCTAGTGTGAGCATGTACCATATAAAGAACTTACTACAATCTTTCCCTTACAACCTCCCGTGTGTGGAATGTCCCTAGTGGGATTCAAGACATGCTTGTCAGCCTGTCTCTGACAAAGAAAAATTACTTCCTTGCTTTCTACCCAAGGTTCCATTTTTTCCTGGCATGGAACCAAGCCTGCTTTAATGGGAGCTACTACTCTATAAAGAACTGTTCCCTCACTTACCTGGGTCAAGTTATTAGGTGTCTGCAATGACTTAAAACTTGTTATTTCCTTAGCTGAACCAGGTACTTGAAAGATTTCTAAACAGAGAAAGGAACTAAGAGCATGACATGTATCTTTGGAGCCAGACACTGTAGTAGGTGATTTCTGCATATCACCTCATTAAAATTTGCAATGACTCTGTGAGACAGGTATAAGTATATCCAGTGTACATTTGGCAAATTCAAATATCACAGTTAATATACTTGCTTTTTTTTCTGTTTTTTAAAAAAGTTTGTTCATTTAAAAAAAATTAATCCTGACTGAACTTCCCACTCCCCCCATTCTTCTCACTCCCCCAGATCCACTCTTCCTGTTTCTCTTTAGAAAAGAGCAGTCCTCCCAGGAATATCCACTGAATATGGCATAACAAGATAAGTCTAGGAACAAACCCTTTAAAAAGATTTTTAAATTTTTTTACTTAGGTGTCTGTGTGTATCTGTGTGGGTGTATGACAGCTGTGTCATGGAGGCTTTTAGTTCCCTGGATCTGGAGTTGTAGAAAGTTGAAAGTTCTCCAACTTGGGTGCTGAAAACTGAACTCAGATCCTCTGTAAGAGCAGTAACTGAGGTTTGGTTACAGATCAGATTAAAGAAGAATTAAATATGAATAAAACAGTTCACTTTCATGTGTCATGTGGAAAGGCTTAAAAGTCTCTCTTTGTTGAGGTGGTTCACATGCTCAATTTATCCATTATGATTTGCTGTTGTCGTTAAGGACACCTTTGATTTCCCATGACATATGTACCTTGTCTAGTATAGAAATTAATAACTGAAGAGGTTAGGCAGGTCTTAAAATTTTAATTTCCTTTTCTTTTGGCTAAATATTACATCCTAGGGTTCCAAGCTTACCTGAAATGTTTATATGTGATCACTTCTCTGGAAGCTTACACTTTATAAGGGAAGAAAGAATATAGGTTGTAACCTCCTTCCAGCCTAGTCAGGCTGGCTCAGACCATCTGCCACTGAGGCAGAGCCACCTGCTGTGCTGCTTCTCATCCCTCTCCTTTGATGTGCCATTACCTGCTACCTGCCTGAGGCAGAACTGGTTTCCCAAGATCTTCCAGAGTTAACATTGAACTGTGATTTTCGAGAGTTCCTGCTAAAAGACTGATCTGACAACTTCACAAGAAACTTAGCTGGGAATGGGCCTCCCCTCTTCTTTATAAAGCGTGTTCTCTGACATTAAAGTTGAACCTTGATCAGAATATTGTCTTGGTTCCATTTCTCTCTCAACCTGCCTAGATTCCCTCTTTTCTTTCAGTTCCAAGATGCATCCCAGGCTCAAACCCAGACATGAGAGCCACAGGCCGGCCCCAACAATAGGTGACATGGGACAGGGGCTTGGACAACCTTCACCCTCTGCCTGAGCTATGAAACAGATGCAAAGACAGGAGTACACACAAGTCTTAGAATCACAAGGGAAGATTCTTTTCAGGGTTCAACAAATAACCAAAAGTTTACTTTTGCATTTCATTTAGCCCATGTCTTGGAGTTATGCTTTGAGAATTCTACTTTCCAAATGGCATGTAGCTGGTTTCTGTCTTGCAAGCATCACTTGGCTGCCTTTGTCTGATGTGACATTATAATCTCTTGCCTGCTCTGATATGAGTCTGACACTAAGCCTGTTTATAAATCAGCCTTAAACCAGGGCCTTGGAGACACCCAGATTCAGGTGCTCTGTCCGTCCCCACAGATGCTTCTCCATCATTCCAGATCCACAAAGTAGAACAAAAGCACATCCCAAGTCAACACTTCCTTTCCCTCTTTCTTTCTTTCTTTCTTTCTTTCTTTCTTTCTTTCTTTCTTTCTTTCTTTCTTTCTTTCTTTCTTTCTTTCTTTCTTCCTTTCTCTCTCTCTCTCTCTTTCTTTCTTTCTTTTTTTTTTCTTTTTTGGTTTTTCAAGACAGGGTTTCTCTGTGTAGCCCTGGCTGTCCTGGAACTCACTCTGTAGACCAGGCTGGTCTCGAACTCAGAAATCCGCCTGCCTCTGCCTCCCAAGTGCTGGGATTAAAGGCGTACACCACCACTTCCCAGCTTAACACTTCCTCTTACTGGAAGTGGCCAGTGCTGGGCTAGTGGCACAGCCTACTTGAATGAGCTGTCATGATGTTCTCAGGCTTGAGCTCCGCCATCACCAAAATGTACAAGGGCATTTCCAGATGCTTCATGTGATTCACGGTTCTGAAGAAATCACACAGACATAGACACATACAACAAAAATTTTCTTCAGCTGGACAGATTAAATCTGAAGAGAAACTCCATGAAATTTTATTAGTACCGCTATTATTATCTTTGGCTTTATGTATCATATAGGTACATTAAAAAAAGGAAAATGATTGTAAAAGGCAAATATTTTGTATAAAAATACGAAGTTTAAAAGCTCTTTAAGTATATTTCATATTATTACTAAAATGTGGCCTATATGTGTGCATCTGCATATTTTTCCTACATTTGGGATTTTAGAAACACACTGTTTACACAGAGCCAGTGTACTGGCTAGTTTTGTGTCAACTTGACACAGCTGGAGTTATCACAGAGAAAGGAGCTTCAGTTGAGGAAATGCCTCCATGAGATCTAACTGTAAGGCATTTTCTCAATTAGTGATCAAGGGGGAAAGGTCCCTTGTGGGTGGGACCATCCCTGGGCTGGTAGTCTTGGTTCTGTAAGAGAGCAGGCTGAGCAAGCCAGGGGAAGCAAGCCAGTAAAGAACATCCCTCCATGGCCTCTGCATCAGCTTCTGCTTCCTGATCTGCTTGAGTTCCAGTCCTGACTTCCTTTGGTGATGAACAGCAGTATGGAAGTGTAAGCCGAATAAACCCTTTCCTCCCCAACTTCCTTCTTGGTCATGATGTTTGTGCAGGAATAGAAACCCTGACTAAGACAGTCAGTAACTCAACAACCAATGATAGTCTTTTTCTGATTGGAGCATTCCATATTTGGAAAGATATACTTTGCATAAATTCTATGGTTAATGGCTGAGAAAATCTATGCGATTCAGTCCATTTGTACACTGGAAATCAATATATCAACTTGGGGGAGCATTTTAGCCCCCTAGTCCTTGGGTTATTGTGCAGTAGGTGTCCATTTATTTTGAATAACTACTTTTCAGAGCTTTTTCCATTCAATCTGGTGAGAAGTGATGGAATCAAAAACGAGCATTCTTCGGCTTTCAGAGGCATCAGAAAATATGTTTCTGCTATTATATCATGCTGTTATAATATGGATGATGGTACTGAAACAGAAAAAAAAGGATGGGCATTAGTTTTGTTTGAATAATAAAATTATTAACAACTTAAAACAGGAGGAATCTTTAGGAAAGAGCACAAATGGCATTATTGAAAGAAAAATGTTGGGAAGTTGTTTTTTTTTTGTTTTTGTTTTTTGTTTTTTCCAGATTAAGCAATGTGGAGCAAGCAGACCGTGCCACCAGACAGAAAAACTGGTAAGATTGAAGTAAGTTCAAAACCCCGGAGAATCTCAGAATTGAAAATGGTAGGTGTGGAACCAGTTTCCTGCCAAGCCAAGCTCTACCTGTTCTGGAATGTGTAACCATGACACCCCACTGAGAGGACCATGACAACTCATCACATAACATAAAATTCTGGAGTCCTCCATGCTGACCAGTTATCTAGATAGGCTCCAAATGTTTAGCCAATGAACTTCCCTTATTGGGCTTTCCTTCCTGCAAAAGGTATGTAACCCTTGGTTCACCATGAGTAAGACACATGCATTTACATTTACCATAAATCAAGCGGTTTTGGACAAGCCAGGACCGTCTCCTTCATCAAGGATCACCTGGTGGTGGTAGCATGGTAGGGGCTTAAAGAGCCTCACCTAAATCTCCCAGAGAGGCCGTCTCTGTTTCAGCCTTTGTGTACTCTGGCACTCATTTGGAACCAAAATGGATTCTGTCTTGTCAGCCATACCCCTCCTGCCTAGGGCATAGGAGAAGTGCAGCCCCATGACCCCCATTCTCAACTCTCCAATATCCCCAGTGGTGTCTGGGTACACAGGAGCCCAAGGACCACAGCATCTGTCCTAGATCTCGTCCAGAAAAACACAGGCTGACCCTTATCATGGACTGTGTTCTGTCTCCCCTGAGTGGCTTGCTGGCAGGGTCAATTTTGGGGAACTATGTTCCCTATTCAACACTCTTTTGAGCAAACAAGACAAACACATCATGCCTGATTGTCGCCATCAACTATAACCCCATGTTTAGTGATCCATGCTTCTGCCCCTTAGCTGACCACACTGTGTGTTCCTTATTTGTTTTGAGACCTGTAGCATTCACACTACTATTCGATACATCAAAGTACTCTGGAAATGAATGTATATGTAATTTATGTCCCAGTTACCTCCAAAAATAATATGAGTAGAATATAGATAGGTCTTTTAAAATTACTAATTAACAAAAATAGATTTACTGAACTCTAATTTACAGGTAATGCAGATCATCCATGTAAAATTGCTTTTTACTTCAGTGCGTCTTAGTGTATTTCTTCTTAATTTTAATTTTATTTATATAATGCATATGAGTGTTTTGCCTGTACATATCTGTGCATCACTGGCCTGGTGTCTACAGAGACCAGCCGAGGGCACCATATCCACTGGATTGGAGTTACAGATGGTGGTGAGATGCCATGTGGATGCTGAGAATCAAACCAGGGTCCTAAGTTAGAGGAGCAAGTGCTCTTAACTGCTGAGCCAACTCTACAATCCCCTTAGTATATTTTCAAAGTTGTGCCATAGGTCTAAAGATTGCTGTCAACTCCAAAGAAAGCCCATACTCTTAGCATTCCTTCCACCTGCCACTACAAACTTAGTTCTAATGAAAAGGAAGACACTCTGTTTAAAAAAGGGTCAAATAGTAAATGAAGCTTTAGATAAACTTCTTATGTAGTCAAGAAGAATATCTACAAGATTTTTTGATGTAAGCATTTTTAAGTTATGCAGATTATAACTCTCCACTACATTAGCACAAAACCTGGCTTATACTAAATGCTCAGTTAAGTACATGTGGTTTCACTGAGTTGGCTGGATGTGAATGTCCACACCACTCCAAAGATATCACACTGGTACCATATATTAAAGAACAATTAACTGGCAATATGATAAATTAAAGAGTTATTGTTATTCCCCTGAGCTTGATAACTTACCTTGCCATTAAGTAGAAGTGAGCTGGAAGCTCAGGCCTGAGAGCCTACATTCAGAGTCCTTCTCAACACCTCTCCCCTTTAACAAGACCCAAGCCCTGCAGCTCCATAGTAAACTGTGAGGCTGCTTACCTGCCTCCCTTTCCTTCTCACAAATGAAGTTATTGATTTCATCACACTGGAAGTCATTCCACTGTCCTGCGTAAATCAAGCCAGCACAGTCTTCTCCTGGCCCATGGCCACTGCCCCAGTTATCTGGTTGTCCAGCTTTCCAGTTTCTTTTAACAAAACAGAAAAGAACTGTTATCTGTACAGCATGCAGAGGTTTTCTTTGCTCAAAAACAGTTGAGGGATGTAAACACAAAGCCAAAACATGCCATTTGCTGTGGAATGGAAACACATTATTTAGAAAACTGCTCACTTTCACTTAGCTGTTTGCAGAGAGGCTGAAAAGCAGCCTGTCCTTGCAGGCTTGTTATCTCTACCATAGTGAGATCAACCCAGTGAACCTCATTATTACATTGTGGAGGGGATGAATCCTTTGACATAGCTGGTGAATGGCCTTCAACTGTGTCCTGCAGTGTGGACTTCTGGTCTTGTGTATACAGTAGGTAATATGCACTCTTGGGATATCTTACACAAATATGCATGCATGCATGCTCTTCTGAGAATACACAGGGATCAATGTGTGTCAATGGTGTGTCTTGTCTCTAACAGGTCAAAAGGTCTAGAAGAGAAAGTGAGAGCACCTTGATACACAGTTACAAAAACCCACAACCACAAACAATTAGTTGTGGCTATGGCCTAGCTGTACATGGTTGACAATTTCAGAAAATAATAATTTAATCTTACTGAAAACAACTCAAATATTTTACAACCTCTTTTGGGAAAGAGCTTCTATTTTCATGTATGATAGAGGGAGAGGGAAAGAGAGAGGGAGAGAGGGGGAATGAGTGAGTGAGTTGGGGAGGAAGGGAGGGAGGGAGAACTACAGTGTGTGTCAGAGGACAACTTGAGAGAATCAACTGTCTCCTTCTAGCATGTGGGCCCTGTGTCATCAGCCTTGGTGGCTGATGCCTCTACCCACTGCGAAATCTCTCTAGCTCAGGAGAGAAGATTTTCATTTTTATTGATTTATTGAATGATTGATTGACAGTGAATAGTCCTAGCTGGATATGAACTCAGATATCTACCTGTAAGTCCTCTGACATGTTTGGATTAAAGGTGTGTACCACCATGCCTGACTAGAAGAGCATTTGCCATCGTCGTCGTCGTCATCGTCGTTGTCCTCCTCCTCCTCCTCTTTCTCCTCCTTTTCATCTCCCTTCTCCTCCTCCTTCTCCCTCTTCTCCTCCCTTTTCTTATTCTTTTTAAAGACATGTCTCTCTATGTAGTTCTAGCTGTCCAGGAGTTCACTATGTAGATTGGGCTGGCCTCAAATTCACAGAGATCTTCCTGCCTCTACCTCCCTAAAAGTGTCAGAAAGAGGGTTCTTAAAACAAGTTTTCTGAGTTTTTTGCAAGGGGTTTGAGGGGGTGATTTAGGCAGGCCTGAGAAAGAACCAAGACATTTGTGCATGCTAGGTTGAGTCTTCTACCACTGCCTCTGCCCATGCTAAGCCTTCTTTTTACTTTATTTTACGATTAGGTCTCACTAACTTGCCCAGCTGGCCTTGAATTCATTCTGTACTCTATGCTAACCTTTTTTTTTTTAAATCTTGTGATCATCCTGCCTCAGCCTCCTGAGTAGCTTGAATTCCAAGCCTGAACAAGTTTTTATTAGGATGAGTTTATTTGAAGCTCTTTTATTTGGATGCTGCTGCTCAAAGCAGGACTTCTTGTGACTTTATAGTTCTTGATTCTGGTTCCATGCAGCAAATTAAGTGTGGCTCAGACTCTTTTCTGGAAGGTCCTTTTGAAGAAGCAAGTTCATGGTTGTGGTTTCTGCTTAAGGAAAGAAACTGACTTCTTACCCTAAAACATCTGTAATAAAGGTACTCCCAGCAATGACTCACCCACATTAACTACAGGGTACCTGAGGGCTCTCCTTAGGTGAGAACTCATATTGCCCTTCATCTTTTGACAATGAGATCATCAGAGTCAGAAGGCAGTGAGAAAGAAAAGGTGATTATAGTTAAACAGGGGGGCAGCATGATAGAAGTAATACTCAACTAATTCTAAACCTATCTATCTAGGGACTTGATAAAAACTCTGACCCCATGATAATCTAGTGAAGCAAAGGTGATTCAGAAGGAACAATCTACCAACGAGAGGAAACTACTAGGAAGAATTAGAAAATATTACTCACTGCACTGATCCTCAGAGAGAATGTAACGACGAGCTGAGTTTAATTCAGGCAATGGTAACAAAGGAGCACAGAACGAAGTTCCAGTTCTCAGGGAACTTGCATAACAGACTTGAGGATGAAGTTAAGACTCAAACTGTCAGTGGTGCCCAGAGGGACAGATTGGAAAGAAAGGGAGCTTCCTTGAAGGCCACCTCTGCAAAGGTTAGCAGTACCCAAGTAGCTTGTTCTCAGAAACATGCATTTTGTTCATGTCTAATAGTAATGGTGATTTCATTTTCTATAATTTTATATTAATTATAATATATTAATTTTACATCTCTTTATATCTCTGATTTCAAAATATATTATGTATTTGATATATATGTATATATATCATATACACATATGTTTGATATTCTTGATTTCTCAGTTAATTATAAAAGTGTATGTATGTATATACACACACTCACACAAACACATATGGTTTATTTAGACTCAGAGGATCTGTTTAGTATGATTCTCTTGCATTTTACTTTAAGTCATTTAAGATCATTCAGGTAAGAAGGACTTACTGATTAAACAGAAAGGGAACCATTCCCAACTGGGTTCAAATCACTAGAATTCTTTATGTAGAGTGCTCAGAGATTTCTTTATGACTAAAGGCAGCATAAATTCTGTGGAGCAGAGGCAACTAAGATACCCAGCATGGGTGGCAGCTGGGATGAGAAGATGGAGTCTCAGAGCATCTCTGGAAAAGCTAAAATTCCATGGAGCAACCTCTGGGCAAAACCCTTAGTTTGTATGCTCGTAACAGAGAACAGAGCATGTCAGATAAGCAGAATGTGTATGTAATATTTTGGAATGTTAGCCTAAACAGTGCCTTGACTGCATTCACAGGTAGGCTCTGGAAAGAATAACATGAGCTTGGCCATATTACAACACATATGTCATAGCAACGTGAACGCTTCTGAGCACCCCAGGAACCTTAGATACACTTGAGCTGTAAGTGATTTGCAAACACACAAACATGAACTATGGAGAGTGCAGCATCCCAGAATTTTGGGCCACTCTTAATGTTAGCAGAACATATACTTTCTATCTTGGGAATAGATCCCTCTAACTTTACAACTTAATATTTTTTCCATCAACCACAAGATTAACCAAGACTACAGTCAAGAAGCTTCTGCTGGTAAGGGTCTGGCTTCCAAACAAGAAAATGTTACTGTTGAGAAACGTCTCTTGAAGCAAGATGTTTTCCCACTACAAGGCCCCTGTTGTGGAAGATTCCTCTCTTGTGGCCTGGGCCAGTGCCACCCTGGGCAGGAACATGAAGTGTTGACTAGCATGAGCTGTTGTTGAAGTAGAAGAAACTGAAGAGTCTCTTCTGGCCCTTACTGCTCTATAGCACAGTACTATAAAACTACAACATGAGTTACATAACTGAGCAGGACAACAGCCCATTTTATCTTTGTAACATAAAAATAAAAGCAATTATTTTACTATCTGGTAGACCGCAGAGCGGGGAAAAGAAAATGTATAAGGGCTTTTGGCAGAGTGGGTGGACTGATTTAAGGTGGACAGTCTTGATCCTTTCCATATGAATCTGGTTTACCCCGGGGAAGGCAGCCTTGATTTAGTAACAGTGACAATTAGCCAACCAACTCATCTGCAGTTATTCCATTAAGAGTTATTATGCCTCAGTAAGAGAGGATGTGCATAGTCCTGCTGGGACTAGACATCCCAGGGAGGGGTGGAACCCAAGGGGAGCTGCCCTTCTCTTAGGAGAAGGGGAAGGGGCAATGGAGGAGATGGGAGCTCAGATTGGAACATAAAGTAAATAAAAAAATAGTGGAATGAATCACTGTGCCCCTGGTCTTACCAACACTTCTGCGATCCCTGTGTTGCTGCTTTCCTGATTTTTCTATTCTTTTCCTTCTACTTAGTCATGTGTGGAGCTGGAGATCCCACCCAGGGCTTTGTACAAGCCCCTCTGCTTATTTTGAGGTTCATTTCTTCTTTATTTCTACCCTCATAAAGTGGAAGCTTAGGTCATTCCTTTCTAACCTTTAAGAAAATTTAGGGCCAAGCATGGTGGCATGTAGTTTTAATCCCAATACTTGGGAGGCAGAAGCACATAGATCTCTCTGAATTTGGGGCCAGCCTGGTCTGCACATCAAGTTTTGAGACAGCCAGAGCTACATAGAAAGACATTATCTCAGAACTAACAACAAAAACCCAAACACAGTGTTTCAGAGCTGTTAATGTCTCCCTAAGCACTATTTTAGCTTCAGCTCATAAATTTTGATATGTTCTCATTGTTTAAAGACATTTTTAGACTTTCACTGTAATTTCCTCTTTGATCTATGGACAAAATCAGGCATTGCCAGGGTGGTATGGCCATAGCCTCTTCTTTGGTCTATGTTTTTTAACTTCCAAATACTTTATAGCTCTTTAGCTATCTACTTGTTTGAGGCTACAGAGCATAGTCTCTATAATCCCAGTTCTTGAATTTATTGAGTTGTGCTTGGTGTCCCACTGTGTCATTTATCTTTCACACAAGGATAACACCTCTCATTTACACTCCTATCCTCCTGTTCCAGCTGCCACCTCCCTGTGGACATCTAGGGACAATGTATTGACTGTGGATGGATCTTAATCTCCAGTCATGGTATAGATACTGGATATAAAGTCACAGGGCTGTGGTGACATGAAAGAAACAAAGGTGGTGTGTGTAGGATAGGAAGTTGTCTTTTCTCTGATAGGATTATGTTATTGTTATTTTTAAAAACCATATCTACAACTGGTATGTCCAGCAATCTACATTGTCCTTCAGTATTATGTTGAAATCACATTGGTATGTAGGCTTATGGCACATGAAAACTGGCCATGGCCCCAGCCCAGGGCATCTGACATACTCCCTTTATCTAGCTGGTCCTTACCTCCTTTAGTACAGTTACGTGAAAGGCTCTGCGAGTCAGTGTGTCTGAGGATAATACACCTGAGTCAGGTCTGAATGTGCCTGAAGCAGCTGGAATTTCTTCTCTGTCACTACAGCTTTTTATCTGTGTGTTCTAGCCCTGTCTTCCCGAACCATGTATCAGTGAAAATAACAGCGTAGAGCAGAGGCAATGGAGGAGAGGTCTGTCCTTGAAAACCGGCTCCTCTTTTACAGTAACCACAAAATCCTTAAATAATTTCAAAGGGACGGGTGTGTGTGTTTTGGAGAAAAAGGGTAAAAGGAAAGTTGTGTACTTAATTCCTTGGTGGCTGGGCAAGGCCTGGGATGGCTCCAGAGCCATTGGCTTCTGGTTTTGAAAACATTTAAGATGGCTGGCCAGAGTCCTTCCTTGACTGTTTGGTAGAACTCAGCCATGAAGCCTCTGGTCCTGGACTGTTCTTCTCTGCTGGGAGGCGTTTGATGACTGTGCGAATCTGATTTGTTAGTATTTGCTCTGCCTTCCTGTTTCTTTTTGACTTGATCTTTCTAAACCACTTTGTTTCTCGAAATGTGTGTGTTCATCTAGGCTGTTTGATTTGTTGGTGTATAGTTGTTCATAGTAACAGTTTATAATGGTCTTTGATGGTTATGATCTAGAAATCACTGCTGGTAAGAGAAGGAAGGGAAGGCAAGTGGACGGAGTCTTGGAGGCTCAGAATCAAAAGAGGAGGACAAAGGAGAGTCTGAGCATCTTGGGAAAGTGTTTCAGAAGATTTATCTGGGAGGCTAGGGATGATGACGCCTCTTTCCTTTCCTAAGCCATGATGGGGATTATTTTTGGATACTTCATAAACCTATTGTAAGATGCTTTGTGTCTCTAGTTAAGATCATGCACACTACAAATTCTGGGGAGTAATAGTCCCCAACCCTGACATATTTTACTGTGGAAGCAGTCACAATTATGACAACAGTTGTAACACCCACAGGCTTTCTCTAGTGCTTTCCAGGGGACAAGCTGTATACTAAATTCACACACATACACACTGTCTCTGCATGCACATCTGTGTGTGCATACCAATGCCCACAGAAGTGTGGAGTCTTGCAAAGCATATCCCTGCCATTCTAGGTGCTGGCCTGACCCCAGTGTGTGTGTGTGTGTGTGTGTGTGTGTGTAAGTATTAACACAGTCCTTTTGTCAACTTCATTTTACCACGGGGACATGGTGATTTCATGTGACTGAGGTGTCATGGGTGACAGCCTAAGTCCAGTTCTCATTCAAGTTTGTATTTGTATTCCCTGGACGGGCCTGGCTCTTTGTCTAGATTGTAGTGTTTATTATTATATGTCAAACTAAGTTAGTCTCTGAGACCTCAAACAACATCTGCCTGATTTACACTTGCCTTTAGAGCTTGATCCTGGGGAATTTTCCATGTACATATATGCCTTTGGGTAGAAAATGAGACACACAGTGTCTATGGTGGCTGAAGTGTAGGAGTCTCAGCTTCCAGGGTGGGGGCGGGGTGGACTCCAGGGTGGCTGTGGCTGGTGGCAAAACTCCCAGTAAGGTGAGTGATGTCATCCTTCTTGGGGTCCAGGGACCAATTCTAGTCTCTCCTCCCAGCCACAGAATTCTTCCTGGATCCCAGGGAAAGGGGGCAAAGCTTTACCTTTGAAAGCTGGAGCACTTAGTAATATTCCCGCTCAATCAATCCCATACAAGCCAATAAAATTTAAGATTGAATTTTGCAGTCAAACCCAAACTTTCTTTCCATTTACTGCAGAAAAGGGGGAGATGGATTTTTCTTCTTAGTTTCTCTCAACTCCCTTAAAAAGATATTTTGGCTCTCTTGACTACCAAAGAAAAAGCACTAACCTCCGACTGCCATTCCTGCTTCAAAGTCATGGCCGCTCCTGCTTTGCACACCAAAGCCCACACAAGTGTGGAGTCTCACAAAGCATCCCTGCCATTCTAGGTGCTGGCCTGACCCCAGTGTCTCTCAGAGGCAGGCACAAAGAGCAGATAGAGTACCTGAGATCAGGTAAGCACAGGTGTACCTCCAGCTTTGGGGCAGACCTAAGATCCACTCCATGTTTGCTCATATTTGTCTTTTCCCTTCAGAGATGGCCTTCTGATCCCATCTACTGTCTCTCTCACGGTCTTCATGGGGAGGGTTTAAAAGGAGAGAACTGCAAGGCGCATCGATGCAGGTCTGATGCAGCATTTGGGTGCTGAGGGCAGAAGACTGCACATTCCAGGTCAGTGCAGGTTACATGTGTAACTCAGACCTGGCTGTCCCTATGCTGGTTTGAGACCATCTGGCCTTCTGTCCATCACCTCAGCCTCTGGGCAACTCTTGAGCTACCTGAGTCTTACTTCAGTGCCTGTAGACTACCTCAGAGCAGAAGCATCCTTCCCCCATGGGAGAGCAGCTTCCTGTGACATGCTGCTGATAGGGCTGGCTTGTTTGTCTCTAGCAAACTGAAGGCCCCTCACAGGTGGAAATTTACAGGTTCTCCACTTTCTCTCCAGAAGAAGAAAGGCAAGATTTGAGAAAAGAGTTGGGAGAATTTAGTTTTCTCTTATCCTGCAGAAGATGGACATTCTGGGATCCTCTGTGCACACTTGGACTTCCTGTGCATGAGAGATCTACAACCTTGGTGTGTACAACTTGGACTCAAATCACATTTGGGTCAGAAGCCTGATCAAGGCTAGGAGTTCCCAAGTCCTCAGAAATATGTCCAAGTGAACACCGATCATTCGGAGAGGCTCTGGGCCACGTTATCCTTCCGAAGTGCTCTACTTGACAGCACCGTGACTGTCCACCACTGCTTCCCTACTGGGAATAGGCAACTGGTACAAGGAGCCCAGGCCCTCAAGAGGATGGTGTGGGATAAGCAAAACGTCATTAAGGGAAAGTCGCAGGAAGCTAGGCCGTTGTGAAAACATGGGAAGCAAGTGCATGCTGCTGTCCACAAGCCCCACACTCACTTGTAATCAACAGGTGACCCGTCTAGCCACTTCCATTCGCTTTCCTGTTCTGAGTCTGTGAGGCCGATCCAATGGCTTTCTCTCCCCACGGTATGCTTTTTTATCCATTGCTGAAAAGAAAGCAGGAGGTGTTCTTAGCCCATACAAAAGAGCTCTTGTTTAATAAAACTGACAAAAATCATTTCTCACCATTTTTAGGGTCCTAAGCTGTCCACTTTGTAATGCATTTGTATTGTGGACAGTGTTTCACTAAGACTATGTTTAACAAGTAAAAGCAAGGTTCTTCTTTAGGATCCCTAAGAGTGACTGGTGTGGGCCCTGTTTCCCTTCAGTCACCCATCTGTGGGCCTCTGCCACGCTGATGAGAAATGTTTGGGCTCACGGCCTGACTGCTGTTTCCTATGCTCCGTGCATGTTACAATAACCCAGATTTCAGGGTTGTGTCTGGTAGAGACGGGTAGTGAGGGGGAGGACATGAGCGTTGTTGTCAGTTGGGTTTTGGCTTTGCTTCTACTCTCTGCCCTCTGAGAAGAAGTTATGTAGACCTTGTGAGGCCTCAGAGTAACTTATCTGTGAAATGGGGGAACCAAAATCAGTTGTACACGGCTGTATTCCCAGCCCCTGGGGAGGGGATGCCGGGAAATCATCACAGTCTCTAGGCCACACTAGTTTACATGGCAAATTCCAGACATTGCTAGGCTTTGTTTAAAAACAAAACAAACCAAACAAAAAAACCCAAGGGGAAGGATGGCAATTATAAGGTTTATATTACAGGGTTGCTGTGAGGTTTTAAAAAAGGGCCTTGCACATGACAGGGGCTTAATAAAGGGCCACTATCATTCTCACACATGGGCCCTTACCAACCTCCTTTGAACCAACAAGTCTGGTTTGTGGTGCTCCACCCCCAACCTACTCACGCCTCTCTGTCTCTTCATGTGTCTAGTGGTTCCTGCCCCCATGATCGGCAGCTGTGCTGCAATTCTCCAGTAAGCCACCAGGTGGAGCTATATATCTGTAAGCCTAGAACTCATGAGAACTGATTCATTCTCATATTCTCTCTCTCTCTCTCTCTCTCTCTCTCTCTCTCTCTCTCTCTCTCTCTCTCTCTCTCTCTCTCTCTCTCCCCCCTCTCTCTCTCTCTCTCTCTCTCTCTCTCTCTCTCTCTCTCTCTCTCTCTCTCTCTCTCTCTCCCTCCCCCCTCTAACTTTTTCTAGAATTGGTTTGATTCTTGGGAGTTTAGATAATGAGACCCCCACCCCCACCCCCCAAGGAGAAGGACATTTCCTGAGTAGTCTCTCAGTTCCACAGCCATCAGTACATCATTCTGTACACACTTTGAGGGCATGAGAACTGAATCCTAACTTTCATGTACATGTAGATCAACACAAGATAGAAATATGGAAAGAACTACCTGATGCTATTAGTTACCAGTATTTTCTACCTTTGGGAAACAACTAAACACTGATGAAAGTCTGAAACTTCCTTTTTTTTTTTTTTAAATAGATATTTTCTTTGTTTACATTTCAAATGTTATCCCTTTTCCTGGTTTCCCCTCTGAAAATGCCTTATCCTCTTTCCTGCTCCTCCTGCTCCCCAACGCACTCACTCCCCCTTCCTGGCCCAGGCATTCCCCTATACTGGGGCATAGAACTTTCACAGGACCAAGGGCCTCTCTTCCCATTGATGACCAGGCCATCCTCTGCTACATATGCAGCTAGAAGCACAAGTTCCACCATGTGTTTTCTTTGATTGATGGTATAGTTCCAAGGAGCTCTGGGAGTACTGGCTAGTTCATATTGTTGTTCCTCCTATGGGGCTTCAAACCCCTTCAGCTCCTTGGTTACTTTCTCTGGCTCCTTCATTGTGGACCCTGTGCTCCATCTAATGGATGACAGTGGGCATCCAATTCTGTATTTGTCAGGCACTGGCAGAGCCTCTCAGGAGACAGCTATATCAGGGTCATGTTAGCAGGCTGTTGTTGGCATCTGCAATAGTGTCTGGGTTTGGTGGTTGTTTACGGGATGGATCCCCAGGTGGGGCAGTCTCTGGATGGTCATGCCTTCAGTCTCTGTTCCAAACTTGGTCTGTGTAACTCCTTCTATGAGTATTTTGTTCCCCCTTCTAGGAAGGATCAAAGTATGCACATGTTGGTCTTCCTTCTTCTTGAGTTTCATGAGTTTCGCAAATTGTATCTTGGGTATTCTGAGCTTCTGGGCTAATATCCACTTATCAGTAAGTGAATATCATGTGTGTTCTTTTGTGATTGAGTTACCTCACTTAGGATGATATCCTACAGATCCATCCATTTGCCTAAGAATTTCATAAATTCATTGTTTTTAATTGCTGAGTAGTACTCCATTGTGTAAATGTACCACATTTTTTGTATCCATTCCTCTGTTGAGGAACATCTGGGTTCTTTCCAGCTTCTGGCTATTATAAATAAGCCTGCTATGAACATAGTAGAACATGTGTCCTTATTAAAAGTTGAGCATCTTCTGGGCATATGCCCAGGAGTGGTATTGCTGGATCTTCTGGTAGAAATATGTCCAATTTTCTGAGGAACCACCAGACTGATTTCCAGAGTGGTTGTACCAGCTTGCAATCCCACCGACAATGGAGGAGTGTTCCTCTTTTTCCACATCCTCGCCAGCATCTGCTGTCACCTGAGTTTTTTATCTTAGCCATTCTGACTGGTATGAGGTGGAATCTCAGGGTTGTTTTGATTTGCATTTCCCTGATGACTAAGGATGTTGAACATTTTTTTTTTTTTTTAGGTGCTTCTCAGACATTCGGTATTCCTCAGTTGAGAATTCTTTCTTTAGCTCTGTACCCCATTTTTATAGGGTTATTTGGTTTTCTGGAGTCCAACTTCTTGAGTTCTTTATATATATTGGATATTAGCCCCATATCAGATTTAGGATTGGTTAAGAACTTTTCCCAATCTACTGGTTGCCATTTTGTCTTAGTGACAGTGTCTTTTGTCTTACAGAAGCTTTGCAATTTTATGACGTCCCATTTGTCAATTCTTGATCTTACAGCACAAGCCATTGGTGTTCTGTTCAGGAAATTTTCCCGTGCCCATATCTTCCAGGCTCTTCCCCACTTTCTCCTCTATAAGTTTCAGTGTCTCTGGTTTTATGTGGAGTTCCTCGATCCACTTAGACTTGAGCTTTGTACAAGAGATAAGAATGGACCAATTCACAGTCTTCTACATGATAACTGCCAGTTGTGCCAGCACCATATGTTGAAAATGCTGTCTTTTTTCCACTGGATGGTTTTAGCACCTTTGTCAAAGTTCAAGTGTGTGTGGGTTCATTTCTGGGTCTTCAGTTCCATTCCATTGATCTACCTGTCTGTCACTGTACCAGTACCATGCAGTTTTTAATCACAATTGCTCTGTAGTACAACTTGAGGTCAGGCAAGGTGATTCTACCAGAGGTTCTTTTATTGTTGAGAATAGTTTTTACTATCCTAGGTTTTTCTTATTCCAGATGAATTTGCAAACTGCCCTTTCTAACTCTGTAAAGAATTGGGTTAGAATTTTGATGGGGATTGCATTGAATCTGAAAATTGCTTTCAGCAAGATAGCCATTTAGACTATATTAATCCTGCCAATCCATGAGCATGGGAGATCTTTCCATCTTCTGAGATCTTCAATTTTCTTTCTTCAGAGACTTGAAGTTCTTATCTTACAGATATTTCATTTCCTTAGTTAGAGAGTCACTCCAAGGTATTTTATATTATTTGTGACTATTTTGAAGGGTGTTGTTTTCCTAATTTCTTTCTCAGCCTGTTTATCCTTTGTGTAGAGAAAGGCCACTGATTTGTTTGAGTTAATTTTGTATCCAGCTACTTCACTGAAGTTGTTTATCAGGTTTAGGACTTCTCTGGTGGAATTTTTTGGGTCACTTAAGTATACTATCGCATCATCTCAAATAGTGATAGTTGATTTCTGCCTTTCCAATTTGTATCCCTTTGATCTCCTTTTGTTGTCTAATTGCTCTGGCAAGAACTTCAAGTAGTATATTGAATAGGTAGGGAGACAGTAGGCAGCCTTGTCTAGTCCCTGATTTTAGTGGGATTGCTTCCAGTTTTCCTCCATGTAGTTTGATGTTGACTACTGGTCCTGTTTGTGTAACCAGTTTGTTAGTCTATGTCTTTTTATTAGGGAATTGAGTCCATTGATATTAAGAGATATTAAGGAAAAGGATATTGTTGCTTTGTATTATTTTTGTTGTTAGAGTTGGAATTTTGTTCATGTTGCTATTCTTTTTTGGGTTTGTTGAAAGATTTCTTGCTTTTTCTTGAGTGTAGTTTCCCCCCTTGTGTTGCGGTTTTTCCTTTATTATCCTTTGAAGGGCTGGAGTTGTGGAAAGATAGTGTGTAAATTTGGTTTTGTCATGGAATGCTTTCGTTTCTCCATCTATGGTAATGGAGAGTTTTGCTGGGTATAGTAGCCTGGGCTGCCATTTGTGCTCTCTTAGGGTTTGTATAACATCTGCCCAGGATCTTCTGGCTTATATAGTCTCTGGGAAGAAGTCAGGTGTAATTCTGATAGGCCTGCCTCTTTATGTTACTTGACCTTTTTCCCTTACTGCTTTTAATATTCTTTCTTTGTTTTGTGTATTTGGTGTTTTACTTATTATGTGACAGGAGGAATTTCTTTTCTGGTCCAAACTGTTTGGACTTCTGTAGGCTTCTTTAATGTTCATGGGCAACTCTTTCTTTAGGTTGAGGAAGTTTTCTTCTATAATTTTGTTGAAGATATTTACTGGCCCTTTAAGTTGGAAATCTTCCTCCTCTTCTATACTTATTATCCTTAGGTTTGTTCTTCTCATTGTGTCCTGGATTTCCTCGATGTTTTGTTAGGATATTTTTGCATTTCGTATTTTCTTTGATTGTTGTGTCAATGTTTTCTATGGAATCTTCTGCACCTGAGATTCTCTCTTCCATCTCTTGCATTCTGTTTGTTATGCTTGCATCTATGACTCCTGACTTCTTTCCTAGGTTTTCTATTTCCAGAGTTGTCTCCCTTTGTGATTTCTTTATTGTTTCTACTTCCATTTTTAGATCCTGGATGGTTTTGTTCAATTCTTTCACCGGATTGGATGTGTTCTATTCTATTTCTTTAAGGGAGTCATTTATTTCCTTCTTAAAGTCTTCCATCATCATCATGAGAAGTGAGTTTAGATCCTTATCTTGCTTTTCTGGTGTGATGGTATATCCAGGATTTGCTATGGTGGGAGAGTTTGGTTCTGATTATGCCAAGAAACCTTGGTTTCTGTTGCTTCTGTTCTTATGCTTGCCTCCCACCATCTGATTATCTCATGTGCTCCCTGTCCTTGATATATCTGATCAGAGCCTGTCCTTTCTGTAATTCCAGTTGAGTCAGAACTTCTCAGAATCCAGCCTTCTTTGTGATCCTGTGATTCTGGGATCCTGGGATCCTGAGATTTGGGTATGTCAGAGTTCTTAGCAGTCAAGCTTCCTTTGAGACTCTGAGAGTCCGGTGTGACCAAGCTCCTGGGATCCTGGGATCCTAATATCCTGGGGGTGTTAGAGCACCTGGAAGTGGTACCTCCTCTGGGGACAGTGGGGCTGTCTGGTGTGTTCTAAACCAAGGTAGACTAGTGCTGACTGGAAGGAACCTGAGCCACTGATCAGGCGGGTTCCTTTGTCTGTGCTCCAGCTGTCCCCAGGTACCCCTGGTTCTGTTGGAATAGACGTTGTATTCCACTCACCAGTGATCCTAAGATTCTGGGCTTGCTAGGGTGCCTGTGGGTGGAGAGTCCTCTGGAGACTGTGGGACTGCCTGCCGAGGTTGGGCCCAAGGTGGCCCAGTGCTGGCACTGAATGGAAGGCAAAACTTCCTTTTTTCAAAAGACTGCTTATCCATCCTGCCCACACATTGGAATTTAGCAGACTGAATTATTTGTGACAGCTGCTTCAGTGAAAATTAGTCCTAACCAGCTCTAAAACATATAGGTATCTAGGGACAGAAATTCAGTTCAAAGAACTTTTGTCTGATGTGTCATCTCTGTACCCAAGGAAAGTAACAGCAGATACACAGGCTACATTAGGAGACTGATATAGCTCTCTCCTGAGAGGCTCTGCCAGAGACTCACAAATACAGAGGTGGATGCTTTCAGCCAACCAGTAGACTGAGCACAGAGTCCCCAATGGAGGAGCTAGGGAAGGAGCGGAAGGGGTTTGTAGCCCTATAGGAGAAACAACAATAGGAACCAACCAGTACCCCCAGGGCTCCCAGGGACTAAACCACCAACCAAAGAGTACACATCAAGGGACCCATGGCTCCAGCTCTATATGTAGCAGAGGATGGCCTTGTCAGTCATCAATGGGAGGAGAGGCCCTTGGTCCTGTGAAGGCTTGATGCCCCAGTGTAGGGGAATGCCAGGACCAAGAAGTGTGAATGGGTAGGTTGGTGGGGGGGGGGGCAGAGGGGATAGGAGTTTTTTAGAAGGGAAACCAGGAAAGGTACTAAAATTTGAAATGTAAATAAAGAAAATATATAATAAAAATAAAAAATAAAAAAGGCGGGGGTAATTTCCAGATACTAGCTTTTTGTATTTGTAAAACTCATGTGACAAATATTTCCTCTGCCCTTAGAATTTGAATGAGTCTCCTCTGTGAGTTACAGTTGCTTTAGGTTTCCTTTAGGTTGCTTCTACCTTATAAATTTTGAATTCATTCATATACTCTCATACCTGGAAAAAGCCCATGCAAACTGCAGCCTTCCTTTGTTTATGAGACCATGAATTTTTGATCTCTTTGACTCTCTCAAAGGCATGCAATTTCCAAGTATAACTTATCTCTAAATTATAGTTTTCTCCAACCAAGTGTGCAGCTGACATATCATACCTGTTCTTCTCTTGAGTTTATGAAAACGAGATGGGAAGATTTGTCTTCACAGAAAAGCTTAGCATCTTCAAAAATTTCTTTTTCCAATGAAAAATAGTAGCATTTATCTGTGAAGTTCTTCCAGTGAGGCGGACATCCTAGGAATGTAAAGTTTTAACTGTTGATTTAAAAAACACAGAAGGAACCCTGCATTTCCTCAGCTGTGTTTAAGATATCAAAGTCACAGCCTTGTACCACTTGCATGCCAATGGGTGTCCCTGTGTAGAACCCGGGCAGATGTTCTCAGATGTGGACTGTACAGCACACAGCAGTGAACACCACACAGTGAAGAAAGGTGGGACTGGGTTGGGCTAGGCTTTATGACGACAGAAAAAAGAAAGTGGGGTGGGTTCTGATACACTGTCGGCTTGGATCGGCTGGAGGTTGTAAATAAGCACACTTCAGAACCAAAGTCTGGCTTGTGGACCAGCATGAGGGACCCACACGCTTGGCTCCTAACTAGTATAGTTTTGCAAAAGACTTTCTGTCAAAGAGACAGAAAGGCACCACAACAGCTTCTTAAGCAAAACCAGAATGTGGACTCTGTCACAGAAACCCTATCTGCATACTGGTGGAGTTAACTGATAAAATGGTCTGTTTCTAAGGAGAAAGAAGAAAGATGAAGGAGGATGGTCAGGGAGCAGCCAGTGTAGAATATCTTGAAGGAAGTATTTGGGGTACAGGGGTCTTCTGAAGGCCTGGCTCATCTAAATGAGTAGAGACCTGATAATGTCTAAGCAGGAACACAGGGTCCTGAGTGACAGCACTGAAGCATCCAGAGGGATACACAGGGTCCCTGCTGTTTTGTGTAATTAGGGGACTCCTGGGGGTTGGTTTAGCCAAGCCTACACACTGCCTTATTCCTCCACAATTCTAGCTGAGAAGGACGATTTGGACTTACCGTTGACCTCTGATGCTGGGGTTGGTTCATTCTGCAGAGCCAATGGCTCCATTGCTCCTGAGGGGCCTGGAGGGCCAGGTGGTCCCTTAGGCCCAGGCATGCCTGGCACCCCTGGCAAGCCTGGCAACCCCCGAGGTCCAGGTACTCCAGGCTCACCCACAGTGCCCTGTAGTCCCTGGAAGCCAGGAGGGCCCTGAGGGCCAGGGAGTCCATCCTTGCCTGGTGGACCTGGTGGTCCTGGGTCCCCACTAGGTCCTTGAGGGCCAGGCTTCCCTGGGGACCCACGAGATCCTTTGGGACCCTGTGAGCCTTTGGATCCTTTGCTGCCACGCTCTCCAGGAGGGCCGACTGGTCCAATTGTGCCCCTCTCACCCGCAGGGCCAGGTGGACCAGGCTCTCCCTTCTCTCCTTTCTGTCCCTTGTTGCCAGTTGGACCAGGTGGTCCCTGAGATCCTCTGTCACCTTTTGGACCTCTGGGGCCAGGAGGACCTAAAACATAAAAACATATATATATGTTCCATTTTGAGTGTATATGCTTATATAGCCTACAATTAAAAAACAACCCAGCACACAAACGCAGGCATTAAGGAGTGCTTACTATCTTTAATATACTGTTGGCTTTGAGGAATAAGACGGATTGAGAAGCAGCTCACCCAGTATCTTCCTCTGGCTTCAATGTGAATGTATGGCTATCACTCCCCACACATGTAAAAACACCACACACATGTACCACCCATATGCCTATATAAAAAAAGATCCAGATACAGAGGGAGAACCAGATGAAGACAGAAGAAGGTGATAGACAGCCATCTGCAATCGAAGGAGAGAGACCTTGGAAGAAACCACCGTGCAAGAACTAGGCTCCTAGACTTTAAGAGCTAGAAGGAAAGAATTCTGTTGCTTCATCGGGTTTAAGTCTGTGCAAAACAATACAATGATGTGCTGGTTTATTTTTCTTTTTAATAACCCTACTCTCCCTGTGCACAGTGTTTAGGATGAAGCTCAACAGTGTTCACCAATGGGATCCATGCTGAAACAGACACCAATGTTTGTCAGCAAAAGAAAAGCTACGCAGTTTCCCTTCTGTTTCTATGTATTTAGTCTTTGGCTTGCTGAGATCATGTAGACATCACCTTGCCTGGCAGTTTTATTTAGGACTGTTTATCAAATGCATGAGCCTCACTGTCTAAAGCCCAGCACCTTAATATATCAACATTCTGCATCAGGAGACATCAGAAGGAAGAGGTTTCCAGGTGTTACCTTATTCCAAGAGGTAACTCTTCCCCACCTATGTGTTAGGTAGATCCTAGATCTAGCTATGGATTGGCTATGGAGAGACCTGTCTTTCCTGACTCTTTTTCCCCCCTTTGATTTAAGTTTTATTGCATTATGATGAGAAAAGATACATAATTTCAATTTATCTGAATTTGTTAATGTTTAAAAACATATTTTGAGTAATAGACTTACATCACATTCTTCTTTCCCTTTTGTACCCCAATTTCTCCCGGAGAGCCCACCACCTCAAAACCTGCAATACCTTTCATTTTTTATCATATTCTTTAAAATTTATAAAATATTGTAACAATAAAAATTAGTATTATAAAATTTGTTTGATATAAAACAACAATCAATTGAACAATCTTATGTAGATGTTTGTCTACAGCAATACTGAAAATACATATGTTTTTCTCAATATAAATTTTAAATAACTCCAAACATGTTAACTGTATGATATTTAAAATAATATACCACTATTAGTTTTTTTAATGAACATAAATTGATAAAGTCTTTTTGTTTCTTTGTTTTGTTTTTAGTAGAGCTTAATATCTTGGCTCTTACTGTGGTACAAATACAAAATAAGAACAGTTTTTAGACATTGGAGTTCATTGCAATAAGGCTGTACTTGAATGTCCCTCACATCACCAAAGGATTTTCTTTCCTGACTCTTAAATGACATTTAAGAATGAGTTCATTGGTCTTATCTGCAACCTGAGTTTTCTTCTCTTTAATATGAAGGAGTATATTAGCCAATCTATGTCATTGAGAGACAAGCAGGAAGACCTCTTACTATTAAATGTAATCTCCTTAAAGTAAGTTGGGGCGTGTGTCATTGCAAAATGGTGCCCTAGTGGCTTAGAATGGGAAAGGTAGCTTGTGATGGGTATATTATTATGCAAAGGTCTATAAAACAGGCACATAAAAATCATAACTTCTTAACTGTGTGTTTCACTCAAAGTATATATTAGACCTCAGAAAACCCACAAAGTGAAGATCTATTAGAAAATCCAATCGTTTTAGCAATTCTTGATAATACTTTCTAAATTTCTAAACTTTCAGCCAATAATTAGTTTCTCAACTCTTCACACTATGGGTTGATGTTTTCCTGAAAGCTCCTGGAAATGAGTTTATATGCAAGAAGGAAACAGTGGTTTCTCAGGGCTTGCCTCTCATCTCAGTTAGACTTCTTTTTGCAACCCTCCCCAGACTCCAAATGCACACAGCTTCCCATTGCAGACCTAAATCTATCTTCCTCATTTGGGGTGGCAGCTTTTTTTTTTTACTATTTATTATTTCTGACTAGGGTCTAGATGATCCCTCCCCCGAATTGGAAATGGCTGAATGTCCTCAGCTAGTGTACATAGAGACACTCTTTGTTTGAAGGAGGGCATCAAACATGGGTTCCAGAGTCAGCACAAAACACCAGCAGATGCTAGTTTCTAAATCACACAATGGAAAGGAATAGGCATAGCAATGTGGCTCAAGTTTATGTCTTTAATAAAAATCTAACTTTCAATAGACTCCCAGCTAGGTTAGTATAAAACAGTCTCTTCTTGTAAGGTGTTGCACTTATCCACTGTTCGCAGTTTTACAGTAAGATCAAGCTTAATGTCTGAAACTATGCATAAACTAGCAGGCCCGTCATATTACTGGCTTACTCACAGCTACCTTCACCTTGCAAAAAGCAGATAGTCCACAAAGATGCTGAGTTCTATAGATAACAGGATTCATATGACGTTTTTGCTCACTAAAATATTAGAGGTTTACTTTTTTTGTTACTTAAAGAAAATTGATGAAAAGAACCAAAGCATTTTAAAAGCCAACCTTGGACATGGAATGCTTTCCTCTAGGGCCCAAGATGGCCCATCACTGGTTTGCCTCTGGATGATCTCAGGGCTTCTGGTCTTACTTAAGTCTTTTATTGGGTGGTTACTGAAGTGAAAGTAAACTGAAACGAGGGGGATGGTGCACTGGGTAAAGGTGCTAGCTGTGCAAGCCTGACAACCCAAGCTTGATCCCTGGGACTCATGTAGTTACAGTCACAGCTTTCATGCAGAGAGGTCAGGGATAGAAAGGCAGGCACACCACCCAAAGACTCACTTACATGCTAGTCAAGTGTGGTGGAGCAGCAGGAACAAGGGAAAACCTGCTTCAACAGGCTTAAGAGCAAGAGCAAAGTTATTCTTAGACCTCCTCATGTAAGCTGTGCCATATGTGTGCCTATATGCACGCGCGCGCGCGCACACACACACACACACACACACACACACACACACACACACACACACAAACACACATGCACAAATGAACAAATAAATAAATGAAAATATGTTGCATACTCCTACCCCATACTCCCACACATAAAATGGGAAAGTATTATACGTATGTGTTCAACAACATGAATTTAGAATCAAGAGTGTCATATTATGGAGGTATGTGGATGCTCACTGCAGAAGTACAACTGAGATTTGCTCATTGAATGTCAAGGCTGAGTGTGTAGTTCTCAATTACCAGGGTCCCCATGTGGTTCAAAAAGTTGTTACAGGCTTCCAAAATTCACCCAGACAACCCAAACAGGATGCTGGGTAGCCCTATATTTGCACTGTCATGGTGTGGCTCCCAGATGTCAGAGATGTAGGGAACCTTAAGAAGCTGAATTCTCAGATGTTAGACTTTCCCTCACTGCCTCGTTTTGGCTTTGTCATATGGATTATGGATTTTGAGAAGTGCTTTTCCTCCTGAATCCCACTTGAGACAGTTTTAAACATGTTTTCCAACAAAACTTCTATGTGACATAAAGTAGAGAAATGGCCTAAGTTTTGCCTGACATCCAAGTTCTTGGACATATGATGTTAAGAACTTTGAATGATAGTACCTGGGAGGCTGAAGCAGAAGACTGCTACGAATTTGAGGCAGCCCAGGCTACATATTTACTCTTCTTCATCCTGGGATACAATATAAAATTCTGTAACAACAACAACAACAACAACAACAACAACAACAACAACAACAACAACAGACAGGGTAGAAATAAAAAAGATACAATATAATGCAGTTTTCTTCTCATTTAAAAAAAAAAACTACTTTGACTGGAATTAACTAAATGTATTAATCAGCCAAGTGTTAACTTTCTGTTACTATAGCAAAATACCTTAAGAGGAAATATTTATGTTAGTTCATTGTTTTGGAGCTTCTGGTCCATGGCATGACATCTTGCTCTTGGGCCTGTGACACCAAAGCATCAATTTTATCAAGAGTGGGAACACCTGGTAGAATAAACTATTACCTTATGGCTAAGATTAGAAAAGAAACTGGCAACCCGTTCAAGGTCAAGGGTAGGTAAGTCCCCACTAAACCAGCCCTACCCCTTCAACATTCTAGTACTTCCCAGTAACAACAAGCCAAGGGCTAAGCCTTTAATACACAGACTGTTAGGGTCCATTCCAGATCCAAACTATAGCAATTCGTAATAAGCAACTGTTAATAGCTTAATCAAGGTCAGAAGGAATGTGCAAATTAAAAACAAAAACAAAACAATAGATAGTTTGGCATGGTGGCACACACCTTTAAGCCCCAGCACTGCACTTAGGAGACAGAGGCAGGCTGGTCTCCGTCAGTTCAAGGCCAGCCTGGTCTACATAGTGAGTTCCAGTACAGGCAGGTATATGTCTCAAAACCAAACCAAACCAACAATACCACATTGACAACCCACCTTATACATGGGACTTATATCTCATCTGCCCTGTACTTGGCATTGTTCCCTGCTCTTCTAGCCTTGCTACACATCGCAGAGTTTAGTTCATGTCAATATCTAAGCCAAGGATCCACTCGTCAAAGTAAGTGCTTCATCTTTTCAACCTTGCCAAACATGCTGGTCTCTAAAGGCACCAGGGTACCGTGGTGAGGGGAAGCCCAGGCCCGGCAACCAACACTGCTGCTACAGAACCCTCTGTGTGAACTTGGAACAGTTACTCCGGCTCTCTATGGTTTAGTTCCCTCCCCCAGCAAAGAAGAATGCTAATATTTCCCACCTTAAGGAGTTGTAATGATGTAAGTAGACCATTTATTTGAGGGCCCAGAAGTGTGGCCTGCATGTTGCACATTCATAATTGGGCTGAGTATGACTCACCTCCAGGTAAGTCTCCAGAAGCCAGCAGGAAGGACTCAGGCTCAAAGCCACTTTAACCCTGTGTGTTGTAAGATTATCCTCCACATGCATGTGACACTGTAGCCAGCAGAGTGCATGTCTCCACTGCACTATGCTGGCTACAGGAACAGCACATGGGAAATCCACACTCACACAGGTGCTTTCTAACTCAAGCCAGACATCTCACTCCATACTTGCTCTTAACTCAAATGCACTCTTCAAAAGTCTGCAAGGTACACACAGATGAGGGTTCCTAAAGGAAGAACTTGGTACTCAAATGCTGTCTCATTCCATATTCATGAAACATTCCTATTGTCTCAGAAGGGCTAAGAGGAAAATATCACACTATACAGAGGGCTCAAATGCTATGTGTAGGACTCAGCCTGGAGAGGAGCAGTTCTGGACAGAGCAGGAACTTCCAGCAGAGCAGTGTGCATTCGAAGCCGTCTGTATACATACTTGGGATAAAAAGCATATCATTTCTAACCAAAAGAAAGAAAAGGAAAGGATCCTTAACAAAAGTTTTGGTTGATGAATGTACAGATGGCTGTTGCCAGAGGTCAACATATGACTGTCTATCTAGTTCTCTTTTGCCTTACTTAATTTTTTTGATATAAGGGCTTCCACATAGCCTAGACTGGCCTTGAACTTGCAGTCCTGCTTCTTTGGTCTCCTAGGTGCTGGGATTTTGGGTGTGAATGACTTTGTTTTCTGCATCTTTTTTTTCTTGTAAAGACTTATTTATTTTATGTATGTGAGTACACTGTAGCTATACAGATGGTTGTGAGCAACCATGTGGTTGTTGGGAATTGCAATTTTTAGGACCCCTGCTTGCTTGGGTCAACTCTGCTCTCTCAGTCTCTGCTTGCTCTGGCCCAAAGATTTATTTATTGTACATAAGCACACTGTAGCTGACTTCAGACACACCAGAAGAGGGTGTCAGATCTCATTACGGGTGGTTGTGAGCCACTATGTGGTGTTGGGATTTGAACTCAGGACCTTTATTCTTACCCGCTGTGCCATCTTGCTCGCCCTGTTTTCTGCATCTTAATGAGGATGCTGGGATTACAGGTATACATCTTGGTGAGTATGCCTCTGGTAGCTACCAGCACATGGTCTTATTAAATGCATAATAACAAGACTTTCTTGGATAATACTACAGTGTTTTGAATCTCACAGAAGGCTCACATAAAACCACAAACACCAACATCAATCTATCCTGATTCTTCATAGTTAAGGAAAGCAGAATAGGGTAGGATGAGCGTATGTAGGATGAAGCACTTGTCTCCAGAATGGGAGTGCTTTCTCAACCTCTCATTACCTTGAAACATCTGCTTGGGACTGCTGTTCTGAAGGCAACTGAAAATAGCTATTTAGGCGAGCTTCATACAAAGGCTGAGGTAGGATTAGACTTTGAGATTTGCCAGAATTATATAGTTAGATCCTGTCTCTCCCAAAAGAATGGGGGTCTGCTGGGTCTTGTCTACCACTAAGCAAGATCTTAACAGATCTGATCTATCAGGCTAACATCTGGCTACGATTCTAGGCTCTCAGGTTCTGGGTGATTCTATCATCTTTACTTACTATATGTTTTGTGTTACTGACAAAACTGTTGAAAATGATTCTTCCATCTGCTACCTGAATATGTACTTCATGTCCACAGGTGCTTTATAGTTGATCATTCAACTAATGTGACAGACACCCCTTAAAGTGACCTCCAGTGATGCATGTGTGACTTTCTTTTAAGTCTGAAACCTGGGACTTACTTCTAACCAACAGTACATGACAAAGGGGATAGAAAGTAATTTTCTTAATAGGTCATGCCATTCATGTTCCACCTTAGCAGACTAGACAGAGACAGGCTTCTTGATGGCTTTATAGAAACGGAGATATTGTGATATGGCTGCCTGGCCAAGAATTGAATAACCCCCAAGAGCTCAGGGTATTACTCAGATGATGACCCTTAGGTTCAAGACAATGAATTATGCCAAGAGTCTGAAGCAACATAGAAACATGGAAATATACATTTCCCCAGAACAGTTTCTGATGAATTCAAAACTCCTTGGGGAACTGGCAGCATGGGAAGACCTCAAACAGATGACCCAACTGCATTCCATCAGGACTGTGACTGGCAGAAACTGGTTTTACTTTATGTAGGTATGTATTCAAAACAAACAAACAAACAAACAAACAACCCATTACCATCAATGCAGTCACCCAACTCGTTGCAGTCCTCCTATTTTTTCTAACAGGCTCAATGCCCAATGCCTTGGTGAAATGCAGACATGTTGTTTTAATTTTCCAAGTTTGACTACTCTAAGAACTTGGTTGGTGTAAGGAAATAAGATGAGGTCACATGCTTCCCATTTTGTGAACTTGTTGTGATAGTAACTTTCTTAAAGGATCACAAATTATCTAATTCCTTCTTAAACTTTTTCAGGATCGAAAGCTAATCCTCCTCCAGCGATACCTCTCTGGGGCATATGTCCAGAAGATGCTCCAACTTGTAATAAGGACACATGCTCCACCATGTTCATAGCAGCCTTATTTTTAATAGCCAGAAACTGGAAAGAACCCAGATGTCCCTCAACAGAGGAGTGGATACAGAAAATGTGGTACATTTACACAATGGAGTTCTACGAAGCTATTCAAAACAATGAACTTATGAAATTCTTAGGCAAATGGATGGATCTGTAGGATATCATCCTGAGTGAGGTAACCCAGTCATAAAAGAACACACATGATATACACTCACCGATAAGTGGATATTAACCCAGAAACTTAGAATACCCAAGATACAATTTGCAAAACACATGAAACTCAAGAAGAAGGAAGACCAAAGTGTAGATACTTTATCCCTCCTTAGAATGGGCAACAAAATACCCATGTAAGGAGTTACAGAGACAAAGTTTGGAGCTGAGATGGAAGGAAGGACCATGTAGAGACTGCCCCACCCAGGAATTTATCCCATAATCAGCCACCAAATGCAGATACTATTGCATATGCCAGCAAGATTTTGCTGACAGGACCTTGATATAGCTGTCTTTTGTGAGGCTATGCTAGTGCCTGGCAAATACAGAAGTGGATGCTCACAGTCATCTATTGGATGGAACTCGGGGCCCTCAATGGAGGAGCTAGAGAGAGTACCCAAGGAGCTGAAGGGGTCTGCAACTCTATAGGAGGAACAACAACATGAACTAACCAGTACCCCTAGAGCTCGTGTCTCTAGCTGCATATGTATGTAGTAGAAGATGGAAGAGAGGCCCTTGGTCTCGCAAACTTTATATGTCCCAGTACAGGGGAATGCCAGGTCCAGGAAGCAGGAGTGGGTGGGTTGGGGAGCAGGGCAGGGGGAGGGTATAGGGGACTTTAGGGATAGCATTTGAATTGTAAATGAAGAAAATATATAATAAAAATTGTTTAAATACCCCCCCCCCCAAAGAAAGCTAATCCTCCACTGAATATAGTAGGTAAAGTCTACCTTTTATTCCCTTTTTGAAAGTCAAGATTGATTACTTGTTCCCCAACTTCAGAGGCTTTAAGGCTTTAAAATCTTTTAGGTTGAGCTACTAAAAGTTGAACATCTATTTAGCCATCTTTGTATGCCCCAGATAGAGGAGCATAGCAGCTAGTTGTTCTTGTACCTTCAAACCTAGGATGGAAGTTTATTGTTAGGAATAGATTTGAATCCAAGCCACAGACACCCTGGATGACAGCAAAACTCATTTTCTATGCTAGTCACTCCGGTTCCATCTGGGAACTCACATTGAACTCCTGACTTTCCTGTCTTTGCCTCTTTACTGCTGGGATTACAAGCATCTGAACGCTTGTTCTTTTTCCTTTGAGAAGGGTCTTGCTCTGTAGCCCAGGCTGACTTTGAACTTGAGAACCCTCCTTCCCAAGCCTCCCAATGGGGTTATGGATGATCAGTAGTGCTAAGAGTGTGCCTACTGAGGTGAGCTTACAAATGGTTTCCATCTTTCTCTCTCTATGGATCTATGGCAGCTTTCCTGTTGTGACAACAATAAGGAAACTCACCTGGTGATGAACTGAGCTCCCTGCTGAGGGCCATGTGAGTAAGTCGTGTTACATCCATGTCCCAACCTGTCAAGCCTTCAGATGTTGGGCGCACCAGCTAACATCTTAACTGCAATCACACAGACATACAGACACACACGGACACACACACATGGACACGGACACGGACGCACACACAGACACACACAAACACCCACATAGACATATACAGACAGATACACACACACACATAGATATACACAGATGTACACAGATATAGACACACACATACACAGAGACACATGCACACACACACATGAGTTTTAAGTTCCCAACCCATAAAACCTATTATATAATACATATTTGTTTTAAGTTCCCATATTTCAGAACAATTTGTTATATAAGCAATAGATACAAATCCCAATACAGAATTTACACTTACCTTGTAGAATGGTAAAGTTCTTGATGAGCTGACCGTGCTTGGAGTCAACCAGTTTCATCTCTTCCATAACCACTGATAAGTTGGCCACTTCAGTGTCTAACTTTGACCTCATCATGTCTTGCTGCATCCTGAGAGAAATAGAATCCAAGCGGATGTTGACTAGTGTGTTATTCAAGGAGGTCAGGTCATCCGTGTGTCTGGTCAAGGTGTCTGTGCATGTGGTCCTAACATCATTCAGATTGCTGGTCAGTGTCCTCAGGTGATGGGCTGTGTAGCTGATGTTGCTAATGATGTTCACAATATCTGTCTCAAAGACCTGGAAGCGTTCCTCAAGTTGGCTGAACTTGACAGCTGTTCTATTTTCTGTATCCTTGTGTAAGTCCTGAAGGTCTTTCAGGCTCTGCTCGTTGGCCTGTGAGATAGTGGTAATGTTGTCCATCTGACCTGTGAATGAGCTGAGCTGGCTATTCATATCCTCTAGGGTGTCATTGTTGGCTTTGGCCAGGGCAGAGTTGTTGGCAGCCAATGTCTGCAAGCTCTGTACTTTTTCCTTTAGCCAATCGGTGTCCTTCTTGGCTTGAAGGAAAACCTGCTGCAGATTTTGGAAATCATTCTTAATTCGCTGGATGGCCAGGCTTGTGTCATCCACAGACTGCTGCAGATTTGAGATAAGGTTCCTCTGCTGAACCTGGGTTAGGTTCAGGTTGTTGAGGTTCATGATAACCACGCTCTGAGAATACATTTGGCTCTGCAGATTGCCCTGGAGCACACTAGTATCTTGTTGCAGATTTGTGACATAGCCATTATATGCCTGGAGTGTTTTGTTGACGGTGGTAATGAGGAAAGAATTATTCTGCAGAGTTTCCTTCAGCTGACTCTGCCTATCAACCAATGAGTCCCCATTTGCTTGCAACTTCTCCAGCGTATCTTTGTTCTTGCTGGTTTTTTCTGTGATCTCCTGAAGTTGTTGACGGAGATCCAGAATATCTGATCTGAAGGTAGAAAGCTCAGAGTTGGTACTTAGAGCTTTCTTCCCAGCTTGATCCCCTGGAAGAAGAGATGCTTGTTACTTAGACTGGTGGTAGAGATGCTTAGGCAAGGCCAGACACCCAGATATGGGCCATAGAGATGGCTCAGCGGGTAAAGGAATTTCCCACTAACTGATCTAACAACATGAGTTCAATTCCTCAACCTATATAGTAGAGGAAGAGAACAGACTCTTACAACTCATTTTTTTTCTCTGACCTCTACATGCGTGCTGTGGCATGTGTATGCCTCTTTAACCAACCAACCAAATAAATGTAATTTTAAGTAAAGATCCCATATACTTCACTAGGAGTATTTTAGATGTAAAGTTTGTGGTACATGCAGGCTAGGCTTTATTACTAAGAATCTGTATCTATTTAAAATGGGGTCTGTAGTGTTCAGCATAGGACTTACAAACTTGGGTGGACACTTTTTTCAAAGACAGAGGGGGATTTCCCAGATGCTAGGATACCAGGCAGAATGTACTTATAAGAAATCAACCTTCTAAATTTACCAAAATTCATTTTTTTACTGTCAATAAAAATGATGAACTATATTGGGATTAAAACTAATGATGTCCATCCTAAAAGATTTTGCAATGCAAAATTCTTTGGCTTAATGGATATTTAATTATTTGAATGGTAGAAATTACTACCAATTTTCAAGAGCAGAATCATACTCATAAAGCTTTATACATCATTTGAGCTGTCTTATTCTTTTAATAATTAAAAACAAACATCAAGAAACCAAACATGCAGGGGCTGGAGCACTGGCTGCTCTTCCAGAGGCTTTGGGTTCAATCCCCAGCACCCACATAGCAGCTCACAACTGTCTGTAACTCCAGTTCCAGAGGATCCAACCCCTTCCACAGACGTACACGCAGGCAAGACACAATGCACATACAATAAAATTTATAAATCATTAAAAAAAAGAAACAGAACAGGCTACATTCTTTTATATTAAAAGTCAACTCTGCAGGTTATAGGCTAATCTCAGCTTTCTAGAGGCAGGACTTACTGTCCTGTTCAGTCAAGAGTGGGAAGCAGATTTTATATAGTACATAAAAATTTAAGGTGAGAGTCCTTACTTTTAAAAATGGAAGTATTACAATGAAAAGACAAGGAAAGATTGTAGCACGCAACAACAGAGACCCTAAGTGCATCACCATTCTAAAAATCTGTCACCACTCATACAGGGGGACTCCCCTCCACTCGATGGTTCACTCTTGCTGCAGTTTACCTAATTTCTTCAGGTCACTTTCCACAGCAGTGAGTTTGTTGTCATAAGTCTGGTGAGATGTCTCCATGCCATCTGTGACATTGTCCATTTTCTCTACAACTAAGATTTGGGAAAAGAAAACATTAGTTTACTTATCTGCTCACGTTGGTTTCTCAGTTCCAAGACAAGATGATTTCATTATAGAAGAAAGCAGATTTGAAATACAAAGCTGAGATCAAATATGGAGGAAGCTGTTCTTTAGCAAAACAACTGGTCAAAAGCCCAGTGATACAACTTACTTGTCAGAAAAATCACATATCTGTAACTGTTTTTTTGACTTTGTAGTATCATGGAAGCTTTAGAAAGTATTTGGATTAACTTCTGACGTGTTCGAGTTCTCTGTCATGTATCAACTCCTCTGTTATTTTCTCCATGTGGAGACACACAACTCTGTCATCATTCACAAAGTTCTAAGACCTTTCAGCTCCTCATCATTCCTTGTAGGTGGGTACTCCACTGGCAAGGAACTGGCTTAGCTGGGTATGGTGGCACATTCTTCTAACCCAGCACTTGGAAGTCAGAGACAGGTTGTCTCTGCGAGTTGGAGGCCAGCAGAGTAACTTGGCTCAAATGTATATACAGGGATGTCTGAGAAGGCACTGAAAGTCACTCTTTGCTATTATGAGTTCTACCCCTAGACCTAAATCTATTTTCATTAATCAATGACAATTAAAATTATAACTTGTTAATTCCCCTGTCTAAATGATGATTCAATGGTTTAAAACATTAAAAAAAATTCTTGATTCTATAACAGGATAGTGATGCAGCTAAGCAAGGCTTCACCTCTGAGTTGTTCTCTGTGGTCAGGAATTCATGTTTGTTTCTAAGTGACTAATAGGCTATTTCTCTAGAAGTGACTTCCGTGATACCTATCCTCTAGCAGCTTGGCATTCAGCAGAGGCCTGGCTGTTATGCACTCATGTGTGTGTGTGTGGGGGGGGGGGTATACGTTTATTTGTTTTAGAGATGACATCTCACTATGTTGCCCAGACTGATCACCAGCTAAAAGTGACCTTGCAGAATTCCCTAAGATAGTAGTAGCCTGTTCCTTATTCCAGAACCTACACACCACGCTGTTATGGCTTGTTACTAAGATTATTTAGAGGTCCTTAACTTATGATGGAATTATGCCTGATAAACCTACTTTCAATTGAAAGTATCCCAAGTAAACAATGCAGTTACTTCCTGACTCGGCTGTATTAGCAGAACCATGTGCACAGGTCAACACACCCAGGCTATGAGTGTCTTTGTTATCAAAAAGGTTCTTTTGAATAATGATTTTATAAAAAGAATTTGTAGAAGCATGAATGCTTTGTGTAGTACTTTCAAGCTCAATGACACAGGTTTTACTACCTATCATGTGTTTTATCTATGCATGGCTATCTGGGGAGATGCTCCTGGCTCCTCTCAGGAAGCAGCCTGTATGTGACCCAAAAATGAACTTGCTCCTGGGATCCTGGAGCTGACCCTGGAGAAGCTCTTGCTGTTTTCCATCCAGTGCTCAGTCTGGCTGCAGTGAACTCCACGAAGTACCCTGACTGCTCTTCCTTATGAGCTTTTCCATGTGCTCTTCGCAGCCTACAGTCCTCATCCTTGGTTTGTCCTTTTCTCTTTGAAAACTGATTTAAGTCATGGAGGAGCATAATATACATCACTAGCAGGGGGGACAAAAACAAAATTGAAACCATGGTTTTTATTGAGTGTGTCCTGCCTCATACTATTATGACTTGACAAATAGGGAAAGCTGAAGACCATCTGCAGACGTATCTCTAGCTCTTAGCTCATTGTATGGTATTAAATATATAGTTATTATACCGTTTATTTTAAAAAGCGAGAATTTGCTGAGGCCTAGGAAACCTAGCTGAGCTAGAGGTTAAAGAGGGCAACATATAAGTCAACTAACCAGGGAGCTTCAGCATTAACTTGGGACAACACTTTGTTGAATTATTACTATTGTTTCTAAAATTGCCACACAGGAGCTGGAGAGACAGGACAGTGGTTTGGACTGAATTCTGCTGTAGAGGACTAGAATTCAGATCTCAGCACCCATATTAAGTGGCTCACAACTACTTCTAACTCCAGATCCATGGCATCTGACGCTCTCTTCCGGTCTCCATTGATACTACACACATGTATACATATCCACCTACATCCATATATATACTCATGACTTAAAAAAAAATACTACATGGACACAGAGGTCCATTTTCAACTTGGACCTTCAGGCTGTATGATAGGCATACATGCTCCTGAATCCTTGAAAATTTTGTAGATCAAAATACATTTTATACATTTACTAAAGCTAAATAAAATAAAATGTTTACAAGCTTAAACTCAGTTTTGACTTTCAGATAAAAACATATGTTTCATTCTGTCCTCAAACCACACACAGAATTTCAAGTCCCACCTCTTTCCTGGAAGCCAAAGAAATCTGAAATATGCTGACAGTTAGTTGCTTTCCACCCTCTCTAATTTTTCTTCCATTTTAGTTTATAAAAACACATAACTGGTGTGGACAGATAATTCAAGTGTACTTAGGATAAAGGGAATAATACTCTCACTTAAAAAGAAGAAAAAGAAGAAGAAGAAGGAGAAGGAGAAGAAGAAGAAGAGGAGGAGGAGGAGGAACAACAAGAACAAGAACAACAACAAAGCAACTGCTAATTTTGCTTTCCATGAGGAAAGCAAATGATGTGTCCTGCCCACAAGTGTTAATAAAGCAGCCCCACATGTGTATGTCTGTGTTTAAAAATAGCACCCTGGCCATAAACTGCAGGGCTGTGATGCTGGCAATGTGCAAGTGCATAAAAACCCAGGCTGACTGGAATCCAGAACTAATACTGCGCCAGTACACAGCATTCTCCTCAGTTCTCCCCCAATTTCCAGCTCAAAATTTCAACTAGGAGCATAATGGCTGCAGCTCCTGTCTCATCCTAGAAATCCTAAATCTATAAAGACCTGTTTCTAGATCATATTCTGATAACAAAAACAAAGAGGCAGCACAGAAGGGGTACCAACATTCTGGCTGTCGATGAGGCCCCTCAATTGAAAACTGTTTTCTGGTGTGGAAAACATCAGTGGCATTTCAGTTGGTGTGCCTGAAGACTCGCTCTCTTCACATGCTCACTGCATACTTCCCTAACAGCTGCCTGGGAATACCTTTACACTTTGCTACTATCCTTTGGCCTGGACACTAACCCCCTCCTGTTTTGTTTACACTCATTTCTTATGGTCTACCCCATGGTATTAAATTTTGTCTCTCTCTTGAATCTGGAACACATCAACTGAATCTTGGAATGACAATAACAACAGCCTCTTTGGTTTTATGATATGAAATAATAAGCGAAATTCCTAGTTTGGCTCTGTGCTGGACCGTCACTGCAGTTAGCTCCTATTACTACTGTTTTAAAGAAGAGGAAACTGAGTTTTAGACATAGTTAAGAATATTTCAGAATCACACAGACATAAAAGAGACGTCAGAGTAGGAGATGAACCTCTAAAATCCACATCTTCTTCGACTCTACACAGATTTTTCTTGAATATTTATTTTTTCAATCTGATTTCCCTTAATAAAGGAGAATCCCTAAAGGGTAAGCAATCATGGCTTTGGTCTATTTTCTTTAAAGTTATCATCAACAGATGTTTATTATGCATCTGGCATGGTGCTAAGTATTAAAGAAAGAGAGACAGACCATGGCTCCTCCTTGAGTCCAGGAACAAGATCAGAGCACAGAGCTCTCATGTACTGCTTCAAAATGCTTGTGCCGTACTGACAAATCAAGGTGCAGGGAGAGACATGCTCTCTTTCAACAGTTCCTAGGAATTCTACTATCAGCAGTTATACAACCTTGGAACTCATCCAAGACATTTCTACCATTAACACTATCTCAGGATTCATTACTGAGACAGAACATTATCCCAAGTTCTCATGCCATGCTTTGATGTGTCTGTGCCTCCCTCTTGTCCTCACTATGCCAGTAAAGCAGTGAGGTGTCAGACAGACAATGGTCAGGAACAGGAGGCAATGGAAACATGCTGATTGAGATTTGTGTCTTTCTTCATTCTAAGCATCTTAAGAAGAGCCTGCTGGGCAGGGTAATGGAATAGAATTTTCATGGTTAGGGACCATTCTGGGAGGAGTGTGACTTACCGAAGAACTTAAGACACGATGCTCTTCATGTAGGCTCACTGACTAATGAGTCTAGAGTGGAGGATGTATCAAATTGCAACTGTCCAAAACTATATTTTGAAACTTCCGAGGCTCATGGTCACACTCATTGTATAGACCACATCTGAATGACTAAGTGACCCTCCAGCTTGCTTGGCAAATTCTCAAGATGAAACTTCATTAGATCCTAACACATAGCTATGAAGGTACCATGAAAGAAGAAGCAAAAACGATTTTGAGGAAAACTGCAGAAACAGCCTTTGCCAACCCTGGTTAAGAGAGCTTGGTTTCCTTTCATCCTCTTCAGAGAGGTGCCTTCTTGGATAACTTTTACTGCATATTTTTCTTTCATTTAATGGAGAAGAACTTTTCCAGTCATCAAAGCGAGGGTCTGTGAAGGGAGGCTTGGGGCTTATCTTTCTGCCTCCTACAACACTGGGGTCACCAGAGTTTTATCAGTAAGAAAAGGAGTCTCTGCACATAAAGGGAAAGCGCATCTGGAGAATGTCAACTTTGAGTTCACTAAGCTGGTGTTGGTGACCACAAGTATATATCGCTGCTGCTGCTTCTTTTTCTTCTTCTCCTTCTCCTTCTCCTTCTCCTTCTCCTTCTTCTTCTTCTTCATCCTCCTCTTCCTCTTCCTCCTCCTCCTCTTCCTCTTCCTCTTCCTCCTTTTTTTTTAATCAGCAGAAGCCAGAGGAATGGAGAGAAAGGGTATCAAGATGCCATCTGCTCCCCAAATCTTTTCTCCCTTTACCCTGGTAAGGTTTCACTCACACAGCAGGCCAAGCTGACCTCCAGAATGTTAGGTGTCTGGGTAGTGCTTTGAAGGACAGCAATCTCCTATACAGATTGTCTCAGAGGTGCCTAAGTTCTTTGTCTTCATAGAAACCAGCTTCGGTCTTCATCTACTAATCTACTCGTGTGGCTGATCCCGGATACCTAATAAGTAAACTCTGACTTGTAGGTACGAGTTGGAGATTTCATAAATAAAAGGCAGTTTTTGTAAAAGCCTGTAGTTTGGGTGTTAAGCCAAACAAGACAGACACACTAGCCATGATGATATGGCTTAACAGGACCTAAAGTGAAGAAGCTCACCAGGGGAACAAATAGGAGGTTTTTCTCAGGGGTTTCTAGTGAGACATGAGAAGTAAGGAGAAGCCATTTAGGGTCCACAGGCCAGTGATCCAGCACATGGATATGGTAGAGCTATTCCAATATGGTGGGGAGGTAGACTGAGAAGGCAGCAAGTCTGGAAACTTGGGAGGAAAATCACCTCTACTTTAATCAGACATGGGAGGCCTGACCTTTTGTTAAGCAGATGGAAGTGGTGCTGCTGCCTGTTAAGTTCAATCTCTATAGGGCAGTGTTTTTATAGATGTTTACAAACTATGGCAACAGAACATGCTGTAGAAAAAAGCAGAAGTGTTAATCCCTGGGTGGGTGAGCCATGTCCCTGGAGAGCCTGAGTACTCTCCTCTGTCAGGAGCGCTTCCGTCAGTGACAACTGAGGGTTTCCTCAGAACCTATTAGAGACAGATAAGATGAAAACCAAATAGAGCATGAGGGAATGGCTGGGAAAAAGTGAGATAAAGCAACAAAGAGGGGAAAATCTTTTGAACACATAAAGGGCTGTCATGATTATGAAGTGAATCAAAACTGTCCCATCCATGGCTAAGATCTCAGAACACAAAAATGGAGTTCATGAGGTTCGTGAATTTTCCACCAGAATATCATAAACAGAAGAAGTGCCTAGCCCTGCAGACACCTGATGTGCCATGGTGGGGGGATACCCAAGGGGACCTCCACTCTCTCAGAGAAGAAGGAAAGAGGGGATGGGGGAGGGGAACTGGGAGGGGGACAGTGATTGGAATGTAAAGTGAATACTAATAATAAAACAAAGAAACAGACAGAAAAGAGACACAAAAATATAACAGTACATTAAAAACAAAACAACAAAAAACAATATCATAAATGTATATATATTGAACATACACCATTATTTTTGGCATTATTTTCTAAATAATGTAGTATAACAACTGTCTACATAGCATTTTCTTATATTGGGTATTTTAAATAATCTAGAAGTGACATGAAACATGTGGGAGGATGTATACAGGTTACATGTGCAAGCCCTGCACTAAGAAATGATAGCATCCAAACATTCCGAGATCCTTGGAGGGACGACCAAGAGACTCAACACTAATTCTCTATAGATACCAGGGTCAACTGTACAGCATACTTCCAAAGATAACGTTTCTGTGTTTAAATTTCACAGCCTCTTGCTATTTGGAGTGAAAAAAGAAAGATTGCTTACCTTTATATCCCAAAATGGCTACTGTGATGGTCAGTAAGGCACACAGAATGTATAATAATACAATCGAAAACTTCAGTGCCCAGTTATTTTTACATTTGGTACACTGTGTCCCCTCCTGAATACCTGCAAGAAGAGGTAGAATTTAATACTATTAAGTAAAAACACCATATCAAACAGTATCTTTGCTAACGCATATCTCAACTATTTTTCTTGATAGTGTTAGAACATACCCTGACAAAAAAGAGAGATAAGGAAGAAAAGTTTGGCTTGCAGATCAAGGCACCTCCATCATGGTACTGGAATCCCAGAGGCAGCTGGTCCCACTGCATCCAGGTCAGATGCAGATAGCAACGAAAGCTCATACTCAGCTCATTCTCTCCCATTTACACATTCCAGGATCCCTGCCTAGGCAACCATCATTTGCCTTGGGGATGGGTCTTCCCATTCCAATGAACCCCATCAGCCCAGTCTCTCACCGGCAGGCCTAGGGGTTAAGTGATTGCATACAAGGTGTTCCTGAAAGCTTGTCTCCTGGATGACCCCAGGTTGAAAATTAATACTAACCATGACAATGATTTGGATTTAGATACCATTAGTAACAAGAGTTTTACCATATGCCTTCCTATACCATGAAAATATTCTGAAATTAAAATCACCATTGCAGCAATTCAGTCTATCAATATTATATCATGTTGTCATAGTTACAACTCCAAATAACAGTCTACTATGATAATCAAGCATTTTTTTTTCTTTTTACTTATTCTTCTTTCATACAGAACATCCTGAACACAGGTTCCCCTCTCTCTACTCTCCCAGTTCACGCTACCCACCTCCCCTCTTCTCTGCTCCTTAATTTCCCTTCAGAAAAGAGCAGCCTTCCTAGGGATATCAACCAAACATGGTATAACAAGATATAAAACTAGGTACAAATCCTCATATCAAGGCTGGATGAGGCCACCTAGTAGGAGGAAAAGGGTCCCAAGAGCAGGCAAGAGTCAGAGACGCTCCCACTCCTACTGTTAGCAGTCCCACAGACACCCTACACTAAACAGTGACAGCATGTATGCAGAAGACCTAATGCAGACCCACACAGGCTCCGTGATTGTTCCTCCAGTCTCTGTGAGCTCCTAGGAGCCCTGCTGAGTTGATTCTGTGGGTTGTATTCTTTTTATTTTTATTTTTTTGTGGTTTTCTTTCTTTCTTTCTTTCTTTCTTTCTTTCTTTCTTTCTTTCTTTCTTTCTTTCTTTCTTTCTTGCTTTCTTGCTTTCTTGCTTTCTTGCTTTCTTGCTTTCTTGCTTCCTTCCTTCCTTCCTTCCTTCCTTCCTTCCTTCCTTCCTTCCTTCCTTTTATTACTAGATATTTTCTTTATATACATTTCAAATGCTATCCCGAAAGTCCCCTATACCCTCCCTCCGCCCTGCTCCCCTACCCACCCACTCCCGCTTCTTGGCCCTGGCGTTCCCCTGTACTGGTATCCTTGACCTTTCTGGATCCTACAGTCCTTCCTCTCCCTCTTCTGCTACTTTGTGTGTATGGAGGTCTGTAGCCAATAGCTTGTAGAAGATGGTTCTGCCTATTTGCATTGTGGGTCCTGGGGACCACACTCAGGTAACCAGGCTAGGCAGTGAGTGCCTTTACCTGCTGAGCCACTTAGCTGGTCTTACAGTGATAATTTGTTAATAAACACTTCTATTGTACAAAAATACTTAAAACAACCAGATTTTCTTGTTTCTACATTATTTCAAACAACAGTTAAAAACTAGACTCTGGACTTAATGCTTATTGTGGAAGTGTGTTAAATTGTTCTCTTTATTTTTAAAGGTTAAATCTAACTCTTGGCTGTTAAAGCTGATAGTAACATAATATAATATCAGACCAAAAAGGAGTATTTACACCCTAGAAATGAGCATTCTACAAAGTAGTCCCTTTTACCACTCCCTACAAAAACCTTTGTTTTATTCACATGCTATTGATTGTAATATACTAGAATATATAGAAAAAAACCCCATGGTTTTATCATCAAATGTTCAATATAAAAGTATTTTCTGTATCACAGGTATACAAAACAGGCAGTAAATATTAGTTGAGTTATCACAGGATTCTGAGTAGCCACTACAGGAAAAAAAATGGAAAAATTTTTATGAAAACAAAATTTCATAAATAATTTTAATGAAATGAGGTACATTTTAATTGTGTATAGTTTAACTCTGAAAAAAAAAAGAGCCCAGTTTACATGGAAAAAGCAGCACTCAGGCTGCAAGAGACTCTAGAAACTAACCCAGGAAGAGCTAACTTTCCATCTGACTGATTAGAAAAGTAGAAGACAAAGACTTCGGGAGTTTTAATGTGAAGCTCATATTGCATGGAGGTCGTGTTATCATGGTGGGACAGTCCTCATTTGCCTAAGCTGCCTCTTTGCCTGTTGTACTCCTAGCATCTCACAGGGGGGACAGAACATACAGTACTGATATAAGACTACATTCACAACTTCTGATGGCAGCCATGAAGCTGTCGTGAAAGCTTCTCTTTTCGTTTGTTGTTTTATGTCTTTCTCCAGTGAAGAGCTCTTCAGCTGTGTTTACTGCAAAATGAGGATAAGCACAATGTGGTAACAACAGCTGAAGCTTGGCTCTCAGGGTTCAGCCACCCCTCTAGTGTTCTGTGCCACAGGCGGGAGGGAGCCCAATCTGTCGTTTTCATGTCTTATGCAGCATTCTCAAGCTTTGGTGGGCACCAGAATCACTTGAAGGGTTCATTATCACAGACTCTCTGGCTAAGGGGGTCTGAGAAAGGCATTTGAGAGTGTGAATGTCTAACACCCCAGGAGATCAGTTTCTCAAAATTGAAAGGCCTTCCCATATTATACTTTTAAAATGCAGATTCCAATCCAATAAAGCTGAGAGAGGAGCCACATTTAGCAAGGTACAGGTGATATCACCTGAGGACCACAATCTAAGGGATGGGGAGTTTCAGTCAGAAGCTGAACATGACCATAAGCTACCAATTTGTTGGTGGCTTTTAGATGAAGCTGTAAAATCAATTCCTACAAGGAAAGGGGATAACATTTGAAATGTAAATAAAGAAAATACCCAATTTAAAAGAAAAGGAAAAAAATCAATTCCTTCATCAAACACATGTACAATAAATCAGTTTTTTTTTTTCATAATTTACCCTTGGGTGGGAAATGGTATTGCCTAGAGACAGGGTCTTTCGGTAAACCAAAACTCACCATTTAGTCAAGCTGGCTGGCTAGTAAGCATTAAGGCTCTGCCTGGCTCTATCCCCATGCTGGGCTTTCAGGTACATACAACCATGTCTAGCTTTTTACATGGGTGCTAGGGCTTCAAACTTGAGTCCTCATCCCTGCAGAACAGCCACTCTCATTCACAGAGCCACCTCCCCAGTTTCTACCTTACTTCTTTAATACCCATTTCTGAGTCTCAGTGCTGTCTCTTGTCCTTTGCTGCCTTACTTCTTTAATACCCATTTCTGAGTCTCAGTGCTGTCTCTTGTCCTTTGCTACCTTACTTCTTTAATACCCATTTCTGAGTCTCAGTGCTGTCTCTTGTCCTTTGCTGCCTTACTTCTTTAATACCCATTTCTGAGTCTCAGTGCTGTCTCTTGTCCTTTGCTACCTTACTTCTTTAATACCCATTTCTGAGTCTCAGTGCTGTCTCTTGTCCTTTGCTACCTTACTTCTTTAATACCCATTTCTGAGTCTCAGTGCTGTCTCTTGTCCTTTGCTGCCCTGGTGACTACATCTGCAAAACACATCTCCAACTTCCACCCAAATATGTACTATTATCCAACCTGCACAGGTAGTTAAACTAAAAAATATCTTGAATGTGTGTCTTCAACTTATTCTTCAGTTGACAAGTACCCACTGATCTTCCAATAGAGGATTTTCATCACCATCATTACCAACTGCTTTCCTGGTGTTCGGTGGATTCCAATAACTCAGTACCAAGTTCTGAAGTGAGTCCTTTATGGGGAACATTTGGAATCCAAGGAACAAGGTGCAAAGAGGTCTAGCAGAGAGAGCTTAGATGCCATCTTACACATAGCACAGCCAGGGTTCTGACGTGAGTCAGCTTCGACAAGCCTCCATCTCTGCACCCTCTGCTCATCCTTTCTCTTCCCACTGCCACTGTCTTAGTGTGAGATCTTTACCCGCAATGGAGACTTTCTTTTCCATTCCCACTATAACCTAGCCTCACCCTCTGCTAAAAATATCACTGTCCTCATGACCTTTGCCAAGAAGGAAAAGACAAAAACAACTTTTAATGCTTCACGCTTAATTAAAAGATGAACAAGCAAATGAACACAAACACCTATAAACTTCCAGCTCAAAGTGTCTGTAATCCAGTGGCTTAAGATAAATTTGGGTTATTGCGATGGCTTAGTAGGTAAAGCCAACTGCACATGGTTCCTGACTTTGCTTCCCAGTTGTCACATGGTAGGAGAGATCCAATTGTGACTCCCACAGGTTGTCCTCTGACTACCATTTTGCACATGTGCACAAGCACGAGCATGCACATACTCATAAATAAAACATAAAAATTAATTAAAATAAAGCCTCTTAGATTCAGAGGATGTGAAAGCACTATAAAGCTTAGAGAGAAAGAATTTTAAGTATACCTGCAAACATGACACATTCCATGTTGAGAAAGAACACATTGGTTTTGGTGGCAAATGCAAGATAGGAAAATAGACACGCAGATGTTGGACCAATTTTCTGCAGAAAGATTAGATGATGCTGAGGCTTTGGAGGGTGTCATTTTCTAGGGTTTTGAGGCTTCAGGGTGACTTCTTACCTTTTACAAGAAGGCTCTTGGAAGATTTGGTTGGAGAGATTATGATAAACAACAGTGTAGTACAGAGGTCTAGTCAAGTGTCACTGTGCTACTGATGGGAAAATGAGGCCCAGGAAGGTGAATCGAGATTAAAACACAAGTGTCCTGACTGTATCACAAACATCTGTCCTTCTTGTCCTCTGTGTGATAGCACTGGGTTGCCATTAGGCGTCTTTACATGTGGGATGCACAAAGATCTGCTCCCAGACAGCATGCCACAGGCCTACATTCCAAAGAACAGGGGTACTTCCTGGCAGTGTGCATTTCTCACTGCTGACTATCAGCATTAACCAATATCAGATGGAACTGCCTGGCCTCCCTTTCCATTTGACACACTTTCTCTGGCTTGTTTTTTTCTCCCTCAGGAGACTTATTTTTTAATAAGAACTTTGTTTTATCTTTCCTTCTCTGCCCTCTCCCAGGACGACATCTGGCTAAACATATGGATGCCTACTACAAAGGCCCCGCAGGTTCCTGGTGCTGGGGGACCTCTTCTTCCTTGAACCTAGATAGTCACAAAAAGCCAAACATTTGAGAGAGATATCCCCCTGTTACCAGCCTTTGTAGTGTTTGTTTACTTAGCATTACTTTCCAGAGACTAGGGACTTTGTTCCCATGGGGGCCGGGGAGGTGGAGGAAGAGCAGCAGGACCAATCTGCAGAATGCTGTGCATCATAGATTTCAGTTCAAAGTGGAGCAACATTACCCCTTACCACCAAGGGGTCTAGCTTCTTGAAAAGCCTGCCCCAAACAACACATTTGCAATGCAGCTGGCTACAGGCAGAAAGGGCCTTTAGGGTCCATGTTTTCCCACTGGCTATCCTCTGGAGCTACCTCCACTTCAGTCCATTTTATTTTGGCTCATGGTTCCAATGCATTTTACAGTGCTCAAATCTTTATTATTCAAAAACCTTTGGGGGCCCCATGAAGCCTGAATCAGTCTGTCAGCCTAGTGAGCTTGAACAGCTCACTGAAGGAAAACCTGACAATTTGGTCTCCAGTGTCTATACTTAAAAGTTCTCTCTGTTGTCCTGTTTCCAATAACAAGTTTCAAGGAAGAATGGGATGGGGTGGGGCAACCAACCAGGGGGTGGTTAGCTGGTTGCAGGAATAACTGACATACCTCAAGAATGCCAGTACAGAGGGCCAGAGGAATTCACCAGTAAAGAGAATTCCTTTTGGCTGTGGTTCTCCATAAAGAGCCCTCCCAAGTGTTGTGGTTCAGGCTCCAGCCCAGTGTGTTTTTCCAAATTTTTTGAGAAGTCCAAAAAAAAAAAAAAAAAAAAGAAAGAAAAAAGAAAAGAAAAAGTATTCTCTTATCTATTGTGTTTGCCTTCTACGTGTATCACCAAAGATGAACTTGTTCATTAAGCAGGATCCACTCTGATTGAGGCTCTTCTTCAGAGGTAGAGGTTGCACTGTGAGCACCGTGGAGCAATCTAGGTCATTTTAATTACCTCAAGTGTCTTTTGTTGGGTGGTATCATTGTCAAGACCATGTGGCCAAAAAGAAGCATCACAAAGTTGGTAGATTGCAAAATCCCAAAGACCACAGGTTTTTGTATTTATTTATTTATTTATTTATTTATTTATTTATTTATTTATTTTGTGTGTGTGTGTGTGTGTGTGTTGGAATACAGATTCTTTTTTTTTTCACTTTTTTCTTTTTTTATTTCTTCTTATTTTTTTTATTAGATATCTTCTTTATGTACATTTCAAATGCTATCCCCATTCCTAATTTCCCCTCTAAAAAATCCCTTTGAATTGAACTTTTCATGTGTCTTTTCCATAGTTACTAATCTATTGCCTGGTGGCATATATTCCCATAAGCCTAGGAGAATGACTTGGTTCTAATAGTGAAAACTGATAAGTCAATAAATATCTATGCATAATTATAATTGTCCTCTACAGCAACAAAACAAGAGTTAACATCCTGGCTAGCTACTCAACTGTTATGAAATCACAAAAGATTACATGCCTGAGCCTTTCATCCCACAAACAGTTAGCTTGTCCTCATTACACAGGTCATTTAGTATGTGACACAATATGAACTTTGTTAGTGGATTTTTTATTAGTAAGTGATTTTGTTTCCTAAATGTAAATCTTAGTGCTGGACACCTTACTATGCCAAGTTTCTCTGTGACATGAGGAATCACAAAAATAGACTCACGACAAGAAGTGACAATGAAGTCACTTTCTGTACAAACAAGCAGCACTTCTCTCAGCAATGCTATTCATGAAAGTATACCCAAACCAGAGAAAATGATTAGCTATAAGACAGCTTTATGAGTAAATCTTTCCATATTTATTATCAGTTTTTGGTAGTCGTCTACGTGTTTACCAATAGTATAGTTTATTTCTTTATTTTTCATATACATAAAAAGAAGAGCAGTGGCTCTGGTTTGGCTTTAATTTTTTTAAAGAGTAAGTATTATTTGTTTAAGATTTATAATTTATATCCTGCCTTTATTTTCTTTTTCTTTCTTTCTTTCTTTCTTTCTTTCTTTCTTTCTTTCTTTCTTTCTTTCTTTCTTTCTTTCTTTTTTTTTTTACAAAGAACTGCTATAGGCAAAATCAGATGTAATAGTCCCACTCAGAATATAGAGTATCTGCCAGAATGTACAGTGTCTCAAAACAACACCATTATTTTCTCTTTGTGGTTTTTATATAATAAGAATTCTTTATCAGATGGGCTGTCCACAAATGCTTTCAATTCTGAGCAGAAGATTTTTCTGGCTGCAGAGGTCATCTCTTCCATACCCTCTCCTAGCTGGTCCCCTCACTCCTGGCTGCATTCCTGGCTGTTTCATTCTTCAGCACAGAGTGAATGGACGATGGATTCCAGCAGTCCTGACAGCTTCATTATTTGGCACTACTATGCAGTGTCCTTCTGTGATTAAGCTCTGAATCTTTGCATGGAAAGAGCTCTGATGATCAGGCTCCAGCTTGAGCCACAAGAGCCTGCCACACAATTAAGACAGATACACACCATGCATGTACTTGGAGAGAGGCTGACAGACATTTTCTTGCAAACACAAACAGGAATTGCTAAGAATGATTGCTATTTCTGGGGACCCAATATGGGCCAAACTCTCCCTCCTTGCTGCTTGCAATTCCTCTAATAACCCCAGAGAGCAGGGTTAATCCCACCCTCAGTTTACAGATTTTAGAAAAGTGGACGGTCAAACAAGTAGAGTTTTCCAAACCATGTCACAGAGCTGGGACTTGGGAATAGCTCTGTCACACATTCTTCAAACTTGCTTACTTCTAGAAAAATAATTTTAAAAAAGCCTAACTAGCTAAATCACAGGACTAACTAGCTAAATCACAGGACTAACTAGCTAAATCACAGGACTAACTAGCTAAATCACAGGCCTAACTAGCTAAATCACAGGAGCTGGTGGGTTAAATGTGGACAACATGCATCCTGTCAGGATAAAGCAGCACAGAACATTTCGTGTGTTGAGAGAGAAGCTTTTTCAGATATGAAAAATAAAACTTATCCCTAATTAACTACCACAGATCCCAGGGGCTTCTGCAGGCTGTAATTCTCTCTTGCTATGTTGACATACCTGAGCAGTAAGCAAGACAATTCTATCATAAATAAATATTCATTGTTCCATGAAATTTCAGGATCAGCTATGAAGGTCTATGGTCAAGAAGGCTTGTTGACCCCTCCTGTAGGATAAGCATGTTGCCCTCCCTCAAGGAAGGCAGTATTTTGTGAAAAGGGTACAGTGGGGTGAAAAGGTAACTCTGTAATTTCAAGGCAAACTATGAGGCATGTAGAGGCCTCCAGAAGCTTAGCCTGGAAACCAGATCAAGTCAGTCACCTCTAGAAGGTTTTCTTTCTAAAACTGAGTACACGGAGATAAGACTCGAAAACACCAGCCTCCAAAGTCCTGAACAAATGCTAGTGGTTCAAGCTTGCAGGAACTAAGCACACACAGCAAAAAGGTAAAGGGCTGGGGGTTACTAATGGTGATTAGAAGATTAATTGTGTCTAGCTTCTTAATCTCCTGAAAACCAAAAAACCAAAAACCAAAAACCTAGCTGGAGTACACTGTCAAATAAATTCTCCCCCTTACAACAGTCAGGGTACTAAGGAAAGAAAGATGGTTTCCTGCCCATCTCCTTCACATTGACTGGAAACAGTTCTCAGGTGCAGAGATTTCAAAGTCTCCTATCTACCTTTGTGCCTGTCCTAGCAGGTAAGGAGTGACAGAAGGATCCCCTGGTCCCGGAGGCCAGGGTGTAGGCATCCTGGGACAGGTGCATGGATGTCAACAGTCAGCTCCAGAGTGTGCACTAGTCCCTGGCTCAGCTGGGCTGCTCCACCAGAAGCTGGCTCTCAGGTACAGGTAGGAGTGGTGGTGGGGCTGGGGAAGGAATGGGAAACACGCCTTTCCCAGACAGTGTCAATGGCAACTTTCCACCGCAACTTAGTTCTCCACATTCAGCATTCATCAAGCTCAAAGGAACAAGTCAGAGGGTGACATGAAAGCCCACGGTTCCCTGCTTGCCTCTAGTGTTGCTGCCTTACCAAGTGTCACTTTGAGGCAGCTGAAGGACTCAGAGAATGATGACAGGGCACAACTGAACAGGATTAACCTTAGTTAATGACAGGTTCTCTGCCGTTGATGGTGGAAACTGCTCTCTCTCTCTCTCTCTCTCTCTCTCTCTCTCTCTCTCTCTCTCTCTCTCTCTCAGGTGTGTGCACTTGGAAGTCACAGGAAGACATTCAATATCTTTCTTATTTCAACTCCCCCTACTCCTTTAAGACAGGGTGCCACACTGACCCTTGAGGTCACAGTTTCAGCTGTCCAGTGAGCTGCTGTAACCCACCTGTCTTCACCCCATAGTGCTGGGGTTATGGGTGCAGGCTCACATTCATGCCTGTCTACTTGCACAGCAAGTGCTCTTCCCCACTGAGCCATTTCTCCAGCCCCACATTTGTTTCTTCACAGATCAGGAAAACTCGTATTTTGATGAAAGGGGAGGAGGCTTCAATATGAATGAAAATAACAAGCCTGGCAGACATTTTTCATTCCTCTATGAACATTTTCTTTTCTTTTTACAAGAGGAAGGACACTTAGAATTGGGACGAAAGAAGCCCAGACAGTGACAGACTCTACAGCTGGTGTCCATTCTAGCTTGCACTGGATATACTTTAGTTCAGAACCTTAATGGGAAACAAGTCAGCCAACTTAAAATGATCCAAGTGAGGGAAGGTTGGCTAACTAACAACAGGGAAAGTACAGCTTGGCTTCCCTGAGGATGGCCATCCAGTTCATCAGGCACATATTTGTTATTAAAGCTGAACAAAGGGCAGAGGGGGGAAGAAGCATTTTGGGAAAGACAATTATGATTTTCTTTTCTTGTCTTTTTTTTTTAGTTAATTTATTTATTTTATGTATATGAGTACACAGTGTAGCTATACAGATGGTTGTGAGTCTTCATGTGGTTGTTGGGAATTGAACTTAGGACCTCTGCTCGCTCCAGGCAACCCTGCTCGCTCTGGCCCAACGATTTATTTATTATTATAAATTAGTACACTGTAGCTGTCTTCAGACGTATCAGAAGAGGGTGTCAGATCTCATTACAGGTGGTTGTGAGCCACCATGTGGTTGCTGGGATTTGAACTCAGAACCTTTAGAAGAGCAGTCAGTGCTCTTATCTGCTGAGCCATTCTACCAGCCCCAACAACTATGATTTTCAAGACAAAAGAATGAAACTGGAAATTAAACAAAAAGCCACTCAACAGAAACATTAGAAGGCACATAGCCAATTATAACCAAATGACAAGTAAAGTGGAACATCTTGACTTATTAAATTTTCCACACCAAAGAGTTCCTTCCTGAGTTGCAGAGACAAAGTTTGGAGCTACGACAAAAGGAAGGACCATCCAGAGACTGCCCTACCCGGGGGTCCATCCCATAATCAGCCACCAAATGCAGACACTATTGTATATGCCAGCAAGATTTTGCTGAAAGGACCCCGTTATAGCTGTCTCCTGTGAGGCTTTGCCAGTGCCTGGCAATTACAGAAGTGGATGCTCACAGTCATCTATAGAATGGAACACAGGGCCCCCAATGGAGGAGCTAGAGAAAGTACCCAAGAGCTGAAGGGGTCTGCAACCCTATAGGTGGAACAACATTATGAACTAATCAGTACCCCCAGAGCTCGTGTCTCTAGCTGCATATGTAGCAGAAGATGGCTTAGTCAGCCAGCATTGTGAAGAGAGGCCCCTTGGTCTAGCAAACTTTATATGCCTCAGTACAGGGGAACGCCAGGGCCAAGAAGTGGGAGTGAGTAGGTAGGGGAGCAGGGTGGGGGGAGGGTATAGGGGACTTTTGGGATAACATTTGAAATGTAAATGAAGAAAATATCTAATAAAAAATTAAAAAAGAGTTCCTTCTTAATACAGTTAACATTTAGAAATGTGTTGAAAAGTGAAATAACTAAAAACACACTTTTGTATATACATATGTGACTTCCTTTAGATAGATGCACAAATCAAATGTATAGTTTCCCATAGATTTTTCAGCAGTATGGCTGGAGCTACGTGCCACTTGACTGGTGAAAACCTACTGTTTGTCTATTTGTACAGATCCATGGTCCCAAACTTTACATACATATCTTGACATTGGCCACACTGAACCTTGTAAATGAACATACAAGTTGCAGCGGAATTTTACTTTTTAGAGAGCTGGCTAAGCATTTGCCAGCACACTACTCAGACTGGTGCAGCCGAGCTGGGGTAGAGAATCCCTGCAATGGGGCTGGTGAGGCAGCTCAGCTGGCAAAGTGGTCCTGGGCTTGATCCCGAGAACCAACATAGAGAACCACATGTATGTATGTATGTACACAGATAGACAGACAGACAGACAGACACACACACACAGACACTCTCTCTCTCTCTCTCTCTCTCTCTCACACACACACACACACACACACACACACACACACACACACACACGCACACATGCACACACGCACACACGCAGAGGGGGGGGGGCACAAACACTCTCTCTGTGTCCGTCTCTGTTTTTCTGTCTCTGTCTCTCTAAAGAAGTACTTGCTCTGAGGGATTCCCTGGCTAGGCATGGGTTGACAGACCATGGATAGGACTGAAATGTGACTTAGCTGGAGTGTCTCCTGTCTGGGGATGCCCAGCTGCCCAACTCTACAGTTGGAAAAGTGACTCAAACTTAAGTCCTACTGATTTAAGTTGGGCCAGTGGTGTCCTCTTTACAAACATAAAGACAGCACATTTCAACCTCTTGCTCCAACACACTGTGCCCAGTCCTGAAGAGGAACTGAAAGAGAAGGGATCAGTGACTCCCAACACTTCCATTCCTAAGTGAGGGCTAAAAGGAAGCCCAGACTTTGCAGCTCTTGCTACTATGCAATGTTCTTTCCTGTCAGAAGGCAGGTGTGTTCAAGTGGCAAGGCTGGTCAAGACAAGCAGCATAGAAATGCAACTGCTGGCTGTCCTACTGCTGCAGTCTATCACCTCCAACAGCACCGGGGGAGAAAACAGCAGCCAATAAATGACACCTAATAAAGATTATACATTAAAGTTGAAGGGAAAACCCCACGCACCACTGTTGTTATGACAGGGCTTATAAAATCCAAGCACTAATTTTCTATGATCCACTGGACCTGAGTGACTGTGTGAACACACATTTCCTGTGTTTTATCTGCAGGAGTAATGTACACAATTTGAACTTTGTGGCTGTTGAGCTTGGTGGAAAACTTCCTTCCACTTTTGCTTACTTCCCAGGAACACAGCATAGCTGGGCACAAAGTGTGTAAGAGAAGTGTTTATCCAGGCACTGCTGGGAAAGCCAGGGCTCTAGGGGCCCCTTTGTGTGGGCAGGGCTTCTTTTGCTATAGGGGTCCAGAGCAGGATGAAAGGGGTTACAGAGCAGAGACTGAAATGGTTTTTCTTTTGGAAAAGAGCAGTGTTGTGATTATCTAGACCCAGTTGGAGGAAAGGAGAGCTTTGACAGCAAGAAAGGGAAACAGGATCACAGAAACACTGGAAGATTTCCACCAGCTGCTGGCAACCTTCCTTCCTTTTCCTTTTCCTTTTCCTTTTCCTTTTCCTTTTCACCACCCTCCCTCCCTCCCTCCCTCCCTCCCTTCCACTTTTTGCATGAGGGTGTAGGTGCATATGCCTGTGTGTAGACATGCAGAGGCCAGAGGTCATTGTTGTGTATTTCCCTGCCATTCTTCACTTTTAAGACTTTAAAATGTTTATTTATGTATGTGCCTATTTGTGCCACAGAGTCCAGAAGAGAGTGCTGGATATGTTTGATTGAGACAGTTACAGGCATAAGCCAACTAACATGGGAACTCAGTTCCAGGTTTAACAAGTATTCTTTTTTTTTTTTTTAATATATATGTGTGTGTGTATGTGTGTGTGTGTGTATATATACACACACACACACATACATACATACATACATACATACATATTAGATATTTTCTTCATTTACATTTCAAATGCTATCCCCTTTCCTAGTTTCCTTTCCAAAAATCCTCTATTCCCTCCCCGCTCCTCCTGCTTTCCAACCCACCCTCTCCCGCTTCCTGGCCCTGGCATTGCCCTATACTGGAGCATAGAACCTTCACAGGACTAAGGGCCTCTCCTCCCATTGATGACCGACTAGGCCATCCTCTGTTACATATGCAGCTAGAGACACAAGTCCCAGCATGTGCTTTCTTTGATTGGTAGTTTAGTCCCAGGGAGCTCTGGGGATACTGGTTAGTTCATATTGATGTTCCTCATAGCTATAGGGCTGCAGACCCCTTCAGCTCCCTGGGTACTTTTTCTAGTTCCTTCATTGGGGACCCTGTGCTCCAACCAATAGATGACTGTGAGCATCCACTTTTGTATTTGCCAGGCACTGGCATAGCCTCACAGGAGACAGTTATATCAGGGTCCTTTTAGCAAAATCTTGTTGGCATCTGCAAGTGTCTGTATTTGGTGGTTGTTTATGGGATGGATCCCCAGGTGGGGGTTGTTTATGGGATGATCCCCAGTCTCTGCATGGTCCTTCCTTCCATCTCAGCTCCAAACTTTGTCTCTGTAACTCTCCTTACATGGGTATTTTGTTCCCCCTTCTAAGAAGGATCGAAGTATCCACACCTTGGTCTTCCTTCTTCTTGAGTTTCATGTGTTTTGCAAATTGTATTTTAGGTATTCTGAGCTTCTGGGCTAATATCCACTTATCAGTTAGTGCATATGATGTGTGATCTTTTGTGATTGGGTTACCTCACTCAGGATGCTATCCTACAGACCCATCCATTTGCCCAAGAATTTCATAAATTCATTGTTTTTAATTGCTGAATAGTACTCCATTGTGTAAATGTACCACATTTTCTGTATCCATTCCTCTGTTGAGGGACATCTGGATTCTTTCCAGCTTCTGGCTATTATAAATAAGGCTACTATGAACACAGTGGAGCATGTGTCCTTATTACAAATTGGAACATCTTCTGGGTATATTCCCAGGAGTGGTATTGCTGGATCTTCTTCTGGTAGTTCTATGTCCAATTTTCTGAGGAACCACCAGACTGATTTCCAGAGTGGTTGTACAAGCTTGCAATCCCACCAGCAATGGAGGAGTGTTCCTCTTTCTCCACATCCTCGCTAGCATCTGTTGTCACCTGAATTTTTTTGGGGGGAGGGGAGGGTTGAGACAGGGTTTCTCTGTATAGCCCTGGCTGTCCTGGAACTCACTTTCTAGACCAGGCTGGCCTCGAACTCAGAAATCCACCTGTCTCCGCCTCCTGAGTGCTGGGATTAAAGGCATGTGCCACCACGCCTGTCACCTGAATTTTTGATCTTAGCCATTCTGACTGGTGTGAGGTAGAATGTCAGAGTTGTTCTGATTTGCATTTCCCTGATGACTAAGGATGTTGAACATTTTTTCATGTGCTTCTCAGCCATTCGGTATTCCTCAGGTGAGAATTCTTTGTTTAGCTTTGTAGCCCATTTTTCAAATAGGGTTATTTGGTTTTCTGGAGTCCAACTTCTTGAGTTCTTTATATATATTGGATATTAGTCCCCTATCGGATTTAGGACTGGTAAAGATCTTTTCCCAATCTGATGGTGGCCTTTTTGTCCTATTAACAGTGTCCTTTGCCTTATAGAAGCTTTGCAATTTTATGACGTTCCGTTTGTCAATTCTTGATCTTACAGCACACGTCATTACTGTTCTGTTCAGGAATTTTCCCCCTGGGCCCTATCTTCAAGCCTGTTCTCCACTTTCTCCTCTATAAGTTTCAATGTCTCTGGTTTTATGTGGAGTTCCTTGATCCACTTAGACTTGAGCTTTGTACAAGGAGTTAAGAATGGATCAATTCACATTCTTCTACATGCTAACTGCCAGTTGAACCAGCATCATTTGTTGAAAATGCTGTCTTTTTTCCACTGGATGGTTTTAGCTCTTTTGTCAAAGATCAAGTGACCATAGGTGTGTGGGTTCATTTCTGGGTCTTCAATTCTATTCCACTGATCTACCTGTCTGTTACTGTACCAGTACCATGCAGTTTTTATCACAATTGCTCTGTAGTATAGCTATAAGGATCAGCAAGTATTCTTAACTGCCTGTTGTATTATTTTTTCAAATTTTATTTATTTATTTATTTATTTTTGTTTTTTTCAACAGGGGTGTAGCCCTGTCTTTCCTAAAACTCACTCTGTATACCAGGCTGCCCTCAAAGTCACAGAGATCTGGCTGCCTCTGTCTCCTGAGTGTGCCACCATTGCCTGGAACCTCTCTTTTAGTTTTTGAGACAGATTTCTCAGTTGGCACTTATCACTTTGGTTACACTGCTTGGCTAGCATGGCCCAGGAATCACCCTGTCTCCCTCACTACTGCCCCTTTAGTATAGACATGTCCCATACCTTTCACTTGGGTTCTAAGGATTGGAACTCAGACCCTCATTGTTGTGTTGTGAGCGCTTTACCAACGGAATCATCTGCCCAGCCTCCAACAATAACTTTTATCCTAAGAAGTCAGAGAACTATGTTTTGCTCAGTGTCACCTAGAAATGATGCCTACTATTTCTGAGCCTGTTTTAGAGGAAAGAGGAAAGAAATGAGCCCAGCATCATGTAAAAATCCTTGGACATGCAAGGCAGAGTTAATCAAAGAGGGCAGGTGTAGAAATGAGTATTGACTTAGTATCCCATGGAGAATCCCTATACTAAGGTTGTTCCTGTATTTATTTGGTGTGTGTGTGTGTGTGTGTGTGTGTGTGTGTGTGTGTACATGGATGTGCATACATCTGCTGGAAATTGAACACGATTGCATTGTGCATGTTGGACAAGTGCTGCACCAATGAGATGAAGCCCCAGCTCAACATTAAGGTTTTGTTATCTATTACACCTGGTTGGTGAACAGGATAGCTCTCCTCTTACTAGTCTCTCACCCAGGTACTACCCATTAGAAACCTTACACAGTGCACTTCTGTTTGTCTTTCTATTTACAGGAGCTGGGTTTGGACACAATATTCAGCTAGGGTCTCAAGTTGTATACAATCTCAACTGCCCTCCCTCCACCTGCCTTTAACAAACAAACAAACAAACAAACACCCAGAAAATATAATGAATGAAGAAACCAAATAGATGCTATGAATTAATTCATTCACTCATTTACTTATTGGCAGTGAAGGGGCTCACCTCCCAACCCCCACCAGGGCTTTAGATACGTTAGGCAAACATTCAACCATAAGCCATACCCCAAGCCCTGATGCCCTTAATTACTATTGCAGTATACTGTAATGTATAACAACTTTAACTGCATTTGCTTCTATTAAGTCAATCATCACAGTCCAGAATTCACTTAGCCAAAGCTGAGAGTGAATCATCTAAACCTTCTAAATTGGTCAAGCGCAGGCAACATGTTGGAGAGTGCTCTTGAAAGGATGGTATTTAATGACATTGGATAATACAATTCATCCAAAACAGAGCATTTGGTGACATGCCTAGAATTTTCTGCCATGGAGATAATTAGTATTGGGACACTGCAATGTCATGCTGCCCCATAAATTTGAGAGGAACCTTCACAGCAACTCTCCAGAGACCAAAGCCACATAGGAGTGCAGATTGTCTGTTGGGAGAACACTTATATTTTCTCTCATTTTAAATTTCCATTTTGATGAAAAATAAGAAATTTCTGTGCATTTGCATTGCTATGTCATCCTAGTTATTCAAGCCCACATTACTTATCAAATGCAGGTTGTATTTAATATTTCTGATTTGCATACTCTTCATCCATGCTCAGTGACAAATTCTCAGTGTCAGGGACATGCTGTGTCTTCCCAATCTTTGTTTCTGTCCCTGATGCGAAGAGAAGACATCTACAGAATAGTGTGGGCACTAACTAGGAACCTGACTGGATGGGAACAGAGTTAGCTCCTGGCCACACTGATGATGGGTTTCTACCAGTTCTTTAATGGGGAACCTCATATTAAGGCCCACTGTGTGTCCTTTATGGCATATCATTATGCACTGTAACTGTGGGTGGTTTGCATTCCAGGGCACGGCATCAGTCATTCTTAGCAAATCCTTCTGTTGGTGTCTGTAAGTTCCAGCTAAGAAGTCCCTTGGAGGCTTATCTGAATCTCAGTAGAATGAGTTATTGTGACCCCTATCCAGAGCACAAGGTGTGTAGCAGCCCCATAGAATCCTGCCTCTTGTGCTCCATAGCATATCTGTAGGTGACTGGCAGGCACACTGGGTTAATTCTGTGTCCAGTACCAGGAAATGCCAACAATCAGATAAAGGTTGGTTACCCCTTATCTGAAATGCTTGAAACTAGTAGTACTTCAAATTTTCTTTTCAGATTTTGAAATATCAGCAAATAATGAGATATCTTAGGGCCAGGACCCAAGTCTAAAACAAAATTCATTTATATACTTATCTCATACAATATTTTTAGCATGTCTGCATTTGGGCCCAATACATGAGGTTAGATGAGGACCTGAAGGATTGGGGATAACCAAATACTTAAGGCCTACGTTGCTGTCTGAAACCACTTGGCTCATGTGTGTTGTGTGAACCACAGGAACTGGTGTGTGTGTGTATGTGTGTGTGTGTGTGTTTTAAAGGCAATGAAGAGCCTCATAGAGAGGGTGGACTTTTAGTGATTTATAGCCATTGATCAAAGAGGCTAACCAGACCTTGCACAACACTATACACATTGGTATCTTAAAACATACATCACATAACTTTTAGGAGATAACGTTATCTATGTTAGGCAACCCAAGGATCTCTTTGAACTCCATTTTATTTCTTTTTAAACATTATTTACTTTTTATTTTATGTGTATTGCTGTTTTGTCTGCATGTATGTCTGTCAAGGTGCCAGATCCCCTAGATCGGAGCTACAAACCAGTCATGAGCTGCCATGGGAGTGGTGGGACTTGAACTCAGGTTCTCTAGAAGAATAGCTAGTGCTCTTAACTGTTGAGCCATCTCACCAGCCCCTAAGTTCCCATTTTCAAACTGGCAGATTTCCCTAGCTTTGAACAGAGGCTAACTTGCTAGCATATCTGACCTTGCAAGTATGGCCTGACTGTGACTAGTTATCCAGAACACTAATCATGTGGGAGTTAGACCCTCATCCCAGAAAAATCCCCACAGATATACATTTACACTCTACTTCAGGAGATACTAGGTACCAAAAGACACCCAAGACTCAAGGGTCAGAACCTATTTCTCACGGGAGTTGCCGGGATATCCAAATTACTTTTCATCAGTATTTATGGGTCCTAGGAGGTTTGCTGGCGCACAGACACTCTTGACACGGACAGTCAAGGGTAATCCCATTTACAAGCATCTCCTTCTCCCCCTTTCTTTCTTTTAGTTGCTAGGCCCAAATAATATATATATCTGTGACTCCTCAGTACTAATAACTAGTTCAAAACAGTAGTACCTTAGCATGGCAAGTGTACACCACATTACCCACAATGCCAGTTAAGAAGCACTAGAGAAACCATCCATCCTGGGGCTGCAGCCAAGGACAGAGCAGGCCAAAGAAAAGGAGAAGCCTAGATGCAGACATAGGGGAAATTGGGGGAAGTCCATTTGTTGTGAAAATCAGAAAGTACAATTCGCTAGTGGATGCCGAGATGGTCCCTTAAGAAATGTCCTACTTAAATGGTCTCAAAAAGTTGGCAGCCATCCTGTGGGAACCAACAGCAGGACCAGCCACTGTAGTGACCAAATGTATAGTGTTCCTTCTCACACCTGGCATCATCTGGATTGTATCCCTCTTTTCAGGACTTTCTCATCTTAGAGAGAAAAGGTTGAGGTCCAGAAGGCTTCAAACTGCTCGACCCTTCCATTCCAACCATGTAGCTTCCTTGCTGCATCTTGAATACACCAGGCCACTAACCGTGGGACAGTTGCAACTATAGGCTCCTTTAGTTCCTATACATTTTCTATATAGGAACTATACACAGTTCCCACCACAGCTTTTTTTTTTATTCAGGTTTTTATTCTGATAACATCTTCTCAGATAGGCATTCCTTGGTTACTCTTTTGAAGGCAGTCACCCTATTGCCTGTTTTCCATCTTCCTCTCCCATGTTAGTTTTCTCCATAGCTCTTTCCTCCACCTAATACACTGGCTATTTTTTCTGTTACTCTCTGTGACAGCAGAAGGTCTGTGCAGCAGAGATTCCTGGTTTGTGCTCACTCATGTACACCTAGAGAGAGGTTAGTTTGTGGTTAGGAAGTTCCCATCTCACAGGGCTATTGAGGAGATTAAATGAGTTTATATACTTCCCCCTCAAAGACCCACAGAGTACACACTAAGTGCCATGGGATGTGTCCTTTTCATTTATTTATTTATATATTTGTGTGTGTGTAAACCAGAAGAGGGCGTCAGATTCTGTGGAGCTGAAGACACAGGCAGTTGTGATCAGCCTGAAATGGTTCTGGGAAACAATGTTGTCCTCTAGAAGAGCAACACGCTCTCTCAACTACTGATCCATCTTTCCAGCTTATAATATTTTTTCATTTTGATTTTGTTTTAAACTTTGTGATAAGTCCAATGGGTAGTTATTATTACAACCATCTGATAGATTAGGAGACTGAGGCCCAGAGTAAATTATTTGAGAGCCACATTTAAGGTTTCTAGATTCCAACCCATGATCTGATCCCATGATTTGTGTGCTCATTCTCTAAACTCTATTTTGGAAGTCCTGGGGTATAACAACAAAGTGGGAGGTGGGGATTGAAGTGGCCAGAACGGATCCGGCACTGACTTACAGACCTGCTTGAATCTGAAATGATAGGTGCCATTCTGTTTACTTCCTAACTTGTCCAAAAAATGTAATCAAGACTGCCAATTAAAAAAAATGTTTTCTTGACCCCAGAAAATCTGTGGATTGGAGACGTTTACTTGAAACAGTCATTCCATCATAACAGGAAAGAAGCAGAGCGAGGTTTATTTTAACAGCTGCTTTCATACGCCAAACAAGGCTTGGCTGGTTTTGGCCAGTTGCACTGTAGTAAAAGTTGGCAAGAAGCTGACAGACTGTATGAGTTTCCTTTCAAACGATCATTTTGCTTCATTTGAAAAAAAAAATCTAGCATGCAAATGCTGGTTCCTTGGCTGCTCCTCTGTTCTGGTTGTCTACTCTTCCCAGGTTTCAGCAGGGACATAGGAGAAACAGAAAGAACTTTGGAATTACAAAGACCTCAGTTAGAACCCAGAATCTCCTTTAGTAGTTGCTTGGGCCTCTAAACCACAGTGCCTACATCTGCAGGATTATTTATCATAAGGACCAGGGGAAGAAACTCAGCAAAGGCAGAGCAATGTGGTAATATGGTCACTGAAATGAATTTAGAGATCTAAAAGCAGCAGTCCTGTCCCCTTTACACAACTCTCCTGAGCTAATTCCTGGCCTTCTAATACCTACAGCACAGATATAAATGTACCCCCTTCCCCGAGGAGCTTTAAAGTGGTCATTTCCCATCAAACCCATAAAGGAGATAAGTCACGGATCAGGGAAAAGTGTCAGTGTCATTGCTCCTGGGGTTCAACAAGAGAAGAGGCCTAGGTGGTGGTCTGGGAGGACAGAACTATGCTAGGTCTCAAATGGAAATCCTCCAAGATGAAGGCCCTTGGTTGCTTAGACCTGGCAATCCTGGATTAAGCCTCCCGGAAAACCAGGACTCAGCAAGAGCTTGAAACCACTTCACTGCTAATAGCTTCCAGATGGTAGAAGAGCAACCCGTGAAGGATGTATAGGATTCAACTGACTTGTGTGAGCCCAAGAGGCTGGTGCTCATCAGCTGGGCTGCTATGCCATCTGAGAGTCCCTGTGAATGGAGACTGGAACACTTGCAAATTTCCATGACCTTGCCTGAAACTAACAGCAAGAACTGGGTTATGGCAGGAATATGAGTCCCAAAAGCTGCCCTGCCTCTCTAGCTACTCTTGCTTCTCAATATCAGGTCTGAGCTAGCCTCGGGCCCCAAAGAGAGAAACCTCCTAGGGCACTGCTGAGGTTTTGGACCCAAGTGGAGAAAATCCCAGGCTGCTGCTGGCAGCTTTGAAGACTTAAAAAAAAAATCTGAAACGCTTTCAATTCTGTTTCTTCAGAGCCAGAGTATGGAGCACTTGCCTTAACAACCAGAGACAAGGAAGCTGGTGAGTAGCCTAAGAAAGCCAGGACACGATTCAAAGGCAGTCACCAGCCAGCTGGTAAACAGCAACACTTCTGGTCTAAGCCTGTGGAGGGGGAAAGATGGGTGAGTAGGAGTCAGGCCTGTACTACGTCCCTGTGGGAAGGGCTGTGGTTTAATTCAGATGCCAACACAACCCAGATTCTAAAGGCCAACTTAGCTAAAGGAAGACTAAAGAATTGTGCACATATTCAGCTCTGGGTCTAGGAGTACTATCTATAAAATCTAAAATGACTTTGTATAAATAACACTGACCAATCTAAAGGAATACCCCACACCACTCCCTAGCTGAATATTTGTCACATGTGTCCTAATAGACAGTAAACACACAGCACAACTGCCAGTTAGTGAGATATCCTGGACCAACCAACTGTCCACTGATGATTCAGAGATTTTACTGTATGGTGATTTCCCCAGGAGGCTTCAGATGGACCAGGCTGCACCAACCAGAATACAGCCTTTAAGCCAAATTATGCAATGAAAACAAAAACAAAGTTATAATGAAGGTAGACAGATGCATGGCTATTTTAAGTTGTTCCACTGTTAGGGAAAGTATTGTCTGCAAGGACAGATGCCAAGGCTTAGAGAACACTCTTCCCGCTCTGTAGATGTGGGGCAGTGGGCTGCACACAGACAGCCTGGTCTCTAGTCAAGCAAAGGTCTGAAACCCTGGGGACCCGATGGGTGGTGATTTCCACCTACATGGGACGGAAGGTGTTCAATCTTGTCTCCTGGATCCCTGGCTCCTGTCTAAGTTACCGCCCCCACAGCCCCCACAGGAGAGGTGTGTCACTATCAGTCACACAGACAATGTCCCAAACTCCTGGCATTCTGGCTAGACTCCACCCCCACAGTTACCTGACTATAGCCAGATATGCTCCTCCCCATAGTTACCTGGCAACAGCAAGATAGTCCAGGGCACTATAAAAGGGGCTGCTTGGCCCCTCCTCACTCTCTTTAAGCTCTCACCTTTCTTACTCTCACCTCTATCCCTCCTTTTCTCTCTCCCTTCCCCCATCTCTCCACATGGCCATGACCAGCCTCTCTCTTTCTAATTTCTCTCTTTCTCCCTGCCTTTCTACAATAAAGCTGTAAAACCATAGAGTGTCTCTGCTCATCAAGGCCCACTGTGCTTGAATGATGGGATAGACTTTCCCCTAAAGAGCCTTGTCTAACCTGACAGAAGGCTTTCCTGTGCTCCAGCCATGGACCAGACCAAGGACTCTTGCCTACGTGGGAACCACCCAGCACCCCCTCTCTTCTTGCCCTCTCCTCCCTTCTGCCTGGGGATGACTGAGCTGTCTCCAGGGCCCCCATTTGTTCTCAGGTCTTCCACAATGTCCAGTAGTATCTGTGATGCCTGAGACTGAGAGCCTGTTACCTAGGACTGCCCCTTGTCCACTCTCTGCTGAGCTGGGGTCCAGTGGCTTCCCACAGTCAGACACCCACCCGGGGTGTGGAAAGCGTGTGGCAGTCCTACTGCATCGGCCCGCCCAGAGCACTGGAACTCTGTTGGAATGCGAGTTTTCTCCCACTCCCTTTATTCCCCCACGCTCACTGCGCAACACCTAGAGGCAGTAGAAAATGCCCAAGCATATTACTTGGCAAACCAGAGTCATACATAGTTGCCACTCATCTTATAGACAACTGATCAAAGTTGTACAGGACATAGAGCATGAGGAAATGAAGGAAGCAAAGTCATACCAGTTCCTATCCACCAGGTTTACTAAAGGGTTAGAGGCTTTGCTCAGTGGTGGAACACTTTGCCTAACATGCTCAAGGCCCTGAATTTGAGCCACAGCATGGAAAAAAGTAGCTAAGAAAATCTACTTCTGCCTGGAATGGGTATATACCAATTACTTTATCAACTAAGGGGCTAAGGCAGGAAGATGGTAAGTTCCAGCTCCACCTGGATATAAAAGAAGACCCTTTCTCAAAGCTCCAATTATGATATGAAAACCTGGAAATTTCCTAAAATACATAAATGTGAATCTAATGATGTCTAATGGGGAATATGAAATCTCAACTAACCATCTCTTGTCACCCAACAAAGCTTCCAGTAGTGGGACTGGGTTGTATTCAACCGAGTTGTTGGCCAATGGGGTCCCATGGAAATCCCCAAACAACCCAGGCTGTGTCTAAGACAATGGGTTACTTTCTGAACACTTATAGCAGAGTTCCATTTCTGAAGACAACACCCACATAACTCATTGAATAAGAAGTTGAGCTGATACCTACATGGAGCCATCACCCCTTATATTCTAGTGTCTTTGTTGCAGAAAAGTATTCTGTAGACTACCAAAAGCAACAACCCAGACATAAAACCTTTGATCTACAATCTGTCCCACTTGCAAGATATTCTGGGATGATGGTGTCACAGAACTTGTGGGAGTAGTCAACAAATGTCTGATCTGACTTAAAGACCACTGCACTGGACATAATCCATCTCCAACTCTGCTTGGGTATGCAAGAATGAGAGACTAGATAGTCCAGAGACCTAGAGTAAAACCAAAATAAAACTATCAAAAAAAAAAAAAAAGACCCCTTAATGATATTCTGGTACACTCATAGATCAGTGCCTTATTCAGTCATCAGAAGTTGGGAACAGGTGCAGACACCCATATCCAGACACTATGTGGAAACAGAATTTAAATGGGATGTCTCCATCAAATTTGTCCCCTAAGAGCTCAGGGAACTCTACAAAAGAGGAGGTGAAGAGGAGATGGAGACAGCAGAAGAACAGCAGGAGAACATGGCCTCTGAATTATCTAAAGAAAGCACACACAAGCTCATAGACTGAAGCAGCAAGCAAGGGCCTACCGAGGTCTGCACCAGGTCCTCTATGAACATATTATAGTTTTTAGCTTAGTAATTTTAAGGGATTCCTGAGTATAAGAACAAGAAGGTCTCTGATTCTTGTGTCTGCTATTGAGACTCTTTTCCTCATATTGAGTTTCAAACCCAACTTTAATGTAATGTTTTTTGTTGTATCTTATTGTATTTTATTTTGTCATCTTTGGTTGTTATCTCTTAGAAACAGGCTCTTTTCTAATGAGAGACAGAAAGGGACTGGATCTGGAGAGGTGAGGCCATGGAGAGGAACTGGGGGGAGAAGAGGGAAGGAAAACTATATCAGGATATAGTGTATGAAAAAAATCTATTTTCAATAAAAGGAAAAAGAAATCTCCACTGCTTTATGCTTTCAGCACTTTTAGTATGATGTCATCTACTTAGTTCCAACCTTTTTACCCTGACTCCTGTCACCTTTCATTACTCCCTATGCACCCCCAGTCTCCCTACTCTCTGAATCTGTATTTCTTCCTTCTGATTCATTCTTTCCACTCATCCCCTGAGAACCTTACACCAAATTGACAGAAATCATTCTGATAGCCTTTAGTAGAGAATGGAGCAGGCTTCATGGATGTATGGAGAATTCCAAGGATGCCTGTCTTGACACAGGGTCACAGGATTTTAGTCTAGGGCTGTGTTTTAGCCTCATTTAAAAAAGCAACAATAAAGAAAAAAATCCTACTTTCCTTTGATCTGGGTTATTTTTTTAGCACACATGCTCAGCATTGATGCTTTATATATCTCGCCATGTCCTTCCCCAGCCTGAATAATTCTGATCATTTCTGGTTGTTTATTGTAGGAAAAGAGAACCTTCCTACCTGGGCACCTTCACCCTCTTGTGTGTCTCAGATCAACTTTACAACACTCCTGGCTGCCAAGAAATTCCCTGGACCACTCAACTCTCCTAAACACTTGAGATATATTAGGACAAAAAGTCCAAATAGGCAGAAATAGTCACTTTTTAGAAATAGGATCCATGCAACCCAAGTTTTCCAAAACAAAACAAAACAAAAACAAACAAACTAGATGGAACCCATCAAAGGAGGAAAAGGGAATAAAGAGAAACCAAGGGCAAAAAGACCCAACTTCTGAGAGATCTCAATGGATTCAGGTCAAAGCTCAAAATACTAAAACTGTTTCTAATGCTTCACTAAGTGGTAGCCCCTTGGTGCTTCTGACAAGTGATTTAGAGCAAAGTGCTCTGATCCTGAGGGGGGCCCATGGAGCCCTATGCATGGTGGTTCAATCCAGAGAGCTGAGGGTTAGTCACTCAGTCAGGAAGGTGGTGATGCAGAGGTTAGGCGGGCAGTGAGGATGTCATTAGTCAGCCTGACATGTGAGCATGCCTGGACAGTGCACAGGACAAGAGCCAGCTGGTCACTCCTCTCTCAATGCCAGTTTAAGATGGCACTTGCATGAAACCACTAAGGTGAAGACAGAGCTGCATTTCCATAGGCAAACGTAGAGATTCCTCCCTAATACTGAGGCAAGAGTTTTAGCCTCATTTTAAAAAGCAACGATAAAGAAAAAACAATCATACTTTCTGGGTTTTTTTTTTTTAGCACACATGCTCAGCATTGATGCTTTATATATCTCACCATGTCCTTCCACAGCCCGAATAATTCTGATCATTTCTGGTTGTTTATTATAGGAAAAGAGAACCTTCCTACCTATGTACCTTCACCCTCTTGTGTGCCTCAGATCAACTTTACAACACTCCTGGCTGCCAAGAGATTCCCTAATGCCTGGTTGCTTAGCCATCCTCTAGAGCTCATCTTTTTTTTTCTTTTCTTTTCTTTTTTTTTTTAATGTAAGTACACTGTAGCTGTCTTCAGGCACTCCAGAAGAGGGAGTCAGATCTTGTTACAGATGGTTGTGAGCCATGTGGTTGCTGGGATTTGAACTCCAGACCTTTGGAAGAGCAGTCGGGTGCTCTTACCCACTCTCACCAGCCCCAGGATTATTTTTTTAAATACATAGTAGCTGTCTTCAGATACACCAGAAGAGGACGTTAGATCTCATTATGGGTGGTTGTAAGCCACCATGTGGTTGCTGGGACTTGAACTCAGGACCTTTGGAAGGGCAGTTCAGTGCTCTTACCTGCTGAGCCATCTCATCAGCCCTCTAGAGCTCATCTTAAAATCCTGACTCTTCTGTGATATGTGCCTTCTAAAGATCTCCCTGTCTTACACTCCATGAACCCAAACAGACTCCTCATCCAGCCACTTATTTCTCATGGTAACAAAGACTTGCAAGGTATATTTTCATTTGTCACTGGATCTAACAGAGGAACTGACCCAAATGTATACTGGCTGTTCTCATTAAAACTTGGGCTGGAGGGATAGCTCTGTGGTTAAGAACACTGGCTTTTCTTCCAAAGGAACAATTTCCACACACACATAGCAGCTCACAACTATCTATAACTCCAGTTATAGGGGATCCAACACCGTCATATAGAGGTACATGCAGGTAAAACATCAATGCACATAAAATTTGTGTATTGTGCAATCTGTGTAATGTCATTTAAATTTTATGTGCATAACAACACACACACACACACACACACACACACACACACACACCACCACCACCACCACCACCAGCACCACCACCACCAGCAGCAGCACCACCACTACCATCATGACCAACACTTGCATCTTGCTGCAAGTTCTAGTTAGGTCCTTTGTCACAAAGCTTCTGAACAAGATCAAAGTAAATGCAATGATAAAATGGAGAGAACTTTAGCTTGCAATTAAGTTTTGAAAGTCAGAAAGTACTTTCAGATCTCATGTGTATTTACATCAGCTTTCACCTCTGGCAGTGATCCTGTTGGCACAAGAGAATGCAGGAGATAGCTGTGAGTGGCTGTAGAAAGAGGGGCAGAGGGCCTCCTGCATAGGCACCCGCCATGGCCTTCTTAGTTCCATGTTCTGCCAGCTGGCTCTGTGTATCTTATAGAATGCTGCAGGTACTGGCATAAGAAGTGGAGCCTTTTATAAGTCAAAGCAAGCAAAATAAGGCCTAGGCGAGTGCATGAAGGACTCTCTTGCAGCTAGAGAAAGTACCCAAGGAGCTAAAGGGGTCTGCAACCCTATAGGTGGAGCAACAATATGAACTAACCAGTACCCCCGGAGCTCGTGTCTCTAGCTGCATATGTAGCAGAAGATGGCCTAGTCGGCCATCATTGGGAAGAGAGGCCCCTTGGTCTTGCAAACTTTATATGCCTCAGTACAGGGGAACACCAGGGCCAAGAAGTGGGAGTGGGTGGGTAGGGGAGTGGGGGGGTATGGGGGACTTTTGGGATAGCATTTGAAATATAAATGAAGAAAATACCTAATTAAAAAATAATAATAAAAAAAAGGGAGAGGAAGTATTCATTTCCGTTTTACCAAGATGTAATTCCCAAATCCCAGTTTCCAGTAAGTCTAGAGTAAACTGGCCAAAAGAAGAGGGATAGCAAATTGTCCAGTGTTCTGTGACTCTCAACAGTTTGTACAGTCTGTGTTGAACTGAATTGTTTCACCTTCACTTAAGAAAATAATTGCTCGATATACAAATGCCAAGAACTCATATTCAGGAGAGTTAGACCAGCATACAGGACTATGACTGCCTGGAAACTAAAAAACCCCACTCCTTCCACCATGTGGAACAGGCATGTAGGGACCTAGGGTCACCTGTGAAATGCCTAGGATCAAGTTAGTGTACTGTTATGATTATCACAGACCATGGATCCTGTGGGTGCAGCTGGCATTACAAATAACCAGAAGATCTGGTCATCAGGTAAAAATATTGTTTATACTATAAAATGTGTCTTTAAATGACCAATGTTGGACTTATCTGCCCTACATTAGTGAATACTTGTCAGACACACTAGTTGTTTTAAAGCCCCCTTTCCCCGTGCCTCCTGCACAAAGCCATGAACACAGGATCAACTGGCCTCATGTGTGTGGTCTGACCTGCTACTTTATATAGTAAATTCTTCCAAGGCAGGGCGACTGTATTTTTAGCGTTCTGCATTTCATCACAGTGAGAAAGTTTCCCTAACTTAGTAAATATAAGGCACAAAAACATGTAGATGAAAGATTTGAAAAGAAGCAATGGCTGGAACTCTGAAGTAACTCTACATAATGAGATCCAACAGAGATGAAACCCCTCCTTATATAAGCAGTATGGCATGTTAGAAAGAATGTGGCTTCAGTTTCCAACCCAACATTTTGTATCCTTTGAGCCCTAATCTCTTTGCTTGTGATGCAAGTGCCATTACAGTCCTGTGATAATGTTATCCATTAATTAAGTTAGACAGATTTACCCAAGGGGCCATGTGTTGGCCCAGTGAAGAATAGTTTGCTGCACTTTCCTTTTTAGTGGGGAGGGTGACTGCAAACAGAGAGTGTTGTGCCCTGAGTCCACGGGAACCCCACAGGAGCCCAAGACAAAAGTCAAGCACTAAAGACAAAACGTCACGTAAAAACGGCTACTTCATGGCTGGAAACAGAAATAAATCCAAACACTAGGACTCAAAGACTCCCATCTCGGGAAATAGAACTGAGGTGGGGGAAGCAAACTGTATTGAGGTCTCTCCTCAAACACCTCAAACTGAAGGACAGGAACCTCACCTGTCCAGGATCTAGAGAAGTCTCCCTAGTTTTCATGACCCACGTCTGCTTCTCCTTTGACTACTTTTGGTCACATAAGCCGTTACCTCGAGGTTTTTCCCAATGCCGAAATGCAGCCAGAAAGAACATGTACAGTGAACAACAGACAATATAGAAACACTGACACTCACCCACACTTGCTCGCTGGCATAGACTCTCTGGACTGCCGATTCCAGAGGCCTGCTGGGGAATTCCGTTTGGACAAGCCCCCAGATGTTGTACCCTGAGTCCACGGGAAACCCAGAGGAGCTCAAAAATTTCGAAGTTTACTGCAACTCATAAAAGAGTCTTTTATTGTTTCAAGTTCGAATTCTGTTCACCCACTTCACTGTGTGAATGCTGGCAAGCGACCCAACCCTGAGTCCAGAAATCATTTGGTTTATATACAGTATAGTTAGGAATAGTGTGAAAGGTGAGTAGAGGGATGTAATCATTTGGTGGAATAGTAGTGAAGGGGGGGGGGTTTAATGGGTGTCTGTTCGGGACTAATTTTATGGCTAGTCCTGTTTGTGACCAGAACTCTGTTTACTTTTTTCCCCATGGTCTCCCTTGAGCTTGTTATTTCTCTAAGTTCTCAAGGACAGGCACCTGGAGTTTTTTCTGCTGCTTCTCAGCAGGAGTGTTAGGTTTTAGAGACACAAAGGCCATTCTAGCTCCAGGGGAAGGGGAGGGAGCCTCAGGCTGCTCCAGGAGGACAAAGCAAAGAAACTAGCTGTCTGCAGATCATGCTTGCCACAGGCTGGAGGGAAAATGGGAGCTTCTGGCAGAGGTGGGGGCGGGGAATGCAGAGGCAAACTGTCTGTACACAACACTGATGTCTCTCTAGTATCAGCAATTTCGGGGGGTTACAACAAGAGCATATATTCTGATTTGACTCTCAATTCTGTTTCATGAAACAGTTCTCACACATAGATGCTGTGGTTATAACCTGGCCACGTGGGTATGTCTGTCTAGTTCTAAAATCAGAATTGGGAAGTTCATTGTTGCAGCACACATAAACTGTTAGCCTGACTTTTAGTCAGTCCAAATGTAGACCCAAGTGATACATGTAACCTTGGCCTCAAGTTATTTCTGATTGGTGAATAAAGATGCTTGTAGCCTCCAGCTGGGCAGAATTGAGATAGGCAGGGTTCCCAGGCTTTGGCTTAGGAGCCGAAGGAGATTATTAGGAGAAGGAAGGCAGGAGAGAAGAAAGACGCCATGGGTTAGGAGTCAAGAAAGCATGGCCATGAGGGCTGATCAATTGGAGCAGCCCAGATGAAACATACTAAGTAATAACTCAGGGCTATAAATAGAAAACAGATTTTAATAGCATAGAGGGTAGATATCTGCCCAGCTTTTAGTGCAGATAAAGGCTTGTAGTAAAGAATAAAAGTTGTGTGTCTTTTATCTGGGAACTGAATGATCCAAGGTGGGTTAGAAGCCCTGGACTAAGATTAAATATTTACAACAACACTTCAGTCAGTATGAGTTAGAGAAGTGGTGTGCTTGATATGTAGTTGAACTAGGTGCAGTGCCTCATAACTGTTATTGCAGCATTTGATGGGCGACGACTGCCCAGAATTTGAGGCCAGCATAGGCTACAAAATGAGGTCTTGTCAAAAACTGTCTTACAGTTTCTATTCCTGCACAAACATCATGACCAAGAAGCAAGTTGGGGAGGAAAGGGTTTATTCAGCTTACATTTCCACATTGCTGTTCATCACTAAAGGAAGTCAGGACTGGAACTCAAGCAGGTCAGGAAGCAGGAGCTGATGCAGAGGTCATGGAGGGATGTTCTTTACTGGCTTGCTTCCCCTGGTTTGCTCAGCTTGCTTTCTTATAGAACCTAAGACTATCAGCCCAGAGATGGCACCACCTACAATAGACCCCCCCTCCCCCATCACCAACTGAGAAAATGCCCCACAGCTGGATCTCATGGAGGCACTTCCCCAACTGAAGCTCCTTTCTCTGTGGTAACTCCAGCCTGTGTCAAGTTGACACACAAAACCAGCCAGTACAAAAAACCAAAAAAACCAAAACCAAAAAACCCCCGAACAAACAGAAAACAAACAAACAAACAAACTTGAGAAGACTATGAGTTCAAGGTCAATCTTGGCTAAATAGTTCCCACTCCAGCCTGTGCTAAATGAAAGATCTCAGAAAAACAAGAACCTTGATAAATGCAAATCTAAAAACCCGAGCTCAACTATCCTAGCTGTGAAACTAAAGTTATATTATATTCCATGTTAAAGAAAGTCAGGACAAAAGCTAAAAACCAAGAGACAAATAAAAGTTTGTGCTGTTGGGGAGATGTACCCTCCAAGTACTAGCTTGTGGCTTCTTTGACACTCACAGCATCTCCAAACCCCATGCCCACATTCCATGTGTGCAGCCACCAGCATCTGTGGCTGGTGAGGGATCCAGACAGTTTTTCTTAGCCCCAGATACATGTGATATACATGAGATGCTCTTTAATGAGCATTGTGAGGCTTAGGTACGCTCCTGGCAAAGCTAAGATTGGGTGGCTAGGCTTGTTTCTAAAACCCAAACTTGAGAAAGATTGGAGATAAAGAGAAAGAAGGTTCTTTAAAGATGGATGTCTAGGAGAGCAAGGGGTCTGATGCCACAAGGGTAACTGACATAGGTCTTAGAGAAATACAACTGCCTCCCTCCAAGTACTTAAAGGACTATCTGTGCCTTAGAAAGGTGTTTTCTTTTGGCCACAGGGTCTTGCTGTTGCCTAGGCTGACTTCAAACTTGATCTTCCTGACCCAGTCTCTGCAGTGTCGGGGGTACATGCAGGCACCAGTACACCTGGTGAAAAAGTGTGTGTGTGTGTGTGTATGTGTACGTGTGCGTGTGTGTGTGTGTATATATATGTGTAGTTGGTGAGTAGGAATCATGGAATGTTTATTTCAGCAACTCCAACTCCTTTCCACATATCTTGAGTAAGTCTGGCTGTTTCAATATTTTAATACTCTTTTTGACCTCTGGGAACTTCTTCAGCATTTAGTTGACTTTGATCTCATTAAATCCCAAACACAGAAATCTAAAATTTGTAATACTCCCTCATCTTCCCAAGGAAAAAGACAGAATTCCTCAGGTAGCACCTATTAATGGTGTCTATGAGGCACAATGGAGAGTCCTGAGCCAGGACAATGAGGAGCAACTATGGGAGATGATCAGCCCCACTGGAGACCTTTCTTACAAGATCATCACTCAGGGACATGAGTTGGGGTTGAGAGAACCAGCAACTCATCACTGAATCTTATGAATATTATTAGAGAGAAGCGTCACTGGGCAGAGATTCTTTAAGAGATCAGGACAGGTCATCAGGATTAGAGACCTCTAGGTTCCTGGTAACTATGATTCCAGGTGTCTTCGATGCTAAGGGTTCAATGGCTACTAATAGGCTAATTATCAAATTTGTAGAATGAAGAGAGAGGGTTTGACTCAGGAAAACAAAGTCTATAATAAATCTTACCAAATGGCTAGGCTAAGGAAAAACCCCAAGGAAACAGAAACGCCCGCTCCCTCTGCAGAACAACCTAGTTCATTATAATTCAGAATGGACTGGTAAAGGGGTATAGGGCTCCCAGTAAAGATCTGGGCTATGGTGGCTCCAAGGAGAATATTTGCTGATTTAAGAGACAGACACTCTGAAGGAGACTCCTGCCATTTCTATGGTTGTCTGAGTTAATTATCCCACACCTTCTCAGATAAAGGGAGTGGTTGTTTGTGTATTTAAGTCAGATACTTGGAGCTGACTCTGTCCCTTGACAGTCATATGAAAATATACAGTGTTATCCTCTGGGGCTAGTTATCGAACCTACAGAATGAAGGGAGAATGTTTGACTCAGGAAAACAGATCTATAATAAATCTTGATCACGTTAAAAAATAGTATCATCTTCTTTATAGGCATAATGTAGTAATAAGCCTTAATTTCTAACATACTTTAATTAGACCTGACTCTAAACACATGGTTTAACATGGCATTTTTATAAGACAGAGAGGGGGAGGGGAGAGGTCAATCTATTTCTTGCTTCATGCCTATTTCTTGCTTCATGATGTATCTATCTTGAATATGGAATTTTCCTCAGAGAAGGAGGTGGGGCTTCATGAAAAGAGTAAGGGCCACCACTGGAAAACAGCAGGAAACACCTACCGCAACAGAAAGCACTATCCATCCGGGCAGAAGGAGAAAAGCTACATGCAACAGTGTCTCGAAGTGTGGATAGCATTTGATTTGAAAAAAGATTCTTTCAGACAGTAAGGTCCTTCCTTATAGCATTTTCCAGATGTCCTTCAAAGTTGGTCTTATTTTGGGCTAAGTCAGTCTGAGCGAGCTGGAGACAGGGATTTAAGAAAGAGAGGCTTACTTAACAAGAAACCAGATGGGTGGTAGTGGTGGTAGGGGAGTCAGGATTTAGCCTTGGAGGAACAGAGCTCATACAAAAGTGTATGATCACTAAGCAGTGGGCAGTACAAGCTATCCTGAGGCTGTCTCTTCTAGGCATTTACTCTAGAGAAGTGGTTTTTCAACCTTTTTAATGCTGCAACCCTTTAATATAGTTCCTCATGTTGTGGTGAGGAACCATAAAATTGTCTTCATTGCTACTTCATAACTGCAATTTTGCAACTGTTATGAATCATAGTGTAAATATATATGTTTTCCAATGGTCTTGGGCAATGCCTGTAAAAGGTTCTCACTCACTACACACTACCATCTTCCTGCCTCAACTTCCCAAGTAGCTGGGTTCTTCAGTGAAGATATAACATGTGCTTTGTTTTTATTAGATTTAGTTATGTGTAAGAGTTCTTGCTTGCATGTATTTACATGTACCACATGTGTGTCTGGTGCTTGTGGAGCTCAGAAGAGGCCACCGGATTCCCTAAAACTGGAGTTGCAGATGATTGTTAGCTGCCATGAGGGTACTGGGAAATGAATGTAGGCCCTCTGGGAGAGCAAGAAGTTCTCTTAACAGCTGAGCTACCTTCAGCCCACAATATGTTTTCTCGCTTTATATGCCTACTGTATGGATAGGGACTTTGGATCCGTTTCCCAGATATAAATTATGGGTGGGTTGTACTACACTGAGTACTGGGGGGGCTCCCTAATGAATGCACTTGTTGAATGGAAGAAGCATCCTGTCTTTTGGGACATTTATAATTCAGCACATTGTAAATCAGAGGCAACAATGTCTGTGTCTAACCCCTATGTTTGCACTGTCTCACCAATTCCCCACCAGGCCCAAGTAAGGAGAAGCGGGTTTTAGATCTTTCCAAGGTTAATGAAAATGTAGGTAGGAGACGACTAGGGCTATTCTCTATCTCAACATAGAGAGTTCAGTCTCATACTCCTGTTTGTAACAACTGTCCTTTGGGTGTGTGTGTGGGGGGGGGGGGATTCTGCAACTCTGTATCAACACATAGGATTATTTGAGGTTTTTACAGTGTGAGTGAGTTACCTTGTATCATTCAGAGACCACATACATACACATATAGGAAAATCAATGCACTACATTTGGCAAATAGAAGGTGGAAAGAACAAAGCCAAGGGCCCTCTCTGGCCAGAACACATATGGGGCCTTTCATGGGGTCTAGGAACCAGACAGTACTCAGCTCCTCCCGCAGTGCACCACTGGAGCATTCCTGCCTTTGGTGCAGAGTTTTCCTCCTAAGTCAACCACAGGAAGCTTTCCTTACCTACAGTGCTCAGAATTTTTTTTAACAGCTTGGCAGCTGCTAAGCATCTTGTAAAGATTTTTTTAAAACACTGTTTCTGTATTGGGTTGTATTGCAATCAAAATGTGACAATCCTGTTTTTTTCAACATCCATGACAACTCGATCAAGCTATAGTTTTTCATTGCATGACATACTGGTGTGCCAGTGAGATTGCTCAGAGGATAAGAATGCTTGCTGAAGACTGGCTACCAGAGTTCAATTCCCAGAATCCAGAGTAGAAGGAACCAACACTCAAAAGTTGTCATCTAACCTCAATACACAACTATATACCCATGCTTTCGTACATTTCTGTCTCCTGTCTCCCTCACCCCTATCCTTTCTCTGTCTCTCTCTTTCTCTCTCTCTCACACTCCTAGTTTCCTACTCATACAATGTTTTGCCTCATTAAAAAAAAAAAGTCTAAGGCGGGACCAGCCAGGGGTGCACAGGTGACAGAAGCAGCGCAGCAGCTGACACAGGGTCCTTCCTGCCTCCATCTGCACTCAGGATCCAGGGATGTCCTGCAGTGCTCTGTGCACGGGTCCTGCCAGGGGAGAGTTCTCCTCCCAGGAGTGCTGACAAAGGCTTACAGGCTACAGGCCCACAGGAGGGACAAGCTCAAACCAGAGACAGCAAGTCCAAATACTACCAGAAATAACCAGATGGTGAAAGGCAGCCACAAGAACCTTACCAACAGAAACCAAGGCTACGTGGCATCATCAGAACCAAGTTCTCCTACAACAGAAAGTCCTGGATACACCAACACACTGGAAAAGCAGGATTTGGATTTAAAATCACATTTCATGATGTTAATAGATGACCTTAAGAAGGGCATAAATAAGATCCTTAAAGAAATACAGGAGAACACAGGAGACAGGTAGAAGACCTTAAAGAGGAAACATAAAAATCCCTTAAAGAATTACAAGAAAACACAACCAACAGGTGAAGGAATTGAACAAAACCATTCAGGATCTAAAAATGGAAGTAGAAACAATAAAGAAATCACAAAGTGAGACAACTCTGGAGATAGAAAACCTAGGAAAGAGGTCAGAAGTTATAGATTTGAGCATCACCAACAGAATACAAGAGATATAACAGAGAATCTCAGGTGCAGAAGGTACCATAGAAAACATTGACACAACAGTCAAAGAAAATGCAAAATACAGAAAGCTCCTAACCCAAAACATCCAGGAAATCCAGGACACAATGAGAAGAACAAACCTAAGGACAATAGATATAGAAGAGAGTGAAGATTCCCAATTTAAAGGGCCAGTAAATATCTTCAACAAAATTATAAAAGAAAACTTCCCTAACCTAAAGAAAGAGATGCCCATGAACATACAAGAAGCCTACAGAACTCCAAATAGATTGGACCAGAAAAGAAATTCCTCCTGTTAAAGAATAAACCAGGGGATCCATCCCATAATCAGCCTCCAAATACTGACACCATTGCATACACTAGCAAGATTCTGCTCAAAGGACCCAGATATAGCTGTCTCTTGTGAGGCTATGCCAGGGCCTAGCAAACACAGAAGTGGATGCTCACAGTCAGCTATTGGATGGATCACAGGGCCCCCAATGGAGGAGCTAGCGAATGTACCCAAGGAGCTAAAGGGGTCTGCAACCCTATAGGTGGAACAACAATATGAACTAACCAGTACCCCGGAGCTCGTGTCTCTAGCTGCATATGTATCAGAAGATGGCCTAGTTTGCCATCATTGGAAAGAGAGGCCCCTTGGTCTTGCAAACTTTATATGCCTCAGTACAGGAGAAAGCCAGGGCCAAGAAGTAGGAGTGGGGGGGGGGTAGTGGGGAGGGTATGGGAGACTTTTGGGATAGCATTGGAAATGTAAATGAAGAAAATACCTAATTAAAAAAAATAAACCAAATACCAAATGCCCAAAACACAGAAAGAATATTAAAAGCAGTAAGGGAAAAAGGTCAAGTAACATATAAAGGCACAATATTAGAATTATACCAGACTTCTTGCCAGAGACTATGGAAGCCAGAAGATCCTGGCAGATGCCAGCCCAGGCTACTATACCCAGCAAAACTCTCAATTACCATAGATGGAGAAACTAAGACATTCCATGACAAAAAACAAATTTACACAATATTTTTCCACAAACCTAGCCCTACAAAGGATAATAGATGGAAAATACGAACACAAGGAGGGAAACTATACCCTAGAAACGCAAGAAAGTAATCTTTCTACAAATCCAAATGAAAATAGCCACACAAACATAAAAATAACATAAAAATTAACAGGAAGCAACAATCACTATTCCTTAATATCTCTTAACATCAATGGATTCTATTCCCCAATAAAAACATATAGACTATCAGACTGGATAAGTAAACAGGACCCAGAATTTTGCTGCATACAGGAAAAGCATCTCGGTGACAAAGACAAACACTACCTCAAAGTAAAAGGCTGGAAAACAATTCTCCAAGCAAATGGTCCCAAGAAACAATCTGGAGTAGCCATTCTAATATGGAATAAAATCAACTTTCAACTAAAGGTCATCAAAAAAGATAAGGAAGGACATTTCATACTCATCAAAGGAAAAATCTACCAAGAAGAATTCTCAATTATGAACATCTATGCTCCAAATGCAAGGACACCCACATTCATAAAAGAACTTTACTAAAGCCCAAAGCACACATTGCACCTCAAACAATAATAGTGTGAGACTTCAACACTATACTCTCATCAATGGACAGATCATAGAAACACAAACTAAACAGAGACACAGTGAAAGCAACAGAAGTTATGGACCAAATGGATTTAACTGATATCTATAGAACATTTTATCCTAAAGAAAAAGGATATACCCTTTGCTTAGCACCTCATGGTATCTATAGAACATTTCATCCTAAATCAAAAGAATATACCTTCTTCTCAGCACCTCATGGTACCTTCTCCAAAACTGACCATATAATGGTCACAAACCAGACCTCAATAGATATAAGAAGACTGAAATAATCCCATGTTTCCAATCAGATCACTACAAATTAAGGGTGGTCTTCAATAGAAAAAAAAAAAAACCAAACAACAACAAAAAAATCCAGGAAGCCCACATACACATGGAAGCTGAACAACACACTACTCAAGGATAACTTGGTCAAGGAAGAAATAAAGAAATTAAAGACTTTAGAATGAAAATGAAGCCACAACATACCCACAGTTATGGGACACAGTGAAAACAGTCATAAGAGGAAAACTCATAGTTCTGAGTGCCTCTAGAAAGAAACTGGAGAGAGCATACACTAGCAGCTTGACAGCACAACTAAAGCTCTAGAAAAAAAAGAAGCAAATAGACCCGACCATTTCTAAACATAGTAAAAACAATATACAGCAAATCAGTAGCCAACATTAAACTAAATGAAGAGAAACTTGAAGCAATTTCATTAAAATCAGGGAGTAGACAAGGCTGTCCACTCTCGCCCTACCTATTCAATAGATTACTTGAAGTCCTAGCCAGAGCAATTAGACAACAAAACGAGATCAAAGGAATACAAATGGGAAATGTAGAAGTCAAAATATCAATATTTGCAGGTGATATGATAGTATACGTAAGTGACCCAAAAAATTCCATCAGAGAACTCCTACAGCTGATAAACAACTTCAGCAAAGTGGCTGGATATAAAATGAACTCAAACAAATCAGTGGTATTCTTCTACACAAAGGATAAACATGCTGAGAAAGAAATTAGGGAAACAACACCCGTCACAATAGTCACAAATAATATAAAATATCTTGGTGTGACTCTAACTAAGCAAGTGAAAGATCTGTATGACAAGAACTTCAAGTCTCTAAAGAAAGAAATTAAAGATCTCAGAAGATGAAAAGATCTCCCATGCTCATGGATTGGCAGGATTAATATAGTAAAAACAGTCATATTGTTGAAAGCAGTCTACAGATACAATGAAATCACCATCAAAATTCCAACTCAATCCTTCATAACTTTAGGAAGAGCAATTCTCAAATTCATTTGGAATAACAGAAAACCCAGGATAGTGAAAACTATTCTCAACAATAGAAGAACTTCTGGTGGAATCAGCAAACCTGACCTCAAGCTGTAGTACAGAGCAATAGTGATCAAAAAGTACATGGTATTGGTACAGTGACAGGTAGGTAGATGAATGGAATAGAATTGAAGACACAGTAATGAACCCACACACCTATGGCCACTTAATCTTTGACAAAGGAGCTAAAACCATCCAGTGGAAAAAGAGACAGCATGTTCAACAAATGGTGCTGCCTCAACTGATGGTCAGCATGTAGAAGAATTCGAATCGATCCATTCTTATCTCCTTGTACAAAGCTCAAGTCCAAGTGGATCAAGAACCTCCACATATAACAAGATACTCTGAAACTAATAGAAAAGAAAGTGGGGAAGAGCCTCGAGCACATGGGTACAAGGGGAAATTTCCTGAACCAATAGCTTATGCTGTAAGATCAAGAATTGACAAAATGGGACCTCATAAAATTACAAAGCTTCTGTAAGGCAAAGGACACTGTCAATAAGACAAAAAGGCAACCAACAGATTGGGAAAAGATCTCTACCAATCCTAAATCCGATAGAGGGCTAATATCCAATATATACAAAGAACTCAAGAAGTTAGACTCCAGAGAACCAAATAACCCTATTAAAAATGGGGAACAGAGCTAAACAAAGAATTATCAACTGAGGAATACCGAATGGCTGAGAAGCACCTAAAGAAATATTCAACATCCTTATTCTTTAGAGAAATGCAAATCAAAACAACCCTGAGATTCCACCTCACACCAGTCAGAATGGCTAAGGTCAAAAACTCAGTTTCCACCTCACACCAGTCAGAATGGCTCAGGTCAAAAACTCAGGTGACAGCAGATGCTGGCAAGATTGTGGAAAAAGAGGAACACTCCTCCATTGCTTGTAGGATTACAAGCTGGTACAACCACTCTGGAAATCAGTCTGGTGGTTCCTCAGAAAATTGGACATAGTACTACCTGAGGATCCAGCCATACCACTCCTAGCATATACTAGAAGATGCTCCAACTTTTAATAAGGACACTAGCTCCACTATGTTCATAGCAGCCTTATGTATAATAGCCAGGAGCTGGAAAGAACCCAGATGCCCCTCAACAGAGGAGTGGATACAGAAAATGTGGTACATTTACACAATGGAGTACTACTCAGCTATTAAAATCAATGAACTTATAAAATTCTTAGACAAATGGATGGATCCAGAGGATATCATCCTAGGTGAGGTAATCCAATGACAAAAGAACATATGATATGCACTTACTGATAAGTGGATATTAGCTCAGAAGTTAGAAATACCCAAGATACAATTTGCAAAACACATGAAGGGGGATCAAAATACTCATGGGAGGAGATACAGAGACAAAGTGTAGAGTAGAGACTGAAAGAATGACCATCCAGAGACTGTTCCACCTGGGGATCCATCCCATATACAGTTACCAAACCCAGGCACTATTGTGGGTGCCAACAAGTGCTTGCTGACAGGAGTCTGATACAGCTGTCTCCTGAGAGGCTGTGCTAGTGCCTGACAAATACAGAAGTGGAGGCTCACAGCCATTCATTGGACTGAGCACAGGGTCCCTAATGGAGGAGCTAGAGAAAGTACCCAAGGAGCTGAAGGGTTTTGCAGCCCCATAGGAGGAACAACAATAGGAACCAACCCGTACCCTCAAGAGCTCCCAGGGTCTAAACTATCAACCAAAGAATACACAAGGAGGGATTCATGGCTTTAGCCACATATGTAGCAGAGGATGGCTTTGTGGGACAGCATTGAGAGGAGAGGCCCTTGGTGTTGTGATTGCTTGATGCCCCAGTGTTTGGGAATGCCAGGACAGGGAAGTGGGAGTGGGTGGGTTAGAGTGCAGGGGGAGGGTAGATGGCATAGGGGTGTTTCCAGAGGACAAATGAGGAAAGGGGAAAATTTGAAATGTAAAGAAAGAAAATATCTAATAATAAAATGAAAAAAGAAGTTATTTTCAGCCTGGGCTTTGTGGAATGTACCTGCTATTATAGCATTTAGAAGACTGAAACAAGAAGATTATGAATTCCAAGTTGTTTTAAGCTATACAGCAAGACCCTGTCTCAAAAAATTGGTTTTCAATTACATAAACTTTCTTTGAATTGCAGAAAAAAAGGACCAAATTTGAAAGTATAATCAGTCCACTGCTTTCCTTTTAAACATTAGAAGGCTTGGGGGGTGTTTGGCTACAATCAGGTGTATAGAGATAAAAAATAGATAAATTAATACAAACCAAAAAATTAAATAAATGTTGAATTGATCAAAAAACAATTAGAGGGCTTTTGTGTGCCCACCTTCAGCCTACAGTTCACAGCAAGATGCAGTCTGTCAGGTTAGTTTTCAGTGACAGCTGGGCCCTGATGCCAGGCCAGTCTGCACTTAGCCCAGACGCTGCACTTAGTCCAACTTGATCAATTACTTCCCTTCCAAGAGTAAATATATTTGGAAAACATACTCTGTTTCATAACCCAAGGTTCAAACTCCTTTGTTCCTGAGATCTCTGCCAATGAAATGAGTGTTCCAATTCAGTTCTTGCTAACACATTTTAAGAGTCCTGTTGTGAGGAGCAGTACTCATGGATGATTGCCTAAAAGATGGGAAGGACATCTATTCCTCTCCATGTCCTCAACTGTGTCCCCACATCAAGCCACATGAGCTCCAAGCAGCAGGCATGGGCTGAGCTGCTCGGACTTGAGAACGGACTTGCTCGGACGTTTTTACTGCATTACACTCTGGCAGAGCGCCATTGGCTTGCACTGAGGGGACATTACAAGGAACAGTCCCATAAATGTGCTAGTGTGGGGATACTGTTGAAGAAATTTCCACTGGATCTCACATGGAGACTTTGATGAAAACCAGGAGAAATCTCCCTTTACTCTTCCTTCCAGAAGAAGCCTGCTTCCCTGGAGCAACTAGATCTTATCATATAGGCATAGTGAACTTAATAGTTTTTGGTTTTGGTGACCAGGCGGCTCAGGATCTAATTTTCCTTTCACCTCTAACAACTGTATATGCACCAAATACATTCATGAATTTATATTATTTTTCATTTTCTGTTTCTTACACTTCAGATGTCTTTTAAAATATGTTATTGTGTATATTTAAGGTACACAACACACAGGTTTCTTTATGTTGTGTGTATTTCTGTAAGTTGCCTGGGATGTTTGCAAACAGTTTTACTTAACTGTTGATCTTGCAAAGGGCTCTCACAGATTCATCACTCTGCTTTTCCAGCCCTGATTTGCCACTGTCTTCATGGATCTGTGACTACATCATAGTGACCCCCACAATTCCTAAACTACATCAAAGGGTCTATCAAATACTTTTACATTGTTCTTTGTCTGTCCATGAAATGTTCTTTGCCTGGAATATTGGTCACCTGCCTTTTAGCCAAGGAAAATTCTGTATAACTCAGTGCCTGAGTCTAGGTCTCACTTTGCATCTGTACTACTAGTGTACATAACTTACTGTATGCTAAAAACTACATGTGTGACTGTGTTCTATTATATAGACTACATGCATGCCTGTGTGCTAGTGTATAGACTATATACACACCTGTTTCCCAGTCCAAATATCTAGACTACATGCATACCCATGTTCAAGTCTCCACACTGTATGCACACCTGTGTCCTAGTTTATAGACGACATGCATATCTGTGTCCTTGTGGGGAGCAGGTGTGGCGGTAGTCCCAAGATGGCGCCCAGGACTGCAGCCAACTCTTATGACTTGCACCTGACTTCCTCATACACCTGAAAATAAGCCACGTCCATTGTGAGAGCTGCGCAGGCGCACCATGACGCAAGATCAGGCCATTTGATGAAGGCCAAAGAACTGAGATTACAGGGACTGGGCTGATGGGGCGTGGTTGAGGGGTTATATAAGGGATTGCGATTGGGGGCTAGGAGAGATTCCTGCTTGCATGTTGAAAGGTTCCTGAATAAACTGCTTTGAGAAGAACGCTGTGTCGTCACTCTTTTCTGCTGGTTGGAGACAGAAGCGACATGTCCTGTTATAGGGACCTTATGCATACCTGCATTATCATTTGTAGACTATATGGACTCATATGTCCTAGTCTATAGATTATATGCATGTCTATGTGTTGGTCTATATGCCACAAGTACACTTGTGTCTTAGTTATAGACTACATACCTGCCTATGTCCTCTTCTATAGATTATATACACACCCATGTCCTATTCTATAAACTGCATGTACACCCATGTCCTCTTCTATAGATTATATGCACACCTGTGTCCTGCTATATATACTACCTGTATACCTGTATCCTCTTCTATAGATTATATGCACACCTGTGTCCTAGTCTATAGACTATATGTACACCTGTCCTCTTTTATATATTATATGCACACCCATGTGCTATATATAGACTATATTTATGCCTGTGTTCTAGTTTATAGACTATATGCACACCTGTGTACTGTTCTGTAGACTACATGCATTCCTACATTTTATAGACTATATGAATGCCTATGTCCTTTGCTAGATAATGAACTTCTTTTAGGAAATACCAATTATATTTACTTTTTATATCCTTAGTTCTAAGTTCATGGTAAGTACTCAACAACTGTCTTTAAATTAACAAGTAAACAATCCTGTACCAGTACCAACATGAGGGACCCTAGAATGTCACCTCTAGCTGACCTTGATAGCAAAATGCACACCAGTATCACACAAGCTTCGTAACAAGGGCTCCTGGAGGTACAGGATGAGGGTGGAGAGGCTGGCTGAACCAGGGCCATATCACTCCTTCCTTAGAAATGATTCCAATCCTCTGTCTTTGAGAGACAGGTATCTCAGGGTACATAAATGAATAAACAAACCAACCAACCAACCAACCAACCAACCAACCAACCAACCATTTTCCTTATGGTTTTGCAACTTGGCCAAATTTCAGCTGTTTGCTCACCACAGAGACTAAGACCAGAATGACAATCCAAGGAAGCCAGAAATATAAACACATGTTGGTGATTTCACAGGGCAAAGGGGAGATGAGCTCAGAACGGAATGGTGTAATCCGGTCCTGAAGACATGGAGGGTATTCAAAGGGAAATGAACAGTAGCTGCCAATTAGTTTATTGATTTTCCAGACTTTGAGGATTGAAATGATGCTACCACTGCCTCTCTTGTTCTTCCAGTGCTAGGAAGAGTCTAAAATCAGGAGTGGGAAAACAGCGCTGCTGAGGACCCAAGTTTAATTCTCAGTACTCATCTAAAAACTGCATGTAGATAGCACATGCTTGCAATCCTCCTGGAGAGGAGACAGAGAAAGGCAGCTCCCTGGGGCTCACTAGCTAGCCAGATTAGCCTAAATGTTATGTTCTAAGGTCCCAGTGAGAGTCTGTCCTTAAAAGCAAAATGCAGACCCCAGGTCAGCACAGGCTGCCAAGGACATGCACTTCCTCCAAACCTCTGTGCATACCTAGGCAGAGATGAATGGAACCAGAGACCTTCCAAGCAGTTTTCCATGGTAGATCAGATATTCCTGCTGCTTTACATGGCCCTAGCAAGACACTAGTCCCCAAGCATCAGGAATAGCCAGCTCATAGAACATCTGTGGCTGCTGGTGTGTGAGATGGTAAGTTTGCAGCCTCAGGATCATTCACAGAGCTGCCCAGCACCTTTCCCCAAAACTGTGAACAGTGAGAGCTTCAAGCTTTTCAAGTTTATTGTACAGAGGATTCTCATATTCTGCGAATGAGAAATGATTGTGCAAGAATGTCATGAAAGTGGAATTCCTAACAACCTCTTTACTGGGATTCTGAGAAGGGATGATGCTATGCATGTAGAGATGGCTAGTCCCATCCCAACTTAATTACAGGGCTTTTCTTGATGAGATGAAACAATGCTTGGTCTGGGATGAAGACAAAGATGATGATAAAAGGATAACTACTAGGCCTGGAGCAGCTTCCTTCTAGAGGGAGGTTCCCGAACAGCTGTACTTCCCATCCATTTCTATTACTGGTACTACTGTACTGTCTCTGTACTGTACTACTATACTATACTGTACTGTACTTCCTGGCCACCTGTTCTCTCCTTACTTCCCTATAGTTCTTGTCTTTGGTCCAGTGCTCCATTTAGCTATTGCAAGGGTCTGGATCTTGCTCTCAAGTATATGTTCTCTACAATTGTGCAGATGTGGTCAATCCCAACATTCCTCTCTTACTAATATAAACTGTCAGAAATGGTTAGACCCCCGGACCTCTGCTGCCACCTTTACTCAACCTTCATCCTCATCTTCCCAGAAACCCATGTATCTCCACCATGTATTCTCCACCGCTCACCACACAGACTGATGAGACCAAGTCAACGATGCCTGTGTTGGCTGCACCCTCAGACTGTGATTAGGACAACACAATAACACCCAAAGGGGCCAGTCTTACTTTCTGGCTGGTTCTTTCCATAATTCCAGGGTTCTCCTGTCCTACTGGACTGCTGCAGAAGCCTGATGTGCCTCATGCTAAGGTTGGTCCTTCTTTTCTTGTATGCATCCATTTGCACAGATGCCTTTTTGTTGTTCAAATTGCAGCAGTATCACAAATGTGTACCTTTTAACAAATAATACTAAAAATTGAGTCAATAAATAAAATCAGGTGCTTTTGTCCCAGCTACTTAGAAAAAGCATTGTCAGAATTCTTCAAGAACTTCAAAACTAGAAAAGAAAATAATGGCAACAACAACAATAACCAAGGTAGACAGTTTCTGAGGAATGAGGACCTGAAGTTGATTCCTGACTTCTATACATGCATGTACATATGTACACACACACACACTCACACACACACACACACACACACACACACACACACACACACACGGAGAGAGACACATAGAGAGAAATAGAGAATGAATATGAATCTTCTGCTGGATGATATAACAGAACATGAAAACAGCATTTCAGTATTTACAGAGCATTGCATAAAAACAGACCAGTACAACTGCAGAGAATGGTCACAGTTAACACAGCTCTCTGCCCTGGGTTTTTGCAGGGGTTGCTTACGCAGCCAGCAGAGCTCTCTGTACTGGATTTTGATCATTGTTTCTTGTTTTAGTGTTATTTTTCCCCCTTGAAATGTCACAGCAAAATTAATGGGACTGTCACTGTTTCAGTAGGAGGTTAAAATCCAGCTCTTCCCATTTCCAAATGGATGGGCTGTGGCATGGTCAGACACCTTGACTTACCAAAGGCCACACAGTGAGTTGGCAGCAGGACTAATGTTTGGTCCTCAGCCATCTTTCTTCCCTCAGTGCCATGCTGAATGCATCTTGGTAATAATCAAACAAAATATACTACAAATAATGGAAAACTTCTGGAAGAATAAGCCAGTCTACTTGCTTCCAACTTGGTGCTACAAATTCAGACTTAAACAAACAAACAAACAGCCAATGAAATAAACATGCCTCATCCTAATTGATTTCACAAAGGTCAAAGCAGGTGAGTAATGTCACAGGGAGAGAGAAGCCTCAGACTTGCAAAGAGGACCTTCATCTTAAAGCTTAACAGCTGATATTTGCTCTGCTCTGCCCAACACGATAGGAGAGCCCAACTCTAGTTTCTCCTGTGCCTAGAGGAAGAAGATGAAGTGAGTGAAAGCCTAGAATGAGGCAGGAGCAATCTTGGGGCCAGAGCTCAGGCTCTACTGAGGAAGTTGCATGTGCATGTATGTACATACACAAACACGCATACACACACATCACTTAGCAAAGGGTACATGGTGTGGATCAGCAAATAGACATTCAGATTTTTTTTTTTTTGTCTATGGCTGGTTAGTACTTGGATGGGGGACATTCATAATTTTGTAGTTGACTGGAGAAGGTACAAGGCCCTCCCAACAGTTCACTAGTTGGGAACGTCATAAGGCAGACAAGAGTGTCAATGCCCCACAGTTTTAATTCTGAAACACTGGGCCTGAGCATTATTTATTATTATTATTATTATTATTATTATTATTATTATTACTGTTGTTGTTGTTGTTAGAAGTCAAATATATACATGATCCCCAAACATGCACAACAAAAGGAAACAGTATATTAGGCTCAGCCACTGGAGAGCACTCAATGTTCTTGGGTTTATGATTGCCTTTTTAAACAATAAAAAACATAGATAATAATCCTTCCCAGAAAAATGTGAGGTTAAAAGTTTAATCTGAGTTCATGGCACATGCATTCCAAAAGGGTACTGTACTTGGGGAAATTACTCACCTAGAGTTTATATAAAGTTTCGAGGCAATTAGAGCTGGACGACAAATTGGAGCCAGAACACGTTTACATTTAAGGCTTAAAGTGTAGATTCCACTTAGGGAAGGAAAGAAGAGGGGGGAGGGACTCATCAGCCACCCAGTGTTTCTTGTTAAAGGAGAACTCCCCATTAAGTGTTAGCCCACCCCCTCAAAGCATGTGAAAGATGCCAATCCTCCAGTTGTCCCTGCCTCGTGCCCCTTCTGTCACTCTTGAACAGCACATGTCACATCTGCTTGCTATCAGCATTTATCTTGCAGCATGAATGACTCACTTGGAAAACTCAAAGCACATGTTTATTCCCACGGAGGAATCAGCCATTACTATGCAATTTACAGGCCCCCTGTGCCCAAGAGCTCATGGTGTGACTGCAGAAAGTTGCTGAGGAGGGTTTGTGGCAGTTCAACTGGAATAGATTACTTTTATATCAGCTTTGTAAAAGGAGAAAGCATTTCCTTTAGCTTCCAATGATGTCTCTTGTCACTTCCCACCCAAATCACAACTCTTCTCACCTAGGTCTGGGAGAGTGAGAAGCCCCAAAGCCAATGTGTTTGGGAGGTGGAAGACAACAGGTATGGGGTAAGAAACTCAATTTACTGCCCTTTGGAAACAAATGGCACCTGGGTAACAACTCAACAAATCCTGGTTACAATACAAAGCCAACATGCACCTCTCTCCAAATCCCTGCTGTTTCAGGTATGGGTCTGATTTGACACTTTCTTTTCTCTTACTGGGTTTTTCTCCACAACCCAATATGACTTCTGCCAACATGGGCTTATGTTGTAGAAATAGGTGGGACATCCAGGAAGAGAAGGAATTCTGAGAGAGAAAGAGGGTTGCTGGAAAGAGCTGATGGGACGAATGTATGGTACTTGAGCACAGGTAACCAGTCATGTGACAAAATGTAGGTTAAAATAATTGAGTTATTTTAGTTATGATCTAGTCAGAATAGAGCCAAGCCAAAGTATTTGTAAATATATTTTGAGTCTGAGTCTTATTTCTGGGAGCAAGAACCAGGTTTAGCAATAACAGCCTACATGACCTATGGATCCAGATGGCTGCTTTAAGGATGCAAATTGGGTTTATTAAGGCCTAAAGAGCTATGTTCCAGGTTGGGAGGAGAAAACTCATTAATTATAACATTCTAATTTGTTTGTTTTGAGTCTACATTGCCTTGACTCGTGACAAGTTTATAGGGTCAAGGCCACGTCTGTGTGTGGATTAGGGAAAGTTGTACCCTTCTGACATATCAGTCCATCACAGAGCCTTTACATAGGGCAAATCAAATGCACAAATGAAGGCACCCATTCTGGCAAGATCCACAGGCTCTTTCTTTCCTGTAACCTTTCAGAGGGATAGAAGTACTGAGGTTTGCCTTCACTGGACAAGACCACACTTAGGTGATTAAAGCCAAAGGTTTGGATCAAATCCCAATTTATATCTTTGTGTTTGGGTCACAGAGAGAATAGATTAGTGATTTATACCATATGAACTCTACTGCCATGCTTGTAACACAGGTGGCCCCTTGGTCAAGATTGACTGTTCTTCAATTTCAGTTTCCTACAGTCTAAAATGATGACATGGAAAATTGCAGAAATATATGTTTAAAATTACATTCTATTTTACACAGAGTGATAAAACATTGCATCATCTACTCAGTTGTGCCTAAGACCTGGTTATCCCTTTGTTCTCTGTGTCCACACTGTCTATGCTGCCCCCTCATTTAGAAGTCACCTCTGTTACTAGGTCATCTGTTGTATCAGGGTACTGCTGTCCTCGTTATTTAGAATGGCCTCAAAGTACAAGAATAGAGGCTGGTGGTTTTTAGTTATTTCTTTGTCAACTTGAAAAAAGTTCAAATCATCTGGGAAGAGGGAATCTCAGTTAACAAAGTATATCCACAAGATTGGCTTGTATATAAGTCTAGGGAGCATTTTCTTGATTCATAGTTGGTGTGGGGTGGGTGGTGCCCCAGAGAGGTGGTCCTGAGTTGTATAAGAAAGCAATGTGAGGGACTGGAGAGATGGCACTGTCTCCTCTTCCAGAGGTACTGAGTTCAATTCCCAGCAACCACATGGTGGCTCACAACCATCTGTAATGGGATATGATGCCCTCTTCTGGTGTGTCTGAAGACAGCTGCAGTGTACTCATATATATTAAATAAATAAATAAGTGAGTAAATTAAATAAATATTTAAAAAAGAAAAAAAGCAATGAGAACGAAGCACTGTGGTGAGTGAGTGAACAAGCAGGCTCCTCCATGTTTCTGTTTAAGTTCCTGATCTCAGTCCTGTCCTGACTTCCCTTCTTGATGGACTGTAAGCTGTAAGACATTCTCACATGACCGGGCAATAGAAAGTAAACAAGCAAGTGGCAATTCAGATAAACCTGAGCAGCGAGCAACAATGTGCCTCTCTTAAGTGAAAATATGAAAGGTTTATGGAGGGCTGACTGCATATCACTAAAATCTTTATTATCTTATAAATTAGATGTATATTCTAAGTTTCTGGGCTAATATCCGCCTATCAGTGAGTGCATATCATGTGTGTTCTTTTGTGATTGGGTTACCTCACTATTTGCAACACACATGAAACTCAAGAAGAAGGAAGACCAAAGTGTGGATACTTTGCTCCTTCTTAGAATGGGGAACAAACTGCCCATGGAAGGAGTTACAGAGACAAAGTTCTGTGCTGAGACGGAAGGAAAGACCATCCAGAGACTGCCCCACCTGGGGATCCATCCCATATACAATCATCAAACCCAGACACTATTGCATATGTCAGCAAGATTTTGCTGACAGGACCCTGACATAGCTCTCTCTTGTGAGGCTATGCCAATGCCTGGCAAATACAGAAGTGGATGCTCACAGTCATCTTTTGAATGGAACACAGGGCCCCTAATGAAGGAGCTAGAGAAAGTACCCAAGGAGCTAAAGGGGTCTGCAACCCTATAGGAGGAACAACAATATGAACTAACCAGTATCCCCCAGAACTGTGTCTCTAGTTGCATATGTAGCAGAGGATGGCCTAGTAGGCCATCAATGGGAGGAGAGGCCCTTGGTATTGCAAAGATCATATGTCCCAGTACAGGGGAATGCCAGGGACAGGAAGCAGGAGTGAGTGGGTTGGGGAGCAGGAAGGGGAGGGTATAGGGGGCTTTGGGGATAGCATTTGAAACGTAAATGAAGAAAATATCTAATAAATAATTTGTTTTGCCAACTGTTCATCAAATTAAATTGCTTGTCATAGTAGCTGGCACAGAGTTTGGGAAGGGATAATGGATTACCACCTCTGCAGTTTTGTCTGTTTGACTTTCTAGGGTGCACTACTTAGTGTTGCTGCTGCTGCTGCTGCTACTACTACTACTACTACTACTACTACTACTACTACTACTACTACTACTACTATAACTACTACTTCTTCCTCCTCCTCCTCCTCTTCTTCCTCTTCCTCCTCCTTTTCCTCCTCCTCCTCCTCTTCCTCCCCCTCCTCCTCTTCCTCCTCCTCCTCCTCCCCCCTCCTCCTCTCCTCCTCCTCCTCCTCTTCCTCCTTCTCCTCCTTCATCTTCTCCTCCTCCTCCTTCATCATCTTCTTTGTTTGCTTTTGATTTTGTTTTTACTTTTTTCCTGAGGGTTAGGGTGAGGTGAAACAGGATCTTACCATATGGCCCAGGCTGGTCTGGTACTCACGAAGTAGAATAAACTGTCTTCAAACTATGATCCTCCTGTGTCCACCTCCCATATACAGGAATATGCCACTACACTGACTTCATAGAGGTCTTTTAAAGCCACATTCCCTTTTTTTGCTTAGGTTATGACCAAATGCACCTGATCAATTCATTTACCCAGACAGTATACTTCATGCCCTGCAACTTTAGAAGTTGGAAATGAAACAGTGAAGATTTGTCCATTCAAACAAACAGTACTACCATGCCGCCTAGCCAGGAGAAAGCACAGTGTGTTTGGGGTTTACAAGAAACAATAGTGTCACAGTCAAGTATATATTCATATCTTTTCTGCTTTGGAATTATTTTGATGGTGGTAGAGTCATGGGGTCTCATTAAGTAGCCCTGGCTGGTCTCTATTTTTTGTGTAGAACAGGATGGCTTTGAACTCACAGAGATTCACTTCTCTCTGCCTCCCGAGTGCTGGAATTAAAGGTGAGTGTTACCACTATTCTGAACTTAGAATGGTTTTCAAAAGCAAGAGAAAAGCCTGTGTGGTGACTTAGCTTATTGGAGATGTTTATATCCGGATTCTAAACATGCATGGACTTGAACAGCAGTAAAAGGAAAGAAGTAATTAAAAGCTGGTCTATATGTCATAATCCAGACACAAATCCTAATGTAAATACATACAAATTCCTCTGATCTTGTTACCCATCTGACACAGCAGCATAGGCCCAAAGCATTCTTGGGCCACCCAAGTACACCAGGGTACTTTGTCAGCAACTAACAGCACTGTTTAAAGATGAAAACCAACCAGAAGAGAACATAAAAAAGCCCAAGCTTAAAGCACTATCCAGAAAAAGCAGAGTCACTTCTGAAGCTGGGAAAGCTTTCTACCATGTTGGTCTTGACTGCTCTGTTGGACATAATGAATTGTCAGTCCAAATGGCACAGATGCCAAATGGTAGGGCAGGTCTGCTACATGAACACAGATAATCTAGGGATAAGGCACTGTGTTTTCATCCCTGCTAAGCAGCCCCACTACACATGCTGTCCCAGCTAACGGGCATCTTTGCTTGTCAAACCAATCTAATGAGGCTACACTCTACTTCGCCACATCATGGCATTCACTAACTTACCCATTTAGCAAACATTTATTGACCTCCTTTGAAGTTTCAGACACTGGGAAATGGTACACATATGCTTTCTGCCATTTCTTGAAGCTTTCTCTACCTTTCTTAGGAGGTTGCTTCTAAGATTTTTAATTTGGGGTAAAATATAGGTATTTGGAAGAACTGTATTTTGTAGTGTTACCACCTGTTAACATAGCAGGGTTGTTAACTTTGAATCAAGGTTGAATGCTTAGGGGTAAATAGGTTCATGCTCCCCTCTTGATCATCAGCACATAAGGGGGTCTTGAGATAGATGTCGGGTGAAGACTATGATGGAACACTTGGGAAATCTATTTCATCTGCTGTACAGTGCTTGGCAAAAGCCCAACCTACAGCAGTCCTAGTATTTGGCTCAGTGTTCAGGTTATCCTGAGCCAGAGAACAGAGCTAGGATGTGAGTGCTAACTGGAGGCATCCAGAATATATAGTATATAAGTGATCGATTGTTTGTTCTCCATCTATCCTCAGTGCCACTCGGTGTGGCAGTCAGCAAGGGACATAGGAAGCAAGATGCCAGGGATTTATAGGTATTTAGAAGAGTGAGAGGCTAGGTAATTCTGACATGGATAACCTCTGGGACTATGTAACAAAGCACTAGTGGGCTCTAAAAAATGAAGCAAGGCAGCCCAACTGCTGCGAGTGGCATGGCTAGCAGTGCCCAGGATGAACAGGCCCTTCTAGGCGGCCAGAAGCTCATGCACTATGAATAGCCAACACATATACTTACACATGTAATAAAACGTAAGGGCAAGAGGGCCCAGGCTATACAGGGGAAATGAATTATTACTCCTCTGGCAATGGAAAGGCTGTTGTAGTTCATCTATGATTTCACTCTGCTTCAGGAAAGCCATTTCAGCATTAAATGGCACATTTCACTTTTAAAAAATTAGGTTTCCTGAAGGGTTGTTTCACCCCAGGTAGTTTCTAAGCCAGTTGCACCATTTCAGCTGTATCATTTGAACTTGGGAGACATAGAGAGTTCTCAGGAAAACCTGGTGTGTTGCCAACGTGTTGGTTGTGGTGCTGGAACCCTGCAGTGTAGGCTTGAATCTGTGATGTATGCTCATGACAGTTGGAATGTGTCTTCAGTCATCACAGAAGTGCCTGAGCACATGGCTGTAGATTATGCAATGTTGAAACATGCCTGCTTTTAAAGATGTCGTTATTTATTACTGTTCTGGTAACATTTACTATTTTTGAGGTTTGATTTTTCTGTTTTAAGAAATAACAATTTGAATGTATATTTTGGTTTAAAAAAAAAAGGGAAGTAGCCTAACCTCTTTTTCTCTTGGTTTGGGGAAAGCAGCATCTGGAAACATATGGTTCAACTTCCTGAACAGTGAACTGTCTGTCCTTATTTTGTTAGAATGCATTCATTATCCCTAGTGAAAACAAGCCCAGGCTAATTAATGGTCAGTCTATTTTCCTCAAAAGTTGAGACATAGCTCCACAAAATACCACTCTCACCTATGCATGTCATTGGTGGAATCTCATCATATCATCAAAGTTGAGAGCCACAGATAGACTCTGCCCTCTGATCAGGATAGTTGATCAGGATCCACTAATTTTTTTTTTTTTAAAGACATGGTTTCTCTGTGTAGCCCTGGATATCCTGCAATCTGCTCTGTGACCAGGCTGGTGTCAAACGCACAGATAACTGCCTGCCTCTGTATCCTGAGTGCTAGTATTAAAGGCGTGTATCACTACTGGCCAGCTAAGATAACTAATTTTTACCTCAGAACATCATAGACTCTTTTTCATTCTATCTGTCTTCAGAGGCATACTACAACTTTCTTTGAATTTAGAATCTAAAATTAATTAATCATGAGTGTAATTAAGGACTTTTATTTGCTTCCTATTATCCAGTGCTCAATATTATTGGAAAGTTTGCCAGAAGCACTTTAGATTTACCATTCATCTTCCTGCCTTCTCAGTGTTCTGAGTGTTTCCAGAGTTGGGCTACTACCCCTTAAGAGACACTATAAAAAATACTGTAGGGATTGGAGAGATGACTCAGTGGTTAAGAGCACTGACTGCTCTCCTAGAGGTCCTGAGTTCAATTCCCAGCAACCACATAGCTGCTCATAACCATCTGCAATGGGGTCTGATGCCTTGTGTCTGAAGAGAGCAATGTTATACTGATATACATAATATAAATAAATAAATCTTAAGAAAGAAAAAGAAAAAAATACCATAAAGGGAATATATGTTGAAAAGCTCATCTTGAGGGGTGGCACTGATGAACCCATATCAAGCATGGCTTGCAGCATACTTCCATACATTTTTCTGCAGAATGTAGGAACAGAAAATCTAAAACCATACTTGTGTGGATTTCCACATGAAAATAAATAAATTAATTAATTAATTAAATAAATAGTATTAAATAGTATTAAAGTTATGTCTCCATTACCTAGCCAAAGTGGGGAAATGATTTAATTTGGGCAAAAGTAAAAGAAAAATTATCCTTCCCCAAAATTATTCTTTATAGTATTAGCTGTAAAAAGTCAAAACTGTGTCCACAGCCAAGTTTGTCAGGTCATTAGGCAGCCTCTGTAGCTCCTGTGGCCAAGTGAATATGGATGGGGGCTGCCTGTTTGTTCTCATGTACCGGAGTCATTAGAAAAGAAGTTGGGAGAGGTTTTCTTTGGCTGCTTGGGAACTGGATGACCTCCAACATCCAAGCCAAGACATCTTCCTTTTGTATTCCTGATTTGTTTAATTTAATTTTGAAGGCAAAATTAAGATCACTAAAATCATCAGAAAATGAAGCATAAAATAGAATCCCTGATGCTTTCATCTTCAACTATGACACCATCAACATGTGAGTGTGATCTAGTGAGGAAAAGATTGCTCCATGAACTTCCACAATGGCCTTTGATCCCTTGAAATCTGTTTATTCTCTTCAACTGAACCAGTTCCTGTGGCTTTGTTTGTTTAGGAGAAACCACTTTTATAAAAATGGAGCACAAACAAAATAGTGATGCAAGGACATCGTTCCTGTGTCTACATACAAGATAGTAGAGCAATGGAAATTAGCAGTACAGAATTCCAAAGGGCTGTTGCATTTGATTAAGATATTATCAATGTGGTAGCTATTTAGGGCAAATTAGTTCAGGAGGTCAAAAACAAGGCTATTTTCACAAAGTATCTTTTTCCTGTATTACCATGTAAATATTCAAAAGGAAAAAATGGAGCCACAATACATTTTAAATGGGACTAAAATCAGACCTACACTGAATGAAAAATTAGTCATTTCAGTGCATGGCTTTCAACTAAGATGCTCCATAATTATGATCACAGGCTGGCATCCATAGAATGGGTCATAAAAATGCAGTGTAGAAAGCTCTGATTGGCCTCCCAGCTCCTCACCTCAGTTAGTCCTGTTCTCTTCTAGAACATCCATGAGGATTCTAACCATGGACTTTGCCACTTTTCTCATTGCATGTTTGCTCCTGGACTGTGACCAGGAATGCACTTGCACACATACCCTGCCCTCCCAATCTGGTTCATCTTTCTCCTGTGTCTTACATAATTATCTCCTTATTCACTACTGGGCACCAGACCTCAATGCTTCTGGCTTGCATAATGAATAAATTCCAGGCACTGTGAGGGATGACTGGACAAGGTAAGTGAGCACCAAATTGTGCTGATATTCATGGGATGGGACCATTGCAGTAAGGTTATAACTTGGTAGTAAGATAATAAGTTCTTTGATTTCACAGATGTTGTCTCAGTCAGACAACAAGAGAAGCATGGGTGAGGACTTGAACTTCTTCAGACTGAGCTATACTTACCCTGTCTTAGGGAGCACAAGTGAGATGCCCATCCAAACTCTGTTTTAAAGGAGCTTTATTTGATGGTGTCCTAGAAGATATAATGTATGAAAACTCTCAAGGACAGCAAAGATGTCCTGAAGACTTATGGTAAAGAGGTATATTGGTCAGGGTTCTGTGATGAAACAGAATCAACAGAATATACATCTACAGAGAATGAATCACTATTAGGATTGGCTGTTGTAATTACTGAGTCCTGAGATATCCACTTGATAAGCTGAAGACTGGGATAGTTGCTGGTTTGAGTTCCTACCTGAAGGCCATGGACTCAAGAACTAAGAAGAGCCAGTGTTCAGTTTGAGTCTGAAGATGGGGATTGGGAGTGGGGGAAGGTCCACGTAGAGTCATTCTTACTCAGCAAGGAGAGAATGTCTTCAGTGAGTTGCAAGAGGCTCATCCATAAGTAGGGAAGGCAGTCTGCTTTGCTATCTCTACTAACTCAAACTCAGATCTCACATAGAAATACCTTACCAATATTCTGGTAAGAAATACCTTACCAGAATAATGTTTGACTAATATCCTATAATCCAGGTAAGTTAACACAAAATTAAATATCAGGGAAGCAATGTAAGAGATTAAAGGGATCAGTAATTTCAGTTTGTCAACCCTGGCTACATTTCAGAATCACATGAGAACTTTAAAAATAGCTACCCAAGCCCTACCTAAAGACTATAATCAAATCTTTAGGGGTGAGGCCTGACAGTAAGTACCCTCTGTGTTTTTGAAGGCCAGAAAAGCAGGAAAGCTATATATTCCATGACTTTTAAATCCTAAGGAGCCACCCTATTCCCCCACCTCCACCCCCCCCCCCAAAGAATACCATAAGGACATCTAGAGGTATAAATGCAAAGTCTTTGAAACATCAAGAGAAATGAACAGTCAAGGCTGGCCTCAGACTTATGGTGTAGCCCAAGCTGGCCTCCAGTTTGTGATCCTCCTGTTGTAACCTTTAGAGTGCTAGAGGTATGTCACCACAACCAGCCACTATGATGTGTTTAGAAGACCACTGAGACAACTCTTGCAATTCAATAGCCATTTATTATAAAAGATAGACAGATTAATAAGTGACAAATCAATCAGTAAATCAAACGAACAAACAAACAAACAAAAAATAAGCTTGCCTCTGGGGATGAAGAGGGGGCTCAATGGGTCAAAACATTTGTTGTTCTTGCAGAGGACCCGAGCTGCATCCCTAGCGTGCTCAAGGCAACTCACAACCATCTGTTCTTCTAGTTCCTGGGAATTTGATGTGTTCTAACTCTCAAGGACATCAGGTACATACATGGCACACAGGCATACATTCAGGCAAAACATACAAAAGATAAAAACAAGTAAAAGTTTAAAAATAATTCACCTCATTGTGCAAAAATGATTTTGGTGATTCAGAGACCTGCATCAGGATGGTAAGAAATCAGTCCTGATGTGGTGTCTAGAGATAGGAATGTGCATCTGGCACAGCTTTGCAAGCATCGGATGCTATCTCAGCCCTAGTCCTGGGAGAACAGACTCCCCAACAACCTGAAGAAACAGCAGCAGTGACTGAGGGAGGAAATCTAGGGAGGAGCTTATGTCTGCTGGTTTCCAGCTTCCCGTTGTCGCTGAGATTCACTGTGCCATAGTAGCTAGATCTATAAAATGGGGTGGTGTTATTCTTGCATCACATAGAATTGTTCCTAAGTAAAGAGTTTATCACAGGTTTCTCATCACTGTGTCTCTAGCCTGGGGACTTGATCAACCAAGTTTCCTTCAAGTTAGATTAGTTTACAAGTAAGCATCTGAAAATCAAAGTACCCTCTTTGCAACATTAGGCTTTTTAAAAAAATTTATTTACAGTAATTTTGATTATGTATATATGTGTGTGACTGTCTATGTGCAGGTGCCTGCAGAGGTCAGGTGTTGAGTTTCCTTGGTGATTGAGTTGTAGAGTTGCAGGTGTTTATGAGCCACCTGAAGTGGATGCTGGGTTCAAACATTAAACAGAAAGGGGTTTTATGAGGTTATGGGATGTAAAGGACAGAAAGAAAACACATAAACCAAGACAGAGAAGACCAGAAGCCTAATGGATCACTTTAATGCTGTCTGTAAGTTAGGGGTTCTCAGCCTGGCTAGATGGGTCCAGCTGGTCAAATGTCATGAGAGCCTGACAATCTGACCCTCAGAATCCACATTAAAAAGCCAGATGCACTGGTGTGTATCTGTACAGTGGGAGAGGCAGACGACTCCCCTGGAAACTCTCAGGCCAGCTAGCCTAAGGAACACAGAGAGAAGCAGAAACAAGAAAGACCCTGACTCAACAAGGTGGCAGGTGAGAACTGGTTCCAGAGACTTGTTCTCTAACCACCACTTGAGCTGAGGCACAATCCCCCCCACACTGAAATACACACATCAAATCACATATATATGGGAGCAGGGAGGAGTCTCTATCTGCCTTCTTTACATTTTAGTTAAATGTCTTGTTCCTGTATCTTAAAAAAAGAAATCCACAGCTCTCTAGAAATGCCTTTAGCAGCCCTTTACTCAGTGAGAAATCTCTTGTTAGGTGCAAGGACAAACCTTGGAGTCTCTGTCCACATTGAGGGTCTGACAGTCTTCTGGTGGTTCTGTGGATTCCTGGTTCCAGCAATGGACATAAGGCATTGACCCAACTCTAGAGAAAACTGAGGCCTAATAGGATTTTGTACTTTAAAAGGGTTTAAAAGTCAATCGATAATCCAAGGGCTTACACTCTAAACAGCATATGACAAGTTTAGCAAAGGAAGGTAAAAAAAAAAGAGAAGGAAAGGAAGGCATTCTAGGCAGAGAATCCAGTTTACAAACAGACTGCAGAGAAGCATGTGAGAACTAAAGAACTCATGCAAAGGTCTCTCTCTCTCTCTCTCTCTCTCTCTCTCTCTGGGGTCTCTTGTTTCTATTTTCTTTTCTCAGAGAAATGAAAAACTCCTACAGTTCAAATGCAAAACTAGCCTTTCCTCCCCTATATGGATTATTTCATCAAATACAAAAGCAAAATGAAAACACTAGAGACTAAACTAGGAAGGCTTAGGAAAGTACTTCACACTTGCTAGCTTGAGCCAGGTGTTATTAAAAGTTAAACTGGTATTTAACGGAAAGGTTTCTGCCCTCATAGACCACAGCTGTGCAGTATGCCAGTGGCCACTCCTATCCCAGCACATCACTAGGTTACTTAGTGACTTGAGTGGGAAGTAGATATAGCAGAGATGCTGACATGGGGGGGGGGGCAGCACAGGGTCTGCTATTATTCCTTTTTCTGACCCACAGTTACCTGGCAGCAGCCAGGTATGCATGAGTCACTATAAAAGGGGCTGCTTGCCCCCCTCCTCACTCTCTTACTCTCTTACTCTCTGCCCCTTTTCTCTCCATTCCCCTCTCCCCCCATGAGTTATATCCGCTGGTACCTCAGGGGGGAATGGGTCAGCAGAGGCATCCCCTTGTACCTCAGCATACCTCAAATGTCTCTATCAAACATATCCTGGCTCTTTATTTTTATAAAACACAACATCTGCTGCTGTCAGCCAGTTCCAAGAAACACTGATCATCGCTGTAGCAACCGATTCTTCAGGAATCAGGAGAAAACCTAGCAGTGTTATAGCTCTCTGGAGAAAGAAAGTTAAAACTTCCTCCAATGATGTATCCTTTCTTTTTTCTCTAACAGCTGAGTGAGTTCTGCCATTTTTGTCCCAGTGCACCATGTTTGTTCTACTCAAAGCCTTTGAAAGCCATGATGGCACCAGGGTAGTGAGCAGTGGAGACCAGAGTAAGAAATGGCAGAATTCAGAGTTAAAGTTCTGATGTGGCCTCAGGTCTCTGCCAGACGCGGGACTCAGGTTTACCTAACTTCTCTGTACCTGTTTTCTCACTGGAAAAACAGTGTTAAAACTATCTATCTCACACAGCGTGCAGAACAAAGGAGATGGAAGGCATGAGAAGACCTTGTAAGTATATAAGCCAAGGAGACCAGACTACAGCATTCCCCAGACACTATGTTATATAAATCAACAGAATACATGAAGGGTAAACATCAACCACAGAACTACAACAGAGAGGAAAAATCCAAAGGTCCAATATAAAAAGCTCACCCCCCAAAGTCCATTAAAGTCTTTAAGGAAAGGGGGCAGGGCATGGTGCAGAGCAGAGTGCCTGTTGTGAGTTCCAAGTCACCTAAGACAGAGAGTAAGAAACTGTCCCTGGGGACGGGGTGGGGGTGGGGGGGATGGGGGGGATGGGGGGATGGGGGGGGTGGGTGGAGGTTGGGGGTGGAGTGGGCATGGGTGGGTGGGTTAAAACCACACAAAACTTTGAAGCATGAGAGCTGGAGAGAGAAGTAGTAGTAGTTCTTTGGCTCTGTCTCCAAAGGTGAAATGCATTAAATAATTCTTTGTAGATTGTATAATTTAGCAAATGGCTACTCCCTCAGAGGTGACAGAGAAAAGAGGAGCAGACCCCACTCATTTGCATAGCATACAATGTTATCCTCTGCATGTTTTGACATTTTTAACCCTTTTAGCTAGGGATAAGCAATTCTTCTTTTTTTTTTTTTTGATTTAAGTTTTATTGCATTATGATGAGAAAAGAAATATAATTTCAATTTATCTGAATTTGTTAACATTTAAAAACATATTTTGAGTAAATAGACTTATATCACATTTTTCTTTCTCTTTTGTACCCCAACTCCTCCCGGAGAGCCCCCCTTCAAAACCTGCAATACCTTTCATTTTTTATCATATTCTTTAAAATTCATAAACTATTGTACCAATAAAAATGAGTATTACAGTTGTTTGAAATAAAACAACAATCAATTGAAGAGTCTTACGTAGATGTTTGTCTACAACAATACTGAAAATACATACATTTTTCTCAATATAAACTCTAAATAACTCCAAATATATTAACTGTATGATATTTTAAAATAATATATCACTATTAGTTTTTTAAATGAACATAAATAGTAAGTCTTTTTGTTTGTTTGTTTTGTTTTTAGTAGAGCTTAAAATCTTGGCTCTTACTGTGTGGTACAAACACAAAATAAGAACAGATTTTGGACATTGGAGTTCATTGTAATAAGGTTGTACTTGAATGTCCCTCACATCACCAAAGGATTTTACCTCCATAGTAGATGAGCTAAGAGTTGACAGCTTTGTCCCGAAAAGGAATAAATTGTACGCACGATTTTTGAATACAGATTTCCTGCTATGGTCAAAGCTATTTGACTTGAGTGATTGTCGTCATTCTCAGCCCGCACGGAACAGGTTACATTCATTTAAGAAACAGTGTGTGTATTAAGATGGTCTATCCATGAAGTCATTCATCAACTGAGGGATAACCAATTCTTAAAGATAGCAAAGGTCACCCTTGGCAGGATGCCTTTGATATGCAAACTAATCACCAAAGAGCCAGACCTTCTCCATCTGGCCCCTGTGACCCAGGAAGCAACAATCTCTGCCTTTTCTCATACCACTGTCAGGTACCAGGCAACTACATACCAGACCCACACTTTGGCATTTGTAGCAATCACTTAGACGGGCTAATTCATCTCTGCTTGCCCTGCCTTGTATCTCTGCCTTTCTGTTAAAACCACAACTGAGTTGTGTAAGACTCTGTGTATTGTAGAGATAGAGTATTTTCTATAGCTGAATTGTGAAAACTGAACAATAAGGTCACAAGCATAGACTTTAATGCAAAACAAAGTGAACCAGAATCTTTTTGTCTAGTAATAAGAACCAAGGATATTTTATTAATAGCCCATCTTAGTAGAGGGCAGATGGAAACATAACCAAGGGTATTCACTACTCTCACAAAATGGTTTACTATTTACTGTCAGAAATTAGATAACGAAGCTTTGGAACCTTCAAACAAGGTGCTTCTGTCTTCCTCTGAGGCCAGTGGGCCTTGTAGATCTTCCTCGACAGCTTGCTTTCAGAACATGCTCTTGTAGTTGATGAGACAGATGTGAATGTGAAGGAATTAAAGGAGCCCAGGAGAAAGAGGGATGTGTAATTAGCAGAATTACAGAGCTGCCTCTCTGTGCCTTTAATTTAGGAAGGCAGTGACTTCAATCAGCTTCTTCCCATTGTGACACACTGCATCTGCACCTCATGGACACATTTCAAAGAACTCTGCCACCCAGATTGAGGCTGAGTAGCAAGTTTTTCATTTGGTCAGAGGCTTAAGTGACTCCAATGACTGCTGACTTAAGTCTCAACTAGACATGTCTGCCACTCTACAAATCAACTCCGGACTGCCATTGAAGCATCTGCAAATGTCTCTAACTCGTTGCTAAGATGAGGAGCCAGGAAAGAGTTCCATGTTTGGATTTTGCCAGCTGGGTGGAGGTTAAGAGTTTCAGCACTCCAGCAGGCGGCCTATGGGACAGACTGAGCTGGCTGTCCTAGGTAAACTACAAGGGATACAGTTTCTACACGGTTAACCACTTTCCAACCCGGTCTGGACAACACTTCAGCTCCCTGCACTTGACTTGTGAACTCAAGGCTTTTGTTTCTTTCTTGTTTTTAATTGTTATTATTATTTTAATTACTTATTTTTATGTGTGTGGGTGTTTTGCCTATATGTATGTCTATGCATACATATAGAGTATGCAGTCAGTATCCTCAGAGGCCAGAAGAGAGAGTGTCAGTTTCTCTTGGGGCTAGAAGGACATACAGACCCTTGTAGGTGCTGACACTGAAACCTGGGTCCTTTGGAAGAACAGTTAATGCTCTTAACCATGAAGCTATCTTTTCAGCCCCCACAAGTCTTTTCTGACAATCATGGCTTAGTCTAGCCCTACCAGGGGAGCAGGTCAACATGGCAGTGGCTTTTGTGTCAGGTCGTTGGCCTTTGTTCTGTCTACAGATAAATCCATAGGGATAGAGAGGACTAGGATTATGTTCTTTATCAGAAACAACTTGGAAGCTAATTTAGGGCAGGTGTTGTTTTGTTGTGTGCATAGAACAGTAGATGTATGCATTGCCGTGAGTGTGTGCACATGTGCATGTGGGTATATGAGCATGGTGGGAGTGTGTAGAGGGCAAAGACTGGTGCTGCTATTTCCCTCAACCACTATCTAAGGATTAGATATCTTGATATCTGATTGAACAAGATATCAAGACAAGGCCTCTCTGAACCTGGGGCTCATCAATTTGACTAAGTTGGCTGGCACTGAGCTCAGGGATCTATCTGTCTGTCTTTACTTCCAGTGATGAGATTATAGATGCATGCCCTGTCTCTGCAACTGGCTTTTACATGGGTGCTAGGGATTCAAACTAAAGTCCTCATGGTTAAAGTGGTGGGGATGGGGGTGAAAAGCACTTTACTGATTCAGCCATATTCCTAGTCCCTTAGGACAGGTTCTTATTGTCATCAAACATTTTTTTATGTATGTATTTGCTAATTCATTGGGGAATACGTGTGGCACTGTATGTCTCCTTTCACTGTGGGGATCCTAGGGACTGACCTTTCAAATGGGTAGGCTTGGAAACACTCACCTACATTAACTGAGCAATCAGGTTTGTCAGCAATTACCATAGAGTCATTTCTCTGACACCAGGATTGTTTTTTAACTCCAATCAGTCAACTTAACAGCTGCAACCCAGAACTCTTCTTGACTTCTGAGGGCCTCTTCCAGCGCCAGACTCAGTTCCTACTCTCATTCCTAGGTAAGCCCTCAGTTCAGCTTCCTCCTCCTCATCCATCTCTTAAGCCTCCCGAAATCAGATGTGTGAGTTAATTTTCTACATTCTCTGTAGGCACAGCCACTTAATTTAACACTGTAACACTGAATGCTTTATTAGTTGCCAGGCCACATGCCAAGAAGAGATAAACAATTGTACCTTTTTGTTTTTTCTTAAATCTTTTTTGGTTTTTTAAGACAGAGTTTCTCTGTTTAACAGCCCTGGCCGTACTGGAACTCAATATGAACAGCAGGCTGGCCTGGAACTCACAGAGATCTGGTTGTCTCAGCTTCTTAGTGCTGAGATTAAAGGTGTGCACCACCATGGCCAGCTAACTGCGTATTCTTTATGAGGAATTCAAACAGTGAGAAATAAGTGATGAAAGTACAAAAAAATTCTCCTTACTTTTTCCATTTTATTCTCCTCTCAGAAAATAACTGCTGTTAAAAATCTATATTCTTGGATTCGCCATCTGCACCTGCGAGCTGAGGCTGTTCCACAGCCCTCTGTGCACAGGTCCTGCCAAAAAGAGACCTGACCTCTCAGGAGTGTTTTTACTCCTGGGCACGGAGGTGAGATAAGCCAAATTCTATAAAAACAAAACAAAACAAAAAAACAAAAAAAAACCAACTGTGTAGAACGGTGCTGGCCAGGAGCACATGGGGTGTAAGATCAGTAGAGCAGCTGGGACAGGATCCTTCCTGTGCACCCTCTGCACCCTTGAGCTGAGGATGATCCACAGGCCACTGTGCACGGGTCCCACCACCAGGAGAGACTTGTTCTTCTAGGAGTGATTTTACTTCTGGGCTCGTGGGTGAGATAGCCACTTTCTCTCCAATAACTATCTGGAGCTGGGCAGTGAGGAGCACACAGGGAGCAAGAACAGTGGAACATATGGGACAGGATCCTTCCAGTCACCATTTGGACCCAGAGCTTGGGCTGTTCCTGAGCCCTTTGTACACAAGTTCTGCCAGGATCTTGTCTCCCCAAATGTTGACACAGGCTTATAGACTCACAGGAGGAAGAAATTCTAGCCAGAGACAGCAAGACCAAATAACACCAGAGATAACCAGATGGCAAAAGGCAAATGCAAGAATCTTACAAACAGAAACCAAGACTACTTGGCACCATCAGAACCCAGTTCTCCCAATACAGCAAGTCTTGGATTCCCCAACACACCGGAAAATCAAGATGTGGATATAAAATCACATCTCATGATGATGATAGAGGATTTTAAGAAGGACATAAATAACTCCCTTAAAGAAAAACAGGAGAACACAGGTAGACAGGTAGAAGCCCTTAAAGAGCTAACACAAAAATCCCTTAAAGAATTATAGGAAAACACAAGCAAACAGGTGAAGGAATTGAACAAAACCATCCAGGATCTAAAAATGGAAGTAGAAACAATAAAGAAATCACAAAGGGAGACAACTCTGGAAATAGAAAACCTAGGAAAAAAGACAAGAGATATAGGTGCGAGCATCACCAACAGAATATAAGAGATAGAACAGAGAATCTCAAGTCCAGAAAACATTGACACAACAGTCAAAGAAAATGCAGAAAGCTCCTAATCCAAAACATCCAGGAAATACAGAATACAATGAGAAGAACAAACCTAAAGATAATAGGGATAGAAGAGAGTGAAAATTCTCAACTTAAAGGGCCAGTAAATATCTTCAACAAAATAGTAGAAGAAAACTTCCCTAACCTACAGAAAGAGATGCCCAAGAAGATACAAGAAGCATACAGAACTCCAAATAGATTGGATCAGAAAAGAAATTTCTTCTGTCACATAATAAACAAAACACCAAATGTACAAAACAAAGAAAAAATATTAAAAGTAGAAAGGGAAAAAAGTCAAGTAACATATAAAGGCACACTATTAGAATTATATCAGACTACTTGTCAGAGACTATGAAAGCCAGAAGATCCTGGGAAGAGGTCATGCAGACCCGAAGAGAACACAAATGCCAACCCAGGCTACTATACCCAGCAAAACTCTCAATTACCATAGATGGAGAAACCAAGGTATTCCATGACAAAAAACAAATTTATACAATATCTTTCCATAATCCCAGCCCATCAAAGGATAAAAGATGGAAAATGGAAATGCTAATACAAGGAGGGATACTACACACCAGAAAAGTAAGAAAGTAATCTTTCTTCCTCTTCCTCTTCTTCTTCCTCTTCTTCTTCCTCTTCTTCTTCCTCTTCTTCTTCCTCTTCCTCTTCCTCTTCCTCTTCCTCTTCCTCTTCCTCTTCTTCTTCTTCTTCTTCTTCTTCTTCTTCTCTTTCGAGACAGGGTTTCTCTGAATATCCCTGGCTGACCTGGAACTCACTTTGTAGACCAGGCTGGCCTCAAACTCAGAAATCTGCCTGCCTCTGCCTCCCAAGTGCTGGGATTAATCTTCTTTTAACAAACCAAAAAGAAGATAACCTCAAAAAAGATAATTTCACCTCTAACAACAAAAATAACAGGAAGTAACAATCACTTTTCCTTAATATCTGTTAATATCAATAGACTCAATTACCCAATAAAAAAGACATAGACTAACAGATTGGATACATAAATAGGACCCAACATTTTGCTGCATACAGGAAACCCACCTCAGTGACAAAGACAGACACTATCTTGGAGTAAGAGGCTGGAAAACAATTATCCAAAGAAATGGTCCCAAGAAACAATCTGAAGTGGCCATTCTAATATCAAATAAAATCGACTTTCAACCTAAAGTTATCAAAAAGATAAGGAAGGACACTTCATGTTCATTAAAGGAAAAATCTACCAAGAAGAATTCTTTATCTGGAATATCTATAGTCCTGATGCAAGGGCATCCACATTCATAAAAGAAACTTTACTAAAGTTCAAAGCACACATGGCACCACACAAAATAATAGTGGGAGACTTCAATACCACACTCTCATCAATGGACAGATCTTGGAAATAAAATCTAAACAGAGACACAGTAAAACTAACAGAAGTTATGAAACAAATGGATTTAATAGATTCCTATAGAACATTTTATCCTACATCCAAAGAATATATCTTCTTCTCAGCACCTCATGGTACCTTTTCCAAAACTGATCATATAATTGGTCATAAAACAGGCCTCAACAGATAGAAGAAGTTTGAAATAATCCCATGCATCCTATCAGATCATCATGGTGTAAGGCTGGTCTTCAATAAAAACATAAGCAATAGAAAGCCCACATAAACATGGAAGCTGAACAACACTCTACTCAAGGATAACTTGGTCAAGGAAGAAATAAAGAAAGAAATTAAAGACTTTTTAGAATTTAATGAAAATGAAGACACAGCATACCCAAACTTATAGGGCACAATGAAAGCAGTCCTAAGAGGAAAATTCATAGCTTTAAATGCCTCCAAAAACAAACTGGAGAGAGCATATACTAGCAGCTTGACAGCACATCTGAAAGCTCTAGAACAAAAGGAAGCAAATTCACCCAGAAGGAGTAGATGTCAGGAAATAATCAAATTCAGGGCTGAAATCAACCACGTGGAAACAAAAAGAACTATACAAAGAGTCAACCAAACCAGGAGCTGGTTCTTTGAGAAAACCAACAAAATAGATAAACCCTTAGCCAGACTAGAGGGCACAGAGAAAAGTATCCTAATTAACAAAATTAGAATTGAAACGGGAGACATAACAACAGAAACCGAGGAAATCCAAAAAATCATCAGATTTTACTACAAAAATATTCAACCCAACTGGAAAATCTGGATGGAATGGACAATTTTCTAGACAGATACCAGGTATCTGAATTACTCTGATACCTAAACCACAAAAAGACTGCACGAAGAAAGAGAACTTCAGACCAATTTCCCTTATGAATATTGAAGCAAAAATACTAAATAAAATTCTCAGAAACCAAATCCAGGAACACATCAAAACAATCAGTCATCATGATCAAGGAGGCTTCATCCCAGGGATGGTTCAATATATGGAAATACATCAACTTAATCCACTATATAAACAAACTCAAAGGGAAAAAAAAAACATATGATCATCTCACTGGATGCTGAGAAAGCATTTAACAAAATCCAACACCGCTTCATGATAAAAGTCTTGGATAGATCAGGAAGTCAAGGCCCATACCTAAACATGGTAAAAGCAATATACAGCAAACCAGCAGCCAACATCAAACTAAATGGAGAGAAACTTGAAGCAATCCCATTAAAATCAGGGACTAGGCAAGGCTGCCCTCTTTCTCCCTACCTACTCAATATGGAACTTGAAGTCCTAGCCAGAGCAATTAGACAACAAAATGAGATCAAAGGGATACAAATTGGAAAGGCAGAAGTGAAAATATCAGTATTTGCAGATGATATGCTAGTTTACTTAAATGACCCCAAAAATTCCACCAAAGAAATCCTACAGCTAATAAACAACTTCAGTGATGTAGCTAGATATAAAATTAACTCAAACAAATCAGTGGTCTTCCTCTACACAAAGGATAAACAGGATGAGAAAGAAATTAGGGAAACCACATCCTTCACAATAGTCACAAATTATATAAAATACCTTGGTGTGACTCTAACTAAGCAATTGAAAGACCTGTATGACAAGAACTTTCGAATTACAAGTCTCTGAAGAAAGAAATAGAAAAAGATCTCAGAAGATGGAAAGATCTCCCATGCTCATGGATTTGATTAATATAGAATTAATATAGTAAAAATGGCCATCTTGCGAAAAGCACTCTACAGATTCAAAGCAATCCCTATCAAAATTCCAAATCAATTCTTCAGAGATTAAAAAGATCAATTGGAAATTCACATGGAATAACAAAAAACCTAGGATAGTGAAAACTATTCTCAACAATAAAAGAACCTCTTGGGGAATCACCATGCCTGACCTCAAGCTGTACTACAGAGCAATTGTGATAAAAACTGCATGGTACTGGTACAATGACAAACAGGTAGGTCAATGGAATAGAACTGAAGACCCAGCAATGAATCCACACACCTATGGTCACTTGATCTTTGACAAAGTAGCTAAAACCATCCAGTGGGAAAAAAGACAGTATTTTCAACAGATGGTGCTGCCTCAACTGGTGGTCAGCACTTAGAAGAATACAAATTGATTCATTCTTAACTCTTTGTACAAAGCTCAAGTTGAAGTGGATCAAGGACATAAAACTAGATACATTGAATCTAATAGAAGCTTAAGTGGGGAAGAGCACAGGAGATAACTTCCTGAACAGAACACCAATGGCTTATGATTTGAGAGTAAGAATCACAAATGGGACCTCATAAAATTGAAAAGCCTTTGTAAAGCAAAGGGCACTGTCAATAGGACAAAAAGGGAACCAACAGATTGGGGAAAGATCTTTACCAATCCTACAACCAATAGAGGGCTAATATCCAATATATACAAAGAACTCAAAAAGTTAGACTCCAGAGAACCAAATAATCCTTTTAAAAAATGGGGAACAGAGCTAAACAAAGAATTCTCAACTGAGGAATACCGAATGGCTGAGAAGCACCTAAAGAAATGTTCAACATCCTTAGTCATTAGGGAAATGCAAATCAAAACAACCCTGAGATTCTACCTCACACCAGCCAGAATGGCTAAGATCAAAAACCTAGGTGACAGCAGATGCTGGCAAGATTGTGGAGAAAGGGGAACACTCCTCCATTGCTTGTAGGATTACAAGCTGCTACAACCACTCTGGAAATCAGTCTGGTGGATCCTCAGAAATTGGACATAGTACTACCTGAGGACCCAGCTATACCACTCCTAGTTTATACTAGAAGATGCTCCAATATGTAATAAGGACACATGCTCCACTATGTTCATAGCAGCCTTATGTATAATAGTCAGGAGCTGGAAAGAACCCAGATGTCCTCCAACAGAGGAATGCATACAGAAAATGTGGTACATTTACACAATGGAGTACTACTCAGCTATTAAAAACAATGAATTCATGAAATTCTTAGGCAAATGGATGGAAATAGAAAATATTATCCTGAGTGAGGTAACCCAATCATAAAGAACACACAATGCTATGCACTCACTGATAAGTGGCTATTAGCCCAGAAGTTCAGAATACCCAAGATACAATTCACAAACCACATGAAACTCAAGAAGAAAGAAGTCCAAAGTGTGGATACTTTGATTCTTCTTAGCAGGGGGAACAAAGTACCCATGGAAGGATTTACAGAGACAAAGTGTGGAGCAGAGACTGAAGGAATGACCATCCAGAGACTTCCCCACGTGGGGGATCCATCCTTTATACAATCAGCAAACTCAGACACTTTTGTGAATGCCAACAAATGCTTGCTGACAGAAGCCTATTATAGCTGTCTTTGGAGAGGGCCCACCAGTGCCTGACAAATACAGAGGTGGATGCTCACAGCCAACTAATGGACTGAGCACAGGTTCCTCCAATGGAGGAGCTAGAGAAAGGACCCAAGAAGCTGAAGGCATTTGCAGCTCCATAGGAGGAATAACAATAGGAACCAACCAGTATCCTCAAGAGCTCCCAGAGACTAAACCACCAACCAAAGAGTGCACATGGTGGGACTCATGGCTCCAGTTGCATATGTAGCAGATGGTCATTAAGGGGAGGAGAGGCCCTTGGTCCTGTGAAGGTTCTATGCCCCAGTGTAGGGGAATGCCAGGACCAGGAAGCAGGAGTGGGTGGGTTGATGAGCAGGGGGAGTGGGTTTTTGGAGGGGAAACCAGGGAAGGAGATAACATTTGAAATTTAAAGGAAATATCTAATTAAAAAAAAGAGAAAAAGTTTAGATTGTACTGTTACATAGAATTTCTTCAAATTTCTAAAAAAAAGTAAATCTCTACTTCTATACTTCAAAAATAATCTTTGTATCTACTTAGAAATAAAAAATATTAAAAAAAATCTATATTCTTACTGAGTGTCACAGAATATGACTTTAACCCTAGCACTTGGGAGGTAGAGGCAGGCTGATCTCTCTTGAGTTCCTAGCCAGCTGTAGCTACTTAGTAAGACCCTGTCTCAAAAATAAAAGTCTATTTTAAAAAAAAGTCTACTTTCTACAGCTATTCAAAATATATGTGTGCACACAAAGACTCTCTTTATTACATTCTATATATTCACACATGGAAATGTTGGGTGAGGTGTACACATTTCTAGGTACCCATTGTTAGGTCCCAAGGAAACCTGAGACAAACAGCTGATTGAAGTGCCTATTAGCCTATCAAAGAGGTTTCTGCTACCTGGCTCTCCCGCATCACAAGTACCTGTGTTGCAGAGTCCTGGTTCCTCTCAACACTTCTCTTCTCACTCTGCTGCCATGCCAAACCTCTACAACCCATGAGCTTCCCCTCCCTCCCTTCCCCAGCTTCTTTTCCCCTATGATAACCCAGTCATTTGGGATCTGTGCTCTGTTGGATCACTTTCTGTCCTGATTTTCTCTTGGTCTCTTGGTCCTCTCTTGGTTCTGCTCTTGCTACTCTGCCTCTCCTGCCTCTCCCTCTTCTCTTCTTCCCTCACTCCCCCTACCCCTGCCCCCTCTCTTCTAGTGGCCTGGTCTGTTCTGCCAGCCATGTTCATCTGAACCCTTCCAGATGGCTCTGGCTGTTCTCTCCCCCATATTTACAATAAACAACCTCTTTTTACAAGGGACTCTTCTAGTACAAATCCCAAGTACTTTGAGAAGCCTGCAGGTGAGCTCTTAGAGGACTGAAGTCATGGCTGTTTCACCCTGGCCAGGGTGGGCCTAATGGGAATGCTGGCTTTGGGTCGTTGCTTTGCCACTTATTTACAACTGACATTACTGGTTCAGGGTGGACAGAACATTACAGAATCTTCCAGACATACATAGTCTCTCTCCCTTGGGAGAAATTATTCAGCTAAGAGAGATGAAAGGGCTTCACTGTTTTTGCTGTCGGTTTCTGTCAGTGGTGTGTATATGTGCATGGGCAGAATCCAGAAACTTGTGGGTAGCCGCACCGAGCTACCTACCCACACATGAAGAGAGTATTCAGAGTCAAGTTTAACACCACCTCTTATAGAAGACTACCTCTTCCTCTATCCAACAGGGATGAAAAAGTAAGGGACTTTGGAATGGTAGGTATTAATAGCTGTCACTAAACCAACATTCAGAACACTGTCTCTTGAAAACTTATTACATAATGTCCCTGATTATTTTTGTATGAAAGAGGAAAAGTCCCATGCTAAATTTCATTGAAGACTTAAACTGTGGCATGACCTACGAGTGACCTTTTTGCAACATACAGCCCAGCCAGCCTGACGGCTCTCCCAAGTCCCACCACCACAGACGCCATGGGTTTGTAGTGGAACTTACATCAACCACAGGCCCATCTCCATGCAGCCCTCTGTTCACTTTAACACTAAGCAGTATATAATTTAGGAAGGGGAAAATTCAGTCATAGTTCTTGCCCCCACACTGCTATGAAATTCCAGTTTTTATGCAGGAAGCCCCATGTTGATCTTGGCGTGCCCGTGGGTTCAAAATCTTGTTTCAATGTTTCAGCCTTAGAATGGATTTGAGGTTTTTCCTACATTGTTTTATAAAAGGCTTCTGCCTGATTATTTACAGATGCTGTTTCTGAGAAAGCCGAAAATAGTCTCATTATGAACACTGAATTTTGGGCTCAAGCTTTCCCATTTTATGAAGAGGCCCCAGGGCTGGCCTGCTAAACTGTTGTGACTGGGGTTTCTCCTAATGTTGTGGGCATTGAGATTTCTGTTGACCAGTCAAGGAATAACTCCTCAATACGCTCCGTCAGAAAATTACTGCTGAACTGTATATGTCAGGTCTGTGCCAGGGGCTGGGGGCAGGGACAAAAAAACCGAGACTCAGTGGCAATGGGTTCACCAAAACCAGAAGACAGTGTAGGAAATGTTATATCGCATATGAGCAAGGCAAGCTGGAATCACCTCATGGGGTGAGAAGAGGGGGAGGCAGTGAAGCTCCAGCAACCTCACTCCTCTCCACCACCTGACACCTCTATGCATAATAAATAGCATAGGTCAAACAAAGTATGGATTTCTTTTGTGAGTCTGAAGTAAGCCTTTGCCTCAGGAGAGGCATGGTCGGTATCTCTCAGGTGAAAAGAGACCTACCCTTGTTTACTCAGGTGAAGGGAGACCTGCCGTTGTTTTTCAACATCTCCAAAGCCTTTTGCAGCACTTTAAGTGTGTAGAGTACAATGCAACCCAGAAAGTCCTACTGTTTCCATAGCTCAAACCCTTCTGCTGTGGCAGACATTCTGTTCCCTGGTGCAGGCCTTGGTGAGAACTGGAGAAGCCCTGTGTCTGATGCATGGCTGCCTTCTTTCCAACCACAGTACAGGCTCTTTCCACCTAGTTTATACCCTCACTTTCTCTCTTATTCATATTCTCCCTCTCCCCCCTTTTGTATACTCAGGGTTATATGCTGGAATCAGTCTAAACTCTCCTTATCCTGTCTCAGTGACAAAATCCATAATTGAGCTACAAAAGGAGTATGTGACCCAAAGATTTTCCTTCCCAGTTCTTAGGAATTCTCAAACCTCCTTCTTCAAGACAGGTAGGCAACACCAGAGAGACAGCTTTGCTAAGAAAGGTTATGGAGAGTGAAATACAGTCTATACAGGTTTAAGTAGGGACATATGGCCCCTGTAGTCAGTGACATTCCCATGCTTCTCTGGGGCCATCAGGACATGTGGGTTAGCAGTGAACATGAACTTCAGGACTAGCAGTGGGGCCATAAATCACTGAGTTAAAGACTTTTCCATATGATTTACAACTTCCAGTAACTATGGCCTTGTGCACACATCCAGGAGCTCACCACATCATCTTTTTATTCTATAGGTTTTTGTTCTTAAAGAAAAAATGAGCACAAACCTAAAACAGAGTCACCGTACAGTCACTTCTAGGAGTAGTATTTTTTTTTTTCATTTTCCAGGGCAATTCCCCATAGATTCTTTTATCTAGATGTTATGACTTCTAACATCCAGGCAGATAGCTAAGCAAAGAAAGGCACAAATCTGTCAGCTCACTGTCCAAGGTCACACAGAAAAGAAGACCCAATATGGCCTGCCTCATCTCTTCCTTGTATACTGTCACTGCTCTTTGTAAAATACACCTTGGGTGCTTCTATATCATGACTCATACACAGATAGTCCCTGGCTCTCCAGTGGCTCAGCCAGGATTTTTCAGTTTCATGATGGCACCCATCCCATTGTATTATTTTGTATTTGGTTCAGTACCCAATAGATTGCGTGAACATCAACATTTTGTTATAGACTGGGCTTTGTGATAGATGATTTCATTCAACTACAGACTCAGGTAAGAGTTCTGTGCACACTTAAGGTGGGTGGGGTTTATCAGGTGAATTATATGCATTTTTAGTTTATGATAGAACAGCATTGTAAACAGAGGCACATCTACCCATTGTTTTATTAGTCCTCAAAATATTCCTAGGAGATAAAGAACTAGCAATAATACAGATTGCTTAAGGGGAGCTGTGAAACATTTCTAATGGCCAGGGTGGTTATGGCATGTTACTGACAGGGAAGCAGCTACTCACTCCCCTTGTACCCTTCCTGTCCTTATTCTATGGGTCTGTGCACTTTGAAGGCGTTTGAGCTTACAGTTTAGTTAAGTCTTAGCTTACTGAGGACAATGATTCTCCACTACTGATCTGTAAATGAACTTTGGTCAGTGTCAGTGGTACTGATTGCTCTATTCTCTTTGCTGTCTATTAAGCAAATTCGGGTCAGCATTCCTGACTGCCTGTATGAATCTGCTTTGGGGTGTTCCTTTGATTGTTTATAACATCTTACTGATTTCCTGACTAACTAATGCATAGGATTCCTTGATACAAGCTTGTGTGATACTGCTACGACCATGATTTTACCTTTTAAAAGCAACAGCTAGTTATTATCAAAATTATACTAGTTTTTAATTGAATACTTAGTATAAAAGCCTTATAAGAGTTTCATCTGTGTTTAATTTATTCTTGTAGTCAACATTCTGTAGATGAGAAAACAGGATTTGGGAATAGCTTATGTCTCACCCAAGGTCCACAATAAGTAAGGGAAAGGATTACCTCTCTCTCCTCTCTCCTGGAGGCCAGTACTATGTTTCCTTGGAGTTTGTCTTAGTCACTATTCTATTGCTGTGAAGAGACTACAACCAAGGTAATACTTATAAAAGAAAGTATTTAACTGGAGGCTTGCTTACAGTTTCAAGGGGTTAGTCCATCACCATCATGGTGGGGAACATGGAGGCAAGCATGGTGCTGGAGCAGTAGCTCAGGGCTACATCCTGATCCACAGACAGAGAAAGGACTTGGCATGGGCTTTTGAACACTGAAAGCCCACCCCAAGTGATATACTTCCTCCTAATACTTTTCAAATAGTGCCATTCCTTGAGAACTAAGCAGTAAAACGTATGAGCCTACGGTGGGGGTGCGGGGGCATTCTTATTCAAACCACCAAGGAGTTTATCATATTAGGTATCAATATGCGCCTTAAGACAGTTATGGTCCCACCCAAACAATTGTGGGTAGCAGCTTCCTGGTCATATACTGTTGAAGTTTTAACCATCTGCATTTCTAATATTGGCTGACATTTCACTGATAGACAACTTGGGGTGCATCCAAAGTCATCTGTCTCTTACCCAGAGTGAGCTAAGGTAAGGAGCAGGCAAGAGGTCACAGAAAAATCTCTGTCCTCCAAACTGGGAGACCAGCAGTGAAGGTGGATCCTGAGCAAGTCATTTACTTTCCCGGGTCTTAGCTATAAAGTGACAAACATGCAGGGAAGACTAGGATACTCAAGAGGACACAGAGAAGAACAAAGTCAGCACTGCTAACAAAGATGATTTCCACCAAGCTGGACGGGCATCATAGGCTATATGGAGAGTCCCCGCATCCTCCATTATTAAACCTGGGCCTTGAGGATGGAAAACACTCAATTATAGTGAGACTAATAATGTGGCAGGAATAGGAAATCAAGCAAATGAAGGTGGACAGGTTGATGAATTCTAAGTATTAAAAAAGGGGCTAAAATAAAATTAACGACAGTAAGAACTGTAAGAATGGAGGGATTTTTCTTTTTTATACAGCATTTTAAAAACTGGCTTTATTTTTATTTCATGTGTTTTGCCTGTATGTGTGTCTGTATGAGAAAGATAGTTACAAATGGTTGTAAGCTGCTATGTCAGTGATGGGAACTGAACCTGGGTCTTCGGGAAGAACACCCAGTGCTCTTAACCACTGAGCCATCTGTCCATCCTTGAAACCTCAGGTCAGTGGTTACTTACTTAGTTAGTTATTTTTGAGGCAGGGTTTCTTCATGAAGTCCTGGCTGTCCTTTAACTCTGTAGACCAGGTTGGCCTTGAACTCAGAGGTCTGTCTGTGTGCCACCACCACCAAATAGGATTTTGTTTTTTAATGATAGGAATTTTATAACACAATGAAAGGTGAGACAGTACAGCACACAGCTGATGGGGAAGGAGGCTGAGGCCTGTAAATCATGATCTTCTCCGCCACTAACATGGCTACCACACCACATGTACTGTGGCTCACTCAGTCTTAGCTTCCTTACACAATAATTGAAGATAAGATTATAAACCATTTTGATATAGCTATAACTCCTACTTTGAAAATACAAATTTGTTCCAACACAACTGAAATATTAAAGACAGTTTAAGTGTGTATGAAGTTTGCCTTTCTTCCACAGGAAGCTCACTGAACTGGGGAAGGCTAGAAAACACAAGATGTGCACTCAGGCATCTTAACATCCACCAGCTGTCCAGGGTCGGCAGTGTCAGAGCTACACCCACAGACACCTGCTATTTAAACTAGCCCCCTGACTTCAGGCAGGCCTCCTACCACCCTAGACATTCTCAAAAGCTGCACCACTCCTAGTGCCTACCCCTGGAAGCAATGTTTTTTAAGTACTCTATTTACTGCAATGTTTATGCTTTTAAAAAAAAGCAGTGAGTTGCATAAAACCATGCTATTTTAAAAATGTGCATTCATGTATTTGTGTTGGGGGTGGCACATGTACCACATAAGGAGGTCAGAGGACAGTCTGCAGGAGATAAAGCCTAAGCCACCAGATTCCATGACAAACACCTTTACCTGCTAAGCTATCTCACTGGCCTGTGATAACTTTTTAAGTTATTTCTTTTTTAGTACCTGGCAAAGGTGAGGTTTTGGGGTGCTGTTTCCTCTTACTCTAATTCCCTCCATCAGCCTATGGTTTCCACTGTGTGAATATGCAACAGTGTGGTGATTTTCAGAAAGACAAGAGGTCTGTTACACCAGGAGCAACTGTCTGGAGATCATTTTCAAATTAACATTCACCTCTGTCTCATCTCACCCTGCTGTTTCGAGATTCAATATTTCCCTTCAATAGTCTTTTAAATGAAATTTAACACACTGAACCATACCAACAGGATGCTGAAAATAAGTCAACGTGGGTGGTTTATTTGGTTTTTTGTTTGTCAATTTTTCTTATAAGGAAAAAAAATGAAGCAAATTACACCATCAAATTGAGTGTGTACTTACTAACAATTTTGATTTCAAAGGTGGTAATTTTTCTAAGTACAATGAAAAAAAGAAAGGATAAGGAGGGTCAGATATCCTGAAAAATCTACATGAAGGTCAACATGAGACCTGCATAATTAAGCGAATCATTTCAGCAGCATATATACTAATATTGGAATGATATAGAAAAGATTAGCATGGCCCCTGTGTGGTATGATAAGAAAATTCATTAAGCATTCTCTATTTTTTTAACTGATCATGGAATGCTCAACTCCAGTGATAAACAATGTAGCACAACTCCTACACCTAAGGTTCAGGGAAGGTCATGGAAGGAGGTGGAAGACTGTAAGAGCCAGAGGGTCACAATGCATGCTGTGAGATAGTGTCTTTCATATATGACAGGAAAGCTATAGCCATGAAAACGCAAAAGTACGGTGGCATATACAATACCTGCACAACAATACCACCATTTGACATGCCAGTGTGGATGGGGACCGGGGTGGGGGGAGTAAATCTTACAGGGTTCTTCCCCAAATGAAGAACTTCAGGCAAAACAGCTGCTGAGAGACAGAGTCAATTTTCAGGGACAAGCTATGACCCCACCCAGGGATCAGCTCTAAACAAATATATACAAGCAATGATAAATGGACTTATTAGGTTGAATTTACATATATCTGTGTGAGTAGATAGATGATAGATGATAACTAATGCTATAGACAGATACATTGATACAGATAAGTAGAGAGACAGACATATGTAACATAAATGTAAAAGTAAGAGGTGATGAATTTGAAGGACTTGGGTGGACGCAGGAGGAACTGCAAGGGGAAAGGGATGACATCAATGATGTAAACACAGCATCACATGTCAAAGGCCAGAGAGAATCCTTTAAACAAATCAGCAACAACAACAACAAAATGAAATATGTAAGGCCAGTCTTCCTATTCTGAATAGCACCACTAAAATGTTATCTCAAAATCACTAAGCCACTTTCACCTTGAAAAGGAAAAAGGCATTGTTAAAATGTAGACTTTCTACTGATAATAAGAGATGGTAAGGTGATGTTCAAAAGTGATTCAAAGTATCATTCGAAGACACAAAAAGCAAACTCAGCTACATATTGTCCAAAATTACAAGGCTTTTTAATACTGACTGATAATTATCCCAAAGATGAATGCAGCTTACACCCTTTTCCTTTTTTATGGCAACTCTCCGCAACTGGGGCTAATGATTTGTTTTTATAATTAGCTATGACTTACGACCCAGCCTAGAGTTCATGTTTACCACACCTGCATACCTTCTTAGCAGCCACATCTAGACCATTCTTTTTCTTTAGGTCACTTCCTCAAGAGAGTCCTTCATTAATATCCCTATCAGCTCTGCCTGTTGCAATCCCTGCCTGTCTGACATAATAGTTGATGTCAGATTCCTTCTAGATATTTGTGGTGGTTTGAATGAAAATGGCCCCCATAGACCCATAGAGAGTGGTACTATTAGGAGGTATGGTCTTGCTGAAGTAGCTGTGGCCTTGTTGGAGGAAGTGTGTCTCTGTGGGCTTTGAGATTTTAGATGTTCAAGCCAGGCCCACTTGCTCTCCCTGCTGCCTTCAGCTCTGGATACAGAACATTCAGCTAATTATCAAGCACCATGCCTGCCTATGTGCCATCATGCTTTTTGCCATGATAACAACAGACTAAACCTCTGAACTGTAAGCCAGCACAATCAAATGCTTTCCTTTATGAAAGTTGCTGTGGTCATGGTGACTCTTTATAGCAATAGAAACCCTAAGACAATACCCATCTCCATTTATTTTCATTACCATACTACCATCACACCAGACATTAAAAGTACATATTTGAAGCCCATTCTCACCAACTAAACACACACCAATTACCTTGATCTTATAATATACCCACTTCAACCCAATGACTTTGTAAGGGATTTTTTTTTCTCCCTGTTATTTCCCTGTCACTATCCACATATTCACTTGCCGGCTCCATGAGTCACACCTACCGGACCTGACTCCAGGCCAACTAATATTCTTACCATTATTCCTCTTGGATGTCAAGCCTCCCTCTCTCATCTTTTGTTTCAACTTCTCCAATTTGACTAGTAGCACTGGGATGTTTATTTTGTATTTACTTTTGATATTACAATTCTCTTCACTTACACTTCTCTTGTAGGATTTCATGTGTACATGTGTGTTAATTTAATATGTATGCAGGTGCACATGTGTGCATGTATGTGTGAGGCTAGAACTCAACTTAGTCATCCTCAAGATGAGATCACCTACTCCTTAAAAACTGATTTATTTGCTTGTGTATTTCATGCATATGGGTGCTTTGTCTGCATGCACCTCTGTATAGCAGCAGAGGAGCATAGCAGAATAGGACAGCAAATCTCAATACAGATGGCTGTAAACTGGCATGTGGTTGCTGGGAATTGAACTCAGGACGTCTGAAAGAGTAGCCAATGTTTTTAAACACTGAGCCATCTATCCAGCCTTAAGCATTTACTCATTTGAGACAAGATCTCTCATTGGCCTATAACTTCCAAATTAGGCTAGATTGTTTAGCCAGCAAACCCTAGGGTGTCTCCTGTTTCCATCTCCACAGATCTGTGATTATAAAAGAGGGCTATCAAGCAGTGTGTGTGTGTGTGTGTGTGTGTGTGTGTGTGTGTGTGTGTGTGTGTGAATGTTTCTATATGGCTTCTAGGGATTAAACTCAGGTTATTGTAGTTTTGAGACAAGCAATTTACTGACTGAGGTAACCACTCAGCTCTGGATTCCAAGTTTCTTAAAGATTTTAGCACCAAGCCGACTTGAAGCTGGAGAGGTCTAGGAGTTTTCATTGCTCTGTCAGAGGAGGATTCAGCTGACAGCAACTCATACTGGGCAGTTCACAAACATTGTGATTGTAGCTATAAGAGATTCAGTGTGTTCTTCTAGCCTCAGTGGTTACACACATACACATGCAAAAACAAATATAAATTTTATAAAAGCCTACTTTCTTGCCTATAATGCATGTTCTATTAAGGCCACTAAAATAAAATTCTGTTGAACTTAGAAAAAGATGAGAAACAAAATTCTCTGTGTGTGTGTGTGTGTATGTGTGTGTGTGTACCCACCGAGACACACACACACACATTCACAGACTTTTTATACATTGGCTTTCTCTGAGTATCAAGAGGTAAGTAAAGGAAGCATTCAGAATTTTGCCCACTTCTAAATAAAAATCTCAGTACCTTCAACATCTGGATCCTAACATTATATCGACATTACATCTTGTCAAGACATAAAAAGTGTTGAAAGATAATGAATACTCTTTTTGGTGGGTGAGCCTAAAGAATGTCCTGAAAACACATGACAGAAATTTAGAGTGACATCTAGACTCTTCATTTGTATGAACCAAATGTCACTAATAGTCTGATTATGTTTCTGGCAGCCAGATATTCTTAATAACTATTCACCTCGTCCTTCTAGGCTGTCTCTGGACAAAATTTAAGTCAAAATCCATGACTAATGTATATGGTATGACAGCTAGAAACAAATAACATCTTGGTCATCAACTCTTGGTCATAACACTACTTCTTGGCTAAGTTATTTTGGCTCCATTAAATAGCCCTGCTTAGTGGTTATAATTCTGTTCTGTGTCACCCATGGTATCTAGTGACCTGTAGGGGAAATAAAGCAGATTTGAGACTAGCAGGACAGGTTACACTGATGTGGGAGATAATGAAACTTGGGGGAAACTGCAAGAAGTGTACTTTGGTAAGCACACTTAGGCTGAAGGCACAAAGGTGCTATTGTAGGCTGACTCCAGAACATTGATCAGAGTGTAGTATGTAGACAGTTTAAATTTCCATCTCTAAGGAGCATCAGAGGCAACAGGAAGTGCCAAACCAGTGACAGAGCAAACTTCTACAATGAGAGAGGTATCTTAAAGTTGGATTATTCATATCTGCAAATTGGGAAATTGCCTAAATTTAAGTCATCCCAGGTAAATGGCAGCCTGGATGTTTATTATTATTAGAATTATTATATATTTAATATTAGAATTGTCAGCAAATTGCTTTGGTTTGAATGTTACTGTTTACTATATATATAATGGAAGAACATATATATATATGTGTATATATATATATATATATATATACACATATACATATATGTATACTGCTAATCAACAGAAACACTTTAAAATATTGAAAACATATGCTCAAATAGACACTCCTCTTCCTGGGTACTAGATAGGGGGTCTTCTTAGGCAGTTATCTGATAATTTAATAGGTAATAAAGGGGAAAAAAAGTAGAGTTCTGAAAACTAAATCCATAAATACAGATTTGGTCTAGGTATTACATCTATGTCAAATTGGTATTTGCAGGTATGTCCAGCCTTCCCAGGAGTCATTTGAACCAAAAGTCACTCTTAAGGATATCCAAGAATACATAGTGTCTTCCTTTAGACAGCCATGAAAGGAACTGTGTTGCTCTGTGATAATAGGACATGTGTTGTCTACTCATCCATAACCAGGTGAAGTGTATCAATATGAAGGTTCGTTCTTTTTACTTCTTTTGAGTATCTCACATGGCAGAGTCACCAACTGACATATGTAACACAAATGTAATAGGTACCCATCAATTAGTTGACTTTGCCATGAAAAAAGATAAACAGCACCAGATCTATGTTTTTCACACATTCCTAGTTCATTATTTGGGACAAATCACAAAACAAAATGCTGGAGTTTAAGGGGAGAAGCAACTGACAAAAAGAAAAACTCAGGAGGAAGTGAAAGCTGAAATGGAGGGAGAGAGTCAACAGATACTGAGAGGAAACCATGGGACAGAGAAGTGTGTATTGGCCCACATTAGGGCCTCTCTTCTAGAACTCTCTATTTTAGGCAACAGCTCCATTAAATGTTAATGATAGGACAGCAAAGGACCAGATTTAAGTTCCTGCATTCACTGTACAGGCTGTGAAATACAAAGATAAAGGTCTTCCATCTGAGCCATAGCAGACATGTTCACAGCTGGAAGAGATCACAGATGACTCAAGATAAAATAGCTTCAGGGTGACCACCTGCACACAATCTCCAGTTCTCTGAAAGTCTTCTGCCCAGCTTGACCTGTCCCCTGACTTAATCTACTTTGTTTTTGTTTTTTTAAGTCTGTTCCTTTAGTCTCTTCTCTCTTCACTTGAAGGCTGATTTTCACTGTGGGGGTGTTAAAAATTATTTGAGTATAGTCATCTGTTCTGTGGAAAGCTGGTTGAGGTAACTCCCTTTAGTGTATCTACTATTGCAAGTAGATTAAAAAGGAGAGGAAAGGAACCCAGTGGTACAAAGCTATATTCTTGTGTGCCATGAGTCAACTCCATGAAGCAGCATTTGAATTAAAAGAATAGACATTGGAGAAATAATAGTAGCAGCAGCAGCATGCACTATGGCCAGGTACTTTTTCAAAAGTTCAAAGTTCAAAGTGCATCTATTAGTTCACTTAGTAGATTCCGTGAGCTGCAAGTTCAAGGATGGATATGTTCTCTCAACTAATAAAATAGACCCAGGAAACAGAGCTTAAAGCTCTAACCGGTCAACACACAGTACACATATTTCTGAATATACACGTATGTTACATGTACATCATCAATTACAATTCACCTCTAAATTACATGTCACATTCTGAGTTTTAAAGAATTATGAAAGGGGTAAGATGACACATGTGCTAGGTTGTCATGTAAAAACTCACATTTTAAAAAATTAAAAAAGATTTCTGTCTGTGCCTGGGAGCTGATCCTGTGCCACAATACTCCATAACCAAATACTGCCAGGAGAGAGCTGGTCTCCCAGGAGTGCCTCTGAGCATAGGTAAAACCACAACTTCTGCTCAAATTCCTGGCCCAAGAGGGACCTGCCCAGAGCCATCTGGACACAAGAACCAAGGAACAGCCAGAGACAGGAATCTTTTGGTTTCTGTCTACACCCTGGAGCTGACCCTGTGCCACAGCTCTCCATACCCAAATTCCTCCCCAAGAGAACTGGTCTTCCAAGAGCACTAACACACAGGGTTGCAGGAGGGACAAGCCACAGTCAGAGACAGCAAGAACAGCTAACACCAAAGATAACTCAATGTCAAGAGGCAAGGGCAAGAACATAAACAAAAGAAACCAAAGCTACGTGGCATTAGGAGAATCCAGTTCTCCCAGCACAGCAAGCCCTGGATACCCCAACACACCAGAAAAGCAAGACTCTGATTTAAAATCTCATCTCATGTTGATGATAGAGGACTTTAAGAAGTACATAAATACTCCCTTAAAGAAATGCAGAAGAACACAGGTAAACAGGTAGAAACTCTAAAAGAGTAAGCACAAAAACAAACAAAACAAAACAAAACAAAACACCCCTAAAGAATTACAGGAAAACACAACCAAACAGGTGAAGGGTAGAAGAACTGAACAAAACCATTCAAGATTTAAAAATGAAAGTAGAAACAATAAAAAAAAAATATCACAAAGAGAGACAACCCTGGAGATAGAAAACCTATGAAAGATGTCAGGAGTCACAGATATGAGCATCACCAATAGAATACAAGAGATAGAAGAGAGAATCTCAGATGCAGAAGATGTTATAGAAAACATTGACACAACAAAGAAAATACAAAATGCAAAAAGCTCCTAACCTAAAACATCCAGGAAATCTGGGACACAAATGAGAACTAACCTAAGGACAATAGGAATAGAAGAGAGTGACTATTCCCAATTTAAAGGGCCAGTAAATATCTTCAACAAAATTATAGAAGAAAACTTCCCTAACCTAAAGAAAGAGATGCCCATGAACATACAAGAAGCCTACAGAACTCCAAATAGACTTGACCAGAAAAGAAATTCTTCCCATCACAGAATGAGCCAAACACTAAATGCCACAAACAAAGAAAGAATATTAAAAGTAGAAAGGAAAAACGTCAAGTAACATATAAAGGCAGACCTATCAGAATTACACCAGACTTCCCACCAGAGACTCTGAAATCTAGAAGATCCTGGGCAGATCTCATACAGATCCTAACAGAACACAAATGCCAGCCCAGGTACCCAGCAAAACTCTAAATTATCATAGATGGAGAAACAAAGACACTCCATGACAAATTTCCACAGTTTTTCTACAAAGACAGCCCTACAAAGGATAACAGGTAGAAAATGCCAATACAAGGGGGGAAACTACACCCTAGAAAAGCAAGAAAGTAATCTTTTTTCAACAACCCAAATGAAGATAGCCACACAAACATAAAAATAACATAAAAAATAACAGGAAGCAACAATCACTATTCCTTAATATCTCTTAACATCAATGGATTCTATTCCCCAATAAAAACACATAGACTATCAGACTGGATAGGTAAACAGGACCCAACATTTTGCTGCATACAGGAAAAGCATCTCGGTGACAAAGACAAACACTACCTCAGAGTGAAGTGCTGGAAAACAATTCTCCAAGCAAATGGTCCCAAGAAACAATCTGGAGTAGCCATTCTAATATGGAATAAAATCAACTTTCAACCAAAAGTCATCAAAAAAGATAAGGAAGGACACTTCATACTCATCAAAGGAAAAATCTACCAAGAAGAACTCTCACTTCTAAACATCTATGTTCCAAATGCAAGGACACCCACACTCATAAAAGAAACTTTACTAAAGCTCAAAGCATACATTGCATCTCAAGCAATAATAGTGTGAGACTTCAACACTATACTCTCATCAATGGACAGATCATGGAACCACAAATTAAACAGAGACACAGTGAAAGCAACAGAAGTTATGGACCAAATGGATTTAACAGATATCTATAGAACATTTCATCCTAAATCAAAAGAATATACCTTCTTCTCAGCACCTCATGGTACCTTCTCCAAAATTGACCATATAATTGGTCACAAACCAGACCTCAACAGATATATGAAGATTGAAATAATCCCATGCCTTCTATCAGATCTCTACAAATTAAGGCTGGTCTTCAATAGCAAAAACAAACAAACAAACAAAAAACAAAAAAACAAAAAACAAAAACCCAAAAAAACAAACAAACAAACAAAAAACAAAAAACAAAACAAAGAACAAAGAACAAAAAACAAAACAAAACAACAACAGAAAGCCCACATACACTTGAATGCTGAACAATGCTCTATTCAATTATAACTTGGTCAAGGAGAAATAAAGAAAGAAATTAAAGACTTTTTAAAATTTAATGAACATCAAGGTACAATATACCCAGTTATGGGACACAATGAAAACAGTGCTAAGAGGAAAACTCACAGCTCTGAATGCCTCCAAAAAGAAACTGGAGAGAGCATACACTAGCAGCTTGACAGCATACCTCAAAGCTCTAGAACAAAAAGAAGCAAATAGACCTTAGAGGACTAGAAGGCAGGAAATAATCAAACTCAGGGCTTATATCAACCAAGTAGAAACAAAAAGAACTATACAAAGAATCAAAGAAGCCAGAAGCTGGTTCTTTGAGAAAATAACAAGATAGATAAACCCTTAGCCAGACTAACAAGAGCACACAGAGAGAGTATACAAATTAACAAAATCAGAAATGAAAAGGGAGATATAACAACAGAAACTGAAGAAATCCAAAAAATCATCACATCCTACTACAAAAGCCTATACTCAACCCAACTAGCTGGAAAATCTGGATGAAATGGACCATTTTCTAGAAACATACCACGTTCTAAAGTTAAAACAGGATCAGATAAACCATCTAAACAATCCAAAAACCCCTAAAGAAATAGAAGCAGTCATTAATTATCTCCCAACCCAAAAAAGCCCACAACCAGATGGGTTTAGTGCAGAATTCTGTCAGACCTTCAAAGAAGATCTAATACCAATACTCTTGACAGTATTCCACAAAATAGAAACAGAAGGAATACTACCCAATTTGTTCTTTGAAGCAACCATTAAACTGTTCCTCTCCCCATCTCCTCTATTACTTACTTCCTCTCTCCCACTCCCCCCTCTACTCCACTTTCTCCTCTCTTCCCTCTCGCTACATCTCTCTGCCTCTAGACTATCATGAGGTAAGAAAAGGGCTCCACCATAGTCTCACCACAGGCCCTAGACAACAGGGTCAACTGAGCATGAATCAAAACCTTTGGAACTGTAAGCCACAATGAACCTTTCTTCTTTGTAAGCTGGCTGTTGTAGTTTATTTTGTTATACTCCTGGAAAGCTGACTTATATGACTTTGGGTGTTTAGTAACATCTTAATGATTGTTCCTGGCAATTTATACTGCTTTTCTTCTCTGCTGATAGGTTCCTTTTGGTTTGAGCAATTGGAGATTTCACCCCATATGTCCATTAAATGAGACAGTCACACATTGAATTCCTTTTTAAATCTATTGTGATTTATTCTGTAGCTATTTCATTAATTGAATCTCCTCCAATGAAAGACTATGCTGTGCAGATGGCACAAGCATCCATGCTCTCCCTGGACTTTGTTACCAACAATTTACCTTTTCTATATGTAACTGAACGTCAAATGGTTGTACCATCAAAGAATTGCTTATGTTAAAGTGACTCTGCTGTGGGTATGAGCTCATCAGAGCCAATTAGGCATCTCTTTTACCACCACTACCCCCAACATCGTGGCCCTCCTCTGGTTCTCAGGGGCTGGAGAGAAAGCAGTATGATCCGCCCTTCTGGAAATGCTAAGCTGAGGCCACCCACATGGGTGTCTTGAATAGAATCTGACTTCTTTGCCAGACCAAGAAAACAGATCCACCAGAGATACTGCAAGAAAAACAGCAGTTCATGGCCCTGTGTGCTGAGCACCTAGACTGCTCTTAGTGAGCCACTGTAAAAAGTGGGATGTAAAATGCCCTCTTCTCCTTTATATACACTTGATGTTATCACAAAGAGAACCTGCTTTGGTTTTTGGAACTCTTTAGTAATACACAGCATATGCAAAAGCAAAACTAAGTTAAACTCTCGTATTCTACTAAATATAAAGCTATGGGATTTTTTTCTACTACAGCAAAATGCACAAAGAATGTAATTGCATGGAAAGAAAAGATACAGTGGTGAGTTTTTTACAGGTCAGACCATTTTTGTTTTGTTTTGTTTTAAAGCCTTTTTCAAAAGCAGCCAACCATCAAAGTACATAGTAATATGATTTAATTTGATTGCTGAGGGCATCTGATTCTGGGAACAGTGGCATGAAAATATGCATCCAAAGTACCTGTGGAGAAGTGCAGAGGTGCAGAGGTCCTGAGACTGCAATTCTGATGCTTTTCAGTACCCAAGTGGCAGCCACAAAGTTTGTCTTTCTCTTGAGTCAGTCAGGGTCAGAGCTTTTGTGTCAAAAAGATTACTATTTTCCTGTATTTTATTTCTTTACATATATATGTAAAAACTCCCATTCATGCGTGTGTGTGTGTGTGTGTGTGTGTGTGTGTACATGTATGTATAGTGTGTATGTATGTATGTGTGTGTGTAGCAATCTTCTCTAGCCACTTTGCCAACATCATGGAATAAATGTAATTTGGAATTTCCAAACTGAAAGCCAGGGAGGTGGGAACACAGAGATCCATAGTCTAGTACCCTAATTGCTGTGCTAGTGGAGCACAACTGTAACATGACTTACTTGTGTAACTGTGTGCAAAAGACAAAAGGTAGTAAGAGCATACTGCTTTCTTAAAGTCAACAAAATCAATCAACATTCCAGTAGGCAATTGGACTCAGCAGGTTACAAATAATAATAATAATAAATAATAATAATAACAAAGAAAGAAAGAATGTGATGGTGAAAGGGTAAATGTTGGTGACCCTAGGAATCTGGGATGTATAGGATCAAGAAACATTGTATATGGCGCTGGAGAGATGGCTCAGTAGTTAAGGGCACGACTACTCTTTAACAGGACCCAAGTTCAAATCCTAGTACCCACATGGTGACTCATAACTGTCTGTAACTCCAAGATCTGATATTCTCATACAGACATACATGTAGGTAAAACACAAATGCACATAACATAAAGGTAAATAGATTAAAGAAGAAAACAAAAAAGAAATACTCTATACATATTGCATACATGTATGAAACTATCAGAAGAATAAACAGAACATGATCCTTTAAAAGAATGACTATCTTTTTTAAAACTCTTCTCTTGGCTTTTTGACAACACCCTGTCCTTATTCTTGGCTATCTTGGTAGCGCTGCCAAAATTAAATACTGGCAGCTTCCTAGGGAAAGGACCAGAGGGCACACACAGGTACAGGTGCTCTGTTTGTAGCCAAGCGATACTGTGAGCTACTTTAGGCCCCGGCAAGAAGAAGGTGATCATCAGATACAGCCCTTTTTGTCCCTGTGCCTGAAAACTGAATCAAAACGAACTTTTCTTATAAAGCTTCCTTCATAGGGATTTTGTTATGGTATCAGGAAACTAATATAAGGATTTCTTTTCAGTCATTTCAACTGTCTTCCAGCATCTGCTTCTTTCAGGTGGCTGTTGACTCCATCTTCTTCCTCACCTATTCCCAAAAGATATCATATTCTCCCCTAAGTTTTCACTAGTCATACTCTCTCCTAAGTTTTCACTCTTGTACACACTCTGTTTTCTGCTCCTACTAATATCAGGATCATCTTGATGACCATTGGCCAGTTCAGTTTACGTGTCAGAATATCTGAGATAGGCTAGAAGAGACATTAGCTCTAATCCCTGAAACTGGAAATGTATTTGGAGAACGTGTCTCTGCAAATATCATAAAACAAAGGATAGTGAGATGGAGCATCATCCTGGGTTACCTGGTGGGCCCTAAGCAGACAAACTAGTGTCCTTATGAGAGAAGAGAAAGAGGGGGCATCTAGCAAACACAGAGGGAAGGACAGTAGGTCCTCAGCAGCAGCTAGTGTAGTGAGAAGCTAGAAGCTGAGGATGCTAGCAGACACCAGGTGCTCAGAGGCAAAACATGGATTCTTCCTGAGGCTTCCAGAAAGATCAGCCCTGCTGACTCTTGAATGTGGACGAGTGAAACGGAGGTTGTACTTCTGGCTTCCAGAACTGGGTACATACTTCTGGTCTTATGGTGAATTTGTAACAAAAGCCATAATAAAATGATATAATGTACCACTCACATCCTTGGCAGTGAAAAAGCACCATAAGTCAACCACCCCTCAGTGGTCATGGCAGCTATAACTCAAAAGGTATTGGCAGGATTGAGAACTTCTGAGCCTGTGAACCTTGGTGGTTTGTGGCAATCTTTGGCACAGTTCACCCAGTTCTTTGCTTTATCTTCCCACATGTGTATGGCCACAAATATAAATCCACGATCATACCCATGACTTCATTCCAATCTCATTACCTGACAGTTCAGTCAATAAAGTACTTCCCTTGTGAATATGAGGACCTAAGTCTGACCCAAAACAAAAAGCCAGGCTTACAACCCATTGTGGGGAGGCAGAACCCAGCAATGGCAAGGTGGCATAATCTACTAGTTGATTTCCAAGCCAGTAGGAGAAAAAGATGGATGACACCTAGGGAATGACAGATAAGTTTATTCCCTGACCTCCACATGCATAAACCTACACACCTACTCTCTCTCCCCCTCCAAATGATATCACCTAGCCACTGGTAGTGGTGGTTGGAACTCTAACAACTCTTGGGAGAAATAATTCAACTGTAACTCTAAATTTTCAATTTTAAAGCACAAGATACTTACCTTCTTTTAAAAGCATCTTTTTTTTCTTCTCTTCTACAAGTGAGGAGAAAGCACTGTTCCTACTGGTCCAGGCAAAGCCTTGGTAGTATGTCTAGTACCCAGCTCTTTTTCTGAACTGTGTTCCCATTCTGCTTATTTTCCCTCTTCCCCCTAGCTATAACAGCTTTTCCCCATCTCTCCAAAGCATACAGATACCTATATTCTGGCCTATTGCCATTGACTGTTAACTGGTGTTTCACACACCTGCCCACCTCATCCTTCTCATGTCTTCTTACCTTCACCTAAGCTCTGAGAGCACAGCCTATGTCTCACTCATCTTGGAATCTTAAACAATCACATGGAAGATAGTAAATGGTGTTCACAGATTTGTATACAAATTGCAATATTTTATACACATGCACACACTTTTCCTGCTGTAACAAGATACCCACCAAGAAGCAACTTAATATATTTTGCTCACAATTTGAGGGGACCCAGTCCACAGTGGTGATGAAAGCATAGCAGTTAGTGTACTTCATCTATCCATCACTGTCATGTTCAGAGCTGTGCCTCTTAGGTGATTCTAGATCTACTCAACTTCAGAATCAAAATTAACACATAACAAAGAGCAAAACTATGCCACATGGAGTAGATTTTTTTGGAGGCAACTTCTAAAAACAAATGTTATAGTATTTCTTATAACTAGATTTTAGCAACACCATGTGCCTTTTGGGTACAAGGTACAACCCAAGTGTTACACTGTTTTATATGCTTCTATTTTTATTTTTTATTTTTTGGGGGGTGCAGCAAACTTTATTGATGGTATTCAAGAGAATAGGGAGGGCTCTCTAGGCCCCTCCTGTTATTAAGGGGTTCTGGGATGGAAACTGTGAGGGAGATGCTCAGTGTTGGGGACTGAGTTGGGATAGGAACTCCTCAGCAACCGAGGGCCTCTCTCTTGTTCTCAGTGTCCTTGCTGGGGTGGGTGGTCCAGGGTTTCTTACTCCTTGGAGGCCATGTAAGCCATGAGGTCCACCACCCTGTTGCTGTAGTCGTATTAATTGTCACACCAGGAAATGAGCTTTACAAATTTCTCATTGAGAGCAATGCCAGCCCCAGCATCAAAGGTGGAAGAGTGGGAGCTGCTATTGAAGTCACAGGAGACAACCTGGTCCTCAGTATAGCCCAGGATGCCCTTCATTGGGCCCTTAGATGCCTGCTTTATCACCTTCTTGATGTCATCATACTTGGCAGGTTTCTCCAGGTGGCATGTCAGATCCACAGTGGATACATTGGGGGTAAGAACACGGAAGGCCATGCCAGTGAGCTTCCGTTTCAGCTCTCAGATGACCTTGCCTAGAGCCTTCGAAGTACCAGTGGATGCAGAGATGATGTTCTGGGCAGCCCCATGGCCATCATGCCACAGCTTTCTAGAGGGGCCATCCAGTCTTCTGAGCGGCAGTAATAGCATGGACTGTGGTCATGAGCCCTTCCACAATGCCAAAGTTGTCATAGATAACCTTGGTCAGGGAGACTAAGCTGTTGGTGCAGAATGCATTGCTGACAATCTTGAGTGGGTTGTCATATTTCTCGTGGTTCACACCCATCACAAACATGGAAGCATCGGCAGAAGGGGTGGAGATGATGACCCTTTTGGTCCCACCCTTCAAGTGGGTCCTGGCCTTCTCTATGATGGTGAAGATGCCAGTTGACTCCACAACATATTCAGCACCAGCATCACCCCATTTGATGTTAGCGGCATCTTGCTCCTGGAAGATGGTGATGGGCTTCCCATTGATGACAAGCTTTCCATTCTCAGCCTTGACTGTGCTGTTGAATTTGCCGTGGGTGGAGTCATACTGGAACATGCAGACCATGTAGTTTAGGTCAATGAAGGGGTCGTTGATGGCAACAATCTCCACTTTGCTGAGTGGAGAGCAGATGGCAGCCCTGGTAACCAGGCACCCAATACGGACAAATCTGTTCACACCTACCTTCACCATTTTGTCTACGGGATGAGGCTGGCACTGCACAGGAAGATGTGGCTGTCTCTGGAACAGGGAGGAACAGAGAGCCTATAGGCTTTTAGTTAAAGAACAATTACATCATAGAGGGAAGGTCACCTTAATCCTGTGACCCATGTTGAGTTTTTCTCACCTAAGAATTTATAATTTTGTACTACACCCAATTATTTGCTATATACTAACTTATTCTTACCTTCTTTAAAAATGATATTATCTCCAACATAGATTATAAGTTGCTTGAGAAAAAAGTCAAAGTCCCTTTAAATGTCCTGAGTTTGCATGATCATGCATTAAGCAGAATAGGTGTTAAGTAAACTGTTAGCATCAATGATTACTTATGAACTGTTAGAAGAAACTTTGAATAATTACTGTTCTGATGAATATTTTGATTTGAAGTAAATAAACGTTTAGGTTGTAAAATCAGACAGACTTGGTTTCTATTTTCTGCTCCCTATTGGCCTGTAGACAATTTATAGAGGTCTTTACACCTCAGTTTCTTCACCAATCAAATGGAACACTTCCCCTATTAGAGCATCTTTTATAAGATTATAGTAAGAATTAACTGAGATATCAGGTCACATACCACAAAATGCTTAAACTTACACTAACCAATGGCTATTGTCATCACTGTCATGTGTGTACATGTGTGTGTACGTGTGTGTGTGTGTGTGTGTGTGTGTGTGCAATCAAAGATACATATGTAAAAGATGGAGTCAACATCAGCTATCTGTCTGTACTGCTCTCTGCCTTAGTTTTCTCGGGCATAGTTTTACACAGATTCTGGAGTCCTTTGGTTTATATAAACTAGCTGGACAGCAGGTTCCAGGGAGGGTTTTTCCTATTTCTGATTCTATAGGACTTACTGGGCTGCACTCCCAGCAGCAATGGAGGAGTGTCCCCCTTGCTTGCCAGCATGCGCTGTCACTTATGGTTTTGGTCTTCCACATACTGACAGGTATAAGACGGATCTCAGAGTCATTTTGATTTGCACTACCCTGATGGGTAAGGATATTGAACATTTTCTTTTAATGTTTCTCAGCCATTTGAGATTCCTCTGTTGAAGATTCTGTTTAGGTCTGTATCCTATGTTTTTTAAAATTGGATTATTTGGTTTGTGTGTATGACATCTAGTTTCTTGAATTCTTTATATGTTTTGCATATTAGACCTCTGTCAGATTCCCATTCTGTAGGCTGCTGTTATGTTCGACTGACGGTGTCTTTTACCTTACAGAAGCTTTTTGGCTTCATGAGGGTCCATTATTTAATTGTACATCTTAGTACCTGCACTACTATTGTTTCTGTTCAGGAAGATGTCTCCTCTGCCAATGTGTCTAAGACTATTCCCCACTTTCTCTTCTATCAGGTTCAGTGTATCTGGTTTTATGTTGAGGTCTTTGATCCATTTGGACTTGAGTTTTGTGCAGGGTGATACAGCTGGATCCATTTGCATTCTTCTCCATGCAGACATCTAGTTAAAAAAGCACCACTTGTTGAAGATGCTTTCTTTTTGCCATTGTATATTTCTTTGTCAAAAATCAGGTGTACACAGATATGTAGATTTACAGCTGGGTCTTTGATTCAACTTCACTGATCAACCTGTCTATTTTTATGCCAATGTCATATGGCTTTAATTACTACAGCTCTGTAGTATAGTATTACTTGAAATCAGGGATGATGATACCTCTGGAAGTTCTTTATTTTACAAGATTGTTTTTAGCCTGCCCCTCCCTCTCTCCCTCCTCCCCTCCCTCCCTTTCTATTTCTCTCTCTCTCTGTTTCTCTGTGTTTCTTTCTCTCTGTTTCTCTCTCTGTTTCTCTTTCTGTTTCTCTCTCTGTTTCTCTGTTTCTCTCTCTCATTTTCTCTGTTTCTCTCTCTGTTTCTCTCTGTTTCTCTCCCCCCCCCCCCTGTAAAGTTGGGTATTGCTCTTTTAAGGTGTGTAAAAAATTGTGTGGAACTCTTGGTGGGTATTGTGTTCAATCTGTAGATTGCCTTTGGTAGAATGGGCATTTTTACTATGCTAATCCTACCAATCCATGACTGTGAAAGATCTTTCTATCTTTTGATATCTTCCTCAATTTCTATATTCAAAAACTTGAAGTTATTGACATACAGGTCTTTTACTTGCTTGGTTAGTTACCTCAAGATATTTCAGATATGAAGATATTTGTGGCTATTATAAGGTGTATTGTTTCTCTGATTTTTCTTTTTTTTAGTTAATCTTGTATCCAGCCACACTTCACTGAAGGTGTTTATCAGCTGTAGGAATTTCCTGATAGAATTTGGAGGATTACTTATGAATAGTATATCATCTACAAATAATGATACTTTGACTTCTTCCTTTCCAATATGTAGTCCATTGATCTCCTTTAGTTGTTTTATTGCTCTAGGTAGAACTTCAAGTACTATATTGAATGGATACAGAAAGAGAGGGAAGCCTTGTCTTGTTCCTGATTTTACTGGAATTGCTTTGAGTTTCTCTCCATTTAATTCGATGACCAGTATAGGCTTGCTATACATTGCCTTATATTTATGGATGTCCCTTGTATCCCTGATCTCTCTAAGACATTTATCATGAAGGGGTGTTGGATTTTGTCAAAGGTTTTTTCAGTATCTAATAAGATGTTCATGTAATTTTTGTTTGTTTATATAGTGGATTACATTGAGAGATTTTCTTATGTTGAACCATTCCAGCATCTCTGGGATGGAGCCTACTTGATGGTGAATCACCTTTTTGAACTGTTTTTTTTTTTTTTTAATTTAGGTTGTGAGTATTTTATTGAGAAGTTTTGTATCAATATTCATGAGGGAAACAGTCTATAAGTCTCTTTCTTTGTTGAATCTTTGTATGGTTTGGGTATCAGGGTGACTGGCCTCATAAAATAAATTCGGCAAGATTCCTTCTGTTTTTGTATTGTATGATAATTTTTGCTATTAGCTCTTCTGTGAAAGAAAGTCTGGTAGAATTGTGCTAAGACTGTTTGTCCCTGGGCTTTTAATTTTTTTTTATTGTTTGTTTGTTTATTGGCTGGGAGACTTTTAGTAACTGCTTCTATTTCCTTGGGGATTATCTGTTTAAATTGTTAATCTGATCTTGATTTAACTTTGGCAAGTGGTATCTACCAAGAACATTGCCCATTTAGTGTAGATTTTTCAATTTTGTGGAGTACAGGTTTTTGAAGTGTGACCTAATGACTCTTTGGAGTTCCTAGGTATGCATTGTTATATTCCCCTTTTCATTTCTGATTTTGTTAATTTGGATATTCTGTGTCTTTTAGTTTGTATAAAAGTTTGTCTGTGTTACTGATTTTCTCAAAGAAACAGCTTTTTTTTTTCCTTTGTATTATTCTTTTTGTTCCTAATTGATTTTAGCCCTGAGTTTGATCATTTCCTTATGTCTATTCCTTTTGCTTCTTTTTGTTCTAGAGCTTTCAGGTGTGCTGTTAGGTTGCTAGTATTAGATCTCTCCAGTGTCTGTATAAATGCATCTAGTGCTATGAACTTCCTCTCAACAGCACCTTCATTGTGTCACATCAGTTTGGGTGTGCTGTGCATTCACTGAATTCTAGAAATAGGAAGTCTTTAATTTCTCTCTTATTTCTGCTTTGATACAGTTTTCATTCTGTTGTTTAGTTTCCATGAGTTTGGCTTTTTGTTGTTTCTGTTGTTAAAATCCATCTTTAATCTGAGGTGATCTGATTTGAATTTTCTTGTATCTGTTGAAACTTGTGTATACGGTCAATTTTGGAGAAAGTTCCATGAGACAGCACAGTATATTTTAAATGATGTGTCACTTAAACATATCAGGCACAGTTCAGACAGAGTGTGAAATCAGACCATATGTTGGTACTACACACAGCACGTGGCTGGAGCCTGGCTGGCTTAGAACCTATTTGCAGTTCATTATATGGACCATTTTACTACATTTCTACACCGAACATAGGAACTAAATTCAGAAAAACCATCTGATTTCTCGGGAGGTATAAATGACAGCATTAAAGTCTGACGGTATTGTAGCAGTGCCTACTTTGAGATCCTCCCTTCTCTGGTTATTTTTTTTTTTTAAGATAAGGTTTTAGAGTCCAAACTAGCCTTGAACTCCTGTTCCTCTTTCTTCCACTTTCCAAGTGCTAGGCTCATAGGCATGCACTTCTCCACCAAGCTGGAGTTCTCAATGAAGACTGGAAACGGTTTTTGGCATTATGCTCTTCTTAAGAGTCTAAACAATACAACATGCTGTTAATTTTTGTTCTGCACACTTATCAGTTCTTCCAACTTCATATAAAATCCAAACCTCTTGCTAGATGGGTGCCAGAAAGCACCAAGGAGGTGGGACCAATCATAAGAGGGACTTGAGGTCATAAATCAGGGCTATACAGATAAACCACTTGATGCGGGGAAAGAAAATCCCTGTACCATCTTGTACTCAAGAGAAGCACACATTTGGTAGGCTATCTCTTCTGTGCCAGGTCAACAAGAGTGACTTCAGAGTTATACAAAGCTTGCTCTTTACCCTCTATGGAGCCTCTTCAACACCTCTGTGCAAGATGTTCACAAACCCACTTTGGGTAAAACACTCTAAAAGCTTACTAGAAACCCACTGGCAGTGGATGCTGTGTTTCTGTGAATAGTCAATGTCATTTGCAAGGTTTCCAAAAAGTGCATTTTCTCCTCCAATAAAGAGCAGTGTGCTAAGTTGTGGACCTCAGGCAACAGGGACTCCTTGCTGCTCTGCATCTGGGGAGACAGCACATGTGGATCAAAAGCTGTTTGGAGGGCTATCTGTCCTCAAAGCAAAAGCACCATATAAGTGGTAGCACAAAGCTAGACAGGCACAGCCACATACCCACATTCCCTAGCTCCACAGCTTCAGCTAGGGCTTCCCAGCTTCATAGTCTTAGAGATTTTGCTACTTTCCTGAAGTGTTTTCATAGCTATTTGTTAGGATGGTGATTTGTTTGCATTCCTGTGAGGTTTTGTCTTGGCAGAGTCCTGTGCAGCTAGGTAACCACTCTCCCTCTTATTTCATCTTAATTAGATTACACAGAACCTTGTGAATGACATGGAGAGGCCTACAGATCTGCAGACAGGGAGCAGCTTACCCTGTAAACAAATAGGTATAATGGAGTTCTGGAAGCTGGCTATGTAAATGGGAATGTGGCCTCCAAAGCCAGCAGTCCTTGGCCTGCTGACACAGCTGCACATAGTACCAGCTTGCTGGAGCTCGGAAGGATATCCAGTTACGGTGAAGAAACCATAACAAAGACAGGAAACAGATCAGCAGACTCTGGATTTAACACCCTCCCTGGGGAACTCACTGATTCCTAGGCTGCAGATGTTTGTAACCCTGCCTTGAAGAATGTCCTGTCACATGTTGGAGCAGATGAAGAAGAGTACAGTTATCTAAGCAAGGCAAACTTATGTAGAAAATGGACCACAACTGTGTTAATTAGAGTCCTTTATAAGAAAAGGGATAGAAAGGCCAGAAGAGATGGCTTGGTGGTTGAGAGCACGTGCTGTACTTGAAGAGAACTGGGTTTAGTTCCCAGCACCCACACTACACTAGATGGCTCAACTACCTCTCACTCCAGCTCCAAAGAATTAAGTAATCTGTTGCTCCCTTCTGGCCTCCAGGGTTCCCTGTGCACATGTATTTGTGTATGTATACACATACACACACACACACACACACACACACACACACACAAAGGATTTGAGAGAAATTAAAAAAAATTTTTTTAAAGAGTTCCCTATCTTATAAGGAAAGGACTAGAAACATGTCTACCAGGACCCCATTCTTGCTAACTTAAAAGGAGGTATGAATGGCACATCTTAGACTCTCCATTAAGGAGATGTTCAGCTGGCTCCTACTTCATGATAGCCACAGTATCTCTCTGTCGTTGAACAGGACCAAGCCTTCTTCAGTGAGCATTGCTGAACATCACTGCCAATAAAGATTGCATCCTCGACTGTTCCAGATGTAGGGGATGGCATATCTCATCGGTATGGATCTTTTGTTCTGTTACAGCAAGTTCACAAAATTGGAGACTTTTAAATTCTTTTGACTGAGTTACATAAATATGTGTAGTTCTACATAAAACTGTAGTTTGCTAGAGGCATCATGTTTTCTTTGTGGTAGAGGGATCGGTAGGCCCAGCCATAGAAAACTTCAGGTCCATGGAAGGCCCTAAGTTTAGAATAACCCCAAGCCCAAACCTTTGAAAGAAAAGCCCATTAGGCTAGATGATGGATGATCTGTTTGTGTTCCCATCTGCAGTCATTTTACTATTTTCTCTATCAACTGAGTAATTTTAATTTAAGAATGTTCTCAGTTTACCTCGATCAGCTAATTTAGGATGTCCCATGCCTCCTGTTAGTCAAGCTATGATCTTGTCTGCTGGTACTGAATAAGCCTCCTGTTGGAATAGGCCTGGGCTTCTGGTAATTGTGAAGAATTTTTTTTCTCTAATGAGCTTGGGTGGGCTGAGGAGGCAGAGGAAATAGATGGCTGCCAGGAATGATGGGCAAGCCTTCTCTTCTCCTGCCACAGGCATGGGACCTACTATTCCAGCCGTCTACACAGCTTTCCTGAGACTGGCCTTCACTGGGGTGAATTAGCACTAGCCCAGGCCCTAAGAACCAATGATGACAAACAAACAACATTTGCCTTTGCTGGACAGGTCCATCCACTGGAAGCCTTTCATCTTGGACCCCCTCTGTTTCACAATTGTGTCCATCTGCTCACCCCAAGATGAAGTAATCTCAGTTCCCACTCTGTTCATCACCATACTTGGTGATTTTCTACACTCTAAGGAGGTATTCTGCCTGACTCAGGACAGAGTAGCTCTTCTGTGTGGGTAGAAAAACCTCTCCTTGTCTTAGACTTTGAAGGATCCCAAGCTGTGAGTGGTGGCATAAGCCTGCAATCCCAGACTGAGCTCCATAGTAAGGCTGAAGCCTGCTTGTACTATGTAAGACCTTATATATCAAAACCAAACAAACAAAAAGTATCTGAAAGGTGCCAACAGGCTTTCTCTGTCAGTCAGCCTGCTATAAAGCTGACAAGGCATTTGTCCTGTATGCTATGAAGTTGAATATGCCCCATCGCAAGTCCTCCATGTGCAAACATGCCCATGTGTAAGAGTCAGGACACACAGAACCTGGCATTCTCTCATGGATAGATTTAGATGTAAAACCAGACAGCTTTCCTTACTAAGAGAGCTTGAAGGAGGGAAAGGGAAAGCGCAGGTGGGATGCAATTTGCAAAATGTTTATATATGGTCAAAGTATCTCTCCTAAAATTCCTGTATAGAAACATACCTCATACCCATGATGAGGTATGATGATGTAAGAAATCATCTGCCGGGCGGTGGTGGTGCACGCCTTTAATCCCAGCACTTGGGAGGCAGAGGCAGAGGCAGGCAGATTTCTGAGTTTGAGGCCAGCCTGGTCTACAGAGTGAGTTCCAGGACAGCCAGAGCTATACAGAGAAACTCTGTCTTGCAAAACCAAAAAAAAAAAAAAATCATTTGACTGGTGGTTAGGTGTCCTAGGAGCTGATTAGAGGTAGTTAATCTAATGGCAGGGGGCAAGAGCAGGGCAGGACAGTACTGACTCCTGAAAGTTTTAAAAAGACCAGAAGGGGCAGGCATATGCATGCATGTTCTGCTCATATAATAGAAACCCTATGCCACCTCTAAACTCTACAAGCAAGAAAGCAATCAACTTCAGACTTAGAGAACTATACACAACATTAATCTCTTTCTGTATAAGACACCCATCCTCAAGTCTTTCACTATAGTACAAAAAAGAAAAGGAAGAAAGAAAAAAGGAGAAGAAGACTACAACAGGGCCATTTTTCTCAAAGCTCCACTAGTTTATGTCAGATCTCAGCACATCTAAGATAGCAAATAAGTCCTCTGCATGCTAGAATGTTATTATCTAACCTTCTTGCAGAAGCTTCTAAAAGGAACACAGAGTCAAGGGTAGGTAGAATTGCCTGCCTTTCCCATGTGTCTAAACCCTAAGGTCTGAGTGGAATCGAGAAAGAAAGAGAAAGGCCATCTTCTTAAAGGTGTACCATTGCTCCTAATGGTGGCCTGGGCTCAGCCTGGAGAACTCAGTAACACATTTTCACATGCATTAGTTTATTAAGATTGCCTTGTATCTCAGCTAAGCCATTTCTAGTACACAATGACCTCTAGGGACTCGCCAGGGAGACATCCCTGCTTCTCCTTTAAAATGAGCAAATGACATAAAATACCGGTTAGCTTGCCAAATTTCTCTCTCTCTCTCTCTTTTTTTTTTTTCTTTTGGTTTTTTGAGACAGGGTTTCTCTGTGTAGCCCTGGCTGTCCTGGAACTCACTTTGTAGACCAAGCTGGCCTCAAACTCAGAAATCTGCCTGCCTCTGCCTCCCGAGTGCAGGACTAAAGGCATGCGCCACCACGCCCGGCTAGCTTGACAAATTCTTATGAACCCAACTAGAGAAAGAAGAAAAAGACTGCAATCAGGACTGAACTGTAAGCACAGTGCTGCAGCACCAATGAGCTGGGGAAGACACTTTTTACAGGATGTCCTTTACATGCACACGAAGTCCCTTTGCTGTCACCTCTGAGTAAAAATCTTGGCTGCCTCATTTCTACTTTTGTTTTCTTCTGTTGTGGTAACTTGGATAAGCCACAAGAGAGACCCAGATTCTTCATTTACTATATGCCTAGGGTTTCATGGGCTCCGTTTCATCTTGAGAGTCCCCCTCATGTCCAACCCCAGGTTTAAATTTATGTATCAGTGATGAAGTCCCAGCCAAGAGGAAGAGGTTGTCTTCCCAACTAAACAGAATTCAGGAATGTATCCATCATAAGATCGTGAGTCAAGCTAAATTATGTTACTTGGGGATATTGCCAAAGAATGGGTCTGCTCTGTTTTGAATCAAGCAACCACTAGAGAAAGCCTTGTGTCAGGCTACTTAGGATTAAATACACCAGCTCATAACATGAATCGTACAATGGACCACTGCCAAGTAAAAGATACTGTTGCCCTATTTTTTTCACAACCCAAATACAGACCCTCCATGGTAAGTGTGGTAATCTACCCAGGGTCAAACCTGCCTGGAATCAAGCAGTCTTTACACACTGGCTGAAGAATGGCGTGCAGAACAAGGCCCCTGCAGTCTCCTCAGTACTTGCTCATACATGCTCCCTCTCACTTTCTTTTGGGTCCATTGTCACTTCCTGAGTTATGCCACAGAGAAGAGATGGTACCTCAGACAGCTTCACAGTAATAGAAATATAGGATACTAGGGGAAAAGAACCCATGAACACTGTATTCAACCAGCACAGGACCTTAACTTGGCATCTTGATAGGCATATTTCTATTTGGTGAAACGTCTTACACTGTTTGGCAGGTCTACTGGGTAGTTTTATGTCTTCTTGACAAAAGCTAGAGTAATTTTGGAAGAGGGAGCCCCAATTGAAAAAAAATGACATTGTAAGACTGGCTTGTAGGCAAGCTGTGGTGCATTTTCCTAATTGATGTGGTTAAGAGTCAGCTCATTGTGGCAGTGCCACCCTGGTGCTGGTTGCTATAAGAAAGCATACTGTGCAAGGCGCGAGGACTAAGTTAGTAAGCAGCATCCTCCCATGACCTCAGCATCAGTTCCTGCCTCCTGATTCCTGCCTTGAGTTCCTGCCCTAGCCTCCCTTTATGAAGACTGTGATAGAGAGTTATGGCAGAATAGACCTTTTCCTCCCTAAGTTGTTTACAGTCATGGTGTTTTTCACAGCGAACAAAACCCTGGCTAGGGTATCAGGTGGTGAGTGGATGTTGTAAAGGGTTCGGAGTCTACCAAGACACCACTGTACAGCCAATTAGCAGTCCTTTTTCCCCTTTAAGGTTAGTTCACCCCTCCAAGGATAACTTTTTATTTTTTTATGAGCATGGTGCTTTGTCTACATATGTATCTGCACACCAGAAGAGGACAACAGATCCTATAATAGGCAGTGGTTAGCCACCATATTAGGTGCAAGGAGTTGAACCCATGACCTCTAGAAGAACAGCCGATGATCTTAACTAACCAACTGCTCAGCCATCTCTCTAGCGCCCCAAGTACTAGCATTACTTTGATTCTCACTCAGGGAACAAAGATTCCTGGCCTTTCTTCAGCGATAGCAAACAACCAACAAAACAAAACTAACAAAAAACCCTGACAATTATCTTGAGGTTGCCCAAAGATAATTACATTAACTAACTTTTTTTTTCCTCTTCTAGAAGCTCAAAATAGAGGTGTTGGGATTAGAAACATGGCTCAAGTAGTTACAAATGCTTACTGCTTGTCTAGAGGACCAGAGTTCAGTTCCCATGTTGGATGGCTCACAACTGTTTATAACTCTTAACTCCAAGGGCTCCAATGCCCTCTTTTGACTTTTGTGGATATTTACACACACACACACACACACACACACACACACACACACACACCAAATAAAAGCTTCCATTGTAGCTCTGTTTTAGTTAACTTACATAATTTCTGTACTGTAAGAAAACAAGTTAGACCAATCCCCATCCCTTTTGGTGTAAAGAGAATGGGTCACACAATTTAAAAACAAAGCATTGTGCCCTCTCAGAAATATTTTGGAATTTCCTCAAGTGTAAATACAGCACAGAAGCTCCACTCTAAGGTACTTACTCAAGAGATATGAAAACGTGTTCACAGAAAAACATATATGCAAATAACAGTAACAGTCAAGAGGAACAAAATCCACATGGTTCTCAAATGATAATTAGTGAAACATGGTATAACTACACAGTAGAATATTATTTAGTAATAAAAAAGAATGAAGTTGTCATACATACTACAATATGAATAAACCTTAAAGATAACAAACTAGGTGAGGTTAACTGGACACAAAGACAACACATTCTATGCTTGCACGTCTATGAAAAATGCCCAGGCAGGCAAATTTAGTCAGAAATCAGTTCAGTGGTTCCGAAGAGTGAGGATTAAAGGAACTGAAGGGAAACTGGGAAGGGGGTGGGTGTTGCTAGAGTCATAAAAGTATTCTGAATTGCTTATATCAGTGGCTGAATAAATCTGAATAGACTGGAAGGAAGGAACTGAATGGCAAAGTTATAAAATGACAAAGATTTACAGTGCCATCTGAGCCCCTACATACTTTATATGTTCAGGCTTATGGTATATGAAGTTGGCCATGTGACAGATGACTATTTAGATCTTGTGACCTGCATGCTTCATTGATAGTAGAAGGCAAAGCAAAGCAAGGGGACGCAACTCCCTCCTAATTTCTCCCTACCTATGCTGACTTCTTCAGATGAAGCCTCCTCATGAGCAACAATCAAAGAGACAAATCTTCTGGTAGCTGTCTTTCAGGAGGAAGGGGTGGGTGGGGGAAATGAGGAAAAGGTCCAAGGCCTGAAGGGCCAGGCTCAAACCTAAAGGACTCCTTTGTTCCTGCCATCTTAATGGGCCAGCAAGGCTCCTTCACTTCAAAGCAGCCTTCAGGGTAGGCTGTTCCACAGAGCAATTTATTTCAGCAGCTTAGTTGGAAGTGGGTGCTTGGGGTGTTGCTCAGAGGTACAATACGTGGTTTAGTATGTGTAAGGTCTCCAGCATCATCAAATAGTAAATGAAAAATATTTCTCACATGTACCTGGCTATAAATTACTGCATTAAAGATATATGTAGCAATGATTGACCAGACCAAAAGATGTACATTAAAATCAAGAAATAAACTAGATGTGGGAGAATAACCACCTCAACGAAGGAAGGGTGGATGCTATACACCACTGAGTGCTGCCAACAGGGACTGAGCATAGCTCATTTTGCAGGGCAGGGCATTCTGTTTCATGAGCGCTCTACTACTGGCCTAGGGTCTTAGAGGACAGATGTTATCAGTTACCAGGGAGTTGATGACATGGACATCACAGTCACATAGTAACAGACCCTGCAAGTAACGTCTTTCATCTCTCTCCTTTCCTTCCTGTCTTCACATGTCCATCATCAGCTCATTCACTCATTCATACAGTGTTCTCTGCTCATCAGCTCCCATTTCTACCCATTGGTACTCCCATTTCTGGATAGTAGAGTCACCCCACATCTGCTGCCACAGACTATTTCCTAAAAATTCTTTCAGAGATCAGTCATCTTATTGGATGTAATGGAATCAAAATCTTTTCATCCATTTTCTGGGTTCCCACACTGGCCTCTATTTGGAGTCTTTGGCTCCACCCCTGCATGTCTCCCATGCTAGCTCCTGCCTCTGTTAACAGGCAGGGAGCCCAACAGCTGGGCTACTGTAGCCTCTCCTTTCCCTTTTCTTATTTCCTCTTGTCTGCATTCATTTTCACTCCAGAACTCCACTAACAAACTAACTTGTTTCATGTGAATAACCCAGGTTCTTTGAACTTGTTTGGACTATTTTTCAGAATTTACTATTTACTATTCTGAACTCCACACAGCACCTCATACACGATTGGTCCCTAAAAAGTGCAGAATTCCATGTTATCATATGATGTTGGCCAGGAGAACGGTGTGAGTGTGTTTGCCTTTCATGTACATACCCCCATTTATTTTCCCTTGAAGACAGGTTAGTTGCTCCTCCATGATCACAGAGGGGCATAGGTTCCATGGTACCCTGACAATACAAAGTCTACAGATGCTCAAGTCACTCATACAAAACCAGAAAGTGTTTGAATTACAACCCTTCCTCACAGTATGAACCATCCCTACTATGTGATCATTTGTGATACCTAATATGAGATACGTGCGCGTACAGTTTAGAGAACAGCCCATCTATATGAGATCAGAACAGATGTTATTTTTTTCCCCACATTTTTCTATCCATTCTGGTTGAACTGGGGTCCAGAACTCACAGCTATGAGACATATGAGGCTCAGGGTACTTACTGGTTACTGATGCTCTTCCCAAAGTTTCAATATTTCTCCTTTTGTCCTGTTTAGGAATTTACTAGAGTTAATGTCCCCTCCCTCTCTCTTGCTTTCTCTCCACCTCTTTATTTCAGATTCTTATTCATCAATAATGTTTCCACTAGTCTTCAAACCACAGTAGTTATGTTGACCCTGCTGCTATGGAGGCTGCCAGTGTAGCCCAGCAGTAGAGTGTGCTTGGTGTGCCCAAAGCCCTCACTTCAGTCCCCCTCAAAAGACATTAATTTTTAATTTAAAAAATTAAGCCTTTCTTTGTGTTTGTGGGGAGTACATGATATGGCATCCATGTGGAGACTTTGTGGGTTCTCTGTATTTCCACCATGTTAGATCCTAGGGATCAAACTCAGGTCACCGGGCTAGCTGTCGAGTAAGTGCCTTTAACCACTGAGCCACTTTACCAGAAATAAAGTCAACACAAATAAAACATGTTTGAAGAATGAGGACACCTTAGAACGATTATGTCAAACATTAGAGACTATAAAACAACCCCAGTCTCTGCAGGCACCAAAGTAGCCAGGGTTTCTATTAGAACTTTTACAGACCTCTAAATCTCTCTCACTTTCCTGACAAGTCCACCATCTTTCACCCTATACAACACATGAAAGACTTGATCTTCCCACCAAAAGTGACTCATGAAAAATAACTATTCAAGTAAAAACGAGAAGCTTGTATCAACCAGGGCCAAATGCCAACATGCAAAACTATAAAAGGATAAAAATGTAGCGTTGGTAGGAGCAGAAAGTAATGACTCAGAAGAGAACAGTTTCACAATAGTTCATGTGGCAAGAACTGGAGCCACTAATGCTTAGGACTTTATCTTTTAGTTCCTCTTCTCTCTCTCTCTCTCTCTCTCTCTCTCTCTCTCTCTCTCTCTCTCTCTGTCTCTCTCTCTCTCACACACACACACACACACACACACACACACACACACTCCTTTAAAAATCTGCTTAAAAGAGCAGACAATATTAAGCTCCTGAAAACAAAATAATGCTGATTCAATGATTTGCTCCTCCATCACCTGGTCCTTGTTTTAAGCTTTCTCTTCTTACATACTAATATAACACGTGTGCTCTGAGGGTTCACATACTAATAGAACACGTGTGCTCTGAGGGTTTACATACTAATAGAACACGTGTGCTCTGAGGGTTTACATACTAATAGAACACGTGTGCTCTGAGGGTTTACATACTAATAGAACACGTGTGCTCTGAGGGTTTACATACTAATAAAACACGTGTGCTCTGAGGGTTTACATACTAATAGAACACGTGTGCTCTGAGGGTTTACATACTAATAGAACACGTGTGCTCTGAGGGTTTACATACTAATAGAACACTTGTGCTCTGAGGGTTTACATACTAATAGAACACGTGTGCTCTGAGGGTTTACATACTAATAGAACACTTGTGCTCTGAGGGTTTACATACTAATAGAACACGTGTGCTCTGAGGGTTTACATACTAATAGAACACTTGTGCTCTGAGGGTTTACATACTAATAGAACACTTGTGCTCTGAGGGTTTACATACTAATAGAACACGTGTGCTCTGAGGGTTTACATACTAATAGAACAGTTGTGCTCTGAGGGTTTACATACTAATAGAACACGTGTGCTCTGAGGGTTTACATACTAATAGAACACGTGTGCTCTGAGGGTTTACATACTAATAGAACACGTGTGCTCTGAGGGTTTACATACTAATAAAACACGTGTGCTCTGAGGGTTTACATACTAATAGAACACGTGTGCTCTGAGGGTTTACATACTAATATAACACGTGTGCTCTGAGGGTTTACATACTAATAGAACACTTGTGCTCTGAGGGTTTACATACTAATAGAACACGTGTGCTCTGAGGGTTTACATACTAATAGAACACGTGTGCTCTGAGGGTTTACATACTAATAGAACACTTGTGCTTTGAGGGTTTACATACTAATAGAACACTTGTGCTTTGAGGGTTTACATACTAATAGAACACGTGTGCTCTGAGGGTTTACATACTAATAGAACACTTGTGCTCTGAGGGTTTACATACTAATAGAACACGTGTGCTCTGAGGGTTTACATACTAATAGAACAGTTGTGCTCTGAGGGTTTACATACTAATAGAACACGTGTGCTCTGAGGGTTTACATACTAATAGAACACGTGTGCTCTGAGGGTTTACATACTAATAGAACACGTGTGCTCTGAGGGTTTACATACTAATAAAACACGTGTGCTCTGAGGGTTTACATACTAATAGAACACGTGTGCTCTGAGGGTTTACATACTAATATAACACGTGTGCTCTGAGGGTTTACATACTAATAGAACACTTGTGCTCTGAGGGTTTACATACTAATAGAACACTTGTGCTCTGAGGGTTTACATACTAATAGAACACGTGTGCTCTGAGGGTTTACATACTAATAGAACACTTGTGCTTTGAGGGTTTACATACTAATAGAACACTTGTGCTTTGAGGGTTTACATACTAATAGAACACGTGTGCTCTGAGGGTTTACATACTAATAGAACAGTTGTGCTCTGAGGGTTTACATACTAATAGAACAGTTGTGCTCTGAGGGTTTACATACTAATATAACACGTGTGCTCTGAGGGTTTACATACTAATAGAACATGTGTGCTCTGAGGGTTTACATACTAATAGAACAGTTGTGCTCTGAGGGTTTACATACTAATAGAACACTTGTGCTCTGAGAGTTTAACACTTTCTAGCACCATTTCTAGAACAATTACAATTTCTGAGACAATTTATAATGATTTTGTGAATAAAGTGAATTTTTAAGTGCATTATATAAAACACGATCTTTTGATGGGCATGGTACACCTCTGTAACCTCAATACTAAGGAAATAGAGGCAGGAGAATCAAGAATTCCAGGCCATTTTCAGCTACCTTGAGCTAAAAGCTAGCCTAGGTTATCCTATACCACATGAAACCTAGTCTCAAAAACAAAGATAATTTTACAAGTATAAAAAATTATAAAGTACCTGTTTATAATGAAACTGTTCTATAATGATCATTGCATGGTGTGCCATTACGTTCTAAATTCGGTGGTCATATTATGTATTACAGTTATAACTAATAGTGGCCAGAGGATTTTAATCCCTCCACCAAAGATTAGTCACTAAGAGTCAAGCTAAGCACAGCTAAGCCACTGCTCATACTTAGATCACCGCTCTCCAGAGCAGTGAAACAGCTAAGCATCCTTAGCCCTTTCCAGGAGAACTCCTGTTCTCCACAAGGTGGCACAGAAACAGTGACTTCTTGCCCACTAGAAATGCTACAGTGGCCTTGTGACCACTGTCATAGCTCTTTCTAACATAAAACACTGCTCTAAACATCACCACAGATGCCACAGTCAGCAGAGGGGCTATCTCATCCAAGGCTAGTCTGCTGCTTTCTGGTAATCTAGAAACTGCAGGCAGTCTGGCTCCCATCTTCTATGTTAACTCTTAGCCAAGATGCTATTCCAAGGCTCCACGGAAGCTGCTCAGATCTGTTAGCACACTCCCTTCCTTCAAAAGCATTGCACAATGACTCAGGAAGAGAGATCAGTTTCACAATATTTTGTCTCCACCAAGCCTTTAAATTAAAAAAAAAAATTAAATTAAAAGAAACCCCGCTGTGAAGCAAACATCTTTAATACTCTATGAACAAACCATGCCATAATGCAGGGTAGAGAGTGCTGGGCTAGGACAGTGGGGCTTTGATGGAAGGAAGAAACAGGAATATATGTGAAGCAAGGATCAAAGCAGCAGGCAAGAGTGTTCAGAAGAGTGACAGCTTTCTGTACAGCCACAGTTTACTGCAGATCTACCACATGTATCGCGGGTAGGTTTCTCATTATCATGCAGGCCGCATAAGGTACTCATGTCATTTCCATTTCACAGATGAACAAAGTAAGGCTGAGAGCAGATGATGACTTGCAGGTAAGAGGCAAAGCTGGCATAAGAAGGGCGATCTGCTCTAAAGCCTGGCCTCCTGACCCCAAGGACACCAGAGGCAAAGTGATAGAGAAAGTCACTCTAGTTCATAACTTCACTGAAGGCTATATGGTTTACAGCCTAAGGCAGTTCTTTCCTCAGGACGATCAGCTCAAATCCTTTAAGGGAAGTCCCAGGGCTCATGTGTTTCCATTTGCTTAGAGTCACTACCTACCAAATAACTCTTTCCCACCCTACACTCCACAACTAATTGCTGGAAACAACCTAATATCTTCATGCTCTCTTGGTAGAAAAACAACTGAGAAGATGTTTTCCCTGTAATACTTCCCAAAATAAAAACAAACTATGTTTGACTTCAACTTAATTGTTGGAAAAAACAATTATTCCTCCTTTTCTTCCACTCTTCCCTGGGATTCATCAGTGAACAAAAACTGGGGTTGGGGTGTGAGGCCTGAAAATGGTTGGAAATTTTAGGGCCCATTACTCCACAGACAATGTCAGAGACTCCCACAGTAAAGCCAGGTGTAAAGGGTGGCGGAGCCCACCTGCACATATCAGTATTACTCATCCCCAGAATCTCGGGGTCTCCAGGAAGGAACAAGGGTCTTTGAAGTCAGATGCTCCCTCTCCTGGGATTCTTTGTACTAGAAATTGGACCTGGGGGGCGGTGCTGAGTTCCCACACTCTAGTGCTAGCTACAAGCTGGGCCCCTTGGAATCACGTAACCCATGAGCTTCAGTTCCTCATTTATAAATCCCTGGGTCTCTCTCTTGGATAATACTGGAGAAAATTAAATGAATGAAAAAGCTGAAATTGGCGAGCACACAAATGATATTCTAGAAAAGCTATGTAGCCCTTTCTTTAATATGAAAATGGTTAAAAAAGAAAGACAGAGAAAAGAAAAAGAAAATCTATGTCCTAATATGTCTTTCACATGGAAATGCATTGACTAGCATTTACTTGTAAAAGAAAAGGCTAGGCAGGGAGCTAACCCTACCACTGAATCCTCCGCAAGGGTGAAGGGGGTGGGGGAATGGGGTGTGGGGGTTGGTACATGAGGCTGTGAATACCATTAATGGTACAAAACAGATGAAATCGCCCCTAAATTATTTGAAAACAGGGAACAGTCAGGAAACTTCCCTTTAGTTTTAGGAACCCCACTTGCCTCCTTGGCAGCAAAATGGGTGAGATGAGCCACCCCCTTCCAGGAGAATTTTGCCTGAGAACCATTTGGTGTCCATCTCTCCACATGCCATCTAACACTAAATTCTTATAAAAATCAGGAATATGAATCAATAACCCCTCCCACTAAGTGTTGCAAAAGGCTTTGAACATTTCAAAGCAGCCCTTCAAAGGGCACCAAGTCAAACCCTGAACCCAGTTCCCCTGCTCTTGCCTCCCACGGGCTTAGCCTTTTTTCTTGTGCTGTCTCTACTCAGAGATGTTTGGGTACAGAAAGGTACAGCTTAAAGGACAGCCTCATGCTGGGCTCAATTAGATGCTCCCCACAGGAAATGAGGACATTCCTGGATTCCTGACATTCCCATTACTGCCCCAGCTAAACACTCCAGGTGTCAGTCTTCCCAAGGAGTGGGGTAGGGCAAGGGGGGCACATGACACACAACACTCTTTACAAATTCAAAACTGAATCCAAGCTTCTAGGAAGAATCCCAGATGAGGAAAAACAGCTCAAACAGCCAGAGGAGAGACCCAAGTGTTCATTTTGAGCAACTTTACAAAGACAGCTCAGTGTCTTCTTGGCAAAATCTGGAAGAGCTGTCTGCATTGGATTGGGAGTGTGGCTGATGGCAGACGGGGCTAAGTACAGGAGAGAGCTTAGAGTCAATCCCCAGACACATACTCAGACATATGCACAGACATACATAAACACACACAGACATACATAAACTCCCAGACACACACACACACAGATACCCAGACACACACACACACACAGATACCCAGACACACATACATCTCTCCCAGACACACATAGACATAGACACCTCAACATGCACATACACACACACACCAGGACACACACAAAGACACCCAAACACATGCATACACACAAAGAGGAAGAGAGAGACCATGTTTTTTTGTTTTGTTTTGTTTTTTTTTTTTTGGTTTTTTTGTTTTTTGTTTTTTGCAGTGAAAGTGGAAATTTACCAGGGCTCACAACTAATATTTCTTTCCAGCATATATTTGTGGTGATCTTCCAGAAGTCTAAGTGGTCCTCTATGCTTTTATTTACTTATTTTTAAAGAGTTATTTATTTTATGTAACAGGATTTTCCTGAATGCATGTCTGTGCACCATATGCATGCAGTGCCCAGAAAGGCCAGAAGAAGATGGTAGACCCCTGGTTGAGAGCAACTATTTGAGTGTTAGGATCCAAACCCTGGTCTGCTGCAAGAGGGACTGTTGAGATATGTTTCCAACCCTTGCTTTCTTAGTATCTGAAGCCAGATGTGGTAGAAGACACACACTTCTAATTCCAGCACTGTGGAGTTTGGGACAGGAGTTTGAGACCCATAGCAAGACTCCATCCTCAAATAAAGAGCTGGAACAAACTAGACATTTTGCTTCTATAAGCCTTTGTAAGCCTCTCATCTAAAAGCAGCTTCAAGTTGAAGTTTATCCCTTTAGAGGATGGCCTCAAAGGAGGGAGCACCTACTTCTCAGGCGGCTTGGACTGCTGTGTACTGTGTGAGGTAGCCTGTTAAAGGATCTTGCTGAGAGGTGTGGATGACGCACACCTATAGTCCTAGCTACACTTACAGGCCGAGTCTGGAAGTTCAAAACCTAGGAGTTCAAAAGTTAGTCTGGGCAATATAGCAAAGCCTTAGCTCTTAAAATACAAGTAACAGTAATAATAATAGTTCAACCCATAATTCTTTTTTTTCAACTTTGTTTTGTTTGTTTTATAGGATGGGTTTCTCTATGTAGCCCTGGCTGTCCTGGAACTAGCTCTGTAGACCACCAGTGTGGCCTTGAACTCACAGAGATCTGCTTGCCTCTGCCTCTCTGCCTCTGCCTCTCCGCCTCCCTCCGCCCCTCCCCGCGCCTCCCCGTGCCTCCACCATCACCGCCTGGCTCATAATTATTTTTCAAGGGGAAGGAAAAGCCAGGCCCATTTGAAACCATAACTGTAAGACACCCATGAAGTTGTGGATAAACAAAATGATTCAAGGACAATCTTCATGCTGCCTTCAATTGTACCCCTCTTCTAGACTATAACCCTGTAACTTCTGAGCATTTTTCAGTGGTTCCCGTTGGCATCAGGACCTCCCAAACCTATGATATCACATAGGCGACAGTGTGACCTACAGACATGTTGTCAAGATGACAGCTACCATGTTCCCAGAATACACTTGGCTCACCTCCCACCTTTACCTGTGTTATGTCATTTTTCATATAAATAAGGGGAACACTCCTCTCTTTCTCTCTCTTCTCACCTTCTTCTTTCTTCCACCACCTTGTCTCTCCCTTCCAATAAACCCTCTTCCACGTCGAACTGTCTCAGCCTAGTGTGCTGTTGAGACTCGACCTGGCACTGTAACACATCAGTTCCTTTGGACTATTTTCACTCACTTTTTACCAGCCCTCTTGTTCTTCATAGTAAAGTAAGCTACATTTCCTTTAAATTTTGCTATTACTTCAGTTTGTGATTTTTCATATATTTTTCATAGTTATTAACAACATTCCCCCAAAAACCCTGCTCCCCTGTCCCAAGCAATTTTGTCCAAGTTTGGTTTGTTAAACACAAACAGCAAATGTTTTCAGCTGCCCACAGTTACTCACTATAACCTTTAAATTTGCCCTTGCTCTGTAGGGGTTGGTTCTGATGCTAAGGTCCTGTTCCCCAATTGTTTCTCGATCCATCAATAAAGATGCCAGAGGCATAGGTGGAATAGGTAGGACTTCCAGGTCCTCATAGGCAAGCTAGCAGATGCAGGAGAGAGAGGAAAGGAGTTTTAGACATGCTTTGGAGGGGGAAAAGCCAACCAGTCATGTGAGATCTTGGGGTGTTGAGCTGGGACTGAAGGTGGCTGAGCAACTGAAGCTAGGGCAGGTTGAGAGCTAAGACTACTGGGAAGGGTGCACTAGCTGGGGTAGATTGGAGGTGCCCAGCAGCTGAGCCAAGAAGGTTGAATTTAAGCAATGTGTGGGTCTGTGTTTTTCATCCTCAGATCTAATATTCTCTGGGGCCAGAGCTTAGCAAGGTAGCAAAAGCTGCATGCAACATTGCTCTTCATAAGCTGAACCATGTAGCTTTTGTCCCTTCATCATTCCAATGTGGACATGTATACTAAACCAAGCTATCATCCAAAAACAACACTGCAAGCGATTAATGAAACCAAGCTGGTCTACAGATCCCCCAACACAGATAGGTGCCAAATAGGTTGTGGGGGGCAGAGAGCATCTATGATATCCAGGGTGATACTAAGTGGGATAATGAGGGATTCCAGAGCCATGGAGAGGTTTATTTTGTTTCTGTAATTACTGTTTGGTGGTGCTAGAAACTGAACCCTAGGGCATAGCAAACAATGATTAGGCAAGCTCTCTACCACTGAGTTATATCTCTAGCTCTTTCTTAGGGAAAGCATGACTTTTTTTTTTTTTTTTTAAAGGAACTAGTCAGGTGGTGGCACTTGGGATTCTGAGGCAGACCAATCACTGTGAGTTCAGGGCCAATCTGGTCTACAGAGCTAGTTCTAGGATAGCCAAGGTTATACAAAATACCCTTACTGTAAAAACAAAACAAACAAAACAAAACAAAAGAAAGAAAGTAGAGACTGGTAAATAAGTAAAAGGTATCATTAGATTAAATACAGAAAATAGCGAGGACTTCTCCAATAAGGTATTTCAGTAATCCCAGCAAATAAGAGACTAAGGCAGAAAGCTCCATAAACTTGAGGTCAGCTTGGGCTACACAGTGAACCTCTGCACACACAGGCACACGCGAATGCCTGTCTCATGGCTCAGAAAAGGTCCTTTGTCAAGCTGTAACCAAATTTACACAAATTAGCTCTGCAGAGTGAGGCCAAGAGATGCTGACTCCCAAGCCTGACTAAAACCTAAGAATGCATCTCTATGAAGTACGCAGGCACCAGGGTCGAGCTGTGCAGTTCCAGCATGTACAAGATCTACCCGGGACACGGGCGGCACTACTCCAGGACCAACGGGAAGGTTTTCCAGTTTCTAAATGCAAAATGTGAGTCTGCATTCTTTTCCAAAAGGAATACTCTGCAGATAAACTGGATTGTCCTCTACAGAAGAAAACACAAGAAAGGGCAGTCGGAAGAAATTCAAAAGAAAAGAACCCGCCGTGCAGTCAAAGTCCATCGAGCCATCACTGGTGCGTCTCCTGCTGATATAATGGCCAAGTGGAATCAGAAGCCAGAGGTTAGGAAAGCCCAACGGGAGCAGGCTATCGGGGCTGCCAAGGAAGTAAAAAAGGCTAAGCAGGCATCAAAGAAGACAGCAATGGCTGCTGCCAAGGCCACCACAAAGGCAGCACCCAGACAAAAGATTGTGAAGCCTGTGAAGGTCTCCGCCCCCAGAGTTGGTGGGAAATGCTAATTTGGTAGATTAGAGTTTGAAATAAAGATCTATCTTTAAGGAAAACAAAAACAAAAACAAAAAAACCAAAAATCACAGAAAACAGAAAATCCTGATAATACAAGTGACGGAGGGGGTTGCCATCACACTTCTGACCCATAATAGTTTCTGTCTGAAAGAATTAACAGGGATAGAAATGGAGAGGAGCCTGAGGAAATGAAGGTCCAGCGACAGGCCCAAAGTGGGATCCAGCTCAAGGGGAGGTCCCAAGGCCTGACACTGAGGCTATGGAACGCTCACAAAAAGGGACCTATCATGACTGCCCTCGGAAAGACCCAACAAGCAGCTGAAAGAGTCAGATGCAGTCATTTGCACCCAAACAATGGACAGATGCAGCTGACCCCTGTCACTGAATTAGGGAAGGCTGAAAGAAGCAGAGGAGAAGGGCAATTCTGTAGGAGAACAGTCTTAATTAACCTGGACCCCTGAGATCACATACAGTACACACCAGCTGATATGAGGTCCCCAAAACACATACAGTAGAGGACTTCCAGGTCTGTGTTCATTCGGAGAGAGGAGAAGGGCAATTCTGTAGGAGAACAGTCTTAATTAACCTGGACCCCTGAGATCACATACAGTACACACCAGCTGATATGAGGTCCCCAAAACACATACAGTAGAGGACTTCCAGGTCTGTGTTCATTCGGAGAGAGGAGAAGGGCAATTCTGTAGGAGAACAGTCTTAATTAACCTGGACCCCTGAGATCACATACAGTACACACCAGCTGATATGAGGTCCCCAAAACACATACAGTAGAGGACTTCCAGGTCTGTGTTCATTCGGAGATGACGCACCTAACCCTCAAGAGACTGGAAGCCCCAGGGAGTTTAGAGGTCAGGCGAGGTGGGGAGTGGGGGCATCCACAAGGAGACGGGGTGGGGGGGGGGGGAAGGTGTGAGATGTGGAGCAGTCAGTCGGAGGATGGACAGGAAGAGGTGGGGAATGGAATATGGAGTATAAAAAATGAATTACAAATAAAATTAAATTAAAAAAAAAACTCTGAGAATGCTCACTTATTTATCTCTTCAAAGTTTCCTCTTGTTGAGGCTTCTGTTACGTAACAAATCAGTGGCAAAACTGTCAGGCTTCATTCTGTCATCGTTTTTAGACATGTTTCAGAACTTTCCGAACAGAACAACTTTGACATACAGACAAAAAGAAAACAAACCTAGTTGAGACAAATGTAATAACGAGTCTCTAAATAAACAAGGGATAACCGTACAAGAAAAAAATTGATACAGTATATTCTATATCACCAAAGATCAAAAATTTTCTCCCTCACTGTAATCTGTGCTGAATCTGGAAAATAATCAATATTATGATATAAATAACCTGGACCTTGCACAGTAAATGTTTCTGAGTAACTATGGATGAATAGCTTTTAAAATACCTACTTGGTAATTATCTGAGGTAATTAACCCCTAGCTCATCTGTATGCCATTCAAGTTGTTTTTATTTGTATAAATAAGACATCTCTAAAATAAGACAATAATACAACTCTCTCTATGGTATCCAGTTTCTTTTTGCAAAAATGGAGGTCAACATAACAGCCATATTTAGAGGCAAAGTCATACTACTCCCAACTCCTTAGGAATGAGGTTTCACACTTGGATGTTCTGAAGTTGTGTACAAAAATGCCAAGAGTGCTAATAGCCCCAAACTTCACAAGTGTGAAATACAGCACACTGCCTACCCAGAACTTGTGTACCAGGACCCCTCTGCACCAAAGCCCTGCATGGCAGACTTACTCTACCTTGATGGTATCAACAGCTTATGGAACAAGGGTAGGATGCTAAGACTCACGAGTGTCAACAAGTGTTTTCCAGTAACGAGTGTCACCAGGGGAAGGGCCCATCAGGTTACCCCACATGTAGACAAACACTTTCCACCTTTTAGGCTCCACCAACTGACTGCAAAGAGTATGTTCAACCCTACAAATGCCTAAGGAAATAAGCTCTACGGTTCTGTTGCACTTAAGAACTACACTGAAAACCTATTTACCTTTTTAAGAACTTGGTCAGAGTTCTAGAACCTGTTAACAATGCCCAGGCTTCCCCAGTGGGAGGCCTGGATAGAGACGGTAGACCCACGTTAGGGTTCCTAGGCTGCAGGATGCTCTTCTCAGGCACAGAGGCGGAGGTGTCTCCTCAACCCAATGTAAGATCCCATCCCAGACACGAGCCTGATAGAAAACAGACTTTTCTAATCTCAGATCCAGCTCATTCACTTGACGAAGGACTCAGTGTCCCCACATCTCACCTTCTACATCTGTGGAATTAAAGGCAGTTTTCTACTCCAGCCTTGTGGAAGAAGACTTCACTATGTTTTAGAAACACAACCCCAAAACTCCGCAGCAGGACCATCTTTCTTTTCCTTTGTTAGTTGGTTTGCTTGTTTGTTTTGAGATAGGGTCTTATGGAGCTGGCCTGAAACTCAGTATGTAGCTGAGGATGACCTTGAACCCTTGACCCTCCTGCCTCCACCTTCCAAGGGCTAGGATAAAGGGTGTGTGCCACCTTTTCAGGCTCAGGAGCCAGACAGGGTTTCTCTGTGTAGCCCTGGCTGTCCTGGAACTCACTCTGTAGACCAGGCTGGCCTCAAACTCAGAAATCTGCCTGCCTCTGCCTCCCAAGTGCTGGGATTTGCCCGGCCTGCCCAAATTTTCTGTCTGTTCTGTCTGGTACCATTTACTTACTCTCTTCCTCCTTTCTGTTTATGCTCTTTGGACATTTCTCAGTTCATTACATGAGGAGACTCTGAGTCACCAGTTGGCAATTTCAGTGTGTAATTTAACCCCATAAACTAAAATTCTTTTCAAAATGTGCTAATTTTTATTTTTGCACCAGCTCCCCACCCTCCTAACTAGTAATGTGGTCATAAAATTAACGGAATGTTTTCTGTGTCACCTTTTTAATTCTGTAACCTTAATTTTTGTTTGTTTAATGTTTTTATTCTGTAGTACTAGGGAATGAACCCAGATCTTCATGCTGCTAGCTGCTAGGGCTCTAACACCTTAAAAAGTCTATACCTTTTTAAGATTTTACACTCAGAGTCAAGGTCTCACTAAGGTGAACTTGTGATCTTCCTGCCTCAACTTTAGGAACTGTTAGAATTACAGGCATGCATGACTACATCATGTTTTCTCAGCCAGGCAGGCTGGCACATACCTGTAACTCCAGCACTTGGGAGGTTGGGGATCAAGTCTGCATTCTGCTATACAGCAATTCTGAGGCCAGCCTGGACTACAAGAGACCTCAAAACCTCTTTCAGTTCTTCACATGTCTACTGATTCCAAAACATATAGTAATCCCAATATTTATTTTCCAATATTTTCTAGTCCATGTGTTTTGTGTTCCTTTGTAATTCTTGGTTTCCTCTTCAATTCTACTATAACCCTACTCAGTGGCTCACCCTAAAGGAAATCAGAACAACACATGGTATGGACGAGAAGTCTGCTGCTGTGTGGAGGAGGTGGGAGGGTCAGGGTCCAGGCTGCTCTGCTTGGGCATGAATTGGGAATTATGGCCCTTGTGTGGCTATGTTCTCATATTAAAGCCCCATTTCTTTTTTTTTTTTTTTTTTTTTTTTCAGAAAGAAACACAAGTATGTTAGCTCCAGATTGGAAAAAAGAAAAGAAAAGAAAAAAAAAAAAAGCTACAACAATTATGGAGCCAGAGCAGCTGGGGGCTGTTAACTTTAATCAAAGTTCAGGCAGGATGTTTCAAGTAATAGGAAGTAGATTTAGAATCTCTTTATATTCCCCCCCACGCCCACCCCACTCATCTTTCTTTTTCTTATGACCAAGGCACAAAAACAAGCTGTTTCCTTCATCCCCTTGAACTGTGTGGATGGAGCAGCAATGCTTTACTGATGTTTCTCAGCCCCACTAGAGATCCTGAAAAGCTGGGTCAGAGCAGAGATCAAGTTCTGCAGCAGGGGTGAGAGTTCCCTGTGGCTGCTAAAACAGGTTACCATACACACCATAGATTTCTTCCCTTGAGGTTCTGGCAAATCTAAATGAAGTCAAGCTGTCCATAGTAGCACTTGTGTAAAAACTCAGCACTTGGCATACAGAAGCATGAGAACTCTAAGTTTGAGGACAGTTTAACCTTCATGGCAAAATCATGTATCATACCAACAAGATGAACTTGCCTGTGTTAGCCCCACCAAAAGTAACTAAAAGCCAAGAGTGCATGAAAATTGGTTCTAATGCATGGATATCTGGCACTAACTAAATGTGTTCTGACCTTGCATTCTATTTATTATACAAGAGCAGAGATCATAAGCACAGTACTGGGGAGACAGAGGGTAAGTGCTAATTCTCTGTGGTGCTATATCAGGCTCCTACAAACAGGGAGGCTCAAACATGACACTTTTCTCCTCTTACAGACTGAAGTCAGCTTCAGTTGGCGCAAATAAAGAGGTAATATAGACTGCCCTCCCTCTGGAAGCTCTAGAGGAAGAATCCACTCCCTTGCCTTCATAAGCATCTAGAAGCTACCAGAATTCCCTGACTTCAGGACCCTTCCAATTCTGCTTCAGTCAGTCAGAAACACCAGTCTGGTTTCCCTGTGACTCCTTCTTGTGGCAATTAGGGGGCTGGTGGGTAACCCAGAATAACCTTTGCATCCTAAACTCTTCAGTTTAGTTATGGCTTGTCTTTTTTGCCATGTAACCTCAGTTTCCAGGGATACAGATGCTAATACCTTTTGGGGGGCATTACCTACACTCCCACAGTGTTCTTACTCAGTTGGGTTCCTGGAAGAAGTTTCCCTCCCACTCATCTAATACTAATTTATGAGTATAAGGTCTAGGATTAGGCAAGACACAGGAAATGCTGTTTTGTGAATACCAGCAGAGGGACTTTCTTAGTATTCTGCTCCTTTCTGGTCACAGATTTCCCATTCTCAAAGTATTTGGCAGTCGAGCTGTCTGTAGTCTGTATTCGGCAGACACATAAACATCACATCACTTCTATTTGCTTGGATGCAGCTCTTGTTACAAAAACCCTCAAAGTTGTACAATCATCCACCTGTCACATTGAAGCTCAATTTGGAACTACAATTGGACTTCAAAGTCCCAACTGTTCACTTGTGTCAAAGTCTCATTACGTTAGCACAGTAAAAGTCTGTTACTGCATCCTAGACTAAGTGAGGGGAAGGAACCAAGCTTTGCCAGGACTCACCAAACCTCTTGTAACCGAAGGACTGCACCTCCTCTTCCTCTGCAAAGTCGTCTGTAGAAAAAAAAACATACAGTGTTAGCCCTGGCAGGGACACAGTAGCACAGAATGGGGGCAGGATGCAATTGTCCTGGCCCCAACCAGACACACCCTTCTCTTCCCTTAAAAAAAGCCTATTATAATGGCTTTCCTTCTGCTCCTGGACCTCCCCGGGCTTTCTGAGGAGGATCACTGGCCCTCTGCATTGGCTAGAATGCTTTTCCGTCTTAATAATGGCTTCCAATCCAGACTCTAGCTAACTAGACTGGACTACCCAGATTCTATCATATCCATTCATTTCGGTATTATTTCCTGATACCATCTTCACTTATTTACATGTGTACACACATGTGGTCATATATGTTCACTGCTATCATTGTACTTCCTATATAGACAGACGGACATAAATAAACCCCCATTGCTTATAATGAGGCTTGTTGAAAAGCAGGGGCTTAATACAATGTTGTTGAATGAATGGCAGAATTAACCAATTGTCTAAGCTAAGTTAAGGGACAGCTCAAGCTGTCCCCTTTAGATACTCTCAACAACTACTGCAGCATCTCAGAACCCCAAAACTGCTCTTGAAATTACAATGAGATTCTTCCCCATTCTGTAAGATAAGTGAGGTTAACAGATGATTCCCAGCCTGACAACAGGCAGTGCTTCTGTAGAGTTTCTAGATATAGAATCACAGTAGTGACAAGAGACTTATAAGTCACGATAAATTAGTTCCTACTAGGAGTCATCAAGTCATCTGAACTCAGACATGACAAGATTCCTCACCCAGGGACCAAGAGCTGCTCATTGGATTTCTACAAGAGAAGGGTCTAGAGAGAGCAGGTACTGTAAAGATAAGGTCAGGCCATGCCATTACCAGAAGCCCTGATCAAATACACATTCCTCTAATTACAACAAATAGGGCTATATCCTAATAAACTTATCATGTGTTAAAAGTATTATAGGCTTAATATATCCTATTTTAGATGTAGTCAGAAGGAAGCAACCCAATATCATAGCTTAAAAATATAGTAAGCAGCTAAAAATGGTTCAGCAGTTAAGAACACTTAGTATTCTTACAGAAGACCAAGTTTAATTCCCAGCACCTAAAAGTAGCTTACAAATGCCTATAACTCAGTACTCTATATTGATTGTTTTCATTGTGATGATTGGGCTGCTGCTGCTGCCCAGAATTGCCAAAAGGACTGTATTGCATATTATTAGCTTAGGGGAAACCCCAACGGTAAAATTAAAGTACAGTTTCTAAGGCTAAAGATATAGCTCAGTTGGTCATATGCTTGCCCTACAAGCATGAAGATCTGAGTTTAATACCCAGAACTGTGAAGGGAATAGTGAAGAGCTGAAGGAATCATTGAAGACTAAAGGACATAGTGAGGGACTGAAGGATATGGTAAGGACAAGAAGGATGCAGCAAGGGGCTGATGGATGTGCAGTGAGGGGTTGAAGGATGCAGTGAGGAACTAGAGGATACAGTGAGGAGCTGAAGGATGCAGTGAGGGACTAGAGGGTAAAAGACCCACCCACATTTCAGATCAAAGAAAATATCCTACTTTTGATCTTAACTCTCATCACCAAAAGATTCACCATTCTTCCAACATTTGTTTATTGCATCCAACTCTGAACATCAAAAGAATTCTATGAGATGTAAAGATTCCCATAAAGTTCTGTAATAACGTCTGATGGGGATTATCAAGAAAAGTCTTGGTACAGAAATGTCTTAAATCAATAATTTTTCATGTTTTCTTTGTGAGGGGAAAGGGGTTTGGAAAATGATACCTGGTAGATCCCAAGGCCTAGAGGTGGAACACAGGAGACAGTTTACCTTTGTCTCCCTCTGTGCTTTAAAAAGTTGACTGTAGAATCCTCCTTTTCTACCTTTCAAAGTCAGTTAAGCATCTGCTTTTGCAGAAGACCAGAATTTGTTTTCCAGCACTCAGAGTGGATGAGTCACAACTGCCTGTAACTCCAGGGCAGGAGATCTTATGCCTTCTTCTGGCCTCTCTAGGAACTGCATTCATGAGCACAAACCCACACATGGACATACAAACACATAATTTAAAACACATAAAGAAAAGGAGTAGGAGGAGGAAGAGGAAGGAGGAGGAAGAAGAGGAGGAGGAGAGGAGAAGGTGAGCCATGTATGGTAATGTATACTCATACCCAACATTCAGAAAGTAAAGGAGGAAAAGCCACTGTGAATTCAAGGCCAGCCTGGTTTGTGTAAAGAGTTCCAAGCTGCAGAGGTCTCAGGTTTTCAGAGGTTCTAGGCTGTCCACAACTGGCCCTGGGTGGCAAGGCACGCATCATAGTTATATGGTATGAACTGTGGGAGAGCAACACTGCTCCTTTCAGGGACAAAAAAGTGAGAAAATAAAAACAAAAACACATTTCAGAGAGTGGCAAGCTGTAAAGAGATTAGGCTGCAAAGACTGGCTTTGTTGTATCTCCTTTGTGGGCACTGGACTGTGAAGACAACCTAGGACAAATAGCTTGCTCTATAAAGTGTGAGAAAAAAATCTTTTGAGAACTGAACATAATACTGCACATAATTATTGGCTGTTTGTGGTCCTGGAGATCCAACCAAAGCCCAGTGTGTGCTAAGTAAGCCCTCTTGCACTGAGCTATATCCCCTGCCTGATTTTTACTTTTTTTTTTTTAAGTTACTTTCATTTGACTCACTCTGTAGCCTTGAGTTTGTGATCCTCCTGCCTGAGAAGATGGAATTACAGGTCTGCACTACTAGGTTAAGTAGGGCTATTTATCTTAATTGAAATATTAGTAGTTTAGGACCACACCATAGCCTTTTGTCCTCTAGAACATACAAAAATATAAACTATTCATCCTTTTTCCTATGGCTTTTGCCCCAATATTTGCAAGTCCCATCAGCCTTTGAATTTTTCTTTTTCCTGACATTCCTAGATGCCCAAACAAGTCATAGGCTTGACTCTATTTGCTGAGCATTTGGGAAATTTTATCAATAGTCTCTGAGGGAAGGCAATAGTTAAGGATCTTGGAAGGTAGAGGCAAGAGGAACAGATATTCAAGGCTATCCTTGGGTACATAGTAACTATGAGGCCATCCGAAGTGACAGGAGACCCTTCCTCCAAAAACCAACCAACCATCTACAACTAAAAAACCCAACAACAAAAGAGATAGTTGGCAATAATCAAAGGTATATGGGATGAGGGTGTGGCTCAGTGATAGAATATATGCTTAGCATGTATAAGGCCTTGGATTTGATTCTCAGCCCCCAAAACAAGCCAAAAAGCTATATTATTATTTCAGGAGATTTCTCTTATGTCTTTCCCCAGGACTGAGGATTCAGCCTAGGACAAGCATTCTACCTCTGAACTATATCCTTTGCTTAGAAATACATGAATATGTTTAGAAATCCATATATGCATTTACCTGTATGTGGTCATATGTATATATGTACATATGTATGTATACAAGTATTTACAGACACCCATCCATTCTCCAGGGCTGAGTTATCCAAGTGGCTAGCCATAAACACATATGGAAATATGAGCAACACTAAATAGGGTATTGTGCATGGTGTGTGTGTGTGTGTGTGTGTGTGTGTGTGTGTAACAATAATTTTAAAAGATGTTATGAATTTGAGAGAGAGTAGGAGGATGTGAGAAAAGTTAGAGGGGGGAGAGGGCAGATGGAAATGATATAAATGCTCATGTATGAAATCCTCCAAAAATTATTTGTAAAGAGTATTGCTTGCCCCAAGTATTTATTACTGTTTTGAAATTAAAGTTTAGATTATTTTAAGTTATATTAAAGCAATATTCTAAACAATTACCAAGGTTGGTGAAACTTTTGGGGGGTGGTGCTTGTAATTCCTCTTATGAGCACATATATTCTTGGCAAACACTCTACAAGTGGGATGGCATACCCCCTTTGACTAAATTGCCTAGAATAGCCTTGAACTTGTGATCCTTCTCCTTTAGTCTAGTAGATAGGATAGATGGTCATACTACCAGGACCTGGGAGTACTTTGAATTTGATCTTCTTATGCCTAGAATATCAATCACACTTGATATCACAGTAGCCCAATTTCATCCTCTGCTTTTCTTTGAAGACATTTTCTTCAACGACTTTGTATTTGCCACATTTTTGTCAAAAGTTTAAGTAAGGGTCTATTTGAGCCATGGTTTTAGGATACCATCCACCATGGTGGGAAGGCATGGTCACTCAGCAGTTACCAGCCAAAAGACACCAAGAAGTGAAAGCTGACACTTAGCAGTATGCTTCCTCCTCCTCCTCCTCCTCCTCCTCCCCCTCCCCCTCCTCCTCCTCCTTCTTCTTCTTCTGATTTTTTGGTCTTTGTTTTTGTTTTTTGAGACAGAGTCTCTCTAAGTCACCCTGGTTATCCTGGAACTCACGAGTAGACCAGGATGGCCTTGAACTAACAGAGACCTGCCTCTACCTCCCAAGTGGTGGCATTAAAAGTGTTCTACCATGCCCCCCTGCCATGGGGAGAGTTGCCCTTTGATTTGATTTTAACATGTGTGCCATGGTCTGTGTATTATACACATGTATGCATGCACACTCACATGGCAAAAAAGGAAAGAATGAAAACAAAGAAAGCTTGCTTAAAACTTTTAAAAAATATATTTTGTCATTACTGGTCTACGGGAAACTTTTGTTCTTGAGTAAATTAAATGTATTTTCTATCACTAATTTATCAATCAGTTCATATCTGTCCTCCAAAAGAAAATATCTCTGTCCCTAACCTGTCTACCTAATACCCACCTAGGGCATGCCCTACCTGCTACCCATAATTACAGTTGCTTATGCACTGTCTTAATCTTGCCCACCAGCCTGTAAGTTCCTTGGGGATGAGCTTCATTCATGTTATACGATATTTCTACATCGACTTGCATTGAAAGTATATACCAAATATTTCTTCAGACAACAACAACAACAACAACAACAACCCAAAAACAACAAAAAAATCCCAACTGGAGCTAGGAGTGTAACTCAATGGTAGAGCATCTGCCTAGCATGTTCAGGCTCCTTAGTGTGATCCCAAGTACCACCAGTAAAAACAACAAAAACTGGAAACCAGTTAAGACGTGGTAGCCCAATATAAATAATAAATAGGAATACAAGATACCTTAATGGATAATTGACATTGCTAATGAAACAGACACGATGTCATATGGTTAAAAACTTATTAGTTATATCTGTCTTGATACATGTTGTGATTGTGATTTCTTGGAGGTCATATCTTTATTGCTGTAACAAAACACCGGACAGAAGCAATTTGGGGAAGGTGTGGTAGTTTGAATGGTCCCCGTAGGCTCATATATTTAAATAGTTGGTCTCCAGTTGTTAGAACTGTTTTGAAAGGTTTAGGAAGTTTGACTTTATTCAAGGAGATGTATTTCTTGGGGAGGTTTCAAAAGCTTAGTACCATTTCCTGGTGTTCTCTCTACTTCCTGCTTGTGAATCAAGATGTGAGTTCTCAGCTCTTTTTTACCACATTTTTTTTACCACATTTTTGCTTGGTCATGATGGTCATGAACTGTGAAAATATAAACCTAATATAATACTTGTTTGCTTGCTTGCTTGCTTGCTTGCTTGCTTGCTTTTTCTCCTTTCACCCCATACCCTCTCAGTCAGGGTGTTTTCTCTGTTTAGCCCTGGCTGTCTTGGAACTTGGTCTGTAGACCAGGCTGGCCTTGAACCCAGAGATGATTCATTTGACTTTGCCTCTCAGGTAAAAGCTTTCTTTCATCATTTGCCTTGGTCAAGATGCTTTGTTACAGCAGTAGAAAAGTAACCAAGACAGATGGAATAATATTGGACACTGGAGCCGGGTAGTGGTGCATTCAGGAGGCAGTGGCAGGCAAATCTCTGTGAGTTCAAAGATAGCCTGGTTTACAGAGCTAATTTCAGGAGAGCCAGAGCTACACAGAGAAACTCTGTCTCAAAAAACCAAAACCAAACCAAACCAAACTAAACCAAACCAAAAACAAAAGCAAAAAAACTTGGACACTGAATTTGAGACACATTTCATTAAAAACATTCTGACATCAGGTCAATGGAACTCCTAAGTAGATGGAGACACCTGTCTCTGAGCCTGACAACCTGAGTCCTAAAATTATCAGGTTCAACCGTTTGGTTCACTAAGCTCTGCCCATTATGTAGAAAGAGAGAATTGAATCCTAGAAATTGCACTCTGATTTTGACATGTGTGGCCTGTGTATTATATGCATGTATGTACACATGCATGGTCTAAGGGGAGAGAGATTGAGAGAGAGAGAGAGAGAGAGAGAGAGAGAGAGAGAGAGAGAGAGAGAGAGCTTTTAACTTTTTAAAAATATATTCTGTCATCATCATCAGACCCATGGGAAATTTTTGTTCTTGGGTAAATTAAATACTCAACCACTATTTTATCAAGAGGGAAGTTGTACCATTACTCCATTATTCCCTGTGTGACTGTTTTCTGGGTAGGCCTGATTCTGATACCATCACAAGAATGACAGTGGGAAGAACTACAGCATCTGAAGAGGGCACAGTACCAACACATCTTCCCATAGACAGCTCATTCCTACCCTAGGGCAGTATCAATACATCTGTAGTTTGAAAACTACTTTGAGGACTTGCCTTCAAGGTCCTAACTCTATCACTCAATTAAATTAATATAAAGTTTTCATAACCAGGAATTACTGTCTGAAGATTATAATAATACAGTCTTCTATTACAGTGACTACAATAGTGAGTTTTGAACACTAGACACTATTCTGAATAACTGATTTACACTGACATGCTTCACCCTCAAAACAGCTCTCTTGGGTAGATAGCAATTACTGCTCTAATTTCACAAAAAATCCGAGGCCCTAGATGGTTCAGTACTTTTTTGTGTTCACCAGGCACTCTGGTTTCTTAGTCCACACTCTTGTGGCCATCCAGAAACTGCCAGGTCCAATTTTTTGGCTTGCTCAACATAATTATACTTCATGAGTTGGTAATCATTTAAAGCATGGATCATCTACTTTTAAGCTAGTTGTCTTAACCTTCAAATAATAAATCGCTTATTAACAACAGCCAGTTTTGAGCTGGAGAGATGGCTCAGCAGTTAAGAGCACTGACTGCTCTTCCAGAGGTCCTGAGTTCAATTCCCAGCAACCTATGGTGGCTCACAACCATCTGTAATGGGATCCAATCTCTCTTCTGGTGTGTCTGAAGATAGCTACAGTGTATTCTAATATACATAAAATAAATAAACAAAAACAAAACCCAGCAAGTTTCCTAACAGCACCGCCTTAAGAAAAGAAGGTCAGAGAAATGCTCATTTGCAGTAGAGCCAAATGCTAACTACTTTTTACACAGCATGCTGAATGACCAGCCTCTGAGGTGATGAACATTGCTTCCTAAGACACTGAGTTAGTTATGATATAAATGCATTTAGGAAACATAGGAGCCATGTTTAAAATACCAAGTCCAATAAGTGTGCTTAATTAAAACCTCCCTCCATGTTGAGTACCACAATTCTATTTTTAAGAGCAGTGGTTAAATATTTTTATGATAAATTCTGAGGTTAAGAGTCCCCAGTACCCTTGAGATCTTAAACGTGGAATTACTAATTTCTGCTTACTTTGGCTTTCACTGCTATGTAATTAAAAAACGTCCCTTAAGCAACCAGCAGAGACTTTTCAACATACTATATTGGTTTTGGCTCTTCAAATGACACCTGTTTAAGTAGAAATCAAATCATTGCTTGATTGAAAGTGTTGGGTTGATGGTGTGATTAGAAACTGTTTTGTCAGCAGTAACAAATGAAACCATTTCTAAACAGAATGTCAACTACTCCTGAGTATCTTTTACAATATGTCCTTTTAGGGGCCACTGAGATAGCTCAGTGGGAAAAAGCCACCAAGTCTGTCAACCTGAGTTCAAAGCTTGAGATTCATAAAGTGGAAGCAAAGAACTGACTAACATAATATCTTGACAACTCTGTTGATTGCATTCAGACTGTAAGTTTGAATACTGCTTCCCACTGACCACATGGGGCCCTTGAACTGAAAGGGCAAACTCTCCAAGCCTGTCTGCAAATAATAAATAAGAATAGTTATTTGCCTGCAACAAATAACAATGACTACCATGGTTGGAGCCCAAGAAACAATAGATATTAGTAACAGGAAAAATAAAAGCCAGGTGGTGGTGGAGCATGCCTTTTGTCCCAACCACTTGAATTGTCCCAATCTTCTGTCCCAGCCTGGTCTACAGAGCAAGTTCCAGGACAGTTAATGCTACACAGAGAAATCCTGTCTCAAAAAAACAACCGAAGGGAGGAAGGAAGAAAGGAAGGAAGGAAGGAAGGAAGGAAGGAAGGAAGGAAGGAAGGAAGGAAGGAAGGAGGCAGGCAGGCAGACAGGCAGACAGGCACACAGACAACTGGGGGATATTATTAGTCCACCAGACATGTATAGGAAAGGGCATCATCTTTGGTATTTATTTTCCTAGGACCCTATTTCCTGTCCTCCTACATTGTAGCCACAGCCAAGTCTCTGAAAGCTAAGACAGCCTATGCCTCGTGATGAAACACATTGTCTGTCAGGAAAGCTGGTTTGTCACCACTCTGAGCTTCCTCTCTAGGAACCTCACTCCTTCCTCCAAGTCTTTGCCATCAAGAGGGATGATTCACAATGCCAGGTTTACCCAAGGCCAAATATACTTTTTCTGTTACTAAACTTGAAGATCTGTTTTACCTAAAAGCTAATACTTTAAAGGCTGTGTAAGTACCCTGGCATCAGAAGTTTAGAAATAATATTTTAATGAAAATAGGCATTTATTAGAAAATTAGACACTTGGTTGTAGCCCAGCTTGAAAGTTACCATTCCTGCCACACCATCATTGATGATAAGCCACCATGGCAAAAAGCTGGGGGCCTGGGGCAAGGGAAAACATGGAAATCATGGGGGAAATTGTATGGTAGACCACAGGGAACATCTATACTTAACAATAATCAAGCCACGGCTTAAGAATGCCAAGTATCCCTAAGTTAATGAAAAGTTAAAAGCATAATTAAGTTGTAAATTAGCTCTGCAAAAGGGCAGCTTCGATGCCCAACTAGCAAAAGAAAAGAGGCCTCACTGCATTTCTCCTTTCCTGCATACAAGGGGTTCCTAGGGGGTTCCCACTCAGCACAAAAATTTTCGAGAAAGCAAGCTGACTGAGTGTGGGAGAAAACTGATGGAGGCAGAAATAGACCACTGAGCAGTGCGCAGGTAAAGTAATATTACTAAGCAGTGTTTCACAAATGTGTATGTGCAGAAGTCAGCAGCTAAACTGTGTTACCTGCTATATTTTTTCTTTCTCTTCTCTTCTCTTCTCTTCTCTTCTCTTCTCTTCTCTTCTCTTCTCTTCTCTTCTCTTCTCTTCTTTCTTTCTTTCTTTCTTTCTTTCTTTCTTTCTTTCTTTCTTTCTTTCTTTCTTCCTTTGGTGATAGGTTTCAGTAACTCAAGCTGGCCTGCACAGCACAGGGTGAACAGAACTTCCAATGCTTCTACTTCTACCTTGAGAACCATCACATACTAAGTTTGTCTTGCAGGAGATTTAAAAGGCATTCTAAGTAAGGATTCTGCTGCCCAGGCTACATCCCAGCCCCCGAGTACTCATCTGACTGTACAACTTCTTTGGGACAATTAAGAATCACTGTTTGGACTTCTGTAATCTCATGTGGTGCTGGCTTGGAAACTCATCAATATTTTCAGCATTCAGAACCAGGAATGCAATTTAATAATGACACACCTAACTCAAAAGGAGTCAGATTCCTTCCTTAAAGAATGTGACTATCCAAAACCACGAGATTTATGGCGCCATGAAATATTTGAAAATTAAATTGGAAACAAACTAAAAAACAAAACAAAACAAAAAAACAAAGAACTGTATTTTATTCAGTTTGGAGATTGGCTGAACATGGAATAAGAGATTTTCTTCTGGAAATATAGAATGATTTCATTATTTTGATACTTGAGACTCCTGGGATGAAAACATGAGAGCAGAGACAGATGTTTGCTAAATGCAACAGATAGGTGTTGCTCTGAGTCATAGCAGACTGGATAGTACAGGAATGGGTTACTGAAGAGGCTATGACCAAGGTTTAAGCATCAGAATTAGAAAACTGAATACCCTAAAAATGCTTGCTTCATCGAGAGAAGCTCTAATTTTACAGTCCCCAGAGTTTGTTTAATTAAAGAAGGCTAAAGATGATTTCTTCAGCAGCCAGACATTGTTTCCAAAGAATCAAACCCCAAACAGCAACAAATTACAGAGTGTTCATGTTCCTCATACAAAATGGTTCTAGACCATGACTGTGGCTCAATGACAGAAACCATGTTTAAAATGTGGGAGGTACTAGGTTCAATCCTAACATCACAATGAATAAATAATAGTAGAGCATCCTCAGTGCTGAGGGCTAGAGTCTGAGTCAGACAAACAAACAAACTAATTAGGCACAGTACTTTCTATAACTTCCTGCACTTACTTTAAACCATCTTTAAATGACTTAACAATGTCTAATAAAAAATAAATATTTCATACATAGTTGCTACACTGCCACTTAGGGAATAAAAAGGATAAAAGTCTGCACCTATTCAACACATTTTTTTTTACAATTACTTTCAATCCTCAGTTGAGTCTTCAGATGTAGAGCTGGTGACTACAGAAGACTAACTACAGTGCTTAAGCATTTAATAATCTTACTACTTTCATCACTTAGGAAATTTTAAAAGGAAAAATAAAAATAAGTGTAGTCCTGACCAGCAAAGTACTCCTACCAATCCTCCTGCCTCAACCTCCGGAGTAGAAAAGTCAAATTCCAATGAAGTTAAATGAATTAAGAACCATATGACATAATCAGGACCCCAAGGATCCTGTTGTTGGGTTGGTTAATTACTACTGATGGCTAGGTATCAGAATAATTACACTGGGCAGGGAGGGGCTGAGTTCAATTCTCAGCACTGCTAAAAAAAAAAAAATACAGTAAGTAAAATGTCAAAATTTTAGCTGGACCTAGTATTTCAGGCACAGCGTCTGTAATCCCAGAATTCAGGAGATGAAGCCAGGCCGACTGAAAGGTACAGCAGCCTGGGCTACATAAACTCTGTTGCTATTAATTAAATGAGTTCTTCAAGTAGGGTATGGTGACACACCTGTTATCTTAACACTAGGGAGGTTGAAATAAAAGGATCAGGAGCCAGCTTAGGTTATAGAGTAAACCTCTCTAATTAATTAACTAATTAAATAAGATAAAACTACATACAGATTCACCAGTCCCTGGATCCAGTCTCCCTGACTGTGGAAGAAAGTGATGAGAGCTAATGGGCTCAGACCACAAGAGGTAAATTATGAACTTCCAATCTGGTCCCCAGTGAGTTATTAAGTCTCATCCAAAATGCGTTTAAAACCTGTGTTTTGCATTCCAGAGCTGGAATTGATGGAAGCGCAGGCATGCCTGAGGTGGTGCTGGGGGCAGGGTTGTCTTGCCAAAAACTGAGAAACTGATAGACTTAACCATTGGCAATAAGTCATATGGTACCTGTAGCTCCAGCTACTTGGGAGGCTGAGTCAGGTAGTTCTCAAGTTCACTGCCTACACTTGCAGGCCCTAGATCAGACTGAATAATTTAGTGAGACCCTATCTTTCTATCGTAAATTACAAATCGGAGAGAAGTAATGGATGTAGTTCAGTGGGATAGGGCCTAATTTCAATTCCCACTTTAGGAGTTAGGGGAACTCTAGCTAAGAAACACACATGTTTTCTAAGTAGTTAATAAGGGGCAAGGCAATAGAAACAGAGGCAGAGCAAGAAAGCATATCACAGCGTTTTAAAAGTCTCAAGTCAGCGGGGCAGTGGTGGCTCATGCATTAATCCCAGCACTTGTGAGGCAAAGGCAGGCGCCTGGTCTACAGAGTGGGTTCCAGGACAGCCAGGCTACACAGAGAAACCCTGTCTCGAAAAAACAAAAAACAAACAAACAAACAAAAAGTCTCAACTCATAAAGTTGTGGCCTGTTCTGAGTATCCTTTCCTTGGGACAAGCCTCTTAGCACCTGGCTTACAGTCACGTTCCTTGCAGTTCCCTCCAGTGAAGACACGGCAGCGCCTTTGGAAGGCGATTGCTTCCACAGGACCGGGATCTCCACGTAGTTCAGCACGAACCTCACGGAGCAAAGATACTTTCCAAATTCCTGGAGCTCCTAGGGCGCCCCCCTCAGCCTAACAGATCACATCACGTAGTCTGGTGTGGCTGGAAACTCAGAAGTCATTTCGCATTCAGCCCAGGACCGCGCAGGGAATGAAACGTTTTACCCCAGTCCCAAACCAGCAACTTCAGCCTTAAGTAAACACTACTCCCGTCTATTTTTTAACGACGCACCCCATCTCCGATGGTCCGACTGTAATTATTTATCTCCCACATAAATCAAGGTTCTGCTGACAAATCCGCATGTTTCCACTAGACTGAAGATTGCTCCCCACCCCCAGGCCGTGGTCTCCAGATTCTTTTAAAAAGCAAGATAAAATCTGACACTCCAATAAACCCGCCTGCAGAGGACATCACCTAGGGGACCAATATCAGTAAGATTTGTGGCATTCTCTGGGCACACGTGGGGACAACTATTCCCTGGGCGGGCGTAGGGAAAGGAGCAGTTATTTTCCAGTCAGTGGATCCGATGGAGAGAGATGCCAAACGCACTTTCCTAGCCAGCTGAACTCCGCGGGCACCTAATCGTTGCCAGATGTGCCGCGCGCGCACCGAGGACATCCCGAGTCCCGGGAAAACAGCCGGCCTGTGGCAGTGTGACGTCTGGGACCGCGGAAGGGTCATCGGGCGAGGGCAGAGGACCCGGGAGAGTGGCAAGCTCGACAAACTCACTCGGAAGAATGATGATGCCTAAATCTCCTCCGCATGTTTTTTCAATTACAAAGTTGGAAACTGAAATCCGTAAACAACGATTTGGGATTTCTAAAGGACTGAGGAGACCGACGAAAAGGAGAGCGCCTGAGCACTTCCCAAACCCAGCCTCGAGGGCTCCCGCTGTGCGGCGCAGCGTTCCTCGAGTCCGAGGGCGACCCGGGCGCCCGGGCTACACCTCCGCCGACCTTCCGTGAGCCCCAAAGACGGCTGCCGCCCTACCTTTCATGGTGACTGAGGACACGCTCCGCCCGGAGAAGTCGTACCAGTGTCTCTCACTGCACGCCCATGGCAGCCTTCAGCGTTCCAGTCCTAGCGTCCCGTTCTGCACTCTGCTGCCGCGGGGCCGCCGCGCGCCTCTCACCCCGGGCGGGAGGCGCCGCTCCCCCTTGCGCCCCTCCCCCTGGCCGCTTGTCCGGCCGCGCCCACGCCCCTCCGCAACCTTCGCTCCGCCCTCGGCCGCTCTCCCGGCCCTCCGAGGCCGCCCCGCACCCTCGTGGGTCCCTCTTTCTCCAGCCCGACCTGCATTCTAGAGAAATCCGTAGAACCCCTCTCGCATGCGCGGAAGGCACTGCTTGCTAGGCTTGTTTCTAGAACGCAGACCATCTCTAGAGTGTTGGGCAGAAAGTTGGGGAGCAATGAGGCCACAGTAAATTCGTCCTTTAGTCAAAAAAAACTCTGGGGGCATAGAGGTCCTCGAGGTTCAAGTTGGCAAGCGTCTGTGTAAATTGGGTGTTGGCTGAAAAGCCCCGGAGAACGCTCTAAGAACCCTGAATCACCAATGGACAGACACAGACTCTACAGAACGCAGACAAGATACAACTTTAAAGTTAGGATCTTCCAGAGATGACTTGTTGTTTGTTTGTTTGTTTGTTTTAATTTTTCCAAAATAGCACCTCCTTATGGCTGGAAAATTTATTGTACCACGTCCCAACCCCCAACTATCAGGTTGACTCTTGTTTTAACACCACGAAAGGAGGCCTTGATGAGAGACTTCCTAAGTTCCTTTAACAGTCACCAATCATATGGGCTTAGGGTTCTATTTATTTAGGAAAGTCTGGGTTGCTTTATTGCCTAACAACATAAACTGGTGTGTGGGAAGGTGAGGGTAGAGGAACTCTCCTCAGTCATTCAGTAGCTTATTAAAAAACTCCAAAACACTAACAGGTAGGGACTGAAGATTGCTTAGACCTTGTAGCTGTAGGTAAGCAACCCACAAGTTCAACATAAATAGGGGCTGCCTTGCTCTAGCAAAAAGCAGTACCCAGAAATGAAATACATGCAAAAACATCTCATACTTACTCTTCATTCTAAAATCTTTTTTTAACATAAGGAAAAAATAAAACTGGACATTTCTAATGAAGAAAAAGAAACACTCATGTACTTTGAAGGCTATTTTCAAAGCCACTACACATCTCACCCCACTTTCTACTTCAGGGCTAGAGAGGGTCTGGGAGGGAGCTATTCTCAAGACTTCCTAACACTGTGATCCTTTGATGCAGTTCTTCATGTTGTAGTGACCACCAGCCATAAAATTATTTTCCTTGCTACTTTATAACAAAAGAGAAAATTTGGTAAATTGTACTTAAAAGTTAACTTGTGTGCCCCAAAGGATGTTTCCAATAGTTCAGAGGTGACCAGCTGATTTATCTCAGTCAGTAAAGTGTTTGCTCATTGAAATACCAGCACTCAACTCTAACATGCCCAGGATCACAGGTGGGGAGGCCACAACATCTGCCCTAACACCAGGAGTAACTGGGACCCTGGGATCCAGGGGTGCAGGGACCCCTGCACAGTCAGAGGCATGGGTTTCTTCCAGTCTCAGCCTGCACCTGGAGCAGACCAGGGATACTGGCTCTGGACCCACTCTTAAAATACTCCCAGGCACTCTGAAGCACCCAGGATCACAGAAACAGAGAAGAAGCTCAACTCCCAGGAGATGAGACACACCCAGGAGCACTGGAGCTCTGACACACTCAAGAACACAGCTGAGGACACAACATCTTTCCCAACACCCAGCATAACTGGGACTCCAAAGAAACCAAGGAAACACAAACTCCCACCCAGCCAGAGGCATGGAATCCTTCCAGCTTGCACCTGTGCCTTGAGCAAACCAATGGCTGTGGCTCCCAACCTACCCCTGCAACACCCAGAAAAAGCTTGATTCCAAGGAGCTCTGACACAACAAGATCTCAGGAGCTTGGTCGCAGCAGGATTTCAGGATCCCAGGGGCAGCTTGACTCTAGGACCTCTGACACGCCCAGGCTCTCAGAATCACAGGATCCTGGAATCACAGGATCACAGACACAGCTGGACAGTCAAAAGAGTTCAGACACAGCTAGGATCAAAGGAGGAAGAGGCTCCAGTCAGAGACCAGAAAGGCAGGTAGCACCAGAGATAACCAAATGGTGAGAGACAGGCACAATAACATAAGCAACAGAAACCAAGGCTACTTGGCATCACCAGAACCCAGTTCTCCCACCACAGCAAGTCCTGGATACACCAACACACCAGAAAAGCAAGACTTGGATTTAAAATTTCATCTTATGATGATGATAGAGGACTTTAAGGGTGTACTGGCTAGTTTTGTGTCAACTTGACACAGCTGGAGTTATCATAGAGAAAGGAGCTTCAGTTGAGGAAATGCCTCCATGAGATACAACTGTAAGGCATTTTCTCAATTAGTGATCAAGGGGGAAAGGCCCCTTGTGGGTGGGACCATCTCTGGGCTTGTAGTCTTGGGTTCTATAAGAAAGCAGGCTGAGCAAGCCAGGTGAGGCAAGCCAGTAAAGAACATCCCTCCATGGCCTCTGCATCAGCTCCTGCTTCCTGACCCGCTTGAGTTCCAGTCCTGGCTTCCTTGGTGATGAACAGCAGTATGGAAGTGTAAGCCGAATAAACCCTTTCCTCCCCAACTTGTTTCTTGGTCCTGAGGTTTGTGCAGGAATAGAAACCCTGACTAAGACAAATTGGTACCAGGAGTGGGGTATTCCTGTGACAACCTGACAATGTTTTGGGGAGGTCTGTGGAAGGACTTTGGAATTTTGGGCTTGAAGATCCATTCGTTGTTAAGAGCTCTGTCAGATGTTTTGTAGGAGCTTGGAAGATAATGTTGAGAACAGTGCAGAAGATGGAGGCCTGGCTTGTGAAATTTCAGAGGGAAAATTAAAGACTCTTTTCAGGGCCATTCCTGTTTTGATTGTGAAGATTCTGTAGTTCTGGTTAGCTGGGGCTGAAGAATCAGCTGTGATTAACAAGATACCAGAACTACTAAAGCAAAAATTTTGCATTACTGGGACTATTGATGCTGGTTAGCTGGAGCTAAGAAATTAGCGGTGATTAAGAAGAGACCAGCATCATTGAGGTGACATTTTCTGGGAAGTGTTTTCTGAGAGCACAGTGGCTGTGTTCCAGATATAGCCAAAGTTGTACATTGTGCTGTGGCTGGACTTGGTAATGTGTAAGGGTCACCCAGGTGGTACTGGTTTTGAAGGCATGAAGGAGTTGAGCAGAGCAGCTGAGGCTTGGCACTGTGAGAGGCCATGGAAGGCCATTGGTGAAAGTGCAGCCTCAGTTGCAATAGATGGCCCAGGACTGAAGGGGTCATGCAGTGTTTTGGAGATGCCAGTACCATGAGATGACCACCAAGAGCAGCAGCAGCAGTGGAGTACAGGCATCTGGAGCCTAGAGGATGACGCGTGTGCTACAAAGGGCATGGCTGGAGAAGTGACCCAAGCCCTTGGAGGAGCCCAGAAGATCGTGAGTTGGATCCCAGACATTGGACAGTTGGAGATTGACTTTTGCTTTTGATTGTGACTGTGCCCTGATATTTTCCCTCTTGAAGGAAGAAACTGTTTTAGTGGAGCCCACAGTTAAGAGACTTTTAATTGTAAAAAGTCTTTGGATTTTAAAAGAGATGGATATTTTAAAGAGATTGAAATTTTAAGAATATGTAAAGACTGTGGGACTTTTAAAGTTATTTAGATCTTGTGGATGAATAAGATTGTAAGGGTTGAGGCTTACTAGTGATGTTTTTGTGTGTCAAGTTGACAAGGGGTCAATTGTACTGGCTAGTTTTGTGTCAACTTGACACAGCTGGAGTTATCATAGAGAAAGGAGCTTCAGTTGAGGAAATGCCTCCATGAGATACAACTGTAAGGCATTTTCTCAATTAGTGATCAAGGGGGAAAGGCCACTTGTGGGTAGGACCATCTCTGGGCTGGTAGTTCTTGGGTTCTATAAGAAAGCAGGCTGAGCAAGCCAGGTGAGGCAAGCCAGTAAAGAACATCCCTCCATGGCCTCTGCATCAGCTCCTGCTTCCTGACCTGCTTGAGTTCCAGTCCTGGCTTCCTTGGTGATGAACAGCAGTATGGAAGTGTAAGCCGAATAAACCCTTTCCTCCCCAACTTGTTTCTTGGTCCTGAGATTTGTGCAGGAATAGAAACCCTGACTAAGACAAAGGGGAACGTAAATACTCCCTTAAAGAAAGAAGGAAAAGCCCGTGGAGACTAGTATGCACAGGTGAGAGTGTGGACAACAGAAGCTATCAGCTTTTGGGACAGGTGGGAGCCACAGAGCTTCTGAGGTAGACCCCATTTCGGGCTCCAGACATCCAGGCACCTTCCCTGCCAGAGGAGAGGTGTCCACCCCGCCTGGGAGGGATTTGCTGGAGCATCTGGGGGAGCCATCTTGGTTCTCAGATCCCGTTGAGTCTGCACAGGTGAGAGTTTGGACTACAGAAGCTAACAGCTTCTGGGACAGGCAGAAGCCACAGAGCTTCTGAGGCAGACCCTGTTTCAGGTTTCAGATATCTGGGCACCTTCCCTGCCAGAGGAGAGGTGTCCGCCCCATGCGGGAGGGCTTTGCTGGAGCATCTGGGGGAGCCATCTTGGTTCCCAGATCCCGTAGGCTGCACAGGTGAAAGTGTGGACTACAGAAGCTAACAGCTTCTCGGACAGGCCCTGTTTCAGGTCTTCATCTGCCAGGAGGCAGGTCTGAATGCCAGATATCTGTGTACCTTCCCTGCAAGAGGAGAGCTTGCCTGCAGAGAGTACTCTGACCACTGAAACTCAAGAAAGAGCTAGTCTCCCAGGTCTGCTGATAGAGGCTAACAGACTCACAAGAGGAACAAGCTCCAATCAGAGACAACTATAACAACTAACTCCAGAGATTACCAGATGGCGAATGGCAAAGGTAAGAATCTTACTAACAGAAACCAAGACCACTCACCATCATCAGAACCCAGCACTCCCACCTCAGCCAGTCCTGGGCACCTCAACACACCCGAAAAGCTAGACCCAGATTTAAAAGCATATCTCATGATGATGGTAGAGGACATCAGGAAGGGCTTTAATAACTCACTTTAAAGAAATACAGGAGAACACTACTAAAGAGTTACAAGTCCTTAAAGAAAAATAGGAAAACATAACCAAACAGGTAGAAGTCCTTAAAGAAAAACAGAAAAACACATCCAAACGGGTAATGGAAATGGACAAAACCATACTAGACCTAAAAAGGAAAGTAGACACAATAAAGAAAACCCAAAGTGAGGCAACGCTGGAGGTAGAAACCCTATGAAATAAATCTGGAACCATAGATGTGAGCATCAGCAACAGAATACAAGAGATGGAAGAGAGAATCTCAGGTGCAGAAGATTCCGTAGAGAACATCGGCACAACAATCAAAGAAAATGGAAAATGCAAAAAGATCTTAACTCAAAACATCCAGGAAATCCAGGACACAATGAGACCACTAAACCTACGGATAATAGGAGTAGATGAGAATGAAGATTTTCAACTTAAAGGGCCAGCAAATATCTTCAATAAAATTATAGAAGAAAACTTCCCAAACCTAAAGAAAGATATGCCCACAAACATACAAGAAGCCTACAGAAAGCATGAAACTCAAGAAGAACGAAGACCAGCGTGTGGACACTTTGCCCCTTCTTAGAATTGGGAACAAAACACCCATGGAAGGAGTTACAGAGACAAAGTTTAGAGCTGAGACGAAAAGATGGACCATCTAGTAGCTGCCATATCCGGGGATCCATCCCATAATCAGCTTCCAAACGCTGACACCATTGCATACACTAGCAAGATTTTGCTAAAGGGACCCAGATATAGCTGTCTCTTGTGAGACTGTGCCGGGGCCTGGCAAACACAGAAGTGGAAGCTCACAGTCAGCTATTGGATGGATCACAGGGCCCCCAATGGAGAAGCTAGGGAAAGTACTCAAGGAGCTGAAGGGATCTGCAATCCTATAGGTGGAACAACAATATGAACTAACCAATACCCCCCCCCCCCCGCTGGAGCTCGTGTCTCTAGCTGCATATGAATCAGAAGATGATGGTCTAGTCGGCCATCAGTGGAAAGAGAGGCCCATTGGTCGTGCAAACTTTATGTGCCTCAGTACAGGGGAACGCCAGGGTCAAGAAGTGGGAGTGGGTGGGTAGGGGAGTGGGTGGGGGAGCGTGTGGGGGACTCTTGGGATAGCATTGGAAATGTAAATGAAATAAATACCCAATTTTTTTAAAACTACATGGTATTGGTACAGTGACAGGCAGGTAGATGAATTGAATAGAATAGAATTGGAGACCCAGAAATGAACCCACACACCTATGGTCACTTGATCTTTGACAAAGGAGCTAAAACTATGCAGTGGGAAAAAGACAGCATTTTCAACAAATGGTACTGGTTCAACTGGAGGTCAGTATGTAGACTAATGCAAATTGATCCATTCTTATCTCCTTGTACAAGGCTCAAGTCCAAGTGGATCAAGGACCTCCACATAAAATCAGATACACTGAAACTAATAGAAGAGAAAGTGGGGAAGAGCCTGGAACACACGAGCACAGGGTGAAAGTTCTTGAACAGAACACCAATGGCTTATGCTCCAAGATCAACAATAGACAAATGGGACCTCACAAAATTGCAAAACTTCTTCTGTAAGGCAAAGGATACTGTCAATAGGACAAAAAGACAAACAACAGATTGGGAAAAGATCTTTACTAATCCTACATCCAATAGAGTGCTAATATCCAATATATACAGAGAACTCAAGACGTTAGACTCCAGACAAACAAACAACCCTATTAAAAATGGGGTACAGAGTTAAACAAAGAATTCTCAACTGTGGACTATCAATTGGCCGAGAAACACCTAAAGAAATGTTCAACATCCTTAGTTGTCAGGGAAATGCAAATCAAAACAACCCTGAGATTCCACCTCACACCAGACAGAATGGTTAAGATCAAAATCTCAGGTGACAGCAGATGCTGGTAAGGATGTGGAGAAAGAGGAACACTTCTCTATTGTTGGTGGGATTGCAAGCTTGTACAACCACTCTGGAAATCAGTCTGGCGGTTCCTTAGAAAATTGGACATAGTACTACCGGAGGATCCAGCAATACATCTCCTGGGCATATATCCAGAAGATGTTCCAACCGGTAAGAAGGACATGTGCTCAAAGTGTGGAGCAGAGACTGCATGTTGACAAGAGTATGATATAGCTGTCTCCTGAGATGCTCTGCCAGAGTCTGACAAATACAGAGGTGGATGCTCACAGCCAACCATTGGACTAAACACAAGGTCCCTAAAGGAGGAGTTAGAAGCTGAAGAGGTTTGCAACCCCATAGGAAGAACAACAATATCAACCAACCAGAGCCCCAGAGCTCCTTGGGACTAAATCATCAACCAAAGAGAACACATGGAGGCACCCATGGCTCCAGCTGCATAAAGTAGCAGAGGATGGCCTTGTTGGGCATCAATTGGAGGAGAGGCCCTTGGTCTTGTGAAGGCTAGATGCCCCAGTGTAGGGGAATGCCAGGGCCAGGAGGCAGGAGTGGGTGGGTGAACACCCTTATAGAAGCAGGGGGAGGAGGGATAGATAGTGGGACGACCGGCCAGGAAGAACGCAGCAAACCGGAATCTTCTGCGGCAAAGCTTTATTGCTTACATATCTTTAGGAGCCCGAGCGCAAGAGAGAGAATGGCGAAACCCCGTCCCTTTTAAGGAGAATTATCCTCCGCCTAGGACGTGTCACTCCCTGATTGGCTGCAGCCCATCGGCCGAGTTGTCGTCACGAGAAAGGCAGAACACATGGCGGGAAAACTGCCCCTGCACGTGTGCAGATTATGTTTACCACTTAGAACACAGCTGTCAGCGCCATCTTGTAATGGCGAATGTGAGGGCGGCTCCCCACAATGACATTTTAAATGTAAATAAAAAACATTCAATAAAAGAAAAAAAAGCGCCTTGGCACATATTCACCTACCCCCACACAAAACTGACACAAGAAAGAATGCTTACCATCGCTAAACTTCAGTAATATATAGCCCTATGTGATGTCTACCCACATTTGAAAAGTACAGACTGAGAGTGTTGTAGCTTGTCTTTTCTACTTGATGTTTTCTTCTTTCTTCTACCTTTCTCAACCCTTTCCAACTTCTAACACTAGATGGGAAAGAAAACAAACAAAAGGATAGGGGGGAAAGGAAATAGATCCCTGAATCTAACTTCTTCCCCTTTGTTTCTTCTTTGAGCAAAATGACTAACTGCAAACAACCCCACCCCACCCCCACAGGATGTCAGCTGACCAAGATTTCTCCTGTCAAGAATTCTGGAGCAAAGAGAAGCTGAGAACTGAGTTGGGGCCTCAGGGAAAGAAGGGAAAGTGTAGAAAAGAGTAATGTGGTTATAAAGGATTGGGGCATGCAGCTGACAGTGGTGTGAAGTCCTCAGAGAGGGTGGGCAGCAGGGTCTCTAGGATGGATGTTCACAAGCTTCCCCTCCAGAAACAGTAGACAAACTCTGCAATCATGCTGCATTTCTGGGCCCTAGAGGAGGCATCCTTTCATCTAGATCTCACCCTACCCTATGCTGCTATTTCCTTTTTTACAGCTGTAAAAGCCCAATCAGCCTTGATTCTTCCATTTCATCCAGGCATCATGTCTCCACCTGGCTCTGCTTCTACCTTTAAAGCGTATCTCAAGTTTCTGTGTCTGGTATTTCACTCCCACAATTTCAGCAGAAAGTTTTAGAGTTAAAGGCAGCACGGGCTATAAGAGTAAATCTGAGACTAGCTATATGTAGCTGTATAGCAAGAGCCTGTCTGTAAATACATAGTTATCTCAAACTTCACTTCTTTCCTTCTTAGCCCTTCTACCACACAAAAGGACCACCACAGCACATGTGGATTGCAACAAAAATCCTACAAATGGTCTTCCTATGCCCACCCATCTACCCAATTTTCAGCCCCAGGCTCCACAAATGGGCAGATAAGAAACCAGAAACCAGAATACTGCATCTCCCAAGCTTAACTGTGGGGCTGAGCCTGCAGACTCTGATGAAGAAGAGCTCACTGATGGAACCTCTACAGGAGAGAAGCATCTACAGGCCCAGGGAGCAGCATAGAATGCTGGAGGAGAGAGTGCTGCAGGGATCATAGCCATCTCTCCAACTCTGACAGTCTGCGTGCGCTTCCCTTCCAGCTGACAGTCAGAGTGGTCCAGCGACTGTTATGGTTCCCATCACCTCCCATTCACCACCCATTTCTCTTTTCTTCTTATTTCTCCCCCTGTTTCAGCTAGGCAGTTTAGGTCTCCCCACACATTCCCATATATGGTGCTTTGATACTAGCATTCCACCTCCTAGAACAGCCTTTCTCCATCATGTTAGTACTGTGCTTGAAAAAAATTTAAGACTCCTTTGTTCAGCAAACACAGCTTATATGATTACTACTAATATACTCAAGATACATAGTTATGTGCTGTAGAGAGCCAAATTTGGGTCACATAGAATAGCCACATCTAGAAATCTGGAAGGTTAGATAGGGCATTCTAGAAAGAATCTACAGGACAGGACACATGATAGAAGGTGGTCACTGTTCTGAGAGAGCAAACACAGAGTGTGGAGAATGATATAAAATGGATAATGGTTTATCTGTTTTTTAACAGAATGTTAAATAACAATCCATCATCTGAGGCACAGTGGAAGTTATCCTTGGAACTAGATCCTACAGGATGGGGAAGATTCAAAGGAACATGAGAGGGGCTTGTGAGATGGTTCAGTGGGTAAAATGATTGCTGCAGAAGAAAGAGGATTTGGGTTCAGATCTCAACACCCACATAAAGGCCAGATGAGGAACATGTTTTGTAAATAGAGCTTTGGGTATTAGGGGTTGTCTTAGTTGGGGTTTTACTGCTGTGAACAGACCCACAGCCAAGGTAACTCTTATAAGGACAACATTTAATTGTGGCTGGTTCAAAGGTTCAGTCCATTATCATCAAGGGCAGGAATATGGCAGCATCCAGGTAGGCATGGTGCAAGCAGAGCTGAGAGTTCTGCATCTTCATCTGAAGGCTGTTAGCAGAATACTGGCTTCCTGGAAGCTAGGACGAGGGTATTAAAGCTCATGTCCACAGTGACATACCTACTCCAACAAGGCTACATGTCCTAATAGTGCCACTCCCTGGGCCAAGCATATACAAACCATCACAGGAGTAGAGTAGAAACAGGCAGATTTTAGTACTGTGAAGATTCATTGGCTAGCCAGTCTGTTAACAAAATATAGTGTTTCAAGGGGGTACCTGGTGGGCTCATGCCAAGGTATGCCCCTTTTTGCAAGGTATACCAGGCAACAGGTCCTGTATAAAGGGGACTTATTTGGGGGAAGTGAGATTAAGGACCTGGAAAAGGGGTAGAAGCAGATAGCAGACATGCAGACAGGCAGACAGATGGGGGGCAATGGTTGTGGGGTAGAGCTGTGAAGGCATAGAAGGAGAGGCAGGTGCCAAGAAAGAAAGGAGAAAAGAGAGAATGCTGTGAACAGAGAAAGAGAGAAAACATGGGAACAGAGAGAGATAGCTGGGGTGGCTGGCAGTCATTTTATAGGTAATCCACACATGCCTACCTGATGGTGGTGGCAGGTGATAATGTAAGCTGTTGTTGGGTCCTTGGGAGGAGACAAGTAGAATCGCTCGTAAGCTAACGTGGTCACCTAAAATAACAAGGTTCAGGTTCAGCAAGACACGCTATCTTAAAAAATAGATGGAGATAGATAAAGAATATTTGATGTTCACCTGTGACTTCCACAAGCACACAGAGGCAAGGGCACTAACATACAGGTGCACACATATACATAACACAAACACACACACAGGATAGGGGAAAACACATATGACAAGTGGTTACTCTCTCTTGATATTGCTGGGCTGAGGAATGGGCTCATGGAAGCCTCCCTTATACTGGCCATGCAAAGCTAGGGATATGGTTCATTGGTGAAGCACTCTGTGTGCCCAAGGTCCTGGGCTTGGACCCCAGCACTCAGGAAATAAAATTTAGATGCCTGTGTCTTACATCCAGTCTCTAACCTCTCAGAAAAATAATGTGTTCTGCTTTATGTTACTCCCCAGATAATCCCCATGCTCACTGTATTTGTGAAGCATTACAACTGACAAATTTTTTCAAAGAGAAGGGCCAACCTCTGTCGTCGTCGTCGTCGTCTTCTTCTTCTTCTTCTTCTTCTTCTTCTTCTTCTTCTTCTTCTTCTTCTTCTTCTTCTTCTTCTTCCTCTTCTCCAAGTTTTTGTGTTTAGTTTTGATTTATTCGAGACAAGATCTTCCTGGGTAACCTTGACTGTCCTGTTTTTTTCAATGTAGCCAAAGATAGCCTTGAACTCCAAGCATCTCTTGTTGATCTCCATTTTAGATTACAGATAGGTGCTACCACATCCAGCTCCCTACCTTTATCTTCTTGATAATAGTGTCTAGCAATTAGCATTCAATAAAAAAAATATGTAGCAGAAAGGAAGGTTAAGGACCAGAGGAAAATGCCCAGATTCCTCATAGCAGAGAAAGCCAAATGTATGGAATAACCTTGAGAAATCTCATTGTGATTCACTGAGAGGGTCTATTTTGAGCTTAACTAGATGATGCTTTCCTCTCTAAAATTCAAACCTTTGGGAATGGCAGGAACACAAAGCTCGCTTTCTGAAAAGGATATTACTTTCTGAAGTTTGGCCATCTAAGTCATTCCATATTCTCTTTCATTTGTGACAGAGATGAATATTGGCATGATGTATAGTCATGACCAATGTATCGTCAAGCAAGCTTACTAAAATGTAACAGCTCTTGCAAAGGTACCAAGAGGGTTGGCATGGACAACAGGTTCTGTCTCCAAACTCTGAGATGTGATTATGCATGGGAACTGTGTAAGAGACTTTTTGGATAAAGAAAGAGATTGTCTCCGGGTCTTTGGAAGCTGATGTTTTTCTTTTCTTTTCTTTCTGGGCCAATTAACATTTCAATTTCTTTGGTTTTAAAACAAACTTGAGAAAGCAAGCTTTGAAGGACAGCTCACTGGTTGTCTTAAAAGCCAGTTAAGTCACTCTTGGATATCTGAGGAAGACTGGCTTTGAGGATTTGTATGACCACTGACAACCCCTGTTGGTTGGTTTGTTTGGCACAGGACCTTACTATGTACACCAATCTGTCCTTGAACTTGCAATCCTCATGCCTCTGCATTATATGAGTGCACTGTTAACATTTATCTTCCTGTGTTCCTTCTTCCTTTGTTTCTCTCTCTATCATTCCGGATTTTGTTTGTTTATTTTTTGATATAGAGTCTCATTTGGATAGGCTGATCATATACATTTGCTATGTAGTTTTATTAGTTACCTTTCTATTGCTGTAATAAACACCATGACCAAAATCATCTTATAGAAGAATGATTTATTTTGGCTTACAGTTCCAGAGTGGGAGTCTATACATGGAGGAAAACATGGCAGCAGATTGCCAGGGTAGGAAATTGAGAAAGAGCTTAAACCTCCATCCACATGCAGGAAGCATAGGGACTGAACTTTGCAAAGCTCACCCCTAATGACTTAGCCACTTCAGCAAGGCTTCTGAGAGTTCCAGAATCTCCCCAAACCATTGAGGACCAAGGGTATATGGCCTATGGGGGACACAAATACTTGAACATTTCTCATTCAAACCGCCACAGTAGTCAAGGACTATGAAGTTTCAGAATGATGTTCTTGCTTCTGCCTCTTGAGTGCTGTCATTACAAGTGTGCACCACTGTGACTAATAGATTTATGTGTTTTCTGGAGTTCAAATTCAGGGTTTTGTGCATACAAGCTAAGCAAACTATCTAGCAACTAAACTGTATCCCAAACCCTCCCCTGTTTTAAAGTCTGTCTTATTTATGATCCCTGTACATCACTTCATTCCTACAAATTCGATACTCTTCATGGCAAACTCAAGTTTTGCTTTCTGGAAATCTTTTTCTGAACACTTTTGCTCTTGGCTGGTTGACCCCATAAAGATAGAGACTGTAGATGTGGAGAGCTGCCTGTACTTTATTCTACATGAGGAGCCATGTGAAATAGCTTTTCTAGCCCATTGCAGACTACTTACAGCTTTTAGAACTGGTGTGAGAGCCTTTGTTTAAGTTCAATGGGAAGGCATGGGCCAGTGAAAACAGACATGGATCCTTAAGGTAGTTAGGTTGGAAATGCAGGCTTCTCCTTTGCTATTTCTGACCACAACTTGGTCCTACGACAGGGAATTCACAGTATAGACAGTAAGAAAGTTTGTTGTAGCTCCAAAATATTCATGATTGTTTTCCTATGAGGCCTCAGCTGTATCACACTTGAACACTGCAGGCTAATGATGGATGCATACCAGGCTTATAGAGTTTGGATTTTCTTTTACCGTGTGTCTTTGCAGTAACAAGGGTGTGGAAGGATTTACTTTGATTTCCCCTTCCATTTTGTTTTGTCATTCATTTGTTCTGTGGAGATGAAGCAGGTCAACTAGAATAAAGCCACAATCTGGTATTCAGTAGAATTTGTCTTTGGGCCCTGCCCTCTGAAGTAGCTCTCCCCTGCAGGGCTGTCTTCTCAAGGCTAGGCATAAGTATTCTCACCTGCAACTCCATATTTGGGTGACCTTTCAAGACCTTTTATAGATCAAAAACTCCAACATGAAAACCAGATAAGCACTGTATGAATACAGAATAAACACACAGAAAATGTGATCATTGGAAATCCAGACATGTTTTAGACTATGTAGTCAGTCAGTCCTTTGTATCTGAGGGCTCTACCTCTAAAGAATTCACCAACCAAGTATCAAAAATTTTCGTTTCTTCTTTTTTCCCCTAAGACACGATCTCATGTACTTCAGGCTGACCTGACTCCAAACTCAATATATAACTGAGGGTGACCTTAAATTTCTGATCTTCTTTTGAAAAACCACCACCACCGATCCTTTTGCTTGTACATCTGGGTTTTAAGGATATACAGGTGTGTGTGTGTGTGTGTGTGTGTGTGTGTGTGTGTGAGAGAGAGAGAGAGAGAGAGAGAGAGAGAGAGAGAGAGAGAGAGAGAGAGAGAGAGCCTATATCTGATTTATGGAGTGCTGGGGATCTAACCTATGGCTATTTTCAAAATGTTTGGCAACAAACACTACCAACTGGGCTACATCCCTATCTATCCTTGTTTTCCTTTATTTTGTGGTTGTTGTTGTTGAGACAGGACCTGTAACCAAGGCTGATCTTAAACTCACAGCAATCTTCTAATTTTCTTTTCTTTTTTTCAACCCAACCCTAGGGTCCTCATATGCCAGGTAGTTCTATCACTGAGGTACATTGCCAGTACTGGTCAACATTTTTCAAAAAATAGAAAGTAAGGGTTAAATAGATGGCTCAGTGTAACTCACTGCACATTTGTTGTTCTTGCAGAGGACTTCAGTTTGATTTCTAGCACCCACATGGTGGCTTACAACCATCCACAACTCTAGTTCTAGTAGATTTGACACCCTCTTCTGACCTCTAAAGATACCAGGAATGCATGTGGTGCACAGGCATACGTGTGAGCAAAGCACTCATACAGACATAAAATAAAAATAAATAAATCTTTAAAAATTAAACAAAAACTTAAAAAGAAAAAGCAAACATCTATGGTTGTATTGAATATCTACAGACTACCTCTCAGCGTTCCAAACAATATAGCATAATAACTATTTACATAGCATTTATATCAGGTGTTTATAAGTACCCAGAGAGGATTTAAAGTATAACAGAGAATGTTTGTAGGTTAAATCAAATGTCAAGGAATTCTCTACAAAAGGCACCAATCATCTGATCTAATAATCTTTGTCCAATCATTTGATATGTATAAGGAGAGGTTCTGATACTAAGATCTTGTTCCCCTATTGGTTCTTGATTTGTCAGTAAAGAAAGTTGGGAGGTGGGGTGAGGGGGCAATTGCTGGGTGGAAGGTACAGATGGGACTTATGGATCCCAGGAGGAAAAGGAGATGCAAGGAAGGTGTGTGTGTGTGTGTGTGTGTGTGTGTGTGTGTGTGTGTGTGTGTGTGTGTGTGTATTTCTACCATACTTTGGAAGAAGAAGAATGCAGCAATCATGTGAGGTCTTGGGGAGAGTGAGGGCCAGTGGCCTCTGTTCCAGACGGGTGGTTAAAGATGTTTGGCAGATGCTAGGTGGGACTAGCCACTAAGTTTAGAGCAGGTGAAGAGATGGAGATAACAAATAGGTAAGGGCACAATTATTCAGGCAGGAGATACCTGCACCCAGCAATTGTGCCTAGAAGGTAAATTATAAAGGTGTTAACTATGTGTGTGTGTTTTATCCACAGATTCAAGGGTCTTGGAAGCAGTCACCTCCCAGAGCTTAAGGCTGGTAGAAGGGGAAGCTGGGAGGGGCCTGTAGTGCAGCTCTTTCTGGGAAAAGGCTGTAGTGCTTTAAAACTACATGCAACAGATGTGAATAACAGGTTGGGTACATAAGCAAGAGCCTAGTAAAATTAATTTAAATTTTGAATGATAGGATATCTTTGAGGAATCAGTTTTACTTTAAAATCAAGCATAACAGCAAAAATAGAGCTGCTAGAGAACTTTAAGAATTTTTAAAATTAAGATATTTATGAATCATATGTAAATTGTTACTAAGTATGATATGCTCAGGGCATTAGAGCATAATTTGTTCTTCAAAATAATTTAAACAGTAACTTCATGGATATAGTTTATACTATTATTTGATTAATTGTAGTGAAAAGGTAAACTTTTACTAAGTTTTGGTCAAAATTGTCTCAACTCTCAAATAAGTTTCTCAAGTCTGGCGCGGCTACAGAGTGGTTTCATTCTGATGTGGAGTTATCTATTGGCAGTGTATTGTTGGAAGATTGGTGGGAGTTTACTTTACTACATACCTTTTATAGATAATGGGGAATTTTCACTGGAGTTTTTAATACCTATAAATAACAAAATGTCATACTTTTAAAAATTTGAGGTCAAGATCAAATAATTCTTTCCACTTTATTTATAACTTTCATTGAAACAATCCATTATACTTTAAACTGATTTTTTTCTTCCTCCCTTCCTCCCTTCCTCCCATCCTCCCATCCTCCCTTCCTTCCTTCCTTTTTCTTCTTTCTGTTTTGTTTGTTTGTTTGTTTGTTTGTTTGGTTGGTTGGTTGGTTGGTTTGGGCTTTTGAGACAGAATCTCTCTGTGCTATGGAGCTCTTTTTTTTCCATTTTTATTAGGTATTTAGCTCATTTACATTTCCAATGCTATACCAAAAGTCCCCCATACCCACCCACCTCCACTCCCCTACCCACCCACTCCCCCTTTTTGGCCCTGGCGTTCCCCTGTACTGGGGCATATAAAGTTTGCGTGTCCAATGGGCCTCTCTTTCCAGTGATGGCCGACTAGGCCATCTTTTGATACATATGCAGCTAGAGTCAAGAGCTCCGGGGTACTGGTTAGTTCATAATGTTGATCCACCTATAGGGTTGCAGTTCCCTTTAGCTCCTTGGGTACTTTCTCTAGCTCCTCCATTGGGAGCCCTGTGATCCATCCATTAGCTGACTGTGAGCATCCACTTCTGTGTTTGCTAGGCCCCGGCATAGTCTCACAAGAGACAGCTACATCTGGGTCCTTTCAATAAAATCTTGCTAGTGTATGCAATGATGTCAGCGTTTGGATGCTGATTATGGGGTGGAACCCTGGATATAGCAGTCTCTACATGGTCCATCCTTTCATCTCAGCTCCAAACTTTGTCTCTGTAACTCCTTCCATGGGTGTTTTGTTCCCAATTCTAAGGAGGGGCATAGTGTCCACACTTCAGTCTTCATTCTTCTTGAGTTTCATGTATTTAGAAAATTGTATCTTATATCTTGGGTATCCTAGGTTTGGGGCTAATATCCACTTATCAGTGAGTACATATTGTGTGAGTTCCTTTGTGAATGTGTTACCTCACTCAGGATGATGCCCTCCAGGTCCATCCATTTGTCTAGGAATTTCATAAATTCATTCTTTTTAATAGCTGAGTAGTACTCCATTGTGTAGATGTACCACATTTTCTGTATCCATTCCTCTGTTGAGGGGCATCTGGGTTCTTTCCAGCTTCTGGCTATTATAAATAAGGCTGCTATGAACATAGTGGAGCATGTGTCCTTCTTACCAGTTGGGGCATCTTCTGGATATATGCCCAGGAGAGGTATTGCTGGATCCTCCGGTAGTACTATGTCCAATTTTCTGAGGAACCGCCAGACTGATTTCCAGAGTGGTTGTACAAGCCTGCAATCCCACCAACAATGGAGGAGTGTTCCTCTTTCTCCACATCCACGCCAGCATCTGCTGTCACCTGAATTTTTGATCTTAGCCATTCTGACTGGTGTGAGGTGGAATCTCAGGGTTGTTTTGATTTGCATTTCCCTGATGATTAAGGATGTTAAACATTTTTTCAGGTGCTTCTCTGCCATTCGGTATTCCTCAGGTGAGAATTCTTTTTTTTTTTTCCACTTTTTATTAGGTATTTAGCTCATTTACATTTCCAATGCTATACCAAAAGTCCCCCATAGCCACCCACCCCCACTCCCCTACCCACCCACTCCCCTTTTTTGGCCCTGGCGTTCCCCTGTAATGGGGCATATAAAGTTTGCATGTCCAATGGGCCTCTCTTTCCAGTGATGGCCGCCTAGGCCATCTTTTGATACATATGCAGCTAGAGTCAAGAGCTCCGGGGTACTGGTTAGTTCATAATGTTGTTCCACCTATAGGGTTGCAGATCCCTTTAGCTTCTTGGGTACTTTCTCTAGCTCCTTCATTGGGGGCCATGTGATCCATCCAATAGCCGACTGTGAGCATCCACTTCTATGTTTGTTAGGCCCAGGCATACTCTGACAAGAGATAGCTATATCAGGGTCCTTTCAGCATAATCTTGCTAGTGTATGCAATGGTGTCAGCACTTGGAAGCTGATTATGGGATGGATCCCCGGATATGGCAGTCTCTACATGGTCCATCTTTTTATCTCAGCTCCAAAATTTGTCTCTGTACCTCCTTCCAAGGGTGTTTTGTTCCCACTTTTAAGGAGGGGCATAGTGTCCACACTTCAGTCTTCATTTTTCTTGAGTTTCATGTGTTTAGGAAATTGTATCTTATATCTTGGATATCCTAGGTTTTGGGCTAATATCCATTTATCAGTGAGTACATATTGTGTGAGTTCCTTTGTGAATGTGTTTCCTCACTCAGGATGATGCCCTCCAGGTCCATCCATTTGTCTAGGAATTTCATAAATTCATTCTTTTTAATAGCTGAGTAGTACTCAATTGTGTAGATGTACCACATTTTCTGTATCCATTCCTCTGTTGAGGGGCATCTGGGTTCCTTCCAGCTTCTGGCTATTATAAATAAGACTGCTATGAACATAGTGGAGCATGTGTCCTTCTTACCAGTTGGGGCATCTTCTGGATATATGCCCAGGAGAGGTATTTCTGGATCCTCCGGTAGTACTATGTCCAATTTTCTAAGGAACCGCCAGACTGATTTCCAGAGTGGTTGTACAAGCCTGCAATCCCACCAACAATGGAGGAGTGTTCCTCTTTCTCCACATCCACGCCAGCATCTGCTGTCACCTGAATTTTTGATCTTAGCCATTCTGACTGGTGTGAGGTGGAATCTCAGGGTTGTTTTGATTTGCATTTCACTGATGATTAAGGATGTTGAACATTTTTTCAGGTGCTTCTCTGCCATTCGGTATTCCTCAGGTGAGAATTCTTTGTTCAGCTCTGAGCCCCATTTTTTAATGGGGTTATTTGATTTTCTGAAGTCCACCTTCTTGAGTTCTTTATATATGTTGGATATTAGTCCCCTATCTGATTTAGGATAGGTAAAGATCCTTTCCCAATCTGTTGGTGGTCTTTTTGTCTTATTGACGGTGTCTTTTGCCTTGCAGAAACTTTGGAGTTTCATTAGGTCCCATTTGTCAATTCTCGATCTTACAGTACAAGCCATTGCTGTTCTGTTCAGGAATTTTTCCCCTGTGCCCATATCTTCAAGGCTTTTCCCCAATTTCTCCTCTATAAGTTTCAGTGTCTCTGGTTTTATGTGAAGTTCCTTGATCCACTTAGATTTGACCTTAGTACAAGGAGATAAGTATGGATCGATTCGCATTCTTCTACATGATAACAACCAGTTGTGCCAGCACCATTTGTTGAAAATGCTGTCTTTCTTCCACTGGATGGTTTTAGCTCCCTTGTCAAAGATCAAGTGACCATAGGTGTGTGGGTTCATTTCTGGGTCTTCAATTCTATTCCATTGGTCTACTTGTCTGTCTCTATACCAGTACCATGCAGTTTTTATCACAATTGCTCTGTAGTAAAGCTTTAGGTCTGGCATGGTGATTCCACCAGAGGTTCTTTTATCCTTGAGAAGAGTTTTTGCTATCCTAGGTTTTTTGTTATTCCAGATGAATTTGCAAATTGCTCCTTCTAATTCGTTGAAGAATTGAGTTGGAATTTTGATGGGGATTGCATTGAATATGTAGATTGCTTTTGGCAAGATAGCCATTTTTACAATGTTGATCCTGCCAATCCATGAGCATGGGAGATCTTTCCAACTTCTGAGATCTTCTTTAATTTCTTTCTTCAGAGACTTGAAGTTTTTATCATACAGATAAAAACTTCCTTAGTTAGAATCACGCCAAGATAATTTATATTATTTGTGACTACTGAGAAGGGTGTTGTTTCCCTAATTTCTTTCTCAACCTGTTTATTCTTTGTGTAGAGAAAGGCCATTGACTTGTTTGAGTTAATTTTATATCCAGCTACTTCACCAAAGCTGCTTATCAGGTTTAGGAGTTCTCTGGTGGAATTTTAAGGTCACTTATATACACTATCATATCATCTGCAAAAAGTGATATTTTGACTTCCTCTTTTCCAATTTGTATCCCCTTGATCTCCTTTTGTTGTCGAATTGCTCTGGCTAGGACTTCAAGTACAATGTTGAATAGGTATGGAGAGAGTGGACAGCCTTGTCTAGTCCTTGATTTTAGTGGGATTGCTTCCAGCTTCTCACCATTTACTTTGATGTTGGCTATTGGTTTGCTGTAGATTGCTTTTATCATGTTTACATATGGGACTTGAATTCCTGATCTTTCCAAGACTTTTATCATGAATGGGTGTTGGATCTTGTCGAATGCTTTTTCCGCATCTAATAATATGATCATGTGGTTTTTGTCTTTGAGTTTGTTTATATAATGGATTACATTGATGGATATTCGTATATTAAACCATCCCTGCATCCCTGGAATAAAACCTACTTGGTCAGGACGGATGATTGCTTTAATGTGTTCTTGGATTCGGTTAGCGACAATTTTATTGAGGATTTTTGCATCGATCTTCATAAGAGAAATTGGTCTGAAGTTCTCTATCTTTGTTGAGTCTTTCTGTGGTTTAGGTATCAGAGTCATAGTGGCTTCATAAAATGAGTTGGGTAGAGTACATTCTACTTCTATTTTGTGAAATAGTTTGTGCAGAACTGGAATTAGATCTTCTTTGAAGGTCTGATAGAACTCTGTACTAAACCTGTCTGGTTTTGGGCTTTTTTTGGCTGGGAGACTATTAATAACTGCTTCTATTTCTTTAGGTGATATGGGACTGTTTAGATGGTCAACTTGATCCTGATTCAACTTTGGTACCTGGTATCTGTCCAGAAATTTGTCCATTTTGTCCAGGTTTTCCAGTTTTGTTGAGTATAGCCTTTCGTAGAAGGATCTGATGGTGTTTGGATTTCTTCAGGATCTGTTGTTATGTTTCCCTTTTCATTTCTGATTTTGTTAATTAGGATTTTGTGCCTGTGCCCTTTAGTGAGTCTAGCTAAGGGTTTATCTATCTTGTTGATTTTCTCAAAGAACCAACTCCTCGTTTGGTTAATTCTTTGAATAGTTCTTCTTGTTTCCACTTGGTTGTTTTCACCCCTGAGTTTGATTATTTCCTGCCATCTACTCCTCTTGGGTGAATTTGCTTCCTTTTTTTCTAGAGCTTTTAGATGTGTTGTCAAGCTGCTAGTATGTGCTCTCTCCCGTTTCTTCTTGGAGGCACTCAGAGCTATGAGTTTCCCTCTTAGAAATGCTTTCATTGTGTCCCAAAGGTTTGGGTACGTTGTGGCTTCATTTTCTTTTTTTTCTTTTTTTCCATTTTTTATTAGGTATTTAGCTCATTTACATTTCCAATGTTATACCAAAAGTCCCCCCTACCCACCCACCCCCACTCCCGTACCCACCCACTCCCCCTTTTTGGCCCTGGAGTTCCCCTGCACTGGGGCATACAAAGTTTGCATGTCCAATGGGCCTCTCTTTCCAGTGATGGCCGACTAGGCCATCTTTTGATACATATGCAGCTAGAGTCAAGAGCTCCGGGGTACTGGTTAGTTTATAATGTTGTTCCACCTATAGGGTTGCATATCCCTTTAGCTCCTTGGGTTCTTTCTCTAGCTCCTCCATTGGGAGCCCTGTGATCCATCCATTAGCTGACTGTGAGCATCCACTTCTGTGTTTGCTAGGCCCCGGCATAGTCTCACAAGAGATAGCTACATCTGGGTCCTTTCGATAAAATCTTACTAGGGTATGCACTGGTGTCAGCGTTTGGATGCTGATTATGGGGTGGATCCCTGGATATGGCAGTCTCTACATGGTCCATCCTTTCATCTCAGCTCCAAACTTTGTCTCTGTAACTCCTTCCATGGGTGTTTTGTTCCCAATTCTAAGGAGGGGCATAGTGTCCACACTTCAGTCTTCATTCTTCTTGAGTTTCATGTGTTTAGCAAATTGTACCTTATATCTAGGGAATCCTAGGTTTGGGGCTAATATCCACTTATCAGTGAGTACATATTGTGTGAGTTCCTTTGTGAATGTGTTAACTCACTCAGGATGATGCCCTCCAGGTCCATCCACTTGGCTAGGAATTTCATAAATTCATTCTTTTTAATAGCTGAGTAGTACTCCATTGTGTAGATGTACCAAATTTTCTGTATCCATTCCTCTGTTGAGGGGCATCTGGGTTCTTTCCAGCTTCTGGCTATTATAAATAAGGCTGCTATGAACATAGTGGAGCATGTGTCCTTCTTACCAGTTGGGGCATCTTCTGGGTATATGCCCAGGAGAGGTATTGCTGGATCCTCCGGTAGTACTATGTCCAATTTTCTGAAGAACCGCCAGACTGATTTCCAGAGCAGTTGTACAAGCCTGCAATCCTACCAACAATGGAGGAGTGTTCCTCTTTCTCCACATCGACGCCAGCATCTGCTGTCACCTGAATTTTTGATCTTAGTCATTCTGACTGGTGTGAGGTGGAATCTCAGGGTTGTTTTGATTTGCATTTCCCTGATGATTAAGGATGTTGAACATTTTTTCAGGTGCTTCTCTGCCATTCGGTATTCCTCAGGTGAGAATTCTTTGTTCAGTTCTGAGCCCCATTTTTTAATGGGGTTGTTCGATTTTCTGAAGTCCACCTTCTTGAGTCCTTTATATATGTTGGATATTAGTCCCCTATCTGATTTAGGATAGGTAAAGATCCTTTCCCAATCTGTGGGTGGTCTTTTTGTCTTATTGACGGTGTCTTTTGCCTTGCAGAAACTTTGGAGTTTCATTAGGTCCCATTTGTCAATTCTCAATCTTACAGCACATGCCATTGCTGTTCTGTTCAGGAATTTTTCCCCTGTGCCCATATCTTCAAGGCTTTTCCCCACTTTCTCCTCTATAAGTTTCAGTGTCTCTGGTTTTATGTGAAGTTCCTTGATCCACTTAGATTTGACCTTAGTACAAGGAGATAAGTATGGATCGATTCGCATTCTTCTACATGATAACAACCAGTTGTGCCAGCACCATTTGTTGAAAATGCTGTCTTTCTTCCACTGGATGGTTTTAGCTCCCTTGTCAAAGATCAAGTGACCATAGGTGTGTGGGTTCATTTCTGGGTCTTCAATTCTATTCCATTGGTCTACTTGTCTGTTTCTATACCAGTACCATGCAGTTTTTATCACAATTGCTCTGTAGTAAAGCTTTAGGTCAGGCATGGTGATTCCACCAGAGGTTCTTTTATCCTTGAGAAGAGTTTTTGCTATCCTAGGTTTTTTGTTATTCCAGATGAATTTGCAAATTGCTCCTTCTAATTCGTTGAAGAATTGAGTTGGAATTTTGATGGGGATTGCATTGAATCTGTAGATTACTTTTGGCAAGATAGCCATTTTTACAATGTTGATCCTGCCAATCCATGAGCATGGGAGATCTTTCCATCTTCTGAGATCTTCTTTAATTTCTTTCTTCAGAGATTTGAAGTTTTTATCATACAGATCTTTCACTTTCTTAGTTAGAGTCACGCCAAGATATTTTATCCTATTTGTGACTATTGAGAAGGGTGATGTTTCCCTAATTTCTTTCTCAGCTTGTTTATTCTTTGTGTAGAGAAAGGCCATTGACTTGTTTGAGTTTATTTTATATCCAGCTACTTCACCGAAGCTGTTTATCAGGTTTAGGAGTTTTCTGGTAGAATTTTTAGGGTCACTTATATATACTATCATATCATCTGCAAAAAGTGATATTTTGACTTCCTCTTTTCCAATTTGTATCCCCTTGATCTCCTTTTGTTGTCGAATTGCTCTGGCTAATACTTCAAGTACTATGTTGAAAAGGTAGGGAGAAAGTGGGCAGCCTTGTCTAGTCCCTGATTTTAGTGGGATTGCTTCCAACTTCTCTCCATTTACTTTGATGTTGGCTACTGGTTTGCTGTAGATTGCTTTTATCATGTTTAGGTATGGGCCTTGAATTCCTGATCTTTCCAAAACTTTTATCATGAATGGGTGTTGAATCTTGTCAAATGCTTTTTCTGCATCTAACGAGATGATCATGTGGTTTTTGTCTTTGAGTTTGTTTATATAATGGATTACATTGATGGATTTTTGTATATTAAACCATCTCTGCATTCCTGGAATAAAACCTACTTGGTCAGGATGGATGATTGCCTTAATATGTTCTTGGATTCGGTTAGCAAGAATTTTATTGAGGATTTTTGCATCGATATTCATAAGAAAAATTGGTCTGAAGTTCTCTATCTTTGTTGAGTCTTTCTGTGGTTTAGGTATCAGAGTAATAGTGGCTTCATAAAATGAGTTGGGTAGAGTACATTCTACTTCTATTTTGTGAAATAGTTTGTGCAGAACTGGAATTAGATCTTCTTTGAAGGTCTGATAGAACTCTGCACTAAACCCGTCTGGTCCTGGGCTTTTTTTGGCTGGGAGACTATTAATAACTTCTTCTATTTCTTTAGGTGATATGGGACTGTTTAGATGGTCAACTTGATCCTGATTCAACTTTGGTACCTGGTATCTGTCCAGAAATTTGTCCATTTCGTCTAGGTTTTCCAGTTTTGTTGAGTATAGCCTTTTGTAGAAGGATCTGATGGTGTTTTGGATTTCTTCAGGATCTGTTGTTATGTCTCCCTTTTCATTTCTGATTTTGTTAATTAGGATTTTGTCCCTGTGCCCTTTAGTGAGTCTAGCTAAGGGTTTATCTATCTTGTTGATTTTCTCAAAGAACCAACTCCTCGTTTGGTTAATTCTTTGAATAGTTCTTCTTGTTTCCACTTGGTTGATTTCACCCCTGAGTTTGATTATTTCCTGCCGTCTACTCCTCTTGGGTGAATTTGCTTCCTTTTTTTCTAGAGCTTTTAGATGTGTTGTCAAGCTGCTAGTATGTGCTCTCTCCCGTTTCTTCTTGGAGGCACTCAGAGCTATGAGTTTCCCTCTTAGAAATGCTTTCATTGTGTCCCAAAGGTTTGGGTACGTTGTGGCTTCATTTTCATTAAACTCTAAAAAGTCTTTAATTTCTTTCTTTATTCCTTCCTTGAAAAGGTATCATTGAGAAGAGTGTTGTTCAGTTTCCACGTGAATGTTGGCTTTCCATTATTTATGTTGTTAATGAAGATCAGTCTTAGGCCATGGTGGTCTGATAGGATACATGGGACAATTTCAATATTTTTGTATCTGTTGAGGCCTGTTTTGTGACCAATTATATGGTCAATTTTGGTGAAGGTCCCGTGAGGTGCTGAGAAGAAGGTATATCCTTTTGTTTTAGGATAAAATGTTCTGTAGATATCTGTCAGGTCCATTTGTTTCATAACTTCTGTTAGTTTCACTGTGTCCCTGTTTAGTTTCTGTTTCCACGATCTTTCCCTTGCTGAAAGTGGTGTGTTGAATTCTCCCACTATTATTGTGTGAGGTGCAATGTGTGCTTTGAGCTTTACTAAAGTGTCTTTAATGAATGTGGTTGCCCTTGCATTTGGAGCGTAGATATTCAGAATTGTGAGTTCCTCTTGGAGGATTTTACCTTTGATGAGTATGAAGTGTCCCTCCTTGTCTTTTTTGATAACTTTGGGTTGGAAGTCGATTTTATCCGATATTAAAATGGCTACTCCAGCTTGTTTCTTCAGACCATTTGCTTGGAAAATTGTTTTCCAGCCTTTCACTCTGAGGTAGTGTCTGTCTTTTTCCCTGAGATGGGTTTCCTGTAAGCAGCAGAATGTTGGGTCCTGTTTGTGTAGCCAGTCTGTTAGTCTATGTCTTTTTATTGGGGAGTTGAGACCATTGATATTAAGAGATATTAAGGAAAAGTAATTGTTGCTTCCTGTTATTTTTGTTGTTAAAGTTGGCATTCTGTTCTTGTGGCTGTCTTCTTTTAGGTTTGTTGAGGGATTATCTTCTTGTTTTTTCTAGGGAGTGGTTCCTGTCCTTGTATTGTTTTTTTTCTGTTATTATCCTTTGAAGGGCTGGATTCGTGGAGAGATAATGGGTGAATTTAGTTTTGTCGTGGAATACTTTGGTTTCTCCATCTATGGTAATTGAGAGTTTGGCTGGGTATAGTAGCCTGGGCTGGAATTTGTGTTCTTTTAGTGTCTGTATAACATCTGTCCAGACTCTTCTGGCTTTCATAGTCTCTGGTGAAAAATCTGGTGTAATTCTGATAGGCTTGCCTTTATATGTTACTTGACCCTTTTCCCTTACTGCTTTTAGTGTTCTATCTTTATTTAGTGCATTTAATGTTCTGATTATTATGTGTTGGGAGGAATTTCTTTTCTGGTCCAGTCTATTTGGAGTTCTGTAGGCTTCTTGTATGTTCATGGGCCTCTCTTTCTTTAGATTTGGGAAGTTTTCTTCAATAATTTTGTTGAAGATGTTTGCTGGTCCTTTAAGTTGAAAATCTTCATTCTCATCCACTCCTATTATCCGTAGGTTTGGTCTTCTCATTGTGTCCTGGATTTCCTGGATGTTTTGAGTTAGGATCTTTTTGCATTTTCCATTTTCTTTGATTGTTGTGCCGATGTTCTCTATGGAATCTTCTGCACCTGAGATTCTCTCTTCCATCTCTTGTATTCTGTTGCTGATGCTCGCATCTATGGTTCCAGATTTCTTTCCTAGGGTTTCTATCTCCAGCGTTGCCTCACTTTGGGTTTTCTTTATTGTGTCTACTTCCCTTTTTAGGTCTAGTATGGTTTTGTTCATTTCTATCACCTGTTTGGATGTGTTTTCCTGTTTTTCTATAAGGACTTCTACCTGTTTGGTTGTGTTTTCCTGTTTTTCTTTAAGGACTTGTAACTCTTTAGCAGTGTTCTCCTGTATTTCTTTAAGTGAGTTATTAAAGTCCTTCTTGATGTCCTCTACCATCATCATGAGATATGCTTTTAAATCTAGGTCTAGGTTCTCAGGTGTGTTGGGGTTCCCTGGACTGGGCGAAGTGGGTGTGCTGGGTTCTGTTGATGGTGAGTGGTCTTGGTTCCTGTTAGTAAGATTCCTCCGTTTACCTTTCGCCATCTGGTAATCTCTGGAGTTAGTTGCTATAGTTGTCTTTGTTTAGAGATTGTTCCTCTGTTGATTTTGTTACCCTCTCTCAGCAGACGTGGGAGACTAGCTCTCTCCTCTGAGTTTCAGTGGTCAGAGCAGTCTCTGCAGGCAAGCTCTCCTCTTTCAGGGAAGGTGCACAGTTATCTGGTGTTTGGACCTCCTCCTGGCTGAAGATGAAGGCCCAAAACAGGATCTTTCCCAGAAGCTGTGTTGCTTTGGCCAGGAAGGTGGCCGGTCGTCTGGAGCCGAAGATGGCGCCGCCTCAGAAGCTCTGTGGCTCTCGCCTGGCCCAGAAACGGCTGGCCTCTGTATTCCACACCATCACCCGTGCAGCCTGCCCTCCGCAGAGTCCCGGAGCCAAGGCTCCTGCCGGGGCCTGAGGCACAAACCTCTCGGCCTGGCGGACCCCTGTGCACTCACCAGGAAGGTGGCCGATTGTCTGGAGCCGAAGATGGCGCCTCCTCAGAAGCTTTGTGGCTCTCGCCTGTCCCAGAAACGGCTGGCCTCTGTATTCCACACCGTCACCCGTGCAGCCTGCCCTCCGCAGAGTCCCGGAGCCAAGGCTCCCGCCGGGGCCTGAGGCACAAACCTCTCGGACTGGCGGACCCCTGTGCTCTCACCAGGAGGGTGGCCGGTTGCCTCGCTATGGAGCTCTTGGCCTGGAACTGTGCATCAGGCTGGCCTTTACCTCTTAGACATGAACATGCCTCTGCCTCCCGAGTGCTGGGTTTAAAGGTGTGCACCATCATACCTGGCCCACAATTTTCTTGTTTTAAGAACTTAAAAAACTTTTTATTTATTGTTGTTGTATGTGAGAAATGTGTGAGACATCTATGTATGTGGACATGTGCCACAGTGCACATGTGGAGCTCAGAGGACAAGTATTTGGAGAAAAAAGATTCTGTTCCTCCACTTTGGGCTGAGTTCAATCCTTAGGATATATGCAATGGAGGAAAGAACCAACTCCTGCAAAATGTTCTCTGACCTTCACATGTGTGTTGTGGCATGTATGTATATGTACACACACATATACACAGACATACACACATAAATTATAAAAGTAAATTCAAAGAAAAGAAAAACATTGTTCTGAAACAAATATAGAGATCAGAGGACAACTTTCAGGAAGCAGTCCTCTCCTACCATATGGGTATGGGCCTGGAAATCTAACTCATGTTGTCAAGCTTGGCTACCAGTGCGTTTACCCCCTGAGCTATTATTTTAGAGATGTTATTTTTATTTTATGTTAATGGATGTTTTGTCTGATCAAATGTATGTGGACCATGTGCCTGCCTAGAAGCATCAGATCCCCTAGAACTAGAGTCACAGACAGGAATTGCTCTGTGGATACTAGGAGCAGAAGAGCAGCAAGTGCTCTTAACTGATGATCATCTCTCCAGCCACCCCCCCCCCAATCTCTCCAGCCACACACCCCCAATCTCTCCAGCCACCCCCCCCCCCTTTTTTTTTTGAAAATAGATCTGGGGATGTGTTTCAATCCCAAGTAGAAAGGGAAAAGATTCCTCAAGCTAAATGTTCCCTTCCCGCTTACCTTCAGCATTGACCTAATTTCCTCCTCTGGCAGAAATCCCATACTCCACTCTATCAATGTCTGCCCCTATCAACTGGCCTGGAGCTTCCTGTTGTTTTCAAAGGGAGAGGCCTCCTGTCTGCTTTCAAGGTTCTTTTCCCAACTGTATTTCTATCCCCACTTCTGTGGGTTGTCACAGCCATCCCTACTTGTGTGTTCTTCTCTCTGTGACATGTTTCCTTCCTACTGCCCATGGCTCTTAAACACTGCTACAAGATGGCACTGACTCTGCTTACAAGAAGACCATTTGCCATAGGCAGAGTTCCAGATCCACGAGAGCTCTGCATTCCTTGCTTGACATCCTAGAGCCTTTGAGACCATGCCAGTTCTCTGCTCCCTCTAATGTGGTCACCATGCTGCTCTCATTCTAATACTCTCACCACTTAACTCTCAGAGGTTTCTGTTTTTCTTGATTTGTTCTTTTTTGCTTTGTTTTGTTTTTTGTTGTTTGTTTGTTTTTTGAGACAGGGTTTCTCTGTGTAGCCCCGGCTGTCCTGGTACTCACTTTGTAGACCAGGCTGGCCTCGAACTCAGAAATCCGCCTGCCTCTGCCTCTCCAGTGCTGGGATTAAAGGCGTGCACCACCACGCTTGGCTGATTTGTTCTATTTTTAAGTTTGTGTTTTATGTATGAGCGTTTTGCCTGTATATATGTCTGTGCACCATGTGCATACAGCATCCATTGAGGTTGGGAAAAGGCATTGGATTCTCTAGAACTGGAGTTACAGAGGTTGTGAGATGCTATGGGTTGCTGAGAATAGCAACTCGATTCTCTAGAACAGCCAGTGCTTTTTACTGCTGATCTATTTCTCCAGCAACTTCTCTTTTCTCTTCTCTTCTCTTCTCTTCTCTTCTCTTCTCTTCTCTTCTCTTCTCTTCTCTTCTCTTCTCTTCTCTTCTCCTCTCCTCTCCTCTCCTCTCCCCTCCCCTCCCCTCCCCTCCCCTCCCCTCCCCTCCCCCCCTCCCCTCCCCTCCCCTCCTCCCCTCTCCCTCTTTCCCTCCCCACTCTCTTTTCGAGAAAGGATTTTTGCCTTGTAACCATGGACATCTTCCTCCTTCAATCTGCTGGGTGATGGGCTCTCTGTGCATCTCCATGCCCTGCTCATTACTCTTCCTTTCTGCTTCCTCTTTAGCTGCCTTACTTCCATTTAATGACTATTCCAGGGCAGAGTTGTAGCTCTGCTGGTAGAGTTCTTGTCTAGTATGAGTGCACAGGCCTTGTGTTACAAACAAAAATTGAATAGTAATAAAAATATTATACCTATGTGGCTGTAGCTCCAAGGCCTCAATAAATATCTATTTCTCATTACTTTGATTTCCTTCCTATAATTTACTGAATTTCAGATGCAAATATCTATTTGCTTTTTTGGTCATTCTAATCTTCCCCCTTTCATCTAGTTTTCTCAGACTCACTGGCAAGGAGTTCAATGGTTGCTTATAATTAAGACAAAGTACCAATCTCATCAGTGGACATGCAGATCTCCTGTCCTGATGCTGTCTAACATCTGATAGATTTATTATTTCAAAGAAAGAGTGCAGGCATTGCTCTTCTCTGCATTTTTAGACCATTTGGTTTCTACATTTTGTTCCTGGTCTTAGGTGTCATATCTTTTACTTATTTTGGTTTTATGTGTTGTTTTTATGGGTTTTATGAGATGCTCTCTCACCTATAATTTTCTTACTTTTTATTGTTGATGGGGTAAAGGATAGCAGTAGACATTGGTTTTGTATTGGGATGCCTGGCACCTGAAATCCAGTTCTGTTTAGAGAACTTCTTACCATTCTAGTTTAGAGAATTTCTTACCATAGAGTCTTGCTTCTACAGAGAAGCAAACAAGCCAGATATTTGCTGTTTTAGTTAGGGCTTCCATTGCTAAGAACAGAAACCACGACCAAGGCAACTGTTATAAAAAGCAAACATTTAATTGGGGTTGGCTTACAGTTTCAGAGGTTCAGTTCTTTATTATTATGGCAGTAAGCATGTCAGCACAGTATTGGAAGAACTGAGAGTTCTACATCTTGTTTCAAAGGCAAACTGGAAAAGACTGGCTCCCACATGGTTAGACAGAGGATCTCAAAGCCCACTAGCACAGTGATATGCTTCCTCCAATAAGACCACACCTACTCCAACAAGGCTAACAAGTTCCACTCCCTTGGCCAAGCATATTCAAACTATCACATTTGCTGTCCTCTTTTGTTCAAGTGCATAATTCTAAGTTGATGGTTGTCCTTGTTTGACCAATTTTATCTCTCTGCATTGGATTCTGGGTATGTTCCTCAGTGTAATTTTCAATTTGTCATTTCCACCTATATTTTTCTTCTTTTATCAAATTTTGTAAAATTGTACTAAATATTTGGTTTATTTTTGAGATTTCTAATCTTTTTCATATTCTCTTATTCTTGTTTTATCTATTTTTATTTACAATGTTTTATTCTTTTCATAGTTATCACTTCTTTATCTGTTTAAGTATTCTAAGGCATTTTTAACATATAAATTTTATTTTATATGTGTATTTTATATGTGTATTGGTTTCTGCCTATGAACTACCCGACATGAGCGCTAGGAACTGAACTTGAGTTTTCTGAAAGAGGAGTGTGCACACATAACTAGTGAGCCATTTATTCAGCTCCTTAAGCTACTTTAGGAATAGTGAAATAATATTTTATGTGTATGGTGTTTTGCCTGTATGTATCTCTGTGCACCATACACATACCTAGTACTTAGGGAATTCTGAAGAGAGCATTGGATCACTTGGAACTGGAATCTCAGACAATTATGAGCCACCTCATAGGTGCTGGGAAAAATGTAACCATTTTTTTTTTTTAGATTTTTAAAAATTTACATTTAAAATGTTATTCCTCTTCCTGGTTTCCCCCATGAATCCCTCTTACCTATCCCTCTTCCCCATGTTTCTATGAGGGTGTTCCCCAACCCACCCACCCCCTCCTGCCTCCTGGCCCTGGCATTCCCCTACACTGGGGCATCTAGCCTTCACAGGACCAAGGGCCTCTCCTCCAATTGATGCCCAACAAGGCCATCCTCTGCTACTTATGCAGCTGGAGCCATGGGTGCCTCCATGTGTTCTCTTTGGTTGATGATTTAGTCCCTGGGAGCTCTGGAACTCTGGTTGGTTGATATTGTTGTTCTTCCTATGGGGTTGCAAACCTCTTCAGCTTCTAACTCCTCCTTTAGGGACCTTGTGTTTAGTCCAATGGTTGGCTGTGAGCATCCACCTCTGTATTTGTCAGACTCTGGCAAAGCCTCTCAGGAGACAGCTATATCATGCTCTTGTCAACATGCACTTTTTGGAATTCACAATAGTATCTGGGTTTGGTGACTATATGAGATAGATCTCCAGGTGGGGCAGTCTCTGGATGTTCTTTCCTTCAGTCTCTGCTCCACACTTTGTCTCTGTATTTCCTCCCATGAGTATTTTGTTCCCCCTTCTAAGAAGGACTGAAGCATCCACACTTTGATTCTCCTTCTTCTTGAGCTTCATGTGGTCTGTGAATTGTATCTTGGGTATTCTGAGCTTTTGGGCTAATATCCTCTTTCCAGTGAGTGCATAGCATGTGTGTTCTTTTGTGATTGGGTGACCTCACTCAGGATGATATTTTCTAGTTCCATCCATTTGCCTAAGAATTTCATGAATTCATTGTTTTTAATAGCTGAATAGTACTCCATTGTGTACCACATTTTCTGTATCCATTCCTCTATTTTGAGGAACATCTGGGCTGTTTTAGCTTCTGACTATTTTCTTTTTCTTTTTTTAAAGATTTATTTATTTTATATATGTGAGTACACTGTCACTCTCTTCAGACACACCAGAAGAGGAGATCAGATCCCATTATAGATGGTTGTGAGCCACCATGTGGTTGCTGGGAATTGAACTCAGGACCTCTGGAAGAGCAGTCAGTGCTCTCACCCACTGAGCCATCTCTCCAGTCCCTACACTGGCTTTTAAGAAAACATACCATGCAGGTATTACCTCAGGAATGCATAACTATTGCAATCTCATTTCCTCACCTTCTTAAGAGAATGAAGATTGATTTAATTGATGTCAGGACCCAAAGAAACCCAGGACAATATTCTCACTCAGTACCTGTGGTTCCTCCCAGCATTTCTCCTCCCTCCCCCTCCCCAAAACCTCTTCAGCCCAAGGGCTTCTGTAGCTGTCCAGCAGCTAGGGATAACTGGGTCTTGAAAGGGAGGCTGGAAATGAAAAAGGATGGGTGGGTGAGAGAAGAATAAAGCCAAGACAAAGGTTTCTGATCAAGGCTCAAGTTTAATATTCAGCTCTGCATTTATATAGGGAAAAACCCACAGGCCCATCCTTTTTTCAGCTGGATTATGTTGCAAAACAAGCTCAGCAGGCAGTCTGCTCCCATAGGAAATTACAGTTGTGGCAAAACAGAAGACTAGATCATCAGAAGACCTACTGTGGCAAACAATTAAGGTCTGTTTAGCCTGCTCAAGACTGGGGGAAGGGCACAGGCTTCCCTTCCCTCCCCCCAGTTTCTCTTTCCTATATGAACCTTCCATTTCAGCCATATGCTCTCTTGGTCTGTTTGTCCTATCTCTTCCTTCTCCTTCTCCTTCTCCTCTTTTGCTGATCCCCTCCATTCCCATGGCCTGGTTCAGTCTGGATCCTTCCAGATGCCTCTGTCTAAACATTTCTCTTTGCCTACAATAAAACCCTTTTCCTTAACCATATCTTTGGGCAATTATGTCCTCATTTTTATTCAGTTGAAATCTTCTTTGGAGACCAACTCTTGAGAAGATACTGGATCTTCTGTTACTTGATAAGATTTACTTGGTTCATGTAGCACTTGGAGGCTTATAGAGGTGGTTCTCAGTGTTCCCATGTTTGCCAGACATAAACATAGATGAAGCACATTCAAAGTGATTGCAAGACAATTATAATATCTCCCCTTAGCTGTCAGTCAATAGAGTTTCTATTTGAATAAGTCTGTACTGTTGCCCTGATCCTGCCTTTCAGTATGGTCAGGAACAAATCTCTCAGCAGGGTGTGGCATTGCACACCAGTACTTCAATATTTGGAAACATGAGGCTGGAGGATTAGGTCATCTATGGTTACATGTCCCGTTCAAGGCTGACTACATGAGATCCTGTTAACGTAAGTTAAATTATAATCCTTGTTTAGCAACATCTTCTTTGGATTGACAGTTTAAGACTCCAGGGAGCCTTAGCTTACTGGGGACCCCCTAAGTGAACCATGTGGAGCTGGATCGATGCAAAAATTAAGAAGAATTTATTGTTCTAGTGCACTGGGGTTGTCCCAGGCCCAATGGAGAGGTGGGGACCACCAGCATCAGTTTAAGCGAGTTTTTATATGGTTTCCAGGGGCAGAATAGAGCAACTAGGCACAATATGATTGGCAGACCAGTACACCCTTTAAATTGATTGGTCTTTAGGGAATGAGGTGACAAGGACTTCCCTTCTCTGAAAGTAGACAACAGTCAATCCTTCGAAATGTGTTCCCACAAGTCTGTTTCTACCCTGTGGTCTGAAAAATGGTAATTAGCCTCTCCCTTCAAGAGGGGCAAGTGTTTCATGACCTTCCCAAAGTTCCTAAGATGACCTTTTCAACTGTAATTCCTGCCCCATACTATATACACTTATTACCACAAGCTGTACCTGTAAGTCATGTTCCATCACTGGATCTTCAGTGAAGATCTGGGGAGAGGTGAAGAGAAAAGACTTTAGAGACAGGTACACCCAAATCTGAATCCCAGTTACACTATTTATTAATTGTGTGACATTTGGCAAGTTAGCCTCTCTGGACATCACATTCCTCCAGGGTAAAAGTAAAATAATAAAGCCTCCTTCATAGAACTTCTATGAAGGCAAGGCTAGAAATATGGCATATGCTCAGGATGGCCTTGAACTCACTAGGTAGTTCAGGCTGTCCTTGAACTCAAAGCAATCCTACTGCCTGGTCTCCCAAGTGTTGGGGTTATAGGCATGACCCTCCATGTCCAGCTAGCTTGTCTACCCTTTCTGCCTTACCACAGGTGTGAGATAGAGATGATTGGATGGCCTTTATGACTTCTTTCTGTACTGAGCATCTAGACTTGCCTACTTATGCTCATAGCCCTAACAGCTCAATTTCTTTTGCATCAATCAGCTCAGGGATACAAACTGATTTTCTCCAAACCTCAGCATTCCCATGTAAGTTTCTTGCCCTATTGTCATAGCTCTCTTGCCTTTCTGACCCTATACGGACACACATACTATCTTGAAGCCAAATGGTCAAAATGGGAATGACAGCTCTAATTACCATAAACCAGAGACAAACACATTGGCTATACCATGAAAGATAACAAAAAGAAAGGTTAGAAATCCCGATGTTGGCTACTTGGAGTGGAAAAATCTTGATTTATTAATGTGAACTGGGTACAGTGGGAGGATGACTGTTGATGTTTATTCAGTAATTGGCAGTGGTTCAACAAAATGAAACCTCAGCTATCTGATGAAATGTCTAGGCAAAGCTTCAAATGATATCACTATTTTACTCACAGCTCTTAGATTAAATTAGAGACAAGTTAAGGATTGATAGACAGATGTCATGATAGAGCAGATTTTATCGGATAATAGTCAAGAGCCCCTCAACATACTGTTCTTCTTGACTTTGTGTTTTATGGCAGACAGGTTCTCGACACAGAGGTGCCAAAGCACCTGAGGCATGTTTCATCTGCCAGGTAGAGCCTGGAAAGAAACCAAGAATTTCAAGGCAGTTCATACCATAAGGAAATGGGGCTATGTGTATATTCTGTTAGGTGTGTTTCAGACGAGGTCTTGTGTAGCCTAGGCTGACTTTTAACTCGCTGTGTAGCTGATGTTGACTTTGGGTTTCTGATCCACTTGCTGTCACCACCCAATTATATGGTATAGCACCATACTTGACCATAACTGAAGCTTATAAGCAACCCTGAGAAGTGGAAGAAGGAGGAAGATAGGTCCTCTGTGACATTCAGAAGTATCTGCAGAGAAGAAACTATGTTGTAAGACACAAGCTCATTTTGTATTATATCCACACACAGGATCCACCTCTACCCAATTCCATCATATTTAAGTTCCCAGATTTAGTGACCCAGTTCTAAGTTTTATTTTATTTTATTATTTTGAGAAGCGTTCTGATGAACCCAGGATGAACTTTGAACTTGTTACATAGCTAAGGATTATACCTTATACCTCTGATCTTTCTGCTTTCATCTTTCCAAGGGCTAATTTAATGTCTAATGTACAAATGTACATTACAATATCTAGTTTACATGGTACTGGGTAGTGCATGGGCCTCATGTATGCTAGACAAAAAATCTACCAACTGAACTACATCTCCATCTTTATTTCATTTATTATTTATGCAGAGTCTTACATTTCCCAGGCTAGTCTTGAACTCACTCTGTAGCTAGGACTATCCTAGAGCCCCTGATCTTTCTGCCACAACCTCCAAAGTAATGTGATCCCAAGCCTGTATCACAGACCTCAAGTAGATTCTAGATATTTTTAACATTTCTGGCAATGGGTGTCAGTGATAGATACCTGGTGTTAAGAAGGCATTTAAAGGCCAGTGAGGTGTCTCAGTAGGTAAAAGTGCTGGCTTCACAGATCTGATAATCTGGGTTCAAGTCCAAGATCTCCAAAAGTTGTCACCTGACCCCACATGTGACATGCACAAAGTTGTATTCATATGCCATATACACATACCCATCATAAATTACATTTAAAAAATTACTTATTTATTTCATGTATGTGAGCACACTGTAGCTGTACAGATGGTTGGGAACTTTCATGTGGTTGCTGGGATTTGAACTCATGACCTTCAGAAGAGCAGTCAGTGCTCTTACCCACTGAGCTATCTCGCCAGCTCATAAATTATTTTTTTTTTTTAAAGAATGGGGTTAGTACCATAAATTGTACAGATTGATTAGGATGATTGTTTTGAGTTTATAAATTTTACCATCATAAAAAAGACTTTTAAAAAGAAAGAAAAAACAAAAAGACATGAGAATATAGTTTAGTGGCAGAGCACCTGCTTAGCATGTGCAAGGTCCTGAATGGATCCCGGTGGGGTAGAGAGGGTGGACTGAGAGAGGTGCTGCTTTCTGGCTTCTTCAGAGACAAATGGAATGCTTCCAGGGTGCCCCCAACCCCCTGGGCTTGTAAATTCCCAGCAGAGAAGCCCAGGTCTTTGTTTTGCTCCAGCATTTCCGATTCCATTCTTCTAGAGCCTCCAGTATTCTTTACTTTATATTCTGAGAAATCCTTCAGAGTGACATATTTTCTGAATTTAATGTTGGCATGTTATGTTATTTCCTTTCTCTGAACATGTGCTTAAGGAAACATGACAAACTAGAGAACAAAATTAATTGTCCAAAATAGTCTTTCAGAACCTACCAAAAATGATTTAGCAAGTTTATTTATTGGCTTTTGCAAGAACACATTGGCATGATTAACCTTTAGCCAGGAATTCAATCCTGACCGTCCTAGACTTTGCCTGTGAGGACCTGGCTAGACACGATCATATCAACTACTGTCCAAAGACAGTCACAGCAGCACTGGCAACCACAAAGAGAAAATACAACCTTTGAAGCTGAGTCCCAGAAGGCAGCATCCTAATTGGGAACAGAGGAAAGAACCCGATTTCAACAGAAAACTGTTCACAGTTCAGTGTAAGCTTGCCTGTGTTAAGGATCCCCAAGGGCTCTTTCACTTATCAAAGTTGCTGTGTCCAAAATAGATAAGGGTCATTTTTCTCTTAGACAAAGTAAAAAAGCAAATGGCTACACTATAATCAGGTTTAAGGGAGGCATGGTGTAGTGGGGGCATCTGTTGAGCTAGTGGGTAGATAAATGGAGGTACTAAGTCTGAGGATTCACTCACAGCCAGAGCAGGTATTAATGAAGTCATTCTCCCCTTCCCATACATGGGGTTCCTGTTTCCTCAGTTCCAGGTGGTCTTCTTTCCCAATCTATGATACCTGTTGTATTATTGTATCCCTTTCTCCCTTCTAGTCTCCTCTCCCTCTTTCTCCCACCCTTTCCTTTTGTCTCACCCTCTCCAATATTCCCTGGTCATATGAACTCTTTTTTCAAGTAATGATCCAGAAAGTCAAATTCAAAATTCAATTTTTCATTCCATGATAAAAAACAAAACCAAGAATGATTGAAATTTATTCTTTTTGTTTGTTTGTTTGTTTGTTTGTTTTAAATTTACTTATTTTATGTCGGTAGCTGTCTTCAGACACACCAGAAGAGGGCATTAGATTCCACTACAGATGGTTGTGAGCCATCATGTACTTGCTGGGAATTGAACTCAGAATCTATAGAAAAGCAGTCAGTGTTCTTAATCACTGAGCCATCTCTCCCAGTCCAAAGTTTATACTTGAACATAATAGAATTTTCAGGTCTATAATGTCTTGAGGGAGTCCCTAGACAAGCACTCACTTTTGACATTAAGTCACCAGGACTAAGCATCTCCAGGGACGGTCACCAGAGGTAAACAACTGGAGCAGAGATTACAACCTGAGCTTCCCCAAACCCAGCTCCTCAGCCTCATATGATAACAGTACCATCTCTGACCTGTACTGAGTTCCATTCCTGGAGGCTGCAAGTTGAAAGGAGAGAATAAAATCCTGACAATTGTCCTCTGTGTACTTTGGCATTTATGCATTCAAGTAGCTAATTTGTGTAGTATTAATCGTATACTCTGAACTCGGAATGAATGAATGCAGGTATACTCTAGGGCAGGGATAGCAGCAAATGCATGAGGAGTATACTTTGCAGTGGTAGCTTTTGGCCTGGTGAACTTACAGGCTCCTCTCAACTGCTTTACACACACCCCTTTGAATTTTAGTTTTTTTAAATTGTTTTCCTTTTTATTTATTCATTTCTTATATAATGCATCACAATTCAAGCCTCCTCTTTCTCCAGACTTCCCAGGTGCTACCCTATCTCTTCTCTGCCCAAGATTCACTGCTCTTCCATTTTCCTTCAGAAAAGAGCAAGAATCAGCAGGGCAGTGGTGGCACACACCTTTAATCCCAGCACTTAAGGTAGAGGCAAGCAGATTTCTGAGTTCAAGGCCAGCCTGGTCTACAGAGTGAGTTCCAGGACAGCCAGGGCTACACAGAGAAACCCTGTCTCAAGAAAACAAATCCAACCAACCAACTAAGTAAATTAACCAAGCAGGGTATATAACAAGATGTAATAAGACTAAGCACAAACTCTCATATCAAAGCTGGATGAAGCAACCCAGTAGATCAAAAAGGGTCCCAAGAGCGGGCAAAGGAGTCAGAGGCACTGCATACTGCACTGTACTTCCACTTTTAGGAGCCTCACAAAAACCCCAAGCTAAACTGGTTTTTTTTTTTTTTTTGTTTGTTTTATTTTGTTTTTGAGTAGGATCTGTACAAGCTAGCCCAGAGTTCACAATGTATCCCAGATTTATCTAGAACTTATGATCCTCTTGGCTTAGCCTCCAGATTAATGGTATTACAGTAATATGCTACCATACCTAGTGAGTTTTTTGTTTTATGTTTTGCTATGTTTTTAAACATTTATTTATTTATTTATTTATTTATTTATTTATTTATTTATTTATTTAATGTACATGAGTGTTCTATTTGCATGTGTACCTGCATGCCAGAAGGCATCAGATCACCTTACAGATGGTTGTGAGCCACCATGTGGTTGCTGGAAATTGAACTTAGGACTTCTGGAAGAAAAGTCAGTGCTCTTAACCACCAAACCAACTCTCCAGCCCACCTAGCATTTTAAAAAAAGATTGATTTATTTATGTAGTTTATATATATAGGTGCTCTGTCTACATGTACATCTGCACATCAGAAGAGGACATCAGCTCCTCTTATAGATGGTTGTGAGCTATCATGTAGATGCTGGAAGAGCAATCAGTGTTCTTAATCACTGAAATATCTCTTCAGCCCATGCTTAGAATTAAAAAAAAAATTTATTCTGAGACAGGTTTCATGTACCCAATATATAGAGCCTTGACCTCTTTATGTAACCAAGGATTACCTTGAATTTCTGATTTTTCTGCCTCCATATATAAGTCCTGAGATTACAGGTATATTCCACCACACTCAGTTATGGGGGTGCAATTTATATACACCTAGGACTTTGTGTATGCTAGACAAGCATTCTATCAACTGAACTGCATCTCAACCCAATCTTTGTTGTTTTTGAGACAGGACCTTATGTAGGACTGATTGGCTGGAACTCTCTTTGTAGATCAGTCTAACCCTTAACTCACAGACATCTGCCTCCAGAGTTCTGGGATTAAAGGTATGTGCCCCCATATCCTGATAAGCAACCACAATCTTGATAACATTCAATTAGTAGTCATTTTGGAGCATGTGGTATCAGTTTCCAACTTTCCTCTCAGTGCTGTGCCATCAATGTTCTCAATGTTGACAAATGTGCTTTTATAATCAAACTTGGAATCAGTGTTTGGAATTCTGATTTATTGTTTGTAGTATATTATCTCTAGTCAATCCTGGGTCATTGAAAGAAGGTTAGACGAGATTTCTCATGACACTAATGAAAAAAATATTGGCAGCATCTACATTGTTCTGATGCTAGGAAAAAGAACATAGGAAACTAGGTTGATGGCTGATGTTAGAGATGCATGTTTTTTCTGAAACATGTCTTCTCAACTATTCAAATTCTTGGCTGCTGTCATCTAAAGAGAGCTGGTATTTATAAGAATGAGAAACCTGGTATGGATGAATGATTCACGAATAGTCATTCATTCAGACTCCTGAAAAATATTTGTTACACACCAATAAATGTCTACTATGTTAGACCTATGGTAGTCAAAGAAGGTTTTAAACGGACTCATGTCATGGTCAAAGCTCGCAGTCTGCTGAGGACGAGCTAAGTTTCCTCAGTCTTCTTTCATAGTGATGATCTATTTGGAGAAATGTATGGAGCCTACCTCTTCTCTGTTCACATAGTCCCCATCCCAGTGATGTGCACCACAGGTTACAGAGGGAATTTCACTTCCAATAAATGGCTGGAGCCATGGTACTTTTCAAAAAGGAGGAAAAAACCCAGGGTTGCGAGAGAGGGAGGGATCTTGGTTTCCTTCCTATTTCAGAAGAGACAGTTAGTAGAAAAAATTATAATTAGTCTACTGAAATTCAAACAGCTTTCTGATATTTTCATTAATTTATGCATTATAATACACACACACACACACACACACACACACACACACATATATATATATATATATATATATATATATATATATATATATATATATAAAACAAGTTGGCTTGAAAGTCAGTGATACTTCTGCCTTAGCCTCTTGAGAACTTGGATGGCATGTATGAGCCACCACACCCAGATCATTTATGTATTTACTTCTGAATGATCTTGCTATTTGCTATGTAGCTAGCTCAAGTTTGCATTGAAGTCATGCATTGAAGTCATGCTTCTTCTGCCTCAGCCTCTCTTGTGCTGGCTTGTGCCATTACACCAGCTAGGTTCTGAACAACTTTCTTAAGAGTAATGCCTTACAGGACATTTTTATTTTAATTTACAGTGGAATACACCAGCCTTTAAAACAGTCTACAAGTAATTTTGTGAATTTACTATAAATAACACGGTCACAAAATTAATTAATTAATTAATTTTCAAATAAAATGAAAATCAGAGATTCATTTTTTTATTGGGATCTTTTACATCCTAGGCTGTCATTGAACTGACAATATAGCCAAGGTTGTCCCTCAACTTCTGATCCTCCTACCTTCAGCTCCCACATTATGGAAGTCGAGGTCTGTGCTACCTCACTGGGTTTATGCAATGCTGGGGCTCTAGACAAGCACTCTTCCAACTGGGCTATATCTGTAGTCCTTTGAGAATCTTAAAGTTAGGAAAGCCTTTGAAATAACACAGGCCTCCCAATAGGTTTATGTTAAAATTCTTAGGTGCTAATAAAACTGAACATTGATTAAGGAGGGGAAAAATGGATCCAGTGAATTGATGCATAGTCTTGGCAGAGACAGGAACAAGAACACACAGAATCCTATCAGTGTACATCAGAGAAGGCACTAGGCATAGAAGTTAGTGAGGAGAGGGAAGAGTAAAGACTATATGAGTTGTGGAGCCCAGTAAAGAATGCATTGAAACACCTCTCAAAATCCAGGAACTTTAGGACCAGAGATAGCAAAGCATTATGTCTAGCATAACCTGCAAGCCTAAGAGGCCAGCCCTGGAGGCTAACAACTGTATTCTTTACAGATGCTGTGTTTTTTCCTTCTGTGTCTGAAAGCAGATCCTCTATTTCCCAGTTCTCATAAATATAAAGGCTTTATGCGGCAATCAAAGACATTATTTAAACCAAGCTCAGTGGGTTACACCTATAATTCCAGCTTCCTGGAGTCTGGGGTACCAAGTTCAAGACCAGTCTAGGCTATATAGTAAGTTCCAGGCCAGGCTATGCTATAGAGTACAATCCTTTCTCAAAAATAAAAGGGTCATTATGATGGCTCAGTGGTTAAAGGCATTTGCTGTCAACCCTGATCCTCTGATCTTTGGAACTTGCATGATCAAAAGGAAAGTACCAGCTCCCACAAATTGTCCCTTGAGTTCCACACATGTGAGTGCACACATACACAGAGAATAAATAGTAAAAATAAAATAAAAGACTCAAAACATGAATGAGGATGTAAGGGTCATAGGCTCACAAGCCACAGTGATGGTAAGTCTGGCTTCTATGGCCCCTTTCTCTAACTGGTTTGCTGTAGTCATTTGTAGTTTGTTTGAGGACCTTCAGGCAAGATTAAAAAATGGTGTGTGCCTGTCTCTCCCAAATTCTTTATAGCAAAAAGTGTGCAGTTTAATAATTCTGAGTATTGTCTGAGAAATTCAAGCCAGCCCATCCACCCTTCCACCCTTGGGCCTTATAGTTCTCTCTGAAATATTTAGGCTATAACCTTGTCCATTAAGACTTCCTTGAATGGAAGGCACAGAAGTGCACATTGTACTGGGTGGTAAAGAGAGCATTCACATTTCTCTCTAGTACTGAGAACAGAGTCCAGAGCTGCATGTTCACTATGAAACTGTTTGTGCCCCATTAAACTATTCCCCCAGTGTATCCTTTCTTGACTTAATGCTCTTTTTAGCTATGTGTTTGGGTGCAATGCAGATATGTCTAGGTTTTCAATGACCTTGTATATTCCATGAGTTTGGACTATCTCAGCATTTGAGTATTTTCCTGTGAAGGAAGAGAAAATGTAAACACATTTTATTTAAAAGGTGTTGAGGGAAGATAGCATAAGGAAAAAGGAAAGCGTATGTTTGGGAGACAAAGATTTTGCTCACTGAGATAAACAATGAAATATCTATGGAGAATCAATCATGTCCAGGAAACCAGAGAAGACAAGACAAAGTGCTAATGTTTAGGGATTGAGATAATTAACTACAAATCATGTTGGAGTGGTGAGCCAGAGAATTGAAGTGTGTTCAAGGTCAAGTTCTTGGCTTCATGTAATATGCAAGGGAAAAAAAAAAGAATATGGGGGGGGGGAGAAAAAGAAAAAGAAAAGGCTGGATGGGATACAAATTACAATTGTAATTTCAAGCTTCTTAGAGGTTATTATAAACAACTGGAAAGAAAATTGTTTCCAATTGTGTTTCATATATTCTCTTGTTGGCAGTGGTCGGTGTTCACAATAAATACCACTTATATCCTACTTATGGACTGGAGCTATATCATGTGATGTGCAAGGAGAGGAGGATGTGGAGAGAGAAGCTCTTAGCCCGAGTAAGGGCTAGAAAGTGGGGGCAGTTAAACTCCTTTCTCTTCTCTTTGGAACTGATGGTAGAAAGCCTTTGGACGGCTGATCTTATTAATGCACACCTTTGCTTCACTCTCAAATATTTAGTGTATTCTCTAGAGAATAGTAGTTCAAATATTTCAGATAACATTTCAATTTCTGCTTTAATTAATACCAAGTGGTTTCATTAAAACCACAGTTTCACATTGATGATCCATAAACAGATGTAGTATGGAGCTGAGTTTTGAAGTCAGAGTGATCAGGTGCAGCTCACTTCTCTCACTTGCTGGGCTACCCTAGGCATGTTCATGGAAGCCATGGCATGGGCTACTGTAAGCATGTTATTGGAAGCCAGATTGTTTAAACGCATATTCTTCATAGTAAGAATTGATATAATGATTAAATGAGACAAACTATAGAAAACACTTAACAATGTTGATACACAGTAGGGACTTTACAAACAGCAGTAATTCTTCCTCTCCTCTCTCTCCAAGAGGACAGGAGGAACATGCGACTTAAACGGTCTGAACTGTTAGTGCTTACACTCATAAAATGACAATTTGGCTTTAAAGAAAATTAAAAAATATTGTGTTGTTTTGAGGCAGAATCTCACATGTTCCATACTGGCCTGGAAGCTATGTAGCTGAGGATTACTGTGACCTTCCCATCGTCCTCCTAAGTGCTGGGTTATGTCACATCACACTTGGCTTATGTGGTACTGGGAATTGAGTCTTGGGCTTTTGATGCTAGTAAGCACTCTACCAATGAAACTGCCTCCCTACCCCTAAAAAGTGGTGGTTTATTCAGAGCCAAGTATAAATGAATGTGGACCTGGAAATGTAGATCAGGGCTGTGGTGGAAACACCACATGAGATGTTTTCTTTAGTCTCAGACATTTGACTATTTGATCCCTGGTTGTTGGTGCTGTATGGGCAGGTTTGGGAGTTATGGCCTTGCTGAAGGAGTATGTCCTTGGAGGCAGGCTTTGAGCATTTATAGCATTATCCCATTTCCAGCTCACCCTTTCTACTTCCTGCAGGTGCCTAAAGATGTAAACACTTATCTTCTTCCTTTGATTGTCTGCCACCAAGGCTCCTCCACCAAGATAAACCCTTCCTCTTACTTTTGGTCCTGGCATTTTATCACAGCCACAGAAAAGTAACAAATACAAATGGTAAGCTTGCTATCACACTCATCCCAGCTGGAATCTGTGATACCAACACCCCTTCTCCCAGCCCCACCACTGCACAGTATTGTCCACATCACTTTACTTGCATTTCCTCTTTGTTCTGGGGTATATTTGGTGCTTAATGTACAGAGGGAGGCAAGTCTCTTGCTGTAGCTAGATACCATCCTTCCATTACTGCAGATTGCCTTTCTCATGAAAAAAAAAATGAGAATCTTATCTCGAAAATAAACAAACAAACAAACAAACATACCAAAAAAACCAAAACAAAACAAAAAAAAAATTTTGAAAACTGCTTTTATACCTGAGAAAAGCTGGCAGGAATGAGTTTTATGAACACATGTAGCGTTTTACCATTGAGTGTGTGGTACACAACCAGTTCCAAAGCTTGGGAGGCTGAGACAGAAGAATCATTCATTTAAGCTGGCCTGAGTCAAGAAAACCCTTTCTAAGAAAGAAAGAAAGAGAGAGAGAGAGAGAGAGAGAGAGAGAGAGAGAGAGAGAGAGAGAGAAAGAAAGACAGACAGACAACTCTGTTGGAGTATGTTCTGAGCAGAGAACCCAGCTCATTTTCCACTTTATTTCAGTGCTTGCTTTCCCTTTTATGTTATCAGAAGACGCATATTCTTCATTACAACCACAGATATGTGTGGGAGACTGTGCTGTATTAGGGGTAAAAGAAATGAAGTGCTGATACCATGTCTTGATTAATTGGAACACACTTCTAGCCCCTTTCCCTTTATTATGTGCCCCTCTTCTCTATTTTCTGTTTGAACTGGCATGGAAATACAATGTTTCTGCCAAATGAATATGCTGAAATGAGAAATTTAACTATTTTCCCCTGCCAGAATAGTGTCAGTGTTGATCTGCAGAGAAATCAATGCTGAGATGTGTCCCTGTGGACCTTATCACAAGAAAAGCATGGATAGTGTGCTGGGGATAGGGTACAATCCAGTATAAGGGGATGGATTGCCTGACAGCTTCAATAAATGTGCTTACTTGAAACTATCTCAAAATGATTGTCTTTTCACATGAAGCAAGTGCAGGTCTAGGACTCTGAAAATACAGCAAGTTCTAATCCTGTTCTAATTTCCACATTTACCTGAAGACATGGGCAGAGATCCTTACATAGATGTTGCCAAAACACACACACACACACACACACACACACACACACACACACACACACACACAGAGCTATATAAATCGCTCAGGCCGAGGGTGTGGATTGGCTGCTAGATTACTTGCCTAGCATGCATTAAGTGTTGGTGTTGGTCTCTGTCATCTCACAAATCGAAGTGGTGGCATGTTCCTGTAATCCCAGCACTTGGGAAATAGAGGCAGGAGGATCAGAAGTTCAAGTCATTCTCAGCTACACAGTAATTTCCAGGAAACCCTGTCTTAAAAAAAAAAATGAGCAAGAAACAAAAAACAAAAACTTTGTGACCCCTAAGATGTCACGTCACCAGCTCAGGTAAAGGAGCATGTCACCAAGCCTGGTGACCCTAGTTTGACATGGTAGGAAAGAGCCAACTCTCTCAAGTTGTCCTTTGACACATGTACTACGCTATGCATGTGCCCCCACCACAAATAAATAACTGTAAATGAAAAATAATGCAAAACTTGGAAACCAAGTTTGGTTGCTTACAATGTAATTCTGGCTCTTGGGAAACTAAAGGACAAAGTAGGAAAATTTCAGGTCTGAAGTCGAGCTGGAGTGCAAAATGACACTACTAATTAAGACTCTCTTCTCAGGTGATTTTAGATTGTGTTGTGTTGACAATTAAAATGACCTAAATTCAGTGCCTAGCACCCACATCAGGTGGCTTACAATCACCTGTAATCTACCTTCAGAAGATCCACACCTCTGGCATCCTTACTTGCGTATACACATACATAATTAAAACTAAAAATAAATCTTGAAAAAAATCAAGCACTTTATTAGAGCAGAATTCAAAGAGTTGCTAATTTAACATACATACTATGGAGTGACAGCAAGAAAATACGAAAGTCTTTTATTTCCATAGTTAAGACATTATGGGATTTCTGTTTTGTTTTGTTTTGTTTTGTTTTTTTCATTTTTCTGAGACACCATGTGTTTTTAAGGACAGAAAGTTTCACATGTACAGTAAGAACTGCAATTCACAGCATACTGAGGTCTTGGTTTTGAGGCAAGGCGTCCATCCAGGCAGTATTTGCAGACACTGAGTGACAGCATAGCTGGTGAGTAATGCTTTGACTAGTGTGCAGTCCCAAGGCTGCTGTCAGAATCACCTTGGGTCTGTTTCACTTTTCATTTTGAGTTGATTTGTGCTGGTTGTGAGTTCAGAGACTGTTTTTCCATGTTCACAATTAGCTACTGTACCCCTGTATGGTGTCCTGACTTACCCTTTGATTAGCTGTGTCCTATAGAACCTTATGTTAAAATCCATGTTAAAAAAAAAAAAAGACACAGTGCAGAAATAAGTGCTGCTGTAGCACGGTTGTTTTAGCATACTGACCCTGACACTTATGATGTGGCTGAAAGTCAGCCTCCCCACCCTCCCCAGCCATTGGGACCTTATCAACATCTGAGGTCATGGAGTCAATGGGGCTTGGAAGGGACGGGGTAGAAGGCGGTGGGGAGGGGATCCGATTTTATCTTCATATTGGGGAGGGGATCAGATTTTATCTTCATAGTTATTCAACTCATTCAGGAGTGTTGGAGCCTGGGGAAATAGATTCACATTAGCCAGACTTGGAAATCAATTTAGGAAGTGGTAACACTCCCCATATTATCGCAGATGTGATATGTTTGCTCTCCAAGAGTACAACTCTTGGCCAAATGGCTTCCTCTCCCAAGGGATGACATAAGCTGATTCTTCTGCTGTGCCTTAGGAATCACTTGTCACATAAGTCAGAGTTCCTTTTCTAGACTTCCTAGAGACAAGTTTTTTTTTTTTCCTGTTGTCATGACAGCATTCCCTTTGCTCTGTATCATCCAGTCTTCACTGTGGGTGAAAATCTAGAGAGAAAACATTAACAGAGAAGGTGCCCACTGCTTTGGATGGCCACAAAAGCATGATAATCTCCTCCGAAGTGCTCTAACCCTAGAGCAGGGCCCTTGCATTCTGGAAGGACTTCAGACAGTTAGACTTGTGCAGGTGATTTTCAATACTTTGATCTCAGAAGCTACTGATGTTGCAGAGGTTTTCACTGGGGAAAAAAATTTGCTCGTAGATGGCATTTTTGGTATTTCAGTGTTATGTCTTCTTTTGACCTTCCTCTCCAGATGGGTCCCATCTCAGAACTCTTCACAGACTGTCTGTATTTCCTCCATAGTGAGAAAAACTGGTGATCTTGGTGTGTGTGTGTGTGTGTGTGTGTGTGTATGCTCAGGTATGCTGTATCTCTTCTTACTGATCTTCAGAGATTTGAGCCTGAAACTTACTGATGAGACTTCCTGCCCAATGACTTCCTGTGTGTTTTCTGTTTAAAAACAGGTCATCCAGGTCCAAGTGAAAACCACAAACATTTCCCAAAGCCTATACCATTCATTCTTTCTAAAAGTACAGTTGAAATAATCCCATCAGACACTGAGCCCCTTAATCTATGCTTTTTAAAATTCTTATCACATAAGCTTTGAACCAAGTTTAGCCTCATTGAAGAAGAGGAGGAAAAGAAGGAGGAAGAGATGAGGAAGAAGAAGAGGAGGAAGAGGAAGCAGCAGCAGTAGCAGCTGGAGGGATGGCTCAGTGGTTAAGAGCACTGATTGCTCTTTTGGAGGTCCTGAGTTCAAATCCCAGAAACCACATGGTGGCTCACAACCTTCTGTAATGAGATCTGATGCCCTCTTCTGGTGTGTCTGAAGATAGCTATAGTGTACTTACATATAATAAATAAACAAATCTTTGGGCCGGAGTGAGTGGGGTCAGAGCCAGAAAGGAAAAAAAATAAATAAATAAATAAAAAGAAAAAAGAAAAGAAAAAAAGAAAGAAGAAAAGAAAAAACTGTTGGTGCCACACAAACACAACCATCTCTTTCATCTACATGTTTTGAAAGGAAACGTCTACAGAAGTTATGGATTCCACAGTCAGAAGGAGCCTCCTTTGATAGTGGAATGTTTTTAATTATTTAAATACTTTCACAGCAAGAGCTCACAGTGGGATGGTTTCTTAAAGTATTACTGGAATCTCCCTGTAGGTAACCGGGTAACTGTGTGAAAGCTATTGATTAAACAACCTGGCATGAGGTAAAATGTGAGTTCCCCACTTAAGAGTGCTGCACTGAATATTCAAAACTTCATTCACTATCGCTTGTGAGAAATTGAAGTGCTCTTCAGTTGAACTAGGAACCCTAGTACCACCACAGTGCTTCCAGGGGGGAGGTAAGAGGCACGCACTCCATGCACAAACCTCTGTTGGATTTTTATCTTTTAAAAAGATAGTTAAAGAATATTTTCCAGCTGTCAATTAGCCTCAAAAACTCCATGGAAATAGAATTCATGATTTCTCCTAGTCCTTGGGAAAATGTTTTCAAATATAGATAGTCAATGACTATCCTAGGATTCCTTTTTGACTGCACTCATTAATAAGTAACACACACACACACACACACAAGAGCAAACAAGAAAACAAAGGCTTAAAATAAGTTCAAAGTTGAGATGGCCAAGCTCATCAGGCATTGCTTTCCATTTAGATACTGGATAAGAGCACACAGAACTCTCTCTCTGTTTCTCCTTTCTACCTGTTTTTTTTTTTTCCTTCCTTCTTCCTTCTTGCCCAACACATTTAGCATCTACTATGTGCAAGATTTATATTAAATACTTTGGATAGTTTCTTCAGATCACAGTCTGTGAAAAAGGACAAATAATTTCAGTCATTCACTTATTTACTCACTGAGTCAATACTGATGAAGTACCTACTGCATGTGTCCTGCATTCTAAGTACAATAAACCCTTGGTTACCTAGGACCCTAAACTCATACTGGTGATGTGGGGTTAAAAAACAAAAAGAGGGTGATAGTCTTGTCCTCGGTTTTTCCACTTGCCTATGATCTGAAATACATAATGATAATAAATAAAAATGTGTATAATTGGTCTCTGTAATCTTTGTAATATCATGAAATATCCATTAGTGTTATCCTAATTTTCGTCCTTCTGCTGTGATAAAATAGCCTAACCAAAATGCTTTATTAGGTAGAAGTAATTTATTTTGGCTTACAATTCCAGATTGTAGTCTGTTACTGTGGAGAAGTCAAGGCAGAAACTTAAAGTATCACACCTTTAGATAACATCGAAGAAAGAATAAATGCATCGTTGTTTGCTTTCATCCCGTTTCTTCTTGTATTATTCAAGATTCTCTGGTTAGGGAACAGTGCAGCCCACAATAGGCTGAGACTTCCTACATCTATTAATAAGACAATTTTCCTTCCCTACACATGTTTACAGGCCAACTTGATGGAAGTATTTTTTTTTCAACTGAGGCTCTCTTCTGAGGTAAATATTGTCATATTGTGAGTTAGAACCAACTAGCAGGGGGCACTAGATTATCAACTGAATGGGAATTTAATGGAATGTTTTATGCCAAAGAAAAGAAATTTAAAAAGTTTCACAGAGAATATTTAGAAATATTTCTATTACTAAGAAACTTTCCTGCTTGAGAGACATTATATTAGTCCCTGGATTTGCTTACACATGAAAATATTAGTTCTTAACTCTTGTGAATGCAGACTGTCAGTGGATTTTGATACATTTGTCATAAGTGGAAAACAAAATCTGGAGAGCAGCTCAGGGTACATACTCAAGATCCTAAGACTGGTATGGAGTCCACTATATAGCCCAGTCAGGCCTCCAACCCTCCTACTTTTGTTTCCACAGGGCTGGCATCACAGGTGTGAGCCACCATCTCTCTCATTTTTTTGTTCTTAGTTCTGTGGGGTATATATTTTTCTGTTATGCTAGCCATTAAAGTCAGGTACAGAAATAAACTGGTTAGAACCAGACTCAGCAAGTATTTATTGAACCAAGATTTAATTTATTTTGCTTCTCAATGCTTCTCCTTACCCATTGGTCCTTCACTCCTAAACCAAGACTTCAAAGTCCAATGAAGTCTTTAATATCTCAGTAAAGTAAGAAAAAAGATTTTTAATAATAATGGCTAACATTATTAAATGTTAATTACTATCAATTATTTAAATATTTCAAAGGGGTATAACAAAAATTTATAGCCTTAAATTCTTGTAGTGGTGAAGAAAAAAGGCTGAAATTTAGTGAGTTAAAGATATTACTTAAAGCACTCAAGAGGCAGAGGAGGCAGATCTCTAAGAGTTACAGGACAGCCTAGTTTACAAAGTGAGTTTCAGGACAGTCAGAGCTATTACACAGAGAAACTCTACAAACAAACAAACACACACACAAACAAAAACGTGTAGCTTAAGAAGCTAAGAAGTCATGATAGTGACATAAAGAAGAAAAATACAGATAGCAGAAATTAACAGGGAGAAGTATGCTAATAAAAATAATTAACAAAAAATTAACTGTTAGCCAATAATAAAATCACTAAAAATATGGCAAGTCTGATCAAGAAAACAAGCTAAGGGCCTAGAGAGATGGCTCAGAGATTAAGAACACTGACTGCTCTTCTCGAGGTCCTGAGTTCAATTCCCAGCAACTACATGGTGACTCACAACCATCTGTAATGGAATCTGATGCCCTCTTCTGTGTGTCTGAGGAGAGTGACAGTGTACTCACATAAGTAAATAAACAAATCTTAAAAAAATAAAAAGAAGAGAAAACAAGCTAAGGTATCCATTTGTTAACAGCAGGAGAAACCATAAGACATAGCAATCATTGTAGAGGGGCCTGGATGTAGCTTAGTTGATGAAGCACTTAGCATTCAGGAAGTCTTAGTATTCATTCACAATAAAAACATGGGTTTTTCTTTTTTTGAGAAAATGA